>NC_141689.1:1171002411-1171602411 GCF_964263255.1 Lissotriton vulgaris | reverse complement strand
CACTAATGACATGCAAAGTGGGCGTGCCAAGATGTTAGCGACTGAAAACAGTCGCTAACATCGCTATCTCCTATTACCAACTTTTGGAGATATTCGCGCTAAGCGCAAATATCTCCAAAAGCTAACACCTGCCCTGAGCAGTTCTTAGCCATGTTATCCAATGGGAGTTGAATAACATGGCTAAGAGCTTTAGCTCGGTAATGCATGAATATCGCTGACTTTTCAGCGATATTCATGCAATGCGGCGATTTTTATCGCATTTGCGATAAACCTTGGTAATACCAAGGTTTATTTGCGGTAAAAATCGCCGCAGCTCAGCGGTAAATTTTTGTCTCTAACCAAGCAATAGCGATAATTATCGTTATTCCTTGGTAATATGCCCCGTAGTTTTTAACTCGTTTTTAGCGCTGCCATTAAGTTCATTTGGGGAGAGAATAAAGTGTGATAATCCCAGATCAGCAAAATATGTTTTCTTTGTAAGTCAACCTGGGGATAGAAGATACACGTTCTCATTTTGCGCAGTGCTCCAGAATCTCTTTTGAGAACATGGTAAATGGGAAGCTCCATACTTTCAACCACAACAGCAAAGTTGCAACTCAGACTATATCCTCTAAGTAAGAGAGGCCAGTTTCCAAATGAGTGCTAAAACTGGAAGTAGTCATTGGGATGGCTAATAACCTACACAAGAACTTGTTCTAGACAAAGAATAAACCCTGCCAGTCAATGTCAGACCTATTGGCTTTTTTCTAATGCTTGTTTAATAAGCTGCCGCAAAAAGTTAATATACAATGAAAAAATATATAAAAAAATAAAACCACCAACAGCGCATAATCCAAAAAGGAATAAATACGAGTAGTAGAAAGGACGTCGGTGCCCTCTTACCCAAGAAACACAATCAAAGTTGTCTATATTCTATACAGTATTTGATTTCCGACTCATGTTGACTGGTTTAAGACTTTCCCATTCCATATAATAACAACAGATCAAGTGCTTAAGCAATCTCTTGGTACAAACTACCATTCCTGATGTGTGGGTATGACATTGACCTCCCCAAGCATATCATCACAAACTTTGACCAGGTGAAACACATATGCCTTTGATTGAAGAAGAGCTATCACTGCCTAAATGTTTCGAAAACTGAAATCCTCAGAGAGGTCACATTTTGAGATAACAGCCTGCCACTCAACTAGCCAGAGAATTAGGAGCCAGTTCCTGACCTTTCTGAGTATTGCGTAAACCTCTTAGGGTGTGTTTTGACATAATGACACCCTTTGATCATCAAAACTTTGCTGCGGTTAAAAAACAACGGGCCTCATTTATGAGAAATTACGCATCGCTGTGTGAAAGCAGTGATGCGTCACTTCTCAGTGCGCACTCCTTGCAACATTCCTGAT
The DNA here is from genome assembly GCF_964263255.1 of Lissotriton vulgaris. NCBI lineage: Eukaryota > Metazoa > Chordata > Amphibia > Caudata > Salamandridae > Lissotriton > Lissotriton vulgaris. The sequence continues at coordinate 1,171,601,017 of NC_141689.1, read as the reverse complement.
GAGTCATATTTACATTATGACGCATCATGTCGCAAGGAGTTACAGATACGTCAGTATTTCTGACGTATCTGTAAGCGCAAAAGTGATGCATTGCTGGAGTGTGTCACAAAAGTGACGCAACTCCAGCAAAGCGTCCTTTCACATCAGGCAAGCCCCGTGTGAAAGGGCCTGCGTCAGTCTTACGCCTACTGTGAGGCAGGCGCAAGATTTTAACGCAACGGCGTCCTAAAAGTGATGCAGTGAAATCTCATAGATTTCACAGCGTAACTTCTACGACCCTTCCTTGCGCCAATACGCCCCCTTGCATACATTATACCTGGCGCAGGTATAATGTGGCGCAGGGGTTTACAAAGTGACGCATCTACCTAGATGCGTCACTTTGTAAATATGGCGCAACAAGGCGCATTTTTTACGCCACTGGTGCGTCACAAAAAGTGACGCACCGGCGGCGTAAAAGTGACGCACAGCCTCCTAAATGAGGCCCACCAGATTTTCTTCAGAGAGAGATGTTTCCACTTCTTTTTTACCTTACGCCATCGAATGTATCAGTGCCCTGGTAGATTCTACCTCAGCCTTAAAATTCGAGGCTCATCACCATGACTTGCAAAGTCCTTCAAAAGCTCCTGGTATCCCGGAGTTAAAGATCTAACTTCTCCTCACCATTTTCAAAGTACAGTGGAGCCATGATTCAAAACGCTGTCAGACAATTGTCTTGAACTAAACACCAAGTCGAACTCTGAGCTCCTGCAATGCAACCCTGATCACTCAGGTCAGATTCACCCAGAAGTCACATGAATGTTTTTCCATCCGGTTGATGCCAGCGCAACTCCTGAATGGAGAGCATGCAGAGTTAAGATCCCTACCTAATCTCATTGTATTCAAGAAGGAGAAGCCTTTCCTGTCCATCATACCATCATCCATATTAACCACCTCCTATTACCAGGAAGACTTATTAATTTATTATAGATTCCTTGAGATTTTACTAATGTGTAATATCTTCTTGTTTGGAAAAGTTTTTTTTATATAGTCAAAAGACTTTTATCTTTTGTGTATTTGTGTAATATTGTGAGTTTTTATTAACTTTGCAATAAACAAATTCAAATTCTAAACCTCCTATTACCCAGCAGGACACCACTGAGTTCATATCTGATTCGTGGCCAGTAATTACCATATAAAATATGTGTAGCCTAGCACACATTTTTTCAGAGAATGCGAGAATAAACTTGGTCTTACCACCTTTATGTCCCGAGAACCACAAGGAGTCAATAGTCATATGTTCGCACTTTGAAAAAAAAGACACTAATAAATAAACATAATTACCAATATATGAAGTATTGCACATATCCATCAGAAACATACAGACTATCCAAATTAATCGGAATTAACAGGAGCGCATAAACTAAAGGGCAAGTAAAAAGAGTACAGTTCCCACAGTCTACCCATGATATTAAAGGATACGTATGTTGGCACACCTTCTTGATATATGGGAAGATATGCCTTCAATTTTCATCAAGACAACAAGGCAGGAATCCAGCATGTACACATTATGAGCACTGTTATGATGATACCTGCGACATGCTGCGTTATACCAAGTTCCCCAATTAAGTAATCGAATTGGGGTTTGAGATGAATAAACAAGGCGCAGAAATGCTGTGTCTTTGCTTTTGACATCTTAACCAATTAAGACATTAATTAGATGGATTTGCTAAGTTTAATGGATGTAGTTTGCTCATCAAAAGGCTCTTAGCAATTTGTAGGTTCATTTAAAAAAATATATTCGGTTTTTAACAATAGGAGTTTGTTATCAGCCCACATTGTTGTCAGTATCGGATCCCAATGACAATATCTAACATAGTAGCATTCAGAAGGACCTACACACTAAGGTTTTGTTCTGAGTGGGTGTGTATTACTCTTGTAGTACTTCAATATTATCCTTAAATTGCAGGAATAAGTCAAGAGTACTGCTGGTTTACCCATGGAGTTAAAGAGTAAGGGTCTGTACTACAAGAGTAAGACACAGCAAAATATCTGTAAAACGGACGCAGAGTCCCAAATTTGGAGATACAAATTAAAAGTCACCTTCACCAAATCACCAAAAGACGCCTTTACCCCCTCTCTATTTATTGTTGAGATGTGTTTTACTTCTGCTGTTTCCCGGATTTGGTACCTTTGATCTTTAAAAATGTGAGGAATCCAACATGTGTGCCATATTGGGATGTCTCCTGCGATAAATGCAGCATTCCAGCTGTGTACAATATCTTTCTATTCCCCAGCCAGTTCTATTACGATTTGAATTCCATGAGTGTAAATGTAAATATATTTGAGCTTGTAAAGCGCACTGCTACCGTAGGTTTCCTGGCGCTGTATAACACTGGGGAACATGTCCTGACTTTCCCTGTGAGATGGTCCCTATTGGGTACCCCCAAGGTGAAGCCAGGCATCCCCGGCATTGATGGGGCCGTTTGTGGAGATTAAGCAAGCTATTGCCCAGAGTTGCTGAGTGGGAACCCATGCTTAGAGTGGCACCGAGGTGAGATTTATCGAGCCCGCTGAAATTGGTCCAACACCCTGCCGCTTCGGGAACCAGGCCGACCTCTGCTTCTGGGTCTGCCGCCTCTAACCAGTGAGCCACACTACTCCACTGTGTGACTGTGTAAAAGTTTTTTGAGCTAAAAAGAACTTCTGGATTTGAGCATACAAAAATGGTGGTAGCAGTGGTTGCTGGATTATGGCAAGGCACGTTGGGCGTGCTGATATCTGCAATGGTGGTTGATGCCCCCCAAAAATGGTGGGTCAACATAAATAAAATGAAACAAAATACCATTAAATATTTAAATTTTTTAATGGAAAAAAGTTTCACTTACCTTTTTAGGCTGCATAACTGGAGGAGGCGGGAGCCAGCCAGAGAACACCGAGGACGTGCTGCAGCCTCAAAAGGTAATTGAATCTTTTTTTCCCTGTAAAGATGCAAATGTTTAATGGAATTTTGTTTCTTTTTATTCATGTCGACCCACCATGTTTGGGGGTCACCAACTATCACTGCAGATATTTGCATGCCCTGTTTGCCTTGCCATAATCCACATAAACCTGTTTATGGCGGAGTCTTATCATATCAGCATTGTATGGGAAGCAAAAAGATAAATGCCAGGTAATAAACCAAGTTAATTGGTGAAGTATGAATCTTTTAATTATATTTCACTGAACAATTAAAGAGAACAGAAGATTAACCCATTGCATTATTAAAGCGATGCATGATATGAGAAGAAGCTTATAGTTTAAGTTAACTATTTCTTCTATGCATGTATGGATCTTAGTACCTTAATATATACTTTGTAGTGGCCAACACAAAATACCCAAGAAAACCTATAATGTTTTTACTCACACAGAGGTTAGCCAGAAAATGTGCCAGAAGCAGTGGTTTCGGTGCAAATCTGACTGAAAGCCTGCTTAGAATATGGAGTATATATAGCCACATCATCATCATTATAAGTAGTGAGTGTAACTGTGCAGCAGCTATCTGACCAAAGGCGTTTACTAGAATATCTATAACCAGCAATAGTTTTAGTTCGTTTTGACGGCAATAGTTTAAAGAATTATGCAAACAGGACAGTAAGAGGACAACCTTCAAGCGTTCCCATCAATAGCCAAACACCCTTATTCTAGGTGATTGGCATAACATTGAGCATAAACAGGCATTTGGCTCTTGATATAAGACCTTCAACACCTGACAATGTGAAGTAGGATATTCAAAGTGTGGTAATAAAACCCTCCTAATTGACCATATCAGTCTATCAAAAGCCTTCACTCCATGTAATGTGATTATAGATAATTTGTGGCTGGGTGCCTGGAAGAGAAAGGACTTTATTACATAAACCCCCCTTTTTTCAATGTACATGTAAATTAATTTCATGTTTTAAAAGTTTTTTTTTAATTGAGTTTTATTTCTTCGAATACAAATATAACATGCCATCAGCTGGTGCATCTAGTACACTCATTACATTTATTTGACACAGGTATTGTAGTTCATATTGCATATTCGAGGCTCCCTACTTTACAACCAAATCATTGTGCTACTCATCAGAAGGAAGAATGTCAGGGTTTTCCAGTAAGTAAGCCCTTAGGGGTCCCACATGTTCCTCGACGTGAGGACACCAGCAGGTTCTCTTCTTATACCTCCCCAGGTTATCTCTGCAGGACACCAGGCCCAGCAGCCATTGTTACTATATATTTGGTTCCAGAGCACTTTCCTCAGTGTATGGCTACTCTCCTTTTGCAGTACAAAACAAGGTGGTTACAATGGAAATATATTAATTATTAGAAGCTACATCACCTTAATTGGTACAATTTATCCAGTTTAATTATATGTAAGCTTATTCACATCCACATTTTGATATTGCAAAAGTATCTACATATTTTTGCTAAGGAGCTCCAAAGGGAAAAGAAAAGATTGCTCAAGGATGTGCTCAGGTGAAGGTTGATAGAAATGGAAAGACAATGTGCAATATTTACATCATAGTATGGTAATAACCTGTCCAGCCACATTAGGAGCTAAATATACATGAGAAAACATAATATTCCAATGACACAGTAAATTAATTGCTGCTGTCTGTACGAGAAAACAAATGAGACCGTCGACGTTTCAACCCCAATAGTGTATGAAGGGAAATTAGATCCTTAGGGTAGGGTCTTCCTGAGGACGTGTGGAGACACCTAATGAATATTTAAAATATATTGGCCATATTATTTCAGGTGATGGAAACCATAATTCAATGTAATTAATCAAAGAAAGGCAATGTATGTTACCCTTTGTTCCACCTAGAAAAATCTGGTGGACCCACTTGAAGGGGTGGGTCTGTAGTAAGAATGGGCGTAAAATTTGTTCCGTTCGTGGAATTTGCGGATTTTCTGCAATTTCGCGGTCCGCGAATCTTGCGAAATTGCGGAAAAATCAGCGAAATTGCGTGCGGGACGGATTTTCAAAAACTGAAGTCCATGAAGCACTTACAGGATTACAGCTAGTGCCCAAGTTAAAGCTAATTTCTTTGTAACCATTTACAAAATGGTTACAAAGAAATTAACTTCAACTTGGGCACCTGCTGTAGCCCTGTAAGTGCTTCCTCAGCGGCGCCTCCAGAGTTGTTGCCTACTTGCAACTATTCTCTGACCCTGCTCTGACCCTCGAAGCAGGGTCAGAGAATAGTTACAAGTATGCTCCAGGCTGTCACAAAAATTAAACCACAACAGGAAGCACTGACAGATAAAGAAGCAGGTGCCGGACTTGAATCTCAAATTCAGTAACACATTAACCAGCCCGCGGTTGAGGCTGGGCAGGTGTGCTTTCTCCCCATAATCTACAGTGGTGAACTAGAGGCTGCTGTGATGAACCAAAAGGTGCTGCTGTGAACCAGAGGGTGCTGTGATGATCCAGAGGGTGGCAGTGGTAAACCAGAGGGTGGCAGTGGTAGAGCCAGATGATGCTGTCATAAACCAGAGGGTGGCAGTGATGAACCAGAGGGTGGCAGTGATGAACCAGAGGGTGACAGTGATGAACTAGAGGGTGGCAGTGGTGAACCAGAGGGTGGCAGTGATGAACCAGAGGGTGGCAGTGGTGAACCAGAGGGTGTAAGTGGTGAATCAGAGGGTGGCAGTGGTGAACCAGAGGGTGCTGTGATGAACCAGAGGGTGGCAGTGATGAACCTGAGGGTGACAGTGATGAACCAGAGGGTGGCAGTGGTGAACCAGAGGGTGGCAGTGATGAACCAGGGGGTGGCAGTGGTGAACCAGAGGGTGACAGTGATGAACCAGAGGGTGGCAGTGGTGAACCAGAGGGTGGCAGTGATGAACCAGAGGATGGCAGTGGTGAACCAGAGGGTGGCAGTGATGAACCAGCGGGTGGCAGTGATGATCCAGACGGTGGCAGGGGTGAACCAGATGGTGGCAGTGGTGAACCAGAGGGTGCTGTGATGAACCAGAGGGTGGCAGTGGTGAACCAAAGGGTGGCAGTGATGAACCAGAGGGTGGCAGTGATGAACCAGAGGGTGTCAGGGGAGTCAGTGGTGAACCAGAGGGTGGCAGTGATGAACCAGAGGTTGTCAGTGCTGAACCAGAGGGTGACAGTGGTGAACCAGAGGATGCTGTGATGAACCAGATGGTGGCAGATGTGAACCAGAGGGTGGCAGTGGTAAACCAGAGGGTGGCAGTGGTGAACCAGAGGGTGACAGTGATGAACCAGAGGGTGGCAGTGGTTAACCAGAGGGTGGCAGTGGTGAACCAGAGGGTGGCAGTGCTGAACCAGAGGGTGGCAGTGGTTACCCAGAGGGTGTCAGTGGTGAACTAGGGTTGGCAGTGGTGAACCAGAGGGTGCTGTGATGAACCAGAGGGTTGCAGTGATGAACCAGAGGGTGACAGTGATGAACCAGAGGGTGGCAGTGGTGAACCAGAGGGTGGCAGTGGTGAACCAGAGGGTGGCAGTGATGAACCAGAGTGTGGCACTGGTGAACCAGAGGCTGCTGTGATGAACCAGAGGGTGGCAGTAATGAACCAGAGGGTGGCAGTGATGATCCAGGGGGTGGCAGTGGCGAACCAAAGGGTGACAGTGATGAACCAGAGGGTGGCAGTGATGAACCAGAGGGTGACAGTGATGAACCAGAGGGTGGCAGTGGGGAACCAGAGGGTGGCAGTGATGAACCAGAGGGTGACAGTGATGAACCAGAGGGTGGCAGTGGTGAACCAGAGGGTGGCAGTGGTGAACCAGAGGGTGGCAGTGGTGAACCAGAGGGTGGCAGTGATGAACCAGAGTGTGGCACTGGTGAACCAGAGGCTGCTGTGATGAACCAGAGGGTGGCAGTAATGAACCAGAGGGTGGCAGTGATGATCCAGGGGGTGACAGTGGCGAACCAAAGGGTGACAGTGATGAACCAGAGGGTGGCAGTGATGAACCAGAGGGTGACAGTGATGAACCAGAGGGTGGCAGTGGGGAACCAGAGGGTGGCAGTGATGAACCAGAGGGTGACAGTGATGAACCAGAGGGTGGCAGTGGTGAACCAGAGGGTGGCAGTGATGAACCAGAGGGTGGCAGTGGTGAACCAGAGGGTCACAGTGATGAACCGGAGGGTGGCAGTGATGAACCAGAGGGTGGCAGTAGTGAACCAGAGGGTGCCCTGATGAACCAGAGGGTGGCAGTGATGAACCAGAGGGTGACAGTGATGAACCAGAGGGTGGCAGTGGTGAACCAGAGGGTGCTGTGATGAACCAGAGGGTGCTGTGATGAACCAGAGGGTGGCAGTGATGAACCAGAGGGTGACAGTGGTGAATCAGAGGGTGGCAGTGGTGAATTAGAGGGTGGCAGTGATGAACCAGAGGGTGGCAGTGGTGAACCAGAGGGTGGCAGTGATGAACCAGAGGGTGGCGCTGCTAAACTGCCTGGGAGCCCTGTGGGTGTGAGCCCCTGCGCTGCTGAGCTGCCCTGGGGTTGTGAGCTCACGCGCTACTAAACTGCCCCGGGCCCATTGCGTGTGAGCCCCCGTGCTGCTGAACTGCCCCGGAGCCCTCTCAGTGTGAAAATCATTTGTGCTCAATTGCCTGGGAGCCCTCTGGCTGTGAGCACACATTGTGCTAAGTGCTCCCCTGCATATATATATACCCGTACCTCACAGCACCTTTATGCTGTTGCACCATGAAGTCTGGTGCCTGGATGCTCCTGATCCGTGTAGGTGGTACCACCGTCTGGTGCAGTCAAAATGTAAAGTCATAACTTGCTACACAGCACCAATAAACACGTGTCCCCCCTGGCACCGGTATGCACATGTACCAGGCATGGAGAACCCACATGCCACTGCACCCTACTGCCCAGCGCCAGCATATACCTGTACGGGGCAGTTTAGTATGAGATGGGACATTGTCCAGCAGCAGCAGCTGCATGCGCCTGAGCCTACTGACCAGGATCAGAATTGCTTTGTACCAACACGCACAGCAGAGCTATCTTGGACATCTGAAGGATTCTGGGGTCCTGTGCCAAACGTATTTTTGCATCCATGAGTTTCCCGAGCGCCATCCCTGTGTAGCTCCTGTGACCAAGAGGCTGCTTTTTCCTCATCTGCTGCTCTGCTCGGTCTCTGACCCTTTATAAACAAGATGCATCTGAACTTGCATAGAAGCCCCGCCCGTTTGGCCCCGTCCACCACACACTAGCGGTATGAAACGTCTTCCCGCTTGTCCCCACTATAATGGCCAGCTCACAAAAGGGACCTCAGCGCCTTTTGTCACGCTGGCAAAGTTACAGGCACACGTGGTCACATATTTGTGCAAATAGCACAAAAATCCATGAGTTCGCGGAAAAATTTGTGAACTCGCGGATTTTTTTGGCCATTTTGCACGAATTTGCGGACCACGAATTCGCAAATTTCGCCAATACTTAGTCTGTAGACTCCTATGTTGAGGAGGCGAGCGCTTGCCTAATGGTTACAGTTTTGTACGTGCTGTAAATGTAATCAAAGGTTGAAAATGTATTAGCAAATATATGCCCTTAAAAGTGAAATATGCCAGGGTCCCAAGGGGCCTAACACGCGTTAGCACACTTATTCGGTATATTGTCTTGTTAATGGACGAAATGGTGAGTCTCAATTACTCGAAAGTTCCAGAACGGAATTAATCCCAGAACGACCTATTGGTGGAAAACACAAGAAGAGTTAGTGGCCTCAACCGGCTCCTCAAAATATAAAACAGAAAAATTCAAGGACAATTACAGGGGCTAAGCGAAAGCATACCTCCGCGCTCGATTGAAGTCACCGGACCTCTGGCGTTCAGGGCTACTTTGTCGTCTATTAAATACAGATAGCCAAAGGCTCAACATGCACGCGATGAAACAGCAGGTAAAGCGATCCGCTACTGTATGCTGACATTGCCTGCCTAACTTGGCAGTTGTCAGCCTGAAAGATGATGTTTCAACACTAAAAGAAGGAAGATAAGGAGCAATAGATGCCCATTGTCATGGACAGTGGGTAGGAGGTGTTACACCACTGCGTGGTCGATGTCAATCATGTTTTAAAAAAAAAGAAATATATAGCTTCAACCATTGAATACATGTTTACATCTCAACACCAGTTGCTAACATCAACTGTGGCTTAGGGAGTCGGCAGATTGCCTTAGATGATATCCACCACACAGTTTGCTCAGTATTGTGGAAAAGGAGGTGGCTGCACATTTATCCAAGGATAGGGCTACTTGATCAAATAGCCAAGGTCGATTAATAATAATCAACATTTGTAAAGCGAACAATCACCCGTAAGGGTCTCTAGGCGCAAAGGGAAGATTTAGCAAGCTATTGCCCAGAGTCACATGGTGCTGGACTAATCTGCCATCGGTGCCGGGGATCGAACCGTGATCTCCAGATTCCGGAGTTAGTCTCCCTAGCCGCGGCACCACACCTCTTCCATTAACAAAAGTGTAACATAACTGCAGCAGCCACTCAATGATGAAATACAGCCATGTTTACACATAGATGAAAGGCACATTTCCTTGGACTTCTGTACAACAACTTTCGAAAGGATGCAGGTGCATGATACTGGGAGGCAACTAATCAAACAAGGAGAGTACTGGTAGCAACCCATTAACAGTAGTTAATATGTCCTGGTGTTCACACAGAGGTTGACTTGTGTGTAATGAATGTACATATCAGCCACATTTAAGCAGTTATACATGTGTCCTGGTGTTTACAACGAGGTTAATGTGCGCATGTCCCATTCAGTTCATTCATTGTTAAGGCATGACGATTGTGCAGCGGTGACATCAAGTTTGTTTAACCCATCACGGACCATATCTAGGGAATGCATTCATTTACACTTCTGTACATTTAGGACTGAGTTTATGTCCCCACCCCTGAGGCCTAATGTGCCCTTTTCAAGGAACACCCATTTGAGACTTTCTGGTGAATGACTTGTTTCTGAAAATATTCAACTAGAGTCGCCCCAATGGTGCCACATCTGACCCTCCTACAGTGTTGTAATATGCAAATCTTCACTTTCTGGTGTGTTTGTCCAATATACATCTGTTTAAATGGGTACATGATAGCATAAATAAGGTAAGTAGTGTGGCAATTTGTGTGGGTTTTGAATTCAATGGTGTGCTGTTTGCAACTCAGTTGCCTTGTCTCACTAGTCAGACTGCATGCTATACAATGGTCACATCTGTAATGTCCCAAGATCTCAAGTAGTTGGCATAAAGTCCGGATGGAGGGTTGTGGGGGAGTCTCCAGAAGTTAGCAGACCACATGGTCACGTACGCTCTTACTCTTTTTAAATGAATGAGTTGGTGGATCAACTAACTCTAGATCGTCTGAGATCAGTTTCCAGTGGTTGTTCACGATTCGTCTGATTTCATTGCTGCGGGTACAGTAGGTGGTGACACATATAATTTTGTTCAAGGGATCACCGGTGCGTAGCTTCAGTGTTAATAAAGTCTCTATCGAGTTGAACCGGGCCCTTTTGCTTGCTCATTTCACTAGTCTCATTGGGTACCCCCTCTAGATAAGACAATTGAGCAGTCCCTCTGATTCTTCAAAATAGTCATCTTGGTGTATGCAGATCTGAAGAATTCTCAAAAATTGCCTGAAAAGTAAATTGTCCCTCAAGCGCCAGGGATGCTGGCTGCTATACCTCAGTAGTGTGTTTCTTTCCATTGGTTTTCTGAAAAGGGTAATGTATAGTGAATTGTTCTCTGTTTTAATGGAAATGTCCAAGAAGTCAATTGTCTTGGGATAAGAGTGCACCATCAACTTAATGTCAGTTGATCTATCATTCAGCCATGAATGGAAGGTCTCCAATTCTGTGAGGCGCTCTGTCCAGATGAGCAAGATGCCATCTATATAATATTTCCAGAAAGTTATAAGATCCTTGTAGGGGGTTGGCTTCATTGTAGATAAATGTATTCTCAAAATCACCCATATATAGAATAGCCAGGTCCGGTGCAACTCCCTTGGTTTGCAAAAAGTAATCACCTTGGAAGAAGAAGACATTTCTCATCATGGCTACCTCCAGAAGCCTAATGATATAGTCAGTTGGAACCTGGGCCAGTTGAGGTCTCTTGTCTAGTACTGTGCCCATGACTTTCAAAGCTGGTAATTGTTGAATGCTTATATAAAAGAAAACAGTGCCCATAGTGACGAGTAGTTTGCATGTGGAACCAAAGGGCAGATTGCCCACCCTGGATAATTTCTATAGAGTCTCATAGATAGGCTCTTGTTGCCTCCGTACATGGTTTAAGGAAAAAATCCACATATTTGCAAAGTGGCTCCAAAAGTAATCCACACCCTGAGACAATAGGGCACCTCGGGGGATGATCCAAGTTTTTGTGCACTTTGAACAGGGTGTAGATGTTTGGCAGGTGAGGTTGTTTCTGGTTCAGGTAACTAAATGCCAGGTCAGATAGAAAACCTTGAGTGCATCCTCCTTCCATGATTTTCAAAATCAATTTGCTAATTTCTTTTGGTGGGTCTGCATTCAATCGGGTGTAACTCACACCATCCCTCAATTGTGTGTAAATTTCTGATTAGTCAACCATTGTGTTCTGGATTACGATAGCACCACCCTTGGCGGCTGGTTTGATCACAATGAGCTGTATGCTAGTATCTCATGGGACATAGAATGTGCGGGTGGCATGAATGTGGATGGCACTCTTAGGTCCATGTGGGAGACTGATGGAAGTGGAGGGGAATGCCGGAAAAATTATATGAGTCTAGAATAGAATTAATCCCAAAACGATCTATTGAAGGAAAACACAAGAAGGTGTAATGGGCCTCAAGAGGCTCCTCAAAATATACAACAGAAATATTCAAGGACAATTACAGGGGCTAAGAAAAAGCATGCTTCTGCGCTGGATCAAAGTCACCGGATCTCTGGCGGATCTCTGAACATTTACTGCATTGGTTAACGAGGGGCCAGTCACCCCATCCATAAGCCAGTCCAGGCATAAAGGTGTCTTCCCCTGGCACCAGATTCAGAACACTTTTTGAACCTGAGAAAGAATAGAAGAAGACTGGGCCTTCTGTATGTGAACTAAGAGGAGCCCTGGGGGAATGGACTTGCTCACTCGCGTTCCTAGGACAAATACATTGATTCAAATGATCATAAGACTGACCTATACAAGCTACAGGGATACAACCAGATACAAAAGGCCTTTTCTGCAACTACCCAACTGATTAGTTCCAACTGGACTTGTTTTGGACCCTGCTGTTGCCTCTACCAGAACAGGTCTCGACTAGGTATGGGCGGAAAATCCGTTTCGCTCGCGGATTTTGCGGATTTTCGGGAAATCCGCAATCCGCGAGATTCGCGAATCTCCCGCAAAATCCGCAAATCCGCGAGCAGCGGATTTTGCTCGCACTGCTCGCACTGTTCGCGTGAGTTCGCGGCTTCCCAGTACAACTTCGCGCCCCGCGAATAAGTGCTAAATTGCAGAAATATGATCTTAGCAAAACTGAAACTACTTGCCAGGTTCAAAAGTTCAGGCTCATCATTAGTAGCCATTTCCTGTAGTGCTTCCAGAGGGGCCCCTCCAGAGTTCAGTTGCCAGTTGCAACTATTATGTGACCCTGCTCTGAACCTCAGAATAGTTACACATATGCCACAAAGGTCCTGAATTACAGCTAAGGGAGACAAGCAGGAGCCAGGCTGGAAGTTAAAATCCATTAATCAGCCCCTAATTCATTATTGTCAGTTGGGGCAGGGCAGGTGTTGTAACTAATTTTGCAACAATGAAAGCACTTAGCAAGTGCAAAAGATCACTAATCAGGGCGCACTAAGGAAGCAGGTGCCAGCTAAAAAAATATTCTGTGACACATTAATCAGCCCCAAATTAATTCAGGTCACTTGAGGCAGGGAAGGTGTGCTTTGCTTTGCCGAAAATAATGTACACTGGACATCCAGAGGGTGTGGTGATGAAACAGAGGGTGGCATGGGTGGGCCAGAGGGTGGCATGAGTAGTCAGAGAGTGGCAGTGGTGACAGAGAGTGGCAGTGATGAAGAAGAGTGTCCCAAACAGGCTGGACACGTAGAAACAACAAGTTCGCAAAACTTGCGACCCGACAGGTAAGTTCGCAAATTGCGAAATTGTAAAAACCCTCGCGAACTGGCAGAAACACGGGCAAACACAAAAAAAATAAAAATCCGCAAATTCGCGGGAATTCGCGGATTTTGCAGATTGCGAGTTCGCAAATCCGCAAAATTCGCGAACGCGAGATCCGCAAAATTCGCCCATGCTTAGTCTCGACCCCCCTCATGTGCTGTTTCTGGGGTTCTGGAACGTTTGCCAGTGTCTGGCTGCATTTCTCCTACCACTCATTAACCCTTTCGATGCTGATGACGAGCTCAGCTCGTCATGATGCACGGTTGAGCTGTGCTGATGACGAGCTGAGCTCGTCATGAACAATGGGAAACAGTGGCCTGCAGCACAGGACGGGAAAACACCTAGCAGCCAAGGTGTTAAACTGACTCAGCAGGACCTCACAAAGGTGGGATCCAGCCTTGTGGAGTCCTCCTTGGCTATAGCCTCTAGCCTTGTCCTACTGATGGATTCTGAGCTCCGGGCAAGTTAGAAATCTTGACAGGGTGAAAGCACCAAAGGTATATGGCCAGTGAGGAACTTTCTTTGGGCACAAAATTAGAATCTCCTTCACTCTGAGCTTTAACACCAAACACCATTGACTTCACCGGAACCACATTCAACAACTATTTGAAATTGTGGAGCCTTCATCCGCTATAGTCTCCTGCCTTGACCCACTTAAGATTTTTTACTTCTATTTTTGAGTCTAAGTCACACAGTAAAACTTCTGATTTGGTCTACCCTGATTCCTGTATCCAATCCTTGCTCTATTGCTTCAAAAGAGGCTTAAATCACAGTCCCCCACAACAAGTTGAGCACAGTTTATGTCATTTTATTTATGAAAATGTACTCAATTTTTCTAATGCTCTTTGTGAATTGTATTGTGTTCTGTTATCACTTCATCACAACTTTGATTCATAAATGTTTAGCACATTGCCCTAAGTTAAGTTTGAATGCTCCGTGCTGTAGCTACCTGGTGTTTGGGATTAGGTTAATTTAGCAACTTTGAGGGTTCACCATCAGAAGGACTGTGATTATTACTTGTGGTGGGTAGTCACTCCCCTTGACAAATATCCCAATGTTTACAATCACTATATCATTATTACGTTATGCTGATCAACAATATATATGCATGGCTTAGCAGCACCCCCAGCAACACATTTTCCTTGCATGTCCAAGTATGAAAACACTAACTGGCCCTCTGCCACACTCTTCCACCAATCTTGGTAATTCCTCCTTCATCTGACCCAGATATTAAAATAATGAATTCCTCAGACATCTTCCAACTTCCCACAGGGCCTTAACTCTCCTCCCTTTGCAGGCCATACTTAAAGCTGCCAACGTGAGAACAGACAGTTGTCACTATTTTGGCAACTGCCCCTGCCTTAGTCCCCCTTTGACCCTCCATCTTGTTTACTCGCTCCCTAGCCCGCCCCTCCCCCCTGCTACCGCCTCCCAGCTGCTGCCCCTCCCACGCTCCGCCCCCTTCCACCATCCATTTATGGCCAATGCCCCCACGCGCAGCGTCCACGCGCTACGGCCGCGCCGAAGGTGCGCCAAAGGTAAGCCCGTCTACGCCCGTCCGCGCCTGGACCGCGCCCAGCGCCAGACCCCCTGCCCCTCGCGCTCCCCAGCCCCCCCGCATTACCTATGATGCCGCCTCCCTCCTAGCCCTTGACCCCGGTCGCGCCCCCACCTGCGTCCAAGCCGCTCCTGGACACACCCATGGACCTTTCTCCTGCTACTCCTGCAGATTCAGCGGCACCGACAACATCTCCGCCACGACCACACCACAGAATCCCGATCCCAACCACCTACAATGCATCCTTCTCAACACTCGATCGGTGCACAGGCACGCCATTGACCTATGGAACCTACTAGACACCTTCTCTCCAGACGTCGCCTTCCTTACGGAAACATGGATGAATGCCTCCTCCGCACCAGACATTACCATTGCCATCCCTGAAGACTACAAAATCACCCGCAAAGACCGTACCAGCCACACAGGAGGAGGAATCGCTATCGTCCATAAGAAATCAATCCGCATCTCAACCAGCTCTGACGCCAACCTCGCCAACTCCGAACACCTTCACTTCCAGATCCACATCGACCCCAAGACCACACTCAGAGGCACCCTCCTCTACAGACCACCAGGACCCCGCGCAAAATTCAGTGAAGACATCGCAGACTTCGTCACTCCACACGCGCTCCCCTCCAAAGACTACATCCTTCTGGGAGACCTCAACTTTCACCTTGAAAAGATCAACGACCGCAACACCACCACCCTCTTGGACAACCTCGCCAACCTAGGACTTAAACAACTAGTCACTTCCCCCACCCACATCGCAGGTCACACACTCGACCCCATCTTCACCTCCAGCAATCATGTCTCCTTCAGCCACACTACGGATCTCCTATGGACCGACCACAGCTGCGTTCACTTCACCTACAACAAGCCGAAACCCATCAACCACTCTCAACCTATCCTGCAAAGAAACTGGAAGAAAATCACCACGGACCAAATCTCCGCATCGCTCCTTCGAAACTCCCCAGCCCTCTCTTCTAACGCCAACGAAGCCGCCGCCAACCTCACCCTATGGTTATCCAACACCGCCGACACCTTAGCTCCACTGAAAAAACGTCAAAGCAAACCTGGCAGCAAGAAAGCCTCATGGTTCAACGACGATCTCAAGAAGTCCAAGAAACTCTGCCGCTCCCTCGAAAAGGCCTGGAAAAAAGACCCAACCACCAGCACCAAGGACGCCTTCAAAAGCGCCACCCGCACTCACCACCAACTGATCCGAAAAGCCAAGAAAACAGCATTCAAGGATCGACTTGACAACAACGCCCACAACAGCAAGGAACTTTTCAACATCGTCAAGGAATTCTCCAATCCCTCAGCCAACTCCAACGACATCACCCCCTCTCAAACCCTCTGCGACTCCCTAGCCTCCTTTTTCCACAACAAGATTGCAGACATCCACAACAGCTTTGACAACCAACCCGGAAACCAACCCACCCTACCATCTGCCAACCCTCTTCCCCCCGCGAACACCCTTAACGCTTGGAACCCAATCTCCACTGAGGACACCATCCGCCTGATGAACTCCATCCACTCAGGATCCCCCACAGACCCATGCCCTCACCACATCTTCAACAAAGCAGACTCCGTCATAGCACCGCACCTCCGAGACGTCATCAACTGCTCCTTCAACTCCGCTACCTTCCCTGAAGACTGGAAACACGCTGAACTCACCGCCCTTCTGAAAAAACCAACAGCGGACCCCACCGAACTCAAAAATTACCGCCCCATCTCGCTTCTTCCATTCCCGGCCAAAGTCATCGAGAAAGTCGTCAACAACCAGCTCGCCGCCTTCCTCGAAACCAACAAGTCCCTCGACCCCTCACAATCTGGCTTCCGAGCAAAACACAGCACTGAGACCGCCCTCATCGCAGCAACAGACGACATTCGAACTGTACTGGACAATGGAGACACAGTCGCCCTCATCCTCCTCGACCTCTCGGCAGCATTCGATACAGTCTGCCACAGCACCCTTCTACAACGCCTCAATAACATCGGAATTCAAGGAAAAGCACTTGAATGGATCACCTCGTTCCTCACCGGAAGAACCCAGAGAGTCCGCCTTCCTCCATTCAAATCCGAGGTCTCTGAAGTCATTTGCGGCGTACCCCAAGGATCCTCACTCAGTCCCACCCTCTTCAACGTATACATGAGCCCCCTCGCGGCCATCGCACGCCAACACAACCTCAACATCATCTCTTACGCGGACGACACCCAACTGATCCTTTCTCTCACCAATGACCCCAGCACCGCCAAAACTAACCTACACGAAGGAATGAAAGAAGTTGCTGAATGGATGAAACAAAGCCGTCTGAAACTGAACTCAGACAAAACAGAAGTCCTCATCTTAGGTACATCCCCCTCTGCATGGGACGACTCTTGGTGGCCGGAAGCCCTTGGAAAAGCACCCATCCCGACAGACCACGCACGGAACCTTGGCGTCATCCTGGACTCCTCACTCTCAATGAACAGACAAGTCAGCGCCGTATCCTCTTCCTGCTTCAACATTCTTCGCATGCTCAGAAAAACATTTCGCTGGATCCCCTCCGAAACAAGGAAAACAGTCACCCACGCTCTGGTCACGAGCCGACTGGACTACGGAAACACCCTCTACGCAGGCACCACCGCTAAACTCCAGAAGAAACTCCAACGAATCCAAAACGCCTCAGCCAGGCTCATATTAGACATCCCACGCAACGAACACATCTCTGATCACCTTAAAGACCTCCACTGGCTACCCGTCAATAAGAGGATCACTTTCCGTCTGCTTACCCACGCACACAAATCACTCTACGACATCGGACCAGATTGCCTCAACTCTCGACTGTCCTTCTACACCCCCTCCCGCCAACTACGCTCTTCCAGCCAAGCCCTCGCCACGGTACCTCGCATTAACAAGACCACCATGGGAGGCAGATCCTTTTCATACCTGGCTGCTAAGACATGGAACTCACTCCCCGCTTACCTTCGCCTCACCCAGAACCACCTAGCGTTCAGAAAGCAGCTTAAAACGTGGATATTTGACAAATAATCCTCCTCCCCTCCTAAGCGCCTTGAAACCCTCTGGGTATGTAGTGCGCTATACAAATTTTATGACTTGACTTGACTTGACCCTTGACAGCATGGATTGAAATCTGCTTGCAGCCACTGGTCTGACACCCAGACACACCAGCATGAACTGAATGTCTCTTGCCTCATGTGTATTTGTGAAATCCTAAGTATAACATGATGATTGACTGCTGGCGACTCAAGAGCACCACACTCATTACTTGGTCACCCTCATATCTGCTGATACCCAAGTGAGGTGGATGAGTGGGTGGCCCTCCATCTGTCATTCCTCTGCTTCACTCGAATCTCTGTAGACCCAGGTGAGGTAGAGTGAAGGCCAAGGAACAGATTGCTTTTCCATTCTTCTTCATGTTTTCAGACATGTGGAAAGCAACTTGTTTTTAATGTTATGATGTAATATCGATGAATAACCAGATTTTGAATCTTGGTAAACATATTAATGACCATGAAAAACAAAGGTTTTTACTAATGCAAATTTCAAATTTCTCTTTGGCTCATTTATTTTCATCATTGGTGTCTTCAATAGATTGTGGTTGCCACACTCAGTGGATTAACAAAACGTGAGGGTCCCCCCACAAGATTTGCTGAAGGGGCCCCTCACACACACATCAGTAGGAGCTAAAGGGGTGCCCCTTCAGTATGGGTAAGCATGTGGGCCCACCGCATTGTGAGGGCTGCGGAGGCCTTTCTTACACCCTGACCACACTGCAGCCAAATGTGTGGACTCATAGTGCTGTGATCTTGTGAAATTAAATCCCTCACTATGAATATAGCCCCAGGTAAACATTAAAATGATATACTATGCTATGATATGATATGATATGATATAGATTATAATTATTATTGTATAATTGTAATATTTTGGAACGGATGGATGGATGTTCAGAACTGGAAATTGAGTTGCTGGTCACTCTTTTGTGTTACTGCTCACTGGGTACACCAAAACAGTAATCATGGTCCCTTTCTATGGGCAAGGTCAGAGTTGGTCGCTTTGAAAATCAATATTGTCTGGCAAATACTAGAACCTAACAGAACCTGTTTTATTAAGCTGCTTTGGATGCATATCTTCAGGCCTTGATGGCTTCTCTCCAATTTTGATAGAAAGTATGAATATACATGGATTCAGTTAAATAATTCCTAATTCCAGACTAAACGAGTTTTAATACATAACCTGTGTTTCAAAACATAGCCTTATTGGTACACAATTCCCTAACCTCTTTAGCAGACGGAGGCTAATTACTTTTAAAAGTCCCTGAACATTTGCACTTCAGTTTGCCTAGTTAGAAGTCGTCAGCGTGCATCCTCCCGCGGCTGCCCTCCTACCTCCACACAGTTCCTCCTGCATGGCATAACAAGTTGTTTATGTTTCCATAATTGGTTTTCTTGTCCTCTAGTCATGAAAAATGTAGATTAATTGTGATTGCTTTAGTAACTTTTCAGTTCTTATGTTTGAACACAACAACAGAGTGAGCATTTAACCTTTTTATCAAACATGCCCGTTTCCAAATTACAACGCTTTGGGTGTTTCATTGTATCCATTTTGTATAAATTGCATGTCTTTATTTGTTTATAAGCTTTTCTACGTGGACTATTGAACATAGTACAAACGGACATTAATAGTATGAGTGGTACAACCTAATGTTGGGTAACTTATTGGAATACACAGCCAGCACATGTAAAACTACACACAGTACACAATATGAAGAATGGATCATACCCCACTATTATTACGGACAGGTTTTGGTCCACATAGCCTAATCTGAGAATTAACATGCAGCTAAATATTAAGGGCCTCATTTATGAGGTTTTGCCGTAGGGAAGCGCAAAAGGCCTTCCTGCTACGCTTCCCTATGGTATAAGAAAAGGGCAGGAACGCGCCCTATCTATAAGATAGGGCGCGTTCCTGTCCTTTTCGCCTGCGCAGGCGCACAATGGGCAACCTGCGCCAGCGCAGGCACCTTGCAACAATGGTGCCAGGGTGCCTGCGTTGCGGGGATGATTATTTTTTTACAGGAAGGGAAACCTCTTTGAACAAAAATAATCACAAAAGGCGTTTCCGTCATTCTATGTGTGCTGCACAATGCAGCTCACATAGAAAAAGTGAAAACGAGGAGAAATAAAGATATATAAGAATATCACGCACGCTTCTGCTCAACGGAACTTCACAAAAAGTGAAGTTTTGATGGTACGAGGGGCCTCATAAATGAGGCCCTAAGACTCAAGAGTAGTTTCTGTGATTACATGGAATCCAGCTTATAAATTGAACCTTTGTCGGCCCCTTTTCACACATCTTCTTGCAGTCAGATTTGAGGCATTTATTTATTTATTTATTTATTTAATGTGTTTTTATATAGCGCAGACTTTACCCGAAGGCGTCAGAGCGCTTCACAATAGGAACAGCAGTGATACATGAGGAACAATTACAAGTCAGCTTGTTACAAAAGCAAACTTTACATTACATAAGGCAATAGGGACAATTGTGCATGTATCAAGAGCAAACAAAATACAAGAGGTAGCAAACGATGCGTTACAGGAGGATAATAGTGACATGTGTGTATGTTACAAAAGCGTAAAAAAGTACAAGTAGAGGTATAAATCTGCACTAACTGGCAGATACTCAAAACACAAGAACAAACGTTACGTTACATGGTGCAATGGCCGCACTTGCGCATGTATGTTATGTTATGTTATGTTACTTCGTTTTTTGGAGCGCACAGCTGCCCCAGCAAAGGGGCGTCCTGGCGCTATAACTGAAAAGGCAACATAACTAACAGAGTGAAAAAGAACAGAAAATATTAATAAGGCAGGGGAAAGAGATAAGTTTTAACAGCCTTCCTGAAAACTAAAAGATCTTCTAAAGATCGAATGTGCGCAGGAAGCGCGTTCCATAGCCTAGCGGCCAACACAGTGAAAGAGCGACCACCTAGTCTACTTTTTTTTTAAGCGCGGAACAAGTGCTAAATTTTGACCCGCAGATCGAAGGCTGCGAGAAGGCGTGTACAGGGTCAGAAAATGCTGGAGAATGGTAGGGGTGTCGGTTTTGAGGATTTTGAACGCGAAACACAGAGTCTTAAACTCTATGCGCCTAATTACTGGCAGCCAATGTAATTTACAAATTGTGCTGCGGGCTGAACAGAACCGTGGCAGGCCTACCAGAGCCCTGGCAGCCGCGTTCTGCACCCATTGAAGTTGCAGGACCTCCGCCTGATTGGCACCCAAAAACAGTGAACTTGCGTAGTCAAGCCTTGAAGCAATACTGGCTTGAATCACCAACTGGCGAGTGGGGGCATCAAAAAATTTGAGGATAGGCCTCAAACCACGCAGAATGCCAAAGCATGTAGATGCCACCTTCTTAGTATGACACGAGAAGGTAAGTTTGGAGTCCAGCCACACGCCAAGGTTTTTGAGTTCGGAGACCGGTTTAGGGGGGGGGGGGTCCCAACTCGTTAGGCTACCAGCTCGCGCCCCACAGATCTGGATGTTTCCCTAACACCATCACCTCGGTTTTGAGGGCGTTGAGCTGAAGATAGTTGGTAGTGAGCCAGCCAGCAACAGCCCTCAAACCATCCGCAAAGTTAGATGCCAGTTGGTCAGAGTCCCCATTGAGAACCACTGCCAGCTGGGTATCATCGGCGTAAGATACCATTGTGAGACCCCAACTCTTCGCCACCGCCACCAACGGTTGGACGTATAGGTTGAAAAGAGTGGGGCTCAACGCCGAGCCTTGCGGAACTCCTTGAGTGATGGTGTGAGGTTTTGATCTGAACAGTGGCACTACTACCTGAAATGATCGTTCCGAGAGAAACGATTGGAACCAATCCAGCGCCTTGCCAGATATGCCAGCCTCACCGAGCCTGCGGATGAGAATGGTATGGGATACAGTGTCGAAGGCGGCGCTAAGGTCTAATAAGACCAGCGCCGCCGTTTAACCTGCATCTAGTACAGAGCGGAGATGTTCAACCATATATAGGAGTGCCGTCTCTGTACTATGGCCAGATCTAAAACCATTCTGTGTGGGATCCAGTAGGTGTGCAGAGGTCAGATGTTTCGTTAAGATGTTATTCTCATGGGCCTCTGTGATCTTTGTCACCCATGGAAGAAGGGAGATAGGTCGATAACTCTCCGGCTTCACTGGATCCAGTCCCGGCTTCTTTATGATGGGCATGACACAGGCCGCCTTCCAACTAGGTGGCACTAACCCGGTGGTAAGAGATTGATCCACCAATTGTCTAAGCGGTGGGAGGCAAATAGATGCTGAGTCCAAAAACTGGGCCGGTCTCAAAGGGTCATCCGGCGAACCAGACTTAACCTTGGCCGCTAGGAGATTAAACTCCAGTTCCGATGGTATGGGAAGCGTAACAAAGCACTGTGATGTACACAATATAAAAGTCGTACTGTCAGAATCAGCTTTGGGAAAAGAGCGATAGATGGTGTTTACCTTCTCCACAAAGAAACTGGCTAACAACTCACAGTGAGCAAGGGAGCAAATCTCCGTAGTAGGAAGTCTGTTCGCAGTGAGCTCCTTCAAGACCTTGAAGACCAGTTTGGAGGGATTGGAGCTAGCCTGGAACTCTCCAGCATAGTAGTCAGCCCGGGCCCGCAGACAGCTCTATGATATGTCTTAACCCTAGCCAGGTAGCGTACCTTTAGATCTCTGTCATAGTTTTTCCTCCACGCTCTTTCGGCTTGACGGCAGGTGGCTTTAATCCGCCTGAGTGCCTCCGAGTACCAGGGGTTAGGCTGAGAAGAGCGATTTCTGCTCCATTTGGCCGGAATGAGTGCATCAAGCGCTTGAACAATCCAGGCGCAGAAGATGTTATAACCAGTATGTTATATTCTCACCTCTTGGTATTTCCCTTTTAATCCTTCTCTGTATATATTTCCCTTTTAATGGAACCTTTGTCCCATGTTGCACATGCACACCATTCAGATGGTTCCATTTAGAATTGTTATGATCTAAAATGTTATACTGGATCTGAGAGTTGGGAAGATTGGAAGTACTGTGCTGCAGCTGAATAAAACCTGGACTTATCTACATTCCTTTGGATTTTTTCTTTATTTATTACAAAATTGGCGACGAGGGTGACCAGTACCTACTACTTCTACATCAGCAGCACAGGTGTGGTACAAAACTGGAATCTTGGGAAATTTTGGAGCTGTTTGCTGTATTTACCCATTTTCCAGAAGCTTTTGGATTGAGGATTAATTCTCCAAAAGTACTTGGATTTTCCTCCAGAGACTATCATTGGATGTGTAACCTGGAGTGTGACTTGGAAATTTATTGAAAAGATTCAAGAAAGTATTCGTTTTTCCACTCACTGCAAGGATTACAATTCATTACAAGTTTCCTGATTTATTTCGTTTTACAAACATTGCGCTGTCTTTGAGCATTTCCTGTGTGATTCTGCACATTTTAAACCAAAATCTTACTTTTGTGTGTGTTTTCCGTCAAAAGCGAAGTTTTCAGTTACAGCGTGCATGGAGTCTCCAAAATGTGTTGTTAGGTTTAAAGGAGTAGAGTTAGAGTTGATGGCTGATTCTGGGTCTCCTTGGACTATCATAACTGAAAAGTATTTTGATGAAAAGTACAGGAACATAATTTCTAAAGGTGAATTGTGTCCTCCCGACATTATGGCAAAAGGTTTCAATGAATCAAGTATTGAGTTCATTGGATATATTGCCTCCATGATTTACTTTAAAGATCAATCTGCATATATCAAACTGTATGTGGCTGTGAAGGGAGTGAATGTGTTGGGGTGGCGGGATCAATTCCGACTTCACATTACGTTGAATCCACGCAACAAAGATCCGGTCATGGTGTCATATGATGATGATATGTCAGAGGACAAAGTCAGATCTGTTGAAGAGAGTAATGTTTGGAAGACTCTTTCTGATGAGTTTCCTAGTGTGTTTTCAGACGAGTTAGGTAAATTAAGTGGGTTCACTCATGTTATTAAGCTTAAACAACGTGCCATACCTGTTGTACAAAAACTTAGACCGGTACCACTTAATGTTAGAGAGGAATTAAGTGATGCGCTGAATGACATGTTGAAAAATGATGTCATAGAAGAAATAGAGTCATCAGAATGGGTTTCGCCAATGGTTTTGGCACGCAAACCTGACAAATCTTTGAGGTTGTGCATAGATTTGAGAGCACTTAATGCCAACATAGTGGTAGACTGTCATCCCCTGCCCAATATCAACGAGGTCGTGAGTATGCTGGGTGGTGGTATGATATTTTCCACGTTGGATTTGAGATCGGCGTATCATCAGGTGGTGTTAGCTGAGGAGTCACGCCATCTCACTGCTTTTATCACACCTCAGGGTTTGTTCCAGTTCAAATGGATGCCGTTCGGTTTGGCGTCGGCAGCCTCTGTTTTTCAGAGGTCTATGTACCATATATTTAAGGACATGAGTGAGTACGTGAAGTGTTTCCAAGACGATATCTTGGTTTTCTCCAAAGATGATGATATACACATGGAGCATTTGAGGAATGTGTGCAAGATGCTAAGTAAGTTTGGACTTACCATTAAGAGTAAGAAGTGTAAATTGTTTCAAAAAACTATAGAATATTTGGGACACACTATTTCTGGTAAAGGTGTTGCTCCTAAAAGATCCTTGGTAGATGCTATCTTAAAGGCTCCTGCACCAGATTGTAAGGATAAGTTGTTGTCGTTCCTAGGACTGTGCGAATATTATAGTAAGTTTATCGCAAACTTTGCTACAAAGATGGAACCATTAAGGGAGTTGACAAGGAAGGAGGTAGAATTTTTGTGGGGAACTAAACAGCAGGATGCTTTCGAAAGTGTCAAACTCGATATGGTGTCAGCACCAACTTTAAGGCCATTTTGTTTGAATAAACTTTGCATTTTGACAGTGGATGCCAGCCTTTATGGTTTAGGTTGTGTACTTTCACAACGTTCTGGAAAGGAAGATTGGAATGTTGCGTTTGCGTCCAGATCGTTAAATCAAACTGAAAGACGGTATGCTGTCATAGAAAAAGAATTGTTGGGATGTGTATGGGGTGTTGAGCATTTCCGAAATTACATCTGGGGTGCAAGGTTCCTCATACGCACTGATCACAAGCCATTGGTGAGCATTCTATCACCTGGTGGTGGATTGAATGCCACAGCTCGCATTGCAAGATTGATGTCACGTTTGCAAGAATATAGTTTTGATATTGAATACGTGCCGGGGAAGCTAAATGTTACTGCAGACTGTTTGTCTAGGTTGCCCTGTACTAGTTCTGGAGTTGATGAAGATACGGAGGTAGTAACCAGCATTTCTGAAATGTTTCCAGAAGAATACAAAGTCATATCGGAAGATATGTGGAAGAGAGGTATGGATGAAGATGATTTGCTGTGTAAGGTCAGAGACTATGTGAGGTTGGGATGGCCTTCCAAAGAACGTGTTCCTGCTGAAATCACGCCATTTTACAATGTTGCTGATGAGTTGGGAATTGAGGGAGATCTTTTGTTCAGAGCTGGTAAATGTATTCCACCGGTGGCTATAAGAAGTGTGATTTTAAAAATGAGTCATGAGTGCCATATGGGAATGTCTTCTATGAAAAGACTTATTAGGTCCAACTTTTGGTGGCCAGGAGTTGATAGAGTAGTGGATAAATTTGTCAGGGAATGTCCCGAGTGCATTGAGAGTGATAAATCGTGTAAGTGTGATCCTGCACCTTTAGTCCCGGTAAAGTGGCCAGATCATCCGTGGCAAAAGTTAGGAATCGATATAGCTGGTCCTTTCAATTTCTTACCACAAGAATGTAGATTTGCCATTGTTGCTGTAGACTATCACTCAAAGTGGCCTGAGGTCAAACTAGTGCCTCATCCAAATACTGAAAGTGTCATTCTATTTTTGAAGGAGATTTTTTCCAGAGAAGGTTCTCCTGAGTGTATAGTATCCGATAATGGGGTACAGTTCAAGTCCTCACTTATGTCGGAGTTTTTGAGCACGTATGGCATCAAGCATTGTACTACAGCCCTCTATGAACCACAAGGTAATGGTCTAGTGGAGAGATATAATAGAGTCCTCAAGGAAGATTTGGTATGGGCTCGCAAATCAGGGGGTCTGTGGAAAGATAAGTTGAGAGAAAAATTATGGTTGTACCGTATTACACCTCATGCCACTACTGAAGTCTCTCCTTTCCGTTTACTAAAAGGTAGAGACCCTGTCTCAGGATTATGTCCTTGGTGGTTTAAGAAAAGTAGTAGTCAACAAATGACTGATGTGAACATTAGGGATGTGGCTAAAAAAGTGGAGCTCAAACAAGACAAGTACAAATGTAATTATGATTCTAGGATGAAGGTTAGACAACCAGTATTCATGGTTGGTGATGTTGTTAGGATTCGAAAACCAGGTTTCGTTGTTAAAGGAGAGAACAAATTTGGTAAGCCAATGAAAGTGATGCGTGTCTATCACAATAGTGTTGTTACTCAGGATGGTAAAAGATGGAATGTTAGAAGAGTTTCGAAATGTGTACTATAGTTGATTTTTACATATGCTTCCTGATGTTGAATGCCCTTCTTTTCTTTAAGGGGGGAAATGTGTTATATTCTCACCTCTTGGTATTTCCCTTTTAATCCTTCTCTGTATATATTTCCCTTTTAATGGAACCTTTGTCCCATGTTGCACATGCACACCATTCAGATGGTTCCATTTAGAATTGTTATGATCTAAAATGTTATACTGGATCTGAGAGTTGGGAAGATTGGAAGTACTGTGCTGCAGCTGAATAAAACCTGGACTTATCTACATTCCTTTGGATTTTTTCTTTATTTATTACACAGTATCAAAAGCAAACAAAATAAAATACAAGAGGTAGCAAACAATACATTACACGAGGGAAAGTGACATGTGCACATTACAAAGGAGTACACAATACAAGTCGAAGTATAATACTGCAATAAGTGGCAGGCACTCAAACCATAAGAACACATTAGTAAGGCACTACTATAGTCATGTAGAACAGAATTTCCAATGATGAAAGGACTTTCTTTGATAATCGATGGGGTGTGAATTAAATTTGGAAGTGTCTTTGAAGGAGGAGAGCTTTGAGGTCAATTTTGAAGGCCTGGGAAGAGGTGGTGGTCCAAGGCTGAGGCTGAAAAGGATTGGGCCATCGATCTTTCCTTCTTGAAAGTGGGAGGTTCAAGCAACAGGTTTTCCGCATTACGTGATGGTCTAGAGCCTCCAGAGAGTTTCAGTTCATTCGCCAGGTAGCGAGGAGAGGAGGAGTGCAAGTCTTTGTGGGTGATACAGGCAGTCTTTTAGATAGATCTTGCCTCGATGGGAAGCCAACAAAGTGTGGATAAAATGGTTGTGATGTGGCCGCTTATTTTGGCCCCATGTATGAAACGAGCTGCTGAATGGAGAACAGATTTAAGAGGGGACAGGAGGGATTTGGGGAGGCCAGTAAGAAGAGTTGCAGTAGTCCAGTCTGGAGAGAACCAGTAATTGGACCAGGGTTTTAAGGTCATGCTCCAGGAAGAAGCTACGAATCCCCCAAAGAAGGCGCAGTTGGTATCGAACAGACTTTGCAATGGAATTAATGTGGGAGAGTAGATTGAGTTTTATGTCGATATGACACCAAGGGATTTTGCGCTGTCGACAATGATGGATTTATTGTTCGGTAGATTCATCTGATCCATCCATGATTGAACCTGGGGAGGAGAAAGTGAGGAGGAGAGGAAGAGGAATTCAGTTTAGGAGGGATTCAGAATCAGTTGATGAGTTGATATCCAGTTTTGAATGGAGTCGAGAGTAGAGCTTAGGATGGAGAGATCGTGAGTGGAGGCCACCTTGAGGTAGATTTGAGTGTCGTCTAGAGATGATGGTGGATCCCGGATTTACTTAGGAGATTTCCCAATGGTTCTAAATGGAAATTGAACAATGTGGGTGCAAGTATAGGCCGTTGAGGAACACTTTGACGTACCGGGCGGTGAGTTCATTAACATCTAGGTTCGGGTCTAGCCTTGGAAGTGATAGCAAAGTTGATTCACAGAGGGTGCAGAGGTCAATATTTTTTGTGTCACAGAACCAGGAGGTAGCCCTCTTAGGTTGGCCGAGAGTTATAGAGTGTGACAGGTGATGAGAGAATGAGATGAGGAGGTGTTCAGACCAGTCTACATGAATAGGGGTAGCTGTAGTAAGCATGCCTGTTTCCGAAATAACAAGGTCCAGGATTGAGCCCTTTGAGTGTGTTGTTTCTGTGCAGTGCTGGATAAGATCGTTTGCTGAAAGGAAGGTGCCCAGCAAATTCGCAGAAGAGTCTTGAGACGTGCCCCAGTGGAGATTGAAGTCACCCACAAAGATCTGATTTTCACTTTGCGAATATTGGTCGCTAATGAAGTCAGTGAGTTCCTCCATAAACGAGGGGCCACTACAAGACAGGCGGTAAATGGCATGGAATCTGAGGGGTGAGCGGTGGTGCAGTTGGAGTTCAAGGGATAGGCATTCGAAAGTGTAGAAGGAGCTGTTAGGAAAAACCTTAAGTTGAAGTGAGTTTCTATAGATGACTGCAACACCTTCCCCAACTTTGTCAATTCTGTCATTTCTAAATATAGAATAGCCTGTGGGTATTAGGAGGTCAAACATAGAGTGAGAGGTATCATTGAACCTGGTTTCTGTGAGGAAGAGCATGTCAATATTGTGAAGTATGATGGTGTCGGAGATTTCAAGTTTGTGTTTTATTGCAGATCTTCAGCTATGGAGCAGGCAGCGCAGCTCTGTTGAGACTGTTCTGGTGACAGGGTAGTTGGGCTATCGGGGGTGATAGGGATGTTGCACTCACTATCCGGAGATAAATGTGTGTGTAGACTCCTGGGCTGTTGGTGAGCAGTAGAGGCTAATGGAGGATGTTGCCTGGTGGATGGGAGCATTGCATGAGGGTTGTGCGGGGGCTGGTGAACGTGTCTGGACTGCAATGCAGACATTTCCTAAAGCTATTTTACTAGCATGAATCTTGGCCTTTATAAACTGATTCCAGTATCCCGACACTTAGCAAATTTAATATTGGGAATACCAGACTACTACAAATTGTACAGAGTGTAATTGCATGTAGTAATTATACTCCTTTGTAATCAGAGCCTAAGTAGAGCAGGGGAACAGCAAGCTTGATAGGATAGGGGCCTATCAAATTTAAGGTGGTGTTCCCACTCTTCCATATTCAAAATGATACCCTTGCTCTTCACCGTAGGAAAGACACATTTTCTGTGTGTTCACCCAGGATTTTTTCTCTTACTGGACCCTGTATTTTTGCTTGTTTTGAAATTATGTGCATGTTTACAACTGCAAACCAATGGTAAAGTGCCTGCGCTCCTTCTTCCAAAAATGATGAAATTGTTATACACCTGATTGGCATTTTTAACTTACCTATATTTCCCTAATATATGGTAGAAAGTGTAACCAGGGCCTGGAATGTAAATGTCACCAGTGGCGTGAAGCGTCTGTTGTGCCATCCAATACAGTGGTAAGCAAAATTTGCCTCAGGCCTACAAGTGAAGTCTGACTGTTGCACTGTAAAAACTGCAATTGGACCTGTCAAATAAAACCTTTTGACAGGTCAGAACCTCCCTTCTAAATATTAATAAGTCACCCCTTTGTATGTCTTGTTGCTCAAAAGACAGGTTGCATGGTGTTTAAAGGAAGACATAAAGACATTAACTGTCCTTATATGTTCCTACAGTGACTAGCACCCAAAAGCTATTTTCACTGTGGCAGGCCTATCTGTTCTGTGTAGAAAATCAGAATGCAAACTGACATCCTAATACTGTGACTCAGAAATGGGAATAGCTAGAAAAATAATTAATCAACCTTTTGACATACTATTAAAAATCCAATTCAACAGTGCAGTCAGATTTGTATTAAATAATTAAGGAAAAGTACATTTTAGACAGTTACCTTTTCCCTGCGTGAAATTCATGGATGCTAAATTTATATTTGCTCTCCTACACCAGCCAACCAGTAATTGGCATTTTGAATAGATGTAAAAAAGGTCCAAATTGCTTTCCAGGAGAAAACATTATGTTGACCTGAATAGGCTGAGGTGACTCCTCTGAATCCGAAAGAATATGCAGGATGGAGCTATGAGTGTCCTTTTTAACATTACAGTGCCAAATCAATCAATCAATCAATCAAAGCATTTATATAGCGCACTACTCACCCAGAGGGTCTCAAGGCGCTAGGGGAGGGGGGTCCGCTACTGCTCGAACAGCCAGGTCTTGAGTTGCTTCCTAAAGGTGAGGTGGTCCTGGGTCAGGCGGAGGTGGGTCGGGAGGGAGTTCAATGTCTTGGCGGCGAGGTAGGAGAAGGACCGTCCCCCTGTGGTGGCTCTTCGGATGCGGGGGACGGTGGCGAGGGTGTGGCCGGTCGATCGAAGCTGGCGTTTGGGAGCGTAGAAGTTGAGGCGGCTGTTGAGGTATCCTGGGCCTTGGTTGTGTAGGGCTTTGTGTGCGTGGGTGGGGAGTCGGAAGGTGATTCTCTTGGTGATCGGGAGCCAGTGCAGGTCTCTCAGGTGTCCGGAGATGTGGCTGCGATGGGGGATGTCCAGGATGAGTCGTGCTGAGGCGTTCTGGATCCGCTGAAGTCTTTTCTGGAGTTTGGCGGTGGTTCCGGCGTAGAGGGAGTTGCCGTAGTCCAGACGGCTGGTGATGAGGGCCTGGGTGACCGTCTTCCTGGTATCGGTGGGGATCCACCGGAAGATCTATCGTAGCATGCGCAGGATGTTGAAGCACGACGAGGAGACGGCGTTGACTTGTCTGGTCATGGAGAGGGTGGAGTCCAGGATGAAGCCCAGGTTGCGTGCGTGGTCTGTTGGTTTGGGTGTGCTGCCCAGGGTGGGGGGCCACCAGGAGTCATCCCAGGCGGAGGGTGAGGATCCCAGGATGAGGACTTCCGTCTTGTCCGAGTTCAGTTTCAGGCGGCTCTTCTTCATCCATTCGGCTACCTCTTTCATCCCTTCGTGGAGGTTGGCTCTGGCGATGGCGGGGTCGTTGGTGAGGGAGAGAATCAGCTGGGTGTCGTCGGCGTAGGAGATGATGTTGAGGTAGTGCTGGCGTGCGATGTCTGCGAGGGGGCTCATGTAAACGTTGAAGAGGGTTGGACTGAGCGAGGAGCCTTGAGGAACGCCGCAGATAACTTCGGTGGCTTCAGATCTGAACGGGGGGAGGCGGACTCTCTGTGCCCTTCCGGCGAGGAAGGAGATGATCCACTCCAGTGCCTTCTCCTGGATTCTGACGTTGCTGAGTCGCTGCACTAGTGTACGGTGGCAGACAGTGTGGAAGGCCGCGGAGAGGTCTAGGAGGATGAGGGCCGCTGTTTCTCCATTGTCAAGCAGAGCTCGGATGTCATCGGTGGCTGCGATCAGGGCGGTCTCGGAGCTGTGGTTGGCCCGGAAGCCAGACTGTGAGAGGTCGAGGGATCCGTTCATCTCGAGGAAGGCGGCCAGCTGCTTGTTGACGGTCTTCTCATTGACTTTTGCAGGAAACGGGAGCAGTGAGATGGGGAGGTAGTTCTTGAGGTCGGTGGGGTCGGCTGATGGCTTCTTTAGTAGAGCGCTGAATTCGGCGTGCTTCCAGCTCTCCGGGAAGGTAGCGGTGTCGAAGGAGGTGTTGAAGATGTCCCGCAGGTGGGGTGCGATGACAGCGTCGGCCTTGTTGAAGACGTGGTGAAGGCAGGGATCGGTAGGAGATCTGGAGTGGATGGAGTTCATAGTGCGGACGGTGTCTTCGGTGCTGATCGGGGTCCAGACGCGGAGGGTGGTGGTGGGGGGCGGTGGTGGTTCGGTCGTGGCGTGCGTCGGTTGAGTGCCGAAGCTGTTGTGTATGTCCGCGATCTTGTTGTGGAAGTAGGAGGCGAGGGAGTTGCAGAGGTCTTGCGAAGGGGTGATGTTGTTGTTTCGGGCGTTGGGGTTGGAGAGCTCTTTGACGATGTTGAAGAGTTCCTTGCTGTTGTGTGCGTTGTTGTCCAGTCGTTCCTTGAATGCGGTTTTCTTGGTGGCGTGGATGAGTTGGCGGTGTTTTCGGGTGGCGAGCTTGAGGGCAGTCATGTTGTCCGGTGTTGGGTCTCTGCGCCAGGTTCTCTCGAGGGCTCGGCAGTTCTTCTTGGAGCTCTTGAGTTTGTCAGTGAACCATGGGGCTTTCTTGCTACCGGGTCTGCTAGGTGGGGTCTTCAGAGGGGCGAGGTTGTCTGCGCAGTTGCTGATCCACTTCGTGAGGTTGGTGGCCGCTTGGCTGGGGTTCGTTGCGCTGGTGGGTGGGTTCTTGCTCAGGGCGGTCACGAGCTGGTCGGCTGTGATCTTGTTCCAGCTTCTGCGTGCAACCTGTTGCTGGTGGTGGTGGATCGTGGTCCTTCTGAAGCTGAAGTAGACGCAGCTGTGGTCCGTCCAGTGGAGTCGGGTGGCGTGGCTTTAGGCGATGTCCTTGCTGGATGAGAAGACGGGGTCGAGTGTGTGTCCGGCGTAGTGGGTGGGGGTGGTGACCAGCTGCTTGAGTCCGAGGTTGGCGATGTTGTCCAGCAGGGTGGTGGTGTTGCGGTCGTCGATGTTCTCCAGGTGGAAGTTGAGGTCCCCGAGGAGGATGTAGTCAGCGAAGGGGAGGGCGTGCGGGATGATGAAGTCAGCGATGTCTTCGCTGAATTGTGTGCGTGGTCCCGGGGGTCTGTATATGAGGGTGCCTCTGAGGGTGGTCTTGGGGTTGATGTGGACCTGGAAGTGCAGGTGCTCGGCGGGTGTGAGGGTGTCGTCAGTGTTGGTCGTGATGCGGATGGTGTTCCTGTGGATGATGGCGGAAATCCTGCTTCCATGTTGAATGCTGCTTGATAGAGCAGCAATAAACAACAAGGGTTTGGCTATAGCGCAGTAAGGCCGCGCCTAAATACTGATAAACAAACCAAAATGCCAATACTGCTCGGTAATTTATCTAGTTATGCAGAATAATGGAACCACAATTATCCTGAATGGACTACTCTTTCTGTCCTGATTCAATCTTGAAAATATTTATTTATTCATTCTTAGTTATTTTGTATCAAAATGCCATATTTTTGACAATTTTTCAAGTAATCAAGCAATTGAACGCATCCTATTTACACGAGGAGCTCCTATTTACAAATTTAGACTAAGAATCTATATACAAGAAATCAGTAAAAAATTAAATTAAAGAAAATATAAGTGAAAAAATCTACATCCATTCCACATCAATTGAAACACCTCGCATTCTGTGTCACACTCGTAAGCACCATTCATTCAAGAAATAACAAATAAAGAAAAAGAAAAGAAAAATAAATTTTGTGCGGGTGTCCCTCGTCTACAATTCTAACAGGTGGGAAGGCTGTCCCTGAACTAGTTAGTCAATTTGTTTGAACCACTAAACATAGGCCATCATAGATAATCTCATTTTTTCTATTTATTGAAAATACAAACACATGTATTTGATTGGCCTAACAAAAACAGGGGGGCGACGTGTTTCAGATCCCCTTAGATTTGGGGATTATCCTCAGGACCACGAGAAGTAAAATCTGAAAGACCAAAAATGACCATTCTTACTATCTTATCCTATTATGCCACCTTCAATTTTCACTCAGCCAATCCAACACTCATGCTGTGACCTGTTCATTTTCGAAGTCCAGTTCAATTCAGTTTCTGTAGAGATTGATAAAACATGGACATAAATGAATACACTTGAAGTTGTTAAACAAGCATTTCGCAGTTGTCAATCAGATATGGTACTCACTTGATGGTGACCAGAATGTTTTGAAAAATGTGCGCTGATTATGATCGTTTGGAAGTAAGAAGTCCACAGGGATTTGAAAAAAAGCTGAAAAAAGCAGAGACGTGTTTCTAATGACCGTTGACAATATGGAATATACTCATTTACACTTGAGGGATTGGCGAGAGGTATTAACCTTTAGCGTTTCTTGTTTTAAAAACTCGTTGTATTCAGTATTTTTCTTTTTGCGAAACCTGAAGAACACAAAAGAAGTCTAAGGCTCTTGTTTTAAACATATATCCGAGAACAGATGCTGTTATTATAAGGAAGCTCTTGCCATATCTCCTTCTGGTGTGAGTTTGCTCGATTTATCAAAAAGGCAAGGGCAGGGCTGTGCTGGTTACCCCAGAGGCGATCGCGGCTGCGTTTGAATAAGTACCGTCTGGTTCATAAAAACTCTTTGCGAGGAATTCATTTCAAGGCTCGCTTTATCAAAAAAGCAGGGGCAGGGCTGTACTTGTCGGCCCAGGCGGGTTCAAGGCTGAGTTAGAATAAGTCCCATCTGGCTTATGAAAACACTTCGCGAGGAATTCATTTCAAGGCTCTTACCTTCAAATTTAGAACAGAGCTCCTATCGACAGCGTCTTAGTCCGTAGTCTGCCATGCCAGTACTTCTCTCGATTACGGTGCATGTAATATGCTTTGCCGGAGTTTTGGGGTTGATGGGAAATATAATTCCTTGTCAGTTTATTTGACAAATCAGCGAAAAAATATTTGGACTGGTGTTTTTCTTAATGCGAATATAATCCTAGCTCCAACAACGAAGTCGTTCTTTGAAATGTCCTAATTGTGACAAAGTGTACATCATGTGAAAAAAGATCTGCCATATTGGTACTTCTCTTGATTGCGGCGCATGTAATATGCATTGGCAGTGTTTTGGGGTTGCTGGGAATTGTAGTTCCTTGTCAATTTATTTGACAAATCGGCGAAAAATCTTTGGACTGACGTTTTTCTTAGTGCGGATATATTTCTAACATCAACAACATAGTTGTTCCTTAAAATGTCCTAATTGTGACAAAGTGTACATCATGGAAAAAGTGATTTGGTGAATGTTTAAAACCTCTGCTGTCATAACATGTTGGACAGTCTGTCGCTTAATTCTTATGGCAAGGTGTCCGTGAATGCAAATTAAATTTGTGAAAAATGGGGGTTAGTTGAGAAATAAATAAATATGATAGAGCAGCTGCATGTAAGTTGCACACTAAAATGTATTGGAAAACAGGACGACAGGACCGTTCTTTTGTATTTACTGCCTGTTTCCTGAAAAAGCAACTTTTTTGTTCTACCTGACCTATGTCTCTAGGCTTTGCATGTAACACTGAGGACACTTGAGAGGAAGAGTAACAGGAAGCCAAACAGTTCTTGTGAATGGGCTCTCTGGTTGCCATAACATACTCCCCACATATACCCCAGCCCTCAGAGCCCAAGTTTAGTGTGGCCGAAGACTTTCACTGTCTGACCCAGAGTGAATAAGGTTTTCCCCAGGAACGTTTATCCAATTAGCCACTGTCAGACCCAGAGTGAATAAGGTTGGCCACAGGAATGTTTATCCAATTGGTCCCCAATGTCAATTTCTACCCACTATCTCATGCCAGGCATGAATTTGGTACCTCCAGGCACCCACTCAAAACACCCAAGGAAGTTTTGAAGAGGGCTAAACCTGCTGTCTACAACGTGAAAAGAGCCCTGGAGGCCTGGACATGCTCTTTCTTGTAACCTGGATGACCATGCGGACTTCAAGGGTCATAAGGCTGACCTATTAAAGCTACAGGGTCACAAAAAGCTAGAATAGGCCTTAGCCTATGTAGGCCTGGGCGGAGTTCGGCGGAGTGACAAAAAAACTCCACGGAGTTCTGCAGGCGGCAGAGCACAGGGCGAACTGCCATTCGTGCTGATCTTCCTGCTACTCCGGTAGAAATTCCATCCAAGTGGCAGTTCGTACTCGCCAACCGTTGCTGAGCGCGAGTGGGGAAAACATTTTCTGCACTTCACCAGCTACGCAGTGCACGGAGTGCAGAAAACTCTGAAAGCTCTGCGAATGGAGCAGAGTTCACCACCCAGGCCTACTCCCTTGGTGGATTGTGACTTAAAGTCAGAAGGAAAAGTATTTGGTCAGGATGAACCTGGTTGGTGTTTCCAATCTGCGCTCCATAACAGTCAGTGTAAAATTGCCTGTAGGTCCCAAGTCTCCCATGATCATTGACTATTATTGCCAATTTGGGCTACTTACTGCTATTTCTACTTAAAACTTTGCACATTTATATCTCTGGTTTCACTTATTTGATTTTTGATAACTTTCTTTTTCTTGTTTGGTTTGGAATTTGTCTCATTTTGCATTTTAACTTCATTGCAATTTTGGTAGAGCATAAATAATTTACACATTGCCCTATATTAGCCTGTCTGCCCTGTGCCATAGCTACCAGTTGCTTGAGCTCAGGTTAATTAAGAGACTTTAATGGTTCACACTGACAAGAGCTGTGATTATTCCATGAGGTGGTTACTCACCCACCCCAAACAAAATCAACCTTGCTATTGCTACAGCTGCTCAATACATTAAGGAAGAGTTAAACTTGAATTGTTTTCTGCCTACAAAAGAGAAGAAAATTGAGACATTATCTGATTTGAGCATAAAGACAAGTACCAAGAGCTACACAATATATGTTAAAACACACGGGTTGTTTTCCATGTCTTAGCTGCGTTTGATGCAGCTAAATAGTGAAATAGGGCTAAGTGTTCTAGCCTTATACACACAGTATTAGACAATGCTTAATGTATAAGTCTGAGGGGTCTATTTAACGCCCTGTTTGCAACACAAAAGTGACGCAAAATGAGCTACATCTCTTTTACTAATTTGCTTTCCAGCACTAAACTTTTTTAGCACTGGAAAACGCTTGAGAGTAGCATTTGCATTACTTAGCACCAAGGGGACATATCATGGGTGGTGCATGGGCATTCCAATGAAACCACCAGAGGTTTCTGATGCTAAACCCCAGCTACTTAAAAAAGTAGACAGGGTTTAGCATGAGAAAATAACATCCCTTTCAAATAGGCGTATGAAGGAGAAAAGCTTTATTTCTCCTTTCTTTTCTGACTTTGTATGTGTGCTGCACTGTACAGCACACATACAAAGTGGGAAAAGGTTTCATGTTAGTCTAAGCATATTTTGTACTTGAAGGGAAATCTATGCTAGAATCATGGAGACACATTTGCACTATAGTGCAAAGGTGTGTCTGTGGTGCACAGCAGCATATTTCTGCGCTGGCGCTAGGGAGCGGGGAGGAGAGAGACATATTTCTGTATATATGGAGCTAGCCTGCTCTCACCTCATCCAGCGCTGCATTTGCGGCTGCGCCATGCGCTGCATGGCAAAACAGTAAATCTTCGCCTAAATATGTTACCTTCTCAATTTGTTTATTCTGTGGTAGCTGTTATGTGGAACAGACAACCTGACAAACCAAACCAAGATTTCATGAACTGATTTCATGTATTAGAACAAAAGCTAAAGTCAATAGTCACTTTATTGTAAAGACACTTAATGTACCGCGAAATTACAGACCACATTCCAAAATTTAGCAGAGGTGAATATAAAGATAAATTACGGCAAGTAATAATTCATTCTGGATTGAAACATTAGACAGCCCTAATCAGAAAGGGATAAACTATATTATTGATCATCTGTGTATCCTTTTAAATTTAATCAGTATTATAATATAATCATCATTTATAATCATTTGTATTGAAGTCAAAAGATACTTGCATAATTGTTGGGGTAATATTAAATCATGATACTCTCTAAATAGCCAACAAACGAGTACTACGTGGCATATTTACCAATGTGTGAGTTGCACTTGACCAATACAAGGGTGCCACAAGGGCGACACAACATTAAAGTGCTAAACAGCTGAGTTGCGTTACTCTGCCCCAGGCAGGCATTCCATGGGTAGAGCACCGTAATGCCCAGCACATCCACACATGGATTTTGGGGCATTCCCAGATTGACCATTACTTGTAGACGTGGGAATGTGTCATTTGCTATGCCTCCTAGAAGAATCATAGCGAGGAGAAATACCTTTATTTCGCCTCGTTTTTCATCTTTCTTTGTGCGCTGCATTATGCTGCACACACAAAAAGAGGGAAAGGCCTCAGAGGATTGTTTTTGTACAGGAAGGTATCCCTTACAGGTCAAAAACAGTGCTGTTTACAGCACAGACATCCTTGCACCAGAGCAGAGAAAGGACAGGAATGCACCGTATGATGTTAAATACAGCACATTCCTTCCCTTTCTCTTTTATGCAGCACAGCAAGTTGACTTGCTGTGTTGTGCTGTGTGAAATATTGACAAATGTGCCCCCAACCATGATGTCCCAAACGGACCCCTTCCCTTTTGCGAATGCATTACAATTCCAACTCAGGAGTCAATAGTTGCTCAATATTTTGTGATGTGATTTCCGTTTCTAAACCTTCTTACACCACATAATAGTTCATAGTTTGAAGGGATGCCTTCAAAATGGCCCTTCCAAAATGAGACTTAGTATCCATTTGCAAACCCTTTTTAGGGGTAGGTTAAAGTTTTCTGACTCTGAAATGGCTTTAGTGCATTCAAACTTGTATTTACATAGTCACAAACACCGATTAGCAGCGTTTGCAACCATTACTTAGAGACATATTCATGAATTAGTGGCACAGTGCAGTGCAGCAAGTCATCTTGCCATGCTGCGTCACTGGGAAAGGGCAAGAGTGTGCAGTATTTCAGGCACCACAAACTCACAAGGGAGTTACCCTAATTCAAAGAAAAGGGACAAAGTATATGTTAAACAACAAAAAAGGATCCCTTTTCACCTTAGGTTTTAACCAATCAAGGTAATATGTTTTACAAGATGACAGTATAGATGGCCGAACCGTTGTTATTGAGATGTGGGATCCCAAAGGTAAACAATGAATTAACTATAAATAAAATAGAAAACATAAAAATAAATGAACATTAAGGGCCCGATTCCGATCCTGGAAAAAGCGTTCCGAATCGTCATACGGAGCGTGTTTTTCCATACGAATCGTACCCGTAACCATCCCCGTACGAACGTTGTAGTACGATCCACACCCAATGCAGCTATCCGTACGAATCGTACCAGGGACCGGACAAATAGAATTTCCGTACGAATCTCCCTCGGATCCCGCTGAAGGCGATGTTTGTAAGGTTCGCAGCTGCTTTTTACAACCCGGCAAGTACGATCCGTGTTGGGTACGCTCCTTACAACACTTTTTCTACGGGAGCTGGAAACTGCCGTAAAAGCTGAGTTCGGCACGAAACAGGTATGGAATGGCCCCCCCTGGGTACGGCACGTACTCCCCATGATCGCAGGGGTACGCGCTGTACCCCTGCGATTATGGGGGGTAGGCGCCGTACGGGGTGTATGTGATTGTGTGCTTTTCCGTACGAATCGCCCTTACCTGACGTGGACCGTACGAATAGCGTCCTGATTCCCGGGTCCGGATCATACTCGTCGGGTCGTACGGCATGTGAACGAGCCGTACAGTGTGTGAACGAGTCGTAAAGTTCCCGGTTTCAGCCTTGCAATACATACGGATCGCGACGATTCGGACGGATTCACGGAATGCGGATCGTACTACGCAGTT
The DNA here is from genome assembly GCF_964263255.1 of Lissotriton vulgaris. Classification (NCBI taxonomy): domain Eukaryota; kingdom Metazoa; phylum Chordata; class Amphibia; order Caudata; family Salamandridae; genus Lissotriton; species Lissotriton vulgaris. The sequence goes on along the minus strand of NC_141689.1, from coordinate 1,171,561,867 downwards.
CGGACGGTAGTTTCCCATTCGTACGGATTCGGCTACGAATACGAATCGTACGGCGGATTTTTTTTCCGGATCGGAATCTAGCTCTAAGTTGCAAAATTTCACAATACTCTCAATGAAAAAGCTAATAATCACATAAAACTATAAGTATGTAAATGTACGTCTGAATGTTTTATTTTCCAACAGCAGTTAAAATTCTATGTTATTTACAAGCACAGAATACATATCATGAAAACAGATTTTCTAAAGTGCTGGTGCAAGTGACACAAATCTCCTTCAGGACATCACTCTTACACATAATCATATACATTGGTGCAGATAAAAACACTTCAATCATCAATATCACACCTATTTTAAAAACTATTCAAAAACAGCTTCAAAACTGTCTGTATACAAAACTGTAGAAAACTGTTGATGCAGCCTTTCAGTGAAAGATCAACTATTCATCACCTTCTTCGGGACAATCACAAAATATTTTAAAATCTCACTTATTATGATTGAAACAGAAAGAAAAAGTGTATTACATCTCTCTCTGTTCAAGGATCAACTTTCCGTACAAAGACGCTGAACGATTTCTACCCAATCAATTGAGAATAGGTGGGTTATAATTTGGAAATATAGATTGATAAAATCAAGTGTCCATCCAAAATGTTTCTTGTTAACCCGAGGTGTATTATAAACACAAGTCTGGGTGTCCCTTAGGTGACAACAATATCTGGAGTATCTACAATGCTCTCAGTTGACTACACTCCAATATGTTTCCAATTGTTTCAATCGACTAGATACTTGCATAAAAAGGAGACAAAGCTGGTTCGCGTTGCGTTGGTCCGTAACACGACCTGCTTACTCGTTTAAAAAACTTTGATTGAAACAATTTATTTATACTCTCCTGCAAAGAATGGGAAGATTGGCTTTTAGAACTCTGAATCAGTATTTTGTTCATGATCCCTGAAATTGTATCCACCCCTACCAAACTCCTACCATCGAGGAAATCTAGCCCTCTGTTTTGTTTCTGTTTTTTGTTTCTTGTGCTTTTTCTTTTACTGAAACCTAACACTCATTTTTAGTTTTGAGTTGCAGTTGTGGGGTATAAGTACCTAATGTATCTTGGCCTAGAGAAGTGTATACTTCCAAAATACTTTTAGGATGTTCACAAACTTGAATGGGAACAGCTGCCATCGCTGGCACACTGAAAAAACCTCCACTTCTGAAATGTTAATGAAAAGTATTGAAGAGAAACTTTGAAAATTACGCTTTCATACCCAGCTCCACAGCCAGCCTAACTCCATGCTTTTTTTGTATTCCTTGTAATACCTCCGGTAACATCGACGGTGAGGCTGTGCTTTCATAGTAGTGTAAATACTAGCAAAAATTATTCCACATGTAATTGAATCCTTTATAGAGGGTGCTATACCAATGGAAATACACATATTTAACATTCTATTCTTGTTGTGGGGTGTAGTATGAGGAATTGCTGCCTCCAATTGATTAGTTTTTTTAGCACTCTTATCTTGCTTTGTGTATTTTATCCATTATTGCATAATTAATCTGTGTACTTACAGTTTAAACTGTAGCATGCAGTTGTGCAGCAGCAAGAACCAAAATATAAGCCCTTATGGTCTTTAGAAGATAGATACTGTTGAATCCGTCTATATGTTGCCACTAACTGATATAGTAAATTTCTTTATTCTGGAGTGGTTAGATTTCCTCCATCTAGATGTGGAGTATAATGAGCCAACATGTTGCTCTTGGATTCCCTAAGACACCCATTCAAACATTCTGCACTACATGTGGTAAATGTCCACCAAACCATGGGGCCGATTAGGATAGCGGACGGATCGCCACCACCATGCAGGCAGTGGCGATCCGTCCGCCATCCATGCCCGTCCGCCACCTATTTCCCCCGCCATATTACAATGGCAGGGAGACAGAAGGCCGTCCGCCGCTTTTGCGCCGCGGGCGCCTTGCAACCGTGGCGGAATAGGTCTAATATGGTGGCGGTGCCTATCAGACACTGCCAGCCATATTAGGATGGGCTTTGGGGAATGCCTTTCCGTGGTGCCATTGAAAGGCATACGGTCTTTGCTTTTGGGGCCCGCTGCGGGCCCCCAGGGTGAAGGGGGGTGGGGGGTGCACATGGGGGTACCTATGGTACCTCCCTGCGTTTCAAAGTACAACATGGCATGCACGGCGCGGTGCCTGTCATCTTGTGCTTTGAAACGCACAACATGCATTTTCAGCATTTTTGCTGAAAGCACCGCCCGCCGCAATGTTAAAAATGCAGGATGCACCTGCCACTGTGGTGGGTGCATCCTAATTCAGCGCACGGGACCTCCGCCATTATGGCGGATGGTCCCTTACCACGACAGGATGGCAAACGGACAAAGTCCGTCCGCCATCCTAATCGGCACCCAATGTTTGATGCTCATGATATCCTTACTGGATTTTGAGGTTTTACCAAGGTTCATGTTCAATAGAAATATTTGCAGCTCTAAAGGTGTGAAAATGCCTACTGTTTGAGCATACAGGACCCAACTCCACACATGAGAAAAATATGTGAAAGTGGTATGCTGCATGTGGATTTATAACAAAAGTTACTTCACCTCCCCTTCAGGAAGTTATTTTCTTGTTTGGTGTTGTGTCAATGGTGTCCTAACGTTTACCCTTATCACAACAGGTGCCAACATTGTAGGACATAGAGAATAATACACCAGTGCACATCATATATAGTCACTTTTATCCTTTGCGCAATTTAGCACTCTTCATCCATCACTGTTCTTTTCCGGATTCAACTTTATAATTTCCAGAAGCAATATGATGTTGAAAATTAAAATTGTATTTCTTTATGCGACAATGACCCACAGCCGACGCATTTCGCCCTATTAGGGCTTCCTCAAGGCTGTACGTCATACATAAAACAGAAAAGAAAGACCTATACACTCTGATCACTTTTTTGAATATATAAAAAACTATGCAAGTGATTAGTTACTTGGTGTGTTTTTCATGCATCTTTCCATGCTTTAAAAACATAAGTACTGACCACTATCACTGCGCAAACGTGTGCCACGCTTTTCTTAAGGTTCATTCCTAAAATCCATAATGTCATCTTAATTGTGTTGCACACTAAGGAAAACAAGACCACCGCCACGGAATCGCATTGAACACTAATTTGTGTACCGTCAGTAAAGAATAACCCATCAGTGAAAAAAGGAGGGAAGAAAATGGACATGTGAACCCCAAGCATAAAAAAAAAAACAGTGTGCGTATTATAAGCAAGCACCCATTGAATGTGTGTCACTATGTTCCTAAATCTTTTCATCCATGCATGGACATTGTGTTATTCACGCCTGCTCAACTTTTTGCTGGCGTAACATGCACTATTCTGTTGTAAGCGCAGCTTGTTTTTGATTAAAAACTCCTATGTTTCTATAAGAAAAATTAAACAATATGGTCTTTATGTCCTATGTTTTATGCTTTATATACTACAGTTAGGGTATCTCATAGCCCCAAAAAACACCAACCACATACATTTGAATCTTACCTCAATATAAGATTCAGCTACAATGCAATTCCCAATGTTCAAACATATGAAACGTCTGTTTGTTGATCCTTCACCATATAGTCAATCCGGGAGCCATAATAAGTTCCATCTATCCTGGAAACATAACCACACAGGTTTCTCCTTTTTTATCCTCACTATTATCTGGTTGTTTATGAACATATGGACCCTACAGGCGCTGACGGACCCAGCCATACAACGCACAGCATTAGACTATCCCATATCTTATTCTTATTAAGCCCGCTTTTTAACTATCCCATTCAGGTGGTATCTAAAATTCATCAAAATATCTTATCTATAGTTATATGGGCACCAATCAGTCACCATACCTGTATCCTGTATACATGCCTTGACTCCGTTTTCAACACTACTGTCTCTCCCATCAGGATATTATAATGAGCATAGTAGCTCCGACCCTGTTTGTTGACAAACCACCGTGATAAGTTTAGTCCTACAAATATGGGCACTGAAGAGTCATTCTTATATTGACAATTCTTACGAATACAAATATTATGTGACTTATTGAGATTCCTAAATGCGCACAAAATCTCCGTTATTCCATATCTATTAGCCGCTATGTATGGCCCAATTTTATTTAAAACACACATGTAATGCATATGCTAAGTTTCCTCTTAAAACACTCTCTACAGTCGTGCCATTCCCTATCTATTAATTTACACAAGCACGCATTTTATAGCTTCAGGGCTTGCCTATCGACTACTCCATGGCCCATTAAAATTTTCCCAATACGATAAGAGCCCTCACCTTATACAAAATAAACCCTTAGTGCTAATATCCAAACTCACCACACAGTTTTCAAAGTCCGTTCATCATGCCATCTCTATAATGCAGAGATGATCTGCTTTGCGTTCTCTCATTTATTTTGACCGCCTTGCGATAATCCGAAATTAACAATGGACAAGTTCTCTCCGGATACTCGACAAGCATACTGAAAGTGGTGGCCATCTTGGACTTCCTAAATATTGCACACAAACCCTCTCAAATCCAATATCACTTCATTTCTCCTAGTTTGTTCCCAACAAGTTATACGTGGAGATTGTCACATTCTCATTTGTGTGCAACACAAACAATATTGAAAAACTTAATTTGTAATCTATGTCAATATCGTAATCCCTCTTATTATCAATCAAGTGTGACGTTATTTATTCTGCTGGATAAAACATCCTACATGCACAAATATATATTGATTTTTGTTTTATAAATCATACATCATTTCCTGTAATTGTCTATTGCCTAAGGTGTCTTATTATGTCACTTGCGTGCTAAAAAACTTAATATGGAAACTTTTATCAATAAAGTTTCAATTCAATGTGTGTGTGCCCATTTCCATTGTTATATATAACTAAAATCTTATACAGGTTCTCGCTCATCTTCTACATTTATTCAGTGTTTTCAATGTCCCCGTACTTGTTGAGCTCTTGCAGCCTCTTATATTACTTCAAATTATACAGACCAATAACCTAACTATATACATTTCCACGTATATCCATTTTTGCAGTAGTAAATATTAACCATATCCAGGACATTCACATATTTGGTGTTACTCCTCTTCTTTCATACTTCACAGTTTTGTTCTCTATTAATCATGTCTATCAATTAATCATATCTTAGCCTAGCTTGGTTATCCATTAAAGATGCAGTTCTTTTTACAACTTCACATATGATCTCTTTTGTATACTCATCTGTTTTATATGTTAAGGATGTTATTATTTCTGCCTCTTACACAGGGCTACAAGACCATAACGCATGTCTCTAAACCAGGTGGCTAGTTGTAATCGATTCTAGTATCCACTCTAGATCTGCACTAGAACCTATGATCTCAATAACCCTGATTAACATGATCTCCTGTCTTGATATTATCATCGATCACAGAAATTCAAATAGCTCCTTGTCTATATTTATCCCCTGTTTCACAGCCCGTAATGATATGATCCATTTGCTCTCCTTTCAGCATAGTTTGGAAGTTCTATTCCCACCTTGGTTTCCCGCTACAGCCACATCAATGCCATGAAACCCTATTTTGTAGATCTCAGTATTGGCATGTATGGTGTTGAAGTGCACTGTGAACGGGTATTGCTTATTGTTATTACATATTGCCCGTATATGCTCTTGAATTCTTTCCTTTAGGGGTCTTATCATGCTACCAATGTAGATCTTATTACAAATACATTTAAGACAGTGTACTACATGTGTTGAGTTGCAGTTTATAAAATGATTTACCTCATATGTCTTCACGCTGTTGTATTGAAATTTTACAGTTTTGTTCATGGCGAAGCAACACAACACAGCACATTCCACACTTATAAAAACCCTTAGGTGTGGTTGGAAGCCAAGTGTCGGTTCTCCTAGGGGGAATAAGCTCGGGCAAAGGTCTTGACGTAATGTTCTCCCCTTTTTAAATGTGATCGATGGTTTATTTCCTATCTTCTAATGTAAGCTGCTGTCTTCCATTAACAAGTGCCAATGTTTGTTTAGGATCCTAAACAGATCTGTACTCGCCATGCTGTATGGTGTTATGAATCTGATCTTTTCAGTATTCGTTCGTGATCGTCTTCTACGTTTGAGGAGTGTGTTCCTATCTCTCTTGTTGATTTTGGTACGGGCCTTACTGGTTGTATCCTTTCCATAACCTCTGGACAAGAATCTTTTTTCTACCATGAGTAGCTCTTCCTCAAGTTTGTTCTCATTGCTGCAATTTCTCTTCGTCCTTACCATGTCCCCATAGGGAATTGCCTTAATCTGTGAGGTTGAATGTAGACTCCCAGAATGTAAGACTAAATTACAAGCAGTAGACTTTTTGTAAGGTATGGATAAAGGCTTCCCAATTTCCACCATATTGGCGATGTCAAGGAATTGATGTTAGATGTACTTTACTCTTTTGTGAAACTTAATTTGAAAGGGTTATCATTCATGTACTCAAAAAATTGACTTAATTCCTCATTGGTGCCTGCCCAAAATAGTAACATGTCATCAATGTATCTACCTAGATACAAAATGTTATTCAATAGATCTACCCGTCCAATACCCCATATAGAGGTTAGCCAGGAAGTGAGAAAATTTAGCCCCCGTGGCTACCCCTTTTATTTGGCGGAACCAACTTACATTGTGTAGGAAAATGTTGTTATTGAGTACCAATTCTATCATTGCCATGAGCATTATAGAATGTTCATATGTTTCAATGAGTTGTGTGTCCAAAAAATGGCGTACTGCCTTCAGTCCTGATTTATATGGAATACTTGTATATAACGAACAAACGTCCATTGTTACCAAGTAGTGTCCAGGTACCCAGTCTACATAGGCAATTTAATTTAAAACATCTCCTGAATCCTGAATAAATGAGGGCAGATTGGTGACCAATGGCTGCAGGAACAAATCAATGTATTCCGAGATTTTCTCCTTAGGAGAACCAATACCTACTATAATTGGTTTCCCCGGAGGAAATCCCACCCCTTGTGCACCTTCAGTAAACAGTATATACACGGATAGGTGGGGGCATCGTTGCAAAGATATTTAATTTCAATGTCGGATATCAAACATTTGTCATTCCAAGATTTTTAATGGGTATGCATTATTTCTTTAGTTTCTTTTATGGGATTGCCACTCAGTTTGGTATATGTTGTGGTAACACTTAATTGTCTATCTAACTCCATAATATAATACTGATGGTTCATCAAGACTATGTTTCCTCCCTTGTCCGCCTCTCGGAAGACAAGGGAGTCCATTTTCTTGACATTATTTATGGCTTGACGTTCTTCAAAAGTGATATTATGTTTCATGTATCTTTGATTGGTGTAAAATGAATCCTCCAGTTTGTCCAACATGACATTTTGTTGGAATTTGTTAATGTTATTACCTCCTTTGAGCAGACGAGCGAATCTACATTTGGTTTTAAAACCACTATCTATATTTGCATATGTGTCCAAGTCCAAATCTGCGGCTACAGCCTCCAAGCTTGGGACACCATCTTGATCATCTAAGCTCAAGATTAAATGTACATCCATTATTTCCTTGACAGATTTATTATCCTTGTTGGCATCCTTTAAAAGACGTTTGTTGGTCACATTAGGTCTATCTTGGAAATGCTTGAACAATTTGATATTCCTAATGAATTTACGGTACACAAATTAGTGTTCAATGCGATTCCGTGGCAGTTGTCTTGTTTTCCTTAGTGTGCAACACAATTAAGATGACATTATGGATTTTAGGAATGAACCTTAAGAGAAGCGTGGCACACGTTTGAGCGGTGATGGTGGTCAGTACTTATGTTTTTAAAGCATGGAAAGATATGTGAAAAACACACCAAGTAACAAATCACATTTATATTTTTTTATATATTCAAAAAGTGATTAGAGTGTATAGGTTATAGTTTGTGTCTTTCTTTTCTGTTTAATGTATGACGTACAGCCTAGAGGAAGCCCCGATAGGGCGAAACCACCGTCGGGTGTGGATCATTGTCGCATAAAAAAATAAAATTAGAATTTTCATCATCATTTGGCTACTGGAAATGATAAAGTTGATTTTGAGAAAGAACAGTGATGGATAAAGAGTTCTAAATTGCGCAATGGATAAAAGTGACTATATATGATGTGCACTGGTGGATTATTCTTTATATTGTGACTTTCTTCGACAATTTTGGTTGGGCAGGAGGTCTTTGTGGCTGTTCTAGGTGGATGCGCATCAAACACCATAGTGGCCCTCAATATTGAATGTGTTCATTTTGAAATTGTGCCTGAAGTGGACTTGATTGAGAGAACGTAAATTGATGTGCAGGTCCTTGTAGCAAATCCACCCTTTTGTTTATTGTGTATGTATCATTGTAGGACATGTAGGACGGATTAAAAATGAGATTAAAAAAACTATCAAATTGGGGAAACCTTTTACTAGTCAAGTACCTAAAAAAAACCTTCAGCAGAGTGCACACACCTGTAAAAAGTAAGTTTTACAATGGGTGCTTCTGATATTAGTAACTACTGGTATATTGTTCTGTGTGCTTCCCTGGGTTACTTAAAGCCCCATCCTGTGAGGAGCGCCATGAAGTATTTTTTACACATTTACAAAATATGGCTCAGTTGTTAGAAACTCCAGTCTGTGTGGCCAAAGCACAGGTACAAAGCAAACTTACTAACTTGAGTCTGGTGGACTGTAACCCATTGACCAACAATGGATTACAAGATCCTCTTTTTTCTGCGCAAAGATAATTCCTATCAGACTTCAGGATTATTTTAAAAAATAGTGCTAGGGAACACTAACGGTCCCATTACAAAGTCCGCCCGCCACCATTACGGAAAATGGGACCAACCACCAGAGGTGCGCCGGTCCAGTGGGGAAATGAGGATGTGACCGCCAAGTTAGTGGTCGCATCCCGCATCCCACATCTTTTACATTGTGGCGGGCAGGGCTGCAAGCAGCACCCACTGCAATGTAAAAGTAGCATGTTGTGCATTGACATGCACAACGTGACAGGCACCGCGTGGTGCCTACCACCTTGTGCGTGCCAATGTAGGGGGGTACCATGGGTACTCCCCAAGGGCACCCCCACTCCCCCAACACCCAGGGGGCCCGCAAGGGGCCCCAATGCAAAAGACTGCATGCCTTTCCATGGCGGCATCGCTGCCATGGAGAGGCCCTAATCCGCCCACTTCATAATATGGAGGGTGGTGCCTACTAGGCACCACCACCATATTATGGGCCAGGACTGCAAAGCGGCCAATTGTAATGGAAGATTGTCCGCCGCTGTACCTCCGCCATTGCAATATGGCTGGGTAATTGAAGGGCAGGCGGGGAAAGATGTCGGGCGGGACATCTTAATGGCCCCATTAATCTCTCTCATGGCCTTTCAAACTCTAATTTCTGGAGCTTCACAGGGAAAAATTCCACCACATAGCTATTGGTACACTACATTACAAAGAGTAACAAGGAGTCACCAATTTCTGACAATTCTGTGGGCAGAATTAAAAATTCACTGCACCCCTAATTATTTGTTGTATGGAAGGACACTCACAAGAAATCCACAATATTTATTTTTTAATAATTTGTTCAAATGAATGTCTTAATCTAGTTCAAGTGATATGTATAGATGTAACTATAACGATGAACACAATAGCGGTGATAGAAGCAATTTATAAGCAAAATTATAAATTGAATTCAACATTGTAGTAGGGTATCCTTAATTTATTGCATCAAGTAATGGAACCAGTCTTAGGTAACCAACCACTTCCTTCTAGTCCCTACCTAAGATGTCTTAGGACCACAAATGCCCTTCTAAGTTACTTTGTATGGCTTCTTGCATGCATACCTTTGCTTAAAAAAAGGCTTGTTGTTTAGAGAGCTTTTGTGCTTGAAGAGGGTCACTAACTGTCTCAGTTATGGTGTACCTGATCTGATTAGGACCTCCTGGCTCTAAGGAGCTGGGGGTCTTTGCTAGGGATGTTTGCTGCTCAGATTGCACAAGCCAGTCTCCCCAGAACCTGAAGATTCCTCTCTGCCTAGTACTTGTCTGTATCCTACTTAAATACACGTTTCTAATTATTTTGAAAAGAGCAGACCAAATGATGAATGATGTACAATGCACCAATTAACATATGCATTCTACTGCCCTTTCACTAAATTCAATCACACATTATAAATCATCATGATACATAGATTAGCATAATTGATAAGCTATCAAACTATAATAACATCTGCTTTACATGTTGTACATGTGCAATCAACTCTGGATGGAGCGCACTTCTATAAATAAAAAATGGGCATCCAGATTCATGAATAGACAAATATGCGAAATGCAATTGGTGCACGTAGACAGAAAATGTAAAGAACGCATCAATGGCACATCCACCCAGACAGAGTCATCAGTCTACCTCACCTGCACATGAATCAGTCAGCCTCTCAGAGATCTCTTTTAAACGGTTTGTGGGCTCAGCAGAGGTCTGCCAATAATGACAGGCATCAAGGCTTGTAACAACTTATAATCCTAGAGCAGGGTAGTTACCAAAGGGCGGCCAGTGAATCCTGTCAGTTGAAATATCCAACCAGTCAGGTTGATTCGATCAGTCTTGCCCTCCTCAGAGATTATTGGAGGGAGATTTGTAAATGTTATCAGTTGTATTATTTTTGGGTTGGGTGACGTGGGAGTAGTACGTTTTTTATATAGTTATTTTAGCACTATACGTATTACATTTTATCATTTATTTTATGCTGTTCTAATTTATATCATTATGATTTTGTTTATTTAAAATTATAATATTTGTAATTATTAATATTTGTAATGTGTAAAATAATTTTTGCTAAATTTAAAGAATGTTAAGTTGTTCAAATTTTTTATTTCGTTTTACCAGTTTTTGTTTTTTTAAAGATTTTATGTTAATGTTATATGTAAATATATATATTCATTTATTTTTATATTATTTTTTAATTATAATACAAATCAAAATTATTAGTTTAATACATTTTTTGTAAGTAGATATATGTAATTATGTATATATATTAAGTATTATATACGTGTTTAACTTTTTAAAATTACGTTTATTTGTTATATTTTTTAAGATATATAAATTCAGGGGCCAATTATGATCTCATCGGAGTTGCCTCTGACCGACACCGTCTCGGACTCAAGACCCACCGACCTCAGGTAAGAGGTTCCAACCACCTGATTATGATGCGACCAAACACAGTCTCTATGGGAGCATGTGTCATGGCCATAAACCGGTCGTAGTACAGGCTCCTATAGAGAAATAGGTGTGCGTGTAAAACCCTGCACCCTGTGGTAGGCACACCATAATGCCTGCCACACAGTGCAGGGTTTTACAAGCTGGCTGGTCTACGTTTCGACCGCCGACATTGTAATTGGGCGGTCTGACCACAAACCGACCGTGCCAGCTGGAACGTTTCCGACTAGTGGTCGGAGGCTTTCCAACAGGCATTGACATTGCCCCCTAAATATTTTTTTAATTAATGTTACTAATTAATATGTTAAATATTTATTATTTTATTATATATATATTTAAAATCGATATTTAATTCAACTATATTGATGACATTAATATTTATTTCTGATATTTTTGTACTTACAATTATAAGTATAGGATGTCGATATTTTTACCATCGATATTTTGGTCATGATATTTTGGGATGGAGATATTTTGAGGGTTGATATTTTATCAGTGAACCATGTACCTCATGTTGGAACTCTGGAATTTCTAGTTTATTTCTTCTGCAACTCAATGGTTACTAGGAATGTTTACATGACTGCTGTTCAAAAAAGCAAAGAGGAGAATTAATAATGTTTGCATCCATGTCCTCAATAGAACTGAAACATCCTGGTCTTAATTGTTATAAATGTTTAAAATTATTTAGAGACTAATAGCGTTACTTGCATCGTGATCTACTAGCAGATAATAAAGAAAGAACTCTGAAGCATCTGATCAACCTGGAACTCTGGTGCTGATGAGTCTTTAGAATGAAGCACTTTAGGACCAAGGGATAGGCTGTTGTTTATGCTGATCTGGAGTCTGTCGAGATTGACCCTGATGAGATACTGCTGCTTCTTGTTTAGAAGCTGAAAAAGCAAGCAGTGGAATCCAGACTGGGTGAAACTTTTATACTGAGCCACACCCAAGAGCTGGTGCCACAGGAAGTCTCACAAGCAAAGAGAGAATTCTAGATCTGAACAACTTTCAAATTAAGGTCCACACAGACATGGGCATGGCATTCACTGACTTTACTCCTACCTATCTTGCCAACACCAATAAATTCCCATGGGTGTCTCCACGTTACCCAAGATGCCTATTACTTAGTACTCTTTACAATACAACATTGGGCCCGTTTATGATCAGTCAAACCTTGTTTGGGAACTGGGACCAAACGATCTCCTGTCATGGGTCTCAACACAGCAATTACGATGTGACCAAAAACTGTTTGGTCGCATTCCTATTCTTTACAATGGGAGCATGTATTTGGACTGGAATGCATGCTCTTATTGTAAAGAGCTGAGGTGTAGTTCATCCCTGCACCCTGTGGCAGGCCCCGAGTGTAGGGATCACAACAGGGCCACCATCCAGAGGCCTTGCATCCATGGGGACCGTGCTATGGGCCCCAAAAGTCAGATTCCCACAACCTTTCTGTGTCTGAAAGGCCAGCACAGAAATGCTGTTGGAATCTGCCATTGCAATCCCTCGGGCGGAAAGTGCCGCCCGAGGGATTACTGGAGGCTTTCTGAATGGCAGATGGGCTCTCTGAGCCTGTTGTCGGCCATTCGGAAATCTGGTTCGGAATACTTTCTGACCGACCCATCAAAATGGGACAGTAAGAAACGAATCGGAATGGGACATTTTTGCGTTTAGAACGGCTCCAACCGATAGTCGGAGCTGTTTCCGACTGCATTGAAATCGGGCCCATTATCTCTAAGGTAATGCAGGTGTATGCATGTTGTTAGGAATTTAAACATGTCAGAGGAGTAGCAGTCATTAGGAATATGGTGAGCCCTTACAATGTGTTCTATTTAACACACTTTAATGAAGTGCTAAAATTAACGGAGTAAGAATGTACATTTTTTATGTAAATCCGAAATGCCTCCAAATTGTAATGGAAAGTAGAGAAAGAGATTTCCTCTCTTAGGAAAACAGTTTTGTGCTAAAGAAACACAATGATAAAAAATGATATGCCTCTCAAGGCACGGTGGAGTGTGTAGGCAGCCAGTTTGGCCATATTTCTTATTGATGAGCTGTCTTCACCGTTTCCTTTTGCATTTTAGCCTCTTAATCATTCTTTTAATTACTGCAGGTTAAATACTGCTGTTTTAGAATTGTTTCAGTTGGGGGGATAATGCAGGATCAAGTTATACATGCAGTGTAATGCTGAATTAGAATTTGACTGCTTGCACTTGCACGCTGCCACTATTTTAAAGTCACTAAAATTTCGCACTGAGCATGCTGCTCATTACAATGTCTTACCGCTCCTGTCAAAGGCTCTGGTCCCTGCCTCCCTTGCCTCTTAGATAAGCTGGGAATTTGAGGGGCAGCCAAAAGTTCAGCCATTTCTACTCCTACTGCAGTCTAGTCATTGACGGGGCACACAGCATTTAATGTGCAAACCACCGCGGATACTCAGCAGATCAAGTTACGTGTGTAGGCAGACAGTTCTGCCATATTTCATATTAATCAGCTGTCTTCACAATTTCCTTTTGAATTTTAGTCTCTTGTTCATTCTTTAATTACTGCAGGTTAAAGGCTTTTGTTTTAGAATTGTTCCAGTTGGGGGGATATAGCAGGATCAAGTTATACTTAAACTGTAATGCTGAGTTTGAATTTGACTGCTTCCACTTGCACGCTGCCACTATTTTAAAGTGACTAAAATTGCGCCCTGAGCACGCTGCTCATTACAACTTCTTATCACTCCTGCCAACAGCTCCGGTCCCTGCCTCCCTTGCCTTTTAGAGAAGCTAGGTGTTAGAGGGACAGCCAGAAGTTCTGCCATTTCTACTCCTACTGCAGTCTTGGCAGGGCACACAGTATTTAATGTGTGACGCCACCGTTGACACGCCTAGCAGGTGCGGTGTGGGCACACCAAAGGCACGCCAAAGGCAAGCCCATCTGCACCTGCCAGTGTTCAGATAGCGGTCATTGCCAGAAATGCTGCCCATTTTGGCTCAGGTCACTCCTACTCTAGAGAATCGCTTGTAGCCCTTAAAAAGCCTGAAGTATATGTCATATCCGCTTAGAGGCAAACAAAATGAAAGGCCCAGTAACCTGTAGGGGGTGTAAATAGGAACTGAGTTTCTCCCCGTAGATTACAGACCATACCTCTAATCAACTAGTAGGAGGCCTTGTGAACGCATGGTCCCTATTTAGGAATGAATTACATAATTTTGATCTGATCTCTAGTTTCAATTTGGATTGCCTTTTCGTTACCAAACCTGGCTCAAAGATTGGTGTTACCTGGACATTGCTCAAGCCCTCCCACCACTCTACTGTGAATTTGAATTTGAAGGGATTTGTATAGCGCTCGTGCACCTGGCGGTTTCTTGGCGCTCACTGGCAACTGCTACTCAGTGTGGCGGAAAGGGGAAAAAGTTGAGCATTCAGGATGGGAAGGCTTGGGTGAAGAGGAAAGTCTTGAGGTCTCTACGAAAGAGGGGGTACTGGGTGCAGGTTCTGAGGGGCAATGGGAGGGAATTCCAGAAGGCTGGGCCTGTGGTAGCAAATTTTGAACCACCCCACTTCTTCCGTTTGAAGCGGGGAACCAGGAGGAGGTGGTGAGAAGAGGATCGGAGGTCTCGTGAGGGAGTATAGGATTGAATGGCCGAGTTAATGAAGGAAGGGGCGGAGCCTGTCCGGGCTTTAAAAATGGTGCAGCCGAGCTTGAATAAGACGCGTTGCCGGACAGGGAGCCAGTGAAGGGAAGAGAGAAGTGGGGTAACATGGTGAGATTTAGAAAGGTTAAAAACCAGCCGAGCGGCCTGGTTTTGAACAAGCTGGAGACGTCTCATGAGGTAGTTGGGCATGCCGTGGTAGAGGATATTGCCATAATCAAGGCGGGATGTTACCATGGCTAGAAGAATTAGTTTGAGCGCGTCTGGGGCAAAGAATCGAGAGACTCTGCGGATAGTCCTAAGTGAAAGGAAGGCTGAAGAAACCACAGCAGAAACTTGAGAATGTAGGGAGAGTTGGTTATTGATTTTAAATCCAAGAGTTTTGACAGAGGATACAGGAGTGGGAGGGGAACCTAGTGAGGGGGGCCAGAAGGAGGAGGTCCAAGGGCTGGAGCAACCACCCGTCAGCACCAACTCTGTTTTATCGGGGTTGAGCTTCAGGTGGTTGAAGTTCATCCAGTCCTGGATGAAGGTCATAATGGACTGGACTTTGGACACGGACTCCGGGGTAGAGGAAAGGGAAAAAATGAGCTGGAGATCGTCTGCATAATTGTACACAGAGACCTCCAGTTGCTGTAAAGCAAAGATGAGGGGGGCAATGTAGAGGTTAAATAAAAGGGGGGACAAAGAGGAACCCTGGGGGACACCACACTGTATGGGTTGAGATTCCGCAGAGAACTCTCCCAGACGAACCGCTTGAGTACGGCCGCTCAAAAAGGAGGATAACCAAAGTAAGGCTGTTCCTCTGATTCCCGCCGCTTCGACACGTGAAAGTAAGATGGTATGATCCACCGTGTCGAATGCGGCGGAGAGATCTAAAAGGACCAGGGCCTGATGTTGATTGGTATCCATTCCTTGTCGGAGGTTGTCCAGAACTGATGTTATAACGGACTCAGTTGAGTGGGCTGGATGGAAGCCGGCCTGTCTTGGAGCCAACACACCATGACTTTCCACGAACTCGCTCAGGGTTTTTACCACGTGCCGTTCCAATACCTTGGCCAAGTAAGGCAAGAGGGAAATTGGGCGGAAGTTGACTGGATCGGAGGGATCCGCTCCGGGTTTTTTTTAGAATCGGAACGATCACTGCCGATTTGAGTGCAGGGGTGACGATGCCCTGAGCCAGCGAGCTGTTTAGGAGCGCTAAAGGTGGTGAAGGGCAGTAAGTGTAAATCTGCTTTAGAATGTAGGCGGGGCAGGGGTCCAGCGGGGAGCCGGACTTAACCAACGGGAGGATGGAGAGGAATGAGTCAGTCGAGAGGGGAGGAAGTGAGTCCAGGTGAGCCGTGACTAGAGGACGGGTGGGGTCGGTAAAGGTCTGGGATGGAGGAGGAATGTTACTTTTGATTTTATTGATTTTGTCCAGGAAGAAGTGATTGAGCGAGTCACATAGTGTTTGAGAGGGAGATGGCTTGAGTGATGTTCTGTCAGAAAAAGCAAGATCCTGGATGATAGAAAAAATTTCTCTTGGCCGATTCTCCGCGAGTTGGATTTTAGAGGAGAAATAGTTTTTCTTTGTGTCTAATATGGCTTTCTTGTACTGACTAAGAAGTTCAGTATAGCGGTTTTTAGCAGTAGGGCAGTAGTTCCGTCTCCATTGTCGTTCAGCTTGGCGGAGAGTAAGTTTTTTGATCTTTAGGTCGTCTGAGAACCAGCGGTTTGCGTCTTTGGGGCATTTGGTTGCGATGCGTTTTAGAGGAGCGATGGCATCGCACCCGACCCGCAGCCAGTTGGTGATAGCTTCTGCCTGCCCTGAGGAAGGCAGCGCGGTCAGATCAGGGCTGGAGGAGGAAAGAAGAGTTGAGAGGGCTTCGATGTCAACACGATTCCATGAACGCGCCCAGACATTTCTAGCAGAGGTGGGCTTAAGTGGTGGAACAGGGGATAGGGAAAAGATGATTAGTGAATGATCTGACCATGAACATGGGGAAATCGAAAGGGAATTGACCGGGCAATCACGTTGCCAAATTTGGTCTAGGATGTGTCCCAACCTGTGTGTGGGAGTATTGACAACTGATGTGAAGTTGAGTGACAGAAGAGAGTCTGAAAACTCCTTGGACGTGGCACATTCCGCGGGGTCGGAGGGCCAAAAGTTAAAATCTCCCAGAACTATAATGGAAGCGTGGTTAACAACCAGAGTTGCCATTAGGTCTTGAAAACAGGGGAGGAAAGTTTGGGGGGAGGACGGGGGTCTGTACACAAGGACACAGGTTAGCGGGGGGAAAAGGAAAGAGAGCGAACCACTAGGCAGTCTGAGATTCCCACGGAATGGGAAACCAGAGGCTGGAAGGTGAGTTCCTTGCGGGCGATCAAGGCGACCCCTCCGCCGGGTCTGCCAGAGGAGCGATCTGCTCGAATGGCATATTAGGCTGGGGGGAGTATCGCTAGCAAGGAAGGGAGGGAGCTGTCCGAGAACCAGGTCTCGGTAAGAAACAATAGGTCAGGTTTATGGGAGTCAAGTAGAGTAAAAAGATCGAGCTGGTGTTTTACTGCCGATCTTGTGTTTAGATATATGGCAGAGATTGCCTTGGGGGGAAGGGCATCTGGATGCCGTTTAGAGGGGCTGGTATTTAGAGACGTAGACAAGGTGTTGGTATGGACTAAGTTCTGTGAGGTTAATAGTCCGAGATTGGAGATGCGAGCTAAGGTAGCAGCCGGTAGGGTCCACTTTCCTTGAAGGGTGGTGAGTTGCGAGCTGGAGTATTGGATGTGAGAAGCAGGGTGTATTGCCTCTGGTCTCGGTCGGTCGCGGACGGGCGCAGACAGGCTTTCTTTAGGCGCGCCTTCGGCGCGCAAACGGCACGCCCGCTGCGCTTCCTGGGGAGGCACATACTTGTGGAGTGGTGAGTAAATGGGCGGTGGGCGTGGCCTCCAAGGGGGTCGTGGCCTGTCGATCGCTCGAGGCGCTGGCGTTTTACGCGCCCGGTTTCAATGCAGCGAGGGGTCCGCTTGTCAGACTCCAAGGCTTAGGGTAAGTGCAATCAGCTTTAAAAACACAAGAAATCACAGCAATATAGTTTTAAAAAAGCTCTCTCCCGGCTTTCCGCCTCAGGAGCAGCGAGTATGCAAGTAGCGACGCTAGTGGTCAGCGTCCTACTTATACAGTGGGCGGTGGGCGTGGCCTCCAAGGGGGGCGTGGCCTGTCGATCGCTCGAGGCGCTGGCGTTTTACGTGCCGGTTTCAATGCAGCGAGGGGTCCGCTTGTCAGACTCCAAGGCTTAAGGTAAGTGCAATCAGCTTTAAAAACACAAGAAATCACAGCAATATAGTTTTAAAAAAGCTCTCTCCCGGCTTTCCGCCTCAGGAGCAGCGAGTATGCAAGTAGCGACGCTAGTGGTCAGCGTCCTACTTATACAGTGGGCGGTGGGCGTGGCCTCCAAGGGGGGCGTGGCCTGTCGATCCCTCGAGGCGCTGGCGTTTTACGCGCCGGTTTAAATGCAGCGAGGGGTCCGCTTGTCAGACTCCAAGGCTTAGGGTAAGTGCAATCAGCTTTAAAAACACAAGAAATCACAGCAATATAGTTTTAAAAAAGCTCTGTCCCGGCTTTCCGCCTCAGGAGCAGCGAGTATGCAAGTAGCGACGCTAGTGGTCAGCGTCCTACTTATACAGTGGGTGGTGGGCGTGGCCTCCAAGGGGGGCGTGGCCTGTCGATCGCTCGAGGCGCTGGCGTTTTACGCACCGGTTTCAATGCAGTGAGGGGTCCGCTTGTCAGACTCCAAAGCTTAGGGTAAGTGCAATCAGCTTTAAAAACACAAGAAATCACAGCAATATAGTTTTAAAAAAGCTCTCTCCCGGCTTTCCGCCTCAGGAGCAGCGAGTATGCAAGTAGCGACGCTAGTGGTCAGCGTCCTACTTATACAGTGGGCGGTGGGCGTGGCCTCCAAGGGGAGCGTGGCTTGTCGATCGCTCGAGGCGCTGGCGTTTTACGCGCCGGTTTCAATGCAGCGAGGGGTCCGCTTGTCAGACTCCAAGGCTTAGGGTAAGTGCAATCAGCTTTAAAAACACAAGAAATCACAGCAATATAGTTTTAAAAAAGCTCTGTCCCGGCTTTCCGCCTCAGGAGCAGCGAGTATGCAAGTAGCGACGCTAGTGGTCAGCGTCCTACTTATACAGTGGGCGGTGGGCGTGGCCTCCAAGGGGGGCGTGGCCTGTCGATCGCTCGAGGCGCTGGCGTTTTACGCGCCGGTTTCAATGCAGCGAGGGGTCCGCTCGTCAGACTCCAAGGCTTAGGGTAAGTGCAATCAGCTTTAAAAACACAAGAAATCACAGCAATATAGTTTTAAAAAAGCTCTCTCCCGGCTTTCCGCCTCAGGAGCAGCAAGTATGCAAGTAGCGACGCTAGTGGTCAGCGTCCTACTTATACAGTGGGCGGTGGGCGTGGCCTCCAAGGGGGGCGTGGCCTGTCGATCGCTCGAGGCGCTGGCGTTTTACGCGCCGGTTTCAATGCAGCGAGGGGTCCGCTTGTCAGACTCCAAGGCTTAGGGTAAGTGCAATCAGCTTTAAAAACACAAGAAATCACAGAAATATAGTTTTAAAAAAGCTCTCTCCCGGCTTTCCGCCTCAGGAGCAGCGAGTATGCAAGTAGCGACGCTAGTGGTCAGCGTCCTACTTATACAGTGGGCGGTGGGCGTGGCCTCCAAGGGGGGCGTGGCCTGTCGATCGCTCGAGGCGCTGGCGTTTTACGCACCGGTTTCAATGCAGCGAGGGGTCCGCTTGTCAGACTCCAAGGCTTAGGGTAAGTGCAATCAGCTTTAAAAACACAAGAAATCACAGCAATATAGTTTTAAAAAAGCTCTCTCCCGGCTTTCCGCCTCAGGAGCAGCGAGTATGCAAGTAGCGACGCTAGTGGTCAGCGTCCTACTTATACAGTGGGCGGTGGGCGTGGCCTCCAAGGGGGGCGTGGCCTGTCGATCGCTCGAGGCGCTGGCGTTTTACGCGCCGGTTTCAATGCAGCGAGGGGTCCGCTTGTCAGACTCCAAGGCTTAGGGTAAGTGCAATCAGCTTTAAAAACACAAGAAATCACAGCAATATAGTTTTAAAAAAGCTCTCTCCCGGCTTTCCGCCTCAGGAGCAGCGAGTATGCAAGTAGCGACGCTAGTGGTCAGCGTCCTACTTATACAGTGGGCGGTGGGCGTGGCCTCCAAAGGGGGCGTGGCCTGTCGATCGCTCGAGGCGCTGGCGTTTTACGCACCGGTTTCAATGCAGCGAGGGGTCCGCTTGTCAGACTCCAAGGCTTAGGGTAAGTGCAATCAGCTTTAAAAACACAAGAAATCACAGCAATATAGTTTTAAAAAAGCTCTCTCCCGGCTTTCCGCCTCAGGAGCAGCGAGTATGCAAGTAGCGACGCTAGTGGTCAGCGTCCTACTTATACAGTGGGCGGTGGGCGTGGCCTCCAAGGGGGGCGTGGCCTGTCGATCGCTTGAGGCGCTGGCGTTTTACGCGCCGGTTTCAATGCAGCGAGGGGTCCGCTTGTCAGACTCCAAGGCTTAGGGTAAGTGCAATCAGCTTTAAAAACACAAGAAATCACAGCAATATAGTTTTAAAAAAGCTCTCTCCCGGCTTTCCGCCTCAGGAGCAGCAAGTATGCAAGTAGCGACGCTAGTGGTCAGCGTCCTACTTATACAGTGGGCGGTGGGCGTGGCCTCCAAGGGGGGCGTGGCCTGTCGATCGCTCGAGGCGCTGGCGTTTTACGCGCCGGTTTCAATGCAGCGAGGGGTCCGCTTGTCAGACTCCAAGGCTTAGGGTAAGTGCAATCAGCTTTAAAAACACAAGAAATCACAGCAATATAGTTTTAAAAAAGCTCTCTCCCGGCTTTCCGCCTCAGGAGCAGCGAGTATGCAAGTAGCGACGCTAGTGGTCAGCGTCCTACTTATATAGTGGGCGGTGGGTGTGGCCTCCAAAGGGGGCGTGGCCTGTCGATCGCTCGAGGCGCTGGCGTTTTACGCGCTGGTTTCAATGCAGCGAGGAGTCCGCTTGTCAGACTCCAAGGCTTAGGGTAAGTGCAATCAGCTTTAAAAACACAAGAAATCACAGCAATATAGTTTTAAAAAAGCTCTGTCCCGGCTTTCCGCCTCAGGAGCAGCGAGTATGCAAGTAGCGACGCTAGTGGTCAGCGTCCTACTTATACAGTGGGCGGTGGGCGTGGCCTCCAAGGGGGGCGTGGCCTGTCGATCGCTCGAGGCGCTGGCGTTTTACGCACCGGTTTCAATGCAGCGAGGGGTCCGCTTGTCAGACTCCAAGGCTTAGGGTAAGTGCAATCAGCTTTAAAAACACAAGAAATCACAGCAATATAGTTTTAAAAAAGCTCTCTCCCGGCTTTCCGCCTCAGGAGCAGCGAGTATGCAAGTAGCGACGCTAGTGGTCAGCGTCCTACTTATACAGTGGGTGGTGGGCGTGGCCTCCAAGGGGGGCGTGACCTGTCGATCGCTCGAGGCGCTGGCGTTTTACGCGCCGGTTTCAATGCACCGAGGGGTCCGCTTGTCAGACTCCAAGGCTTAGGGTAAGTGCAATCAGCTTTAAAAACACAAGAAATCACAGCAATATAGTTTTAAAAAAGCTCTGTCCCGGCTTTCCGCCTCAGGAGCAGCGAGTATGCAAGTAGCGACGCTAGTGGTCAGCGTCCTACTTATACAGTGGGCGGTGGGCGTGGCCTCCAAGGGGGGCGTGGCCTGTCGATCGCTCGAGGCGCTGGCGTTTTACGCGCCGGTTTCAATGCAGCGAGGGGTCCGCTTGTCAGACTCCAAGGCTTAGGGTAAGTGCAATCAGCTTTAAAAAAAAAAGAAATCACAGCAATATAGTTTTTAAAAAGCTCTCTCCCGGCTTTCCGCCTCAGGAGCAGCGAGTATGCAAGTAGCGACGCTAGTGGTCAGCGTCCTAATTATACAGTGGGCGGTGGGCGTGGCCTCCAAGGGGGGCGTGGCCTGTCGATCGCTCGAGGCGCTGGCGTTTTACGCGCCGGTTTCAATGCAGCGAGGGGTCCGCTTGTCAGACTCCAAGGCTTAGGGTAAGTGCAATCAGCTTTAAAAACACAAGAAATCACAGCAATATAGTTTTAAAAAAGCTCTCTCCCGGCTTTCCGCCTCAGGAGCAGCGAGTATGCAAGTAGCGACGCTAGTGGTCAGCGTCCTACTTATACAGTGGGCGGTGGGCGTGGCCTCCAAAGGGGGCGTGGCCTGTCGATCGCTCGAGGCGCTGGCGTTTTACGCACCGGTTTCAATGCAGCGAGGGGTCCGCTTGTCAGACTCCAAGGCTTAGGGTAAGTGCAATCAGCTTTAAAAACACAAGAAATCACAGCAATATAGTTTTAAAAAAGCTCTCTCCCGGCTTTCCGCCTCAGGAGCAGCGAGTATGCAAGTAGCGACGCTAGTGGTCAGCGTCCTACTTATACAGTGGGCGGTGGGCGTGGCCTCCAAGGGGGGCGTGGCCTGTCGATCGCTTGAGGCGCTGGCGTTTTACGCGCCGGTTTCAATGCAGCGAGGGGTCCGCTTGTCAGACTCCAAGGCTTAGGGTAAGTGCAATCAGCTTTAAAAACACAAGAAATCACAGCAATATAGTTTTAAAAAAGCTCTCTCCCGGCTTTCCGCCTCAGGAGCAGCAAGTATGCAAGTAGCGACGCTAGTGGTCAGCGTCCTACTTATACAGTGGGCGGTGGGCGTGGCCTCCAAGGGGGGCGTGGCCTGTCGATCGCTCGAGGCGCTGGCGTTTTACGCGCCGGTTTCAATGCAGCGAGGGGTCCGCTTGTCAGACTCCAAGGCTTAGGGTAAGTGCAATCAGCTTTAAAAACACAAGAAATCACAGCAATATAGTTTTAAAAAAGCTCTCTCCCGGCTTTCCGCCTCAGGAGCAGCGAGTATGCAAGTAGCGACGCTAGTGGTCAGCGTCCTACTTATATAGTGGGCGGTGGGTGTGGCCTCCAAAGGGGGCGTGGCCTGTCGATCGCTCGAGGCGCTGGCGTTTTACGCGCTGGTTTCAATGCAGCGAGGAGTCCGCTTGTCAGACTCCAAGGCTTAGGGTAAGTGCAATCAGCTTTAAAAACACAAGAAATCACAGCAATATAGTTTTAAAAAAGCTCTGTCCCGGCTTTCCGCCTCAGGAGCAGCGAGTATGCAAGTAGCGACGCTAGTGGTCAGCGTCCTACTTATACAGTGGGCGGTGGGCGTGGCCTCCAAGGGGGGCGTGGCCTGTCGATCGCTCGAGGCGCTGGCGTTTTACGCACCGGTTTCAATGCAGCGAGGGGTCCGCTTGTCAGACTCCAAGGCTTAGGGTAAGTGCAATCAGCTTTAAAAACACAAGAAATCACAGCAATATAGTTTTAAAAAAGCTCTCTCCCGGCTTTCCGCCTCAGGAGCAGCGAGTATGCAAGTAGCGACGCTAGTGGTCAGCGTCCTACTTATACAGTGGGTGGTGGGCGTGGCCTCCAAGGGGGGCGTGACCTGTCGATCGCTCGAGGCGCTGGCGTTTTACGCGCCGGTTTCAATGCACCGAGGGGTCCGCTTGTCAGACTCCAAGGCTTAGGGTAAGTGCAATCAGCTTTAAAAACACAAGAAATCACAGCAATATAGTTTTAAAAAAGCTCTGTCCCGGCTTTCCGCCTCAGGAGCAGCGAGTATGCAAGTAGCGACGCTAGTGGTCAGCGTCCTACTTATACAGTGGGCGGTGGGCGTGGCCTCCAAGGGGGGCGTGGCCTGTCGATCGCTCGAGGCGCTGGCGTTTTACGCGCCGGTTTCAATGCAGCGAGGGGTCCGCTTGTCAGACTCCAAGGCTTAGGGTAAGTGCAATCAGCTTTAAAAAAAAAAGAAATCACAGCAATATAGTTTTTAAAAAGCTCTGTCCCGGCTTTCCGCCTCAGGAGCAGCGAGTATGCAAGTAGCGACGCTAGTGGTCAGCGTCCTAATTATACAGTGGGCGGTGGGCGTGGCCTCCAAGGGGGGCGTGGCCTGTCGATCGCTCGAGGCGCTGGCGTTTTACGCGCCGGTTTCAATGCAGCGAGGGGTCCGCTTGTCAGACTCCAAGGCTTAGGGTAAGTGCAATCAGCTTTAAAAACACAAGAAATCACAGCAATATAGTTTTAAAAAAGCTCTCTCCCGGCTTTCCGCCTCAGGAGCAGCGAGTATGCAAGTAGCGACGCTAGTGGTCAGCGTCCTACTTATACAGTGGGCGGTGGGCGTGGCCTCCAAGGGGGGCGTGGCCTGTCGATCGCTCGAGGAGCTGGCGTTTTACGCGCCGGTTTCAATGCAGCGAGGGGTCCGCTTGTCAGACTCCAAGGCTTAGGGTAAGTGCAATCAGCTTTAAAAACACAAGAAATCACAGCAATATAGTTTTAAAAAAGCTCTGTCCCGGCTTTCCGCCTCAGGAGCAGCGAGTATGCAAGTAGCGACGCTAGTGGTCAGCGTCCTACTTATACAGTGGGCGGTGGGCGTGGCCTCCAAGGGGGGCGTGGCCTGTCGATCGCTCGAGGCGCTGGCGTTTTACGCGCCGGTTTCAATGCAGCGAGGGGTCCGCTTGTCAGACTCCAAGGCTTAGGGTAAGTGCAATCAGCTTTAAAAACACAAGAAATCACAGCAATATAGTTTTAAAAAAGCTCTCTCCCGGCTTTCCGCCTCAGGAGCAGCGAGTATGCAAGTAGCGACGCTAGTGGTCAGCGTCCTACTTATACAGTGGGCGGTGGGCGTGGCCTCCAAGGGGGGCGTGGCCTGTCGATCGCTCGAGGCGCTGGCGTTTTACGCGCCGGTTTCAATGCAGCGAGGGGTCCGCTTGTCAGACTCCAAGGCTTAGGGTAAGTGCAATCAGCTTTAAAAACACAAGAAATCACAGCAATATAGTTTTAAAAAAGCTCTCTCCCGGCTTTCCGCCTCAGGAGCAGCGAGTATGCATGTAGCGACGCTAGTGGTCAGCGTCCTACTTATACAGTGGGCGGTGGGCGTGGCCTCCAAGGGGGGCGTGGCCTGTCGATCGCTCGAGGCGCTGGCGTTTTATGCGCCGGTTTCAATGCAGCGAGGGGTCCGCTTGTCAGACTCCAAGGCTTAGGGTAAGTGCAATCAGCTTTAAAAACACAAGAAATCACAGCAATATAGTTTTAAAAAAGCTCTCTCCCGGCTTTCCGCCTCAGGAGCAGCGAGTATGCAAGTAGCGACGCTAGTGGTCAGCGTCCTACTTATACAGTGGGCGGTGGGCGTGGCCTCCAAGGGGGGCGTGGCCTGTCGATCGCTCGAGGCGCTGGCGTTTTACGCACCGGTTTCAATGCAGCGAGGGGTCCGCTTGTCAGACTCCAAGGCTTAGGGTAAGTGCAATCAGCTTTAAAAACACAAGAAATCACAGCAATATAGTTTTAAAAAAGCTCTCTCCCGGCTTTCCGCCTCAGGAGCAGCGAGTATGCAAGTAGCGACGCTAGTGGTCAGCGTCCTACTTATACAGTGGGCGGTGGGCGTGGCCTCCAAGGAGGGCGTGGCCTGTCGATCGCTCGAGGCGCTGGCGTTTTACGCGCCGGTTTCAATGCAGCGAGGGGTCCGATTGTCAGACTCCAAGGCTTAGGGTAAGTGCAATCAGCTTTAAAAACACAAGAAATCACAGCAATATAGTTTTAAAAAAGCTCTCTCCCGGCTTTCCGCCTCAGGAGCAGCGAGTATGCAAGTAGCGACGCTAGTGGTCAGCGTCCTACTTATACAGTGGGCGGTGGGCGTGGCCTCCAAAGGGGGCGTGGCCTGTCGATCGCTCGAGGCGCTGGCGTTTTACGCACCGGTTTCAATGCAGCGAGGGGTCCGCTTGTCAGACTCCAAGGCTTAGGGTAAGTGCAATCAGCTTTAAAAACACAAGAAATCACAGCAATTTAGTTTTAAAAAAGCTCTCTCCCGGCTTTCCGCCTCAGGAGCAGCGAGTATGCAAGTAGCGACGTTAGTGGTCAGCGTCCTACTTATACGGTGGGCGTGGCCTCCAAGGGGGGCGTGGCCTGTCGATCGCTCGAGGCGCTGGCGTTTTACGCGCCGGTTTCAATGCAGCGAGGGGTCCGCTTGTCAGACTCCAAGGCTTAGGGTAAGTGCAATCAGCTTTAAAAACACAAGAAATCACAGCAATATAGTTTTAAAAAAGCTCTCTCCCGGCTTTCTGCCTCAGGAGCAGCGAGTATGCAAGTAGCGACGCTAGTGGTCAGCGTCCTACTTATACAGGGGGCGGTGGGCGTGGCCTCCAAGGGGGGCGTGGCCTGTCGATCGCTCGAGGCGCTGGCGTTTTACTCACCGGTTTCAATGCAGCGAGGGGTCCGCTTGTCAGACTCCAAGGCTTAGGGTAAGTGCAATCAGCTTTAAAAACACAAGAAATCACAGCAATATAGTTTTAAAAAAGCTCTCTCCCGGCTTTCCGCCTCAGGAGCAGCGAGTATGCAAGTAGCGACGCTAGTGGTCAGCGTCCTACTTATACAGTGGGCGGTGGGCGTGGCCTCCAAGGGGGGCGTGGCCTGTCGATCGCTCGAGGCGCTGGCGTTTTACGCGCCGGTTTCAATGCAGCGAGGGGTCCGCTTGTCAGACTCCAAGGCTTAGGGTAAGTGCAATCAGCTTTAAAAACACAAGAAATCACAGCAATATAGTTTTAAAAAAGCTCTCTCCCGGCTTTCCGCCTCAGGAGCAGCGAGTATGCAAGTAGCGACGCTAGTGGTCAGCGTCCTACTTATATAGTGGGCGGTGGGTGTGGCCTCCAAAGGGGGCGTGGCCTGTCGATCGCTCGAGGCGCTGGCGTTTTACGCACCGGTTTCAATGCAGCGAGGGGTCCGCTTGTCAGACTCCAAGGCTTAGGGTAAGTGCAATCAGCTTTAAAAACACAAGAAATCACAGCAATATAGTTTTAAAAAAGCTCTCTCCCGGCTTTCCGCCTCAGGAGCAGCGAGTATGCAAGTAGCGACGCTAGTGGTCAGCGTCCTACTTATACAGTGGGCGGTGGGCGTGGCCTCCAAGGAGGGCGTGGCCTGTCGATCGCTCGAGGCGCTGGCGTTTTACGCGCCGGTTTCAATGCAGCGAGGGGTCCGATTGTCAGACTCCAAGGCTTAGGGTAAGTGCAATCAGCTTTAAAAACACAAGAAATCACAGCAATATAGTTTTAAAAAAGCTCTCTCCCGGCTTTCCGCCTCAGGAGCAGCGAGTATGCAAGTAGCGACGCTAGTGGTCAGCGTCCTACTTATACAGTGGGCGGTGGGCGTGGCCTCCAAAGGGGGCGTGGCCTGTCGATCGCTCGAGGCGCTGGCGTTTTACGCACCGGTTTCAATGCAGCGAGGGGTCCGCTTGTCAGACTCCAAGGCTTAGGGTAAGTGCAATCAGCTTTAAAAACACAAGAAATCACAGCAATTTAGTTTTAAAAAAGCTCTCTCCCGGCTTTCCGCCTCAGGAGCAGCGAGTATGCAAGTAGCGACGTTAGTGGTCAGCGTCCTACTTATACGGTGGGCGTGGCCTCCAAGGGGGGCGTGGCCTGTCGATCGCTCGAGGCGCTGGCGTTTTACGCGCCGGTTTCAATGCAGCGAGGGGTCCGCTTGTCAGACTCCAAGGCTTAGGGTAAGTGCAATCAGCTTTAAAAACACAAGAAATCACAGCAATATAGTTTTAAAAAAGCTCTCTCCCGGCTTTCTGCCTCAGGAGCAGCGAGTATGCAAGTAGCGACGCTAGTGGTCAGCGTCCTACTTATACAGTGGGCGGTGGGCGTGGCCTCCAAGGGGGGCGTGGCCTGTCGATCGCTCGAGGCGCTGGCGTTTTACTCACCGGTTTCAATGCAGCGAGGGGTCCGCTTGTCAGACTCCAAGGCTTAGGGTAAGTGCAATCAGCTTTAAAAACACAAGAAATCACAGCAATATAGTTTTAAAAAAGCTCTCTCCCGGCTTTCCGCCTCAGGAGCAGCGAGTATGCAAGTAGCGACGCTAGTGGTCAGCGTCCTACTTATACAGTGGGCGGTGGGCGTGGCCTCCAAGGGGGGCGTGGCCTGTCGATCGCTCGAGGCGCTGGCGTTTTACGCGCCGGTTTCAATGCAGCGAGGGGTCCGCTTGTCAGACTCCAAGGCTTAGGGTAAGTGCAATCAGCTTTAAAAACACAAGAAATCACAGCAATATAGTTTTAAAAAAGCTCTCTCCCGGCTTTCCGCCTCAGGAGCAGCGAGTATGCAAGTAGCGACGCTAGTGGTCAGCGTCCTACTTATATAGTGGGCGGTGGGTGTGGCCTCCAAAGGGGGCGTGGCCTGTCGATCGCTCGAGGCGCTGGCGTTTTACGCGCCGGTTTCAATGCAGCGAGGAGTCCGCTTGTCAGACTCCAAGGCTTAGGGTAAGTGCAATCAGCTTTAAAAACACAAGAAATCACAGCAATATAGTTTTAAAAAAGCTCTCTCCCGGCTTTCCGCCTCAGGAGCAGCGAGTATGCAAGTAGCGACGCTAGTGGTGAGCGTCCTACTTATACAGTGGGCGGTGGGCATGTCCTCCAAAGGGGGCGTGGCCTGTCGATCGCTCGAGGCGCTGGCGTTTTACGCGCCGGTTTCAATGCAGCGAGGGGTCCGCTTGTCAGACTCCAAGGCTTAGGGTAAGTGCAATCAGCTTTAAAAACACAAGAAATCACAGCAATATAGTTTTAAAAAAGCTCTCTCCCGGCTTTCCGCCTCAGGAGCAGCGAGTATGCAAGTAGCGACGCTAGTGGTCAGCGTCCTACTTATACAGTGGGCGGTGGGCGTGGCCTCCAAGGGGGCGTGGCCTGTAGATCGCTCGAGGCGCTGGCGTTTTACGCGCTGGTTTCAATGCAGCGAGGGGTCCGCTTGTCAGACTCCAAGGCTTAGGGTAAGTGCAATCAGCTTTAAAAACACAAGAAATCACAGCAATATAGTTTTAAAAAAGCTCTCTCCCGGCTTTCCGCCTCAGGAGCAGCGAGTATGCAAGTAGCCATAACTGAAAGAACTCCAGGGGCTCAGTAGACTGTTGGAATGAAGATGAAGGAAAAGTTATAAAACAGAAGAACTCACACTTTTTAAATCTGCTCTCAAAAATTATCATCAGCTGATCAAAATTGAAAAGAAATCCTATTTCACTACTGTAATCAAGAAAGCCGCTTCGGATCCGAAAACCATTTTTAAAATCGTAAAAAATCCCTGCTCACCCTAACATACTCGAATTGGAGATCCCACTATCACAAACTTTCTGTGATCAAATTGTGGATTTCTTCGAACAGAAAGTCCAAGATTTACAAAAAGATTTCAAGCCTAACCTCCGCTCAGGGCACCGAGACATTTGAACAGGGTAGACCCACTGTCAAAGTCTTTAAGGAAGTTAGTCTGCAACATTCATGCAAAGCTATCCTCTAATGTAAATCAGGCTCCCCTTTCGACCCCTGCCCTCCAGAGTTATTGCACTCCATTATTGACATTATTAACTCATTCATCAACAAGATAATACAATCATCACTCAAGCAAGCAGAAGTACCATCAACCTGGAAAATTGCAGCAGTTAAACCCCTTCAAAAAAAGCAATTGTCTGACCATACAATCCCCTCGAACCTACCAAAAAATGTGTGAACTCCAACGGACCGCCTTCCTGGAAGATGCTATATCCTGCACTCGAGTCAATAAGGCTTTAAGCTCATGAATTCCACAGAATCAGCTCTTCTTCACACCACATCCATTTGTCTTGGATCAAGGGAAAAATGCAGTGCTGTTTCTGTTGGATCTATCACCACATTTGACATGGTCTCCCATGACATCTTGGGAGACCAAATCAAATCATATGGCATTTCCCATATGGGCCTTTCCTGGCTGAAATCTTTTCTGATTAACAGCAATCACATATTCACCCTCTGCCACTACCAATCAGATAAGAAACCCCTGCTCTCGGGTGTCCCACTGGGCTCTGCCTTAAGCCCAACAATATTTAACATCTATATGGCTCCATTGCTAAATCTGATATCATCATTTATCATTGAGACTATTTCTTACGCAGATGACACCCAGTTAATTCTAATATTAGACATGGATTCTACCAACACAGAGGAGAACTTCCAACGTTGCCCCACTACTGTCATTTACTGGATGCAATCCAACCATCTGAAATGCAACAGCCATGCTGCTTGGTAAAACCAACACCTTCTCACTGCTTTCATTAAAAAAGTCTCTTAAAACGTTTTTGGATCTGCTACCAGTTGCGGATTGAAAGGCAGTTGTGGATCTGAACCCATCTATGCTTACCTCGAGACCATTGAAGCCAAACTAAATCTGTCCCCCTCACATCTCACCACAACAAACAGGTGTGCCACTAAACTCTATATGCCAGGATGCAAGTGTGGTTGAAACTTTAAACCTGACTGAACCTATCCCCTCTCCATCGAATATCTCAAAATACCCACCCAAGGGTTCCAAAGGAGAATCAGTAGGGATTAGGGCTCCCAGAAAACCTGGGACAAGGTGAGTCTGCCGGAAATGGATCAAGTAGTGAAACTTTAAAACCTGTAGAGAAGGACCATATTGTTCCTCTACTTCCATCTGAATGCACACCTTATGTCTTGGTTTTGAAAAATGTTCCAACCATCTCTGTATCAAATTCACAAACATTGAGTGGGCCTGAAGAAGTAAATATTATTCTTCCTCAAAAGTAAGGTTGGCTGGATGCCAGACTTATCATCTGAAATGTTGATAGTTAAAAGAAGTACTTTGATGGGTCTTGGCAGAAAGGAGTCAAAGGGTGAATGCTTGACTATCAATTTTAGAACACAAATGGTGATAAAACCATTTTATTGAAAATCAATTCCTACCTCAAGGCATTGCTTTTCAGCTGCTTACTCTGGACTATAAATATTTTTTATCACCTTGTACATAATACACATCTATCACTGAGCGCAATATGTCACCTAATCACTTATCACCTTGAATTTTTCCACTTTGTTGACAGCCTTTATATCTATACGTGGGTATATATAAATGATGCAATTTATATAAAATAACACAATACCTCATAACTTGTTGTCAATCTCTTTTGTTTGTGTCCTGTGTGTGTTCCTTATGTCATTAATTAAATTATTTGTATTAAGAAATAATTGTACATACCCAACAGAACCATTGTTTTTGTTTATAATTTATACCCAGGTTCTGAGGGACACAGGGTCGCCCCATTGTTTTTTGCACTCAGCAGAGCACATATTTGGCACAGTCTGGTGGTACAGCACTAGGTAGATCCCATGGGCTGTGAGTCGTGTCCCCATACATGGGGCAATTAGCATCGCCAAACATCACATGACTCCTCCAGCAAGGCAAGGTTTGCTGAGCCCATTGCCATTCGTAATGATTTGTGTTAATTTTTGCCCCCCCCATTTATTGCACCTCGACATGTTCCTATGCTGCCTGTAAGTGTCTGGAGCATTTGTCTGCATGTTGTGGCCCTTGCCTTGCCTGTATTGACATGCAGATAAAGTCTACACAACTTCACCAGTGTTCAACTGTGATGAATGCTGATTAGAATTACAAATCATGTGCCTCAATGAGCATTGTTTGTACACCGGGAGGGACTGACTGCCACATTTACAATGGGGGTGAGTCCCTATTGACAGCTCCACCTCTGTGAGTCGGACATTGTGGTTTGGATAGTTGCTGGTAGACCTGTGCTCTTACATGTCTTCAGCAATGAGAGTATGGTGTCCAACTTCTTGCCATGTGGATCAATGTGAACCATCACTAAATGCTGTGTCCACACAGATGTGTGTGTGTGTAGGTATGCAAAGAGATGTTCTGTGCCACATGTGATGGGGAATACTCCTTCAGGCATGCTACCGATTTTGACATTTCTTCACACAGCACTAGTCAATACATGGATGTGAGGCTACATTGGGGGGTTTGCGAGATTGTTGTTCATATGCAATGAGGCCACAGCCAGTTCACACCTTCACAGTCATGTAATTGGTCATGTGGGTCAGGGTCAAACTTGTGCATAGAGGGGGAGTTATTGCCAAGGGGCATGAGCTCAGTTTTGTTGCCATTCAATTTTAGATGAGACATTGTCATCCATCTGGTAACCTCTTCGAGGCAGGGTAAGAGATGGGAAGAGGCTCTCTCTGCCTGATTCAGTGAGATCACCAGTTGAGTATTTACACTTTGAAAGGGAGGACGGTGTTGGCTAAGGGAGCCATATAAGCATCAAAAAGGTAAGGACTTAAGGACGAACCCTGCTGAACTCTGCAATGGTGGGGCTGGGAGTTTGAGATGGCTTCGCCCTCAAAAACTTGAAAAATGTCTATCCTCTAAGAAAGATCGTAACCATTTCAGGGCAACTCCGGACACGCCTAGTTTGTGGAGCTGTTGAACCAAAATACAGTGATTGACTGTGTCAAAGGCTGCGCTGAGATCTAAAAGTATCATGGCCACAGATCCTCCCTCATGAAGAATCTTTCTAGTATCTTCCACGACAGCTAATAACACTGTCTCAGTTCCTTGGCATGGACGGGAGCCCGTTTGAGAAGAGTGGAGGAGGTTGCCATTCTCCAAATGCCTAGAAAACACTGAATTAACATATTTTTCTGCAACTTTGCTAACCCATGGAAGAAGAGAAATGGTCCAGAAGTTGCTCAGACAACTATGATCTAAACTAGGCTTTTTCAATAGTGTGAGGTTCGGGTTGTCCTCTGCACTCGGTCCGGGTGCATCCATGATCCACTACACGGTTTGATTTGGTTTTGGCGTATTTTTTTGTTGCTTTTATCGTGCATTTTCCCACATGACACGTGGAAATTGCTGGCCTGTCGCTAGTTGTCGGTGATTTTTGTATTGTATCGACTTTTTTAACGTTCGTGTTTCGCATTTTTCAGTGTCATGTTGATTTTTACACGGTCATATGGCGCGTTATCCTGCTACTATGGCAAGGTGCCGCCAGGTTGGGAATACAACGTTAACACAGTGTTATTTTGTCGCGATAGACTGCGATGTGCAAAGTTGCGTTAAGCTAATTTTGTGCTGGTTATTACAAGTTCTTGAGAATATCCCCCTTTGCTTTTAACTCTCCTGTCAAAATGTTCTCTTAAAATTCTATTTTGAGCCAAATGACACATATTTTCAAATAGATTTTATTGATGCAAAATGTTATGATGTATGGTGTGTTCTATTGTATTGCTGTGTTTTTATGGCTCCGGACAAATAATGATTTCTTTGTTTAACTTGAAATGACAAGATAGTGTCTTATGAACAAGTATCCTTGCTTTGAACAGAACTGATGCAAATATTGTTCTCAGAATGATTGCAGCACCTGCACAGATATTCACAATCTTTTGACAATTATTTTTATATTGTGGGTTTTCTTTTTTAAAAAAGTTTGTTTTGATTTTCTCTAACACGGATACCTGTTCTGTCCTTAATCAGTTCTCTCCAAATTTGAAACAGTACTTTTGGAGAAGAGGCTACTGCAGTCTAAATTTAAATCCCATTGACTGCCTCTTGTAAACAAATGTAATTTATTCAAATGAAGATGCAAAAGCAAAGTGCTTATTATAGCGGAGACAATAGAGAAACTGTTTAGCTAGTCATTTTACTCTGCTCTTATGTACTATTACCATAATTACCATCTTGTTGCTTTAAGCCCTTTTGTTTGTCTGTATATCCTGCCTGTCATACTCCGCGGTTACCATCACTTAGCTCAAAAATATTGCAATCACCCATATTCCAGGACAAACAAAAAAACATTTAGATCTCAGAAAGGGTAAAACAATGCGATGTTGCTAACAGCAAGTTAAACGTGAACAAAGCATATGACTTCTTGTCATTCAACGTTTTTATGCATTTATTTATTTATTTATTTTGCAAAAAATGTAAATGCGAACCCTGCAGCGGTGTTTGCGCTGGGTAATGATCATGTTAGTCTGTCTGTAAGTGGCTATTATAGACCATGCAGCTGCTTGCATGTTACTTCTAGGTAGAAGCCTTCTTCCTAGTCCGCAAAACGTGTCAAATATTGGCCAATATAGACGAAATTTTAAATCTACTTCGTTTATGCTAGTGTTTGCAGTCTTTTGCATTTTTCCTTTCAAGGAATGTCCCCACAACATCTCATAATATTGGTCTTTATTTTTTTTTTATTTAAAGTTCAAGAGATGCTGATAGGTAACAACAAGAAAAACTAATTTTATACTGTTTTTTTTACTGGATAAAGTGAGTTCAAGTTAATCCAAAAGGTTTGCCAAGACCTGAATCCCAAAGTTGTTGTGATTTACTCCTGCATTCCAACAGAAAAAGAGGTGTATCCTGGTTTCCTTCATGATTACTCTAGGAATTGTTTTGTAAACTCCCCATAAGACAATGTGACACGGCTATTATCCCATGCCTGAGTAGGGTGAATGGGCAGCTACCAGCTAGATGTGTGAAGTACCTTAGAGAAGCACTGAGCTATGTGGGCGAATTTTATTGTACTTTGCTCTTTAGCGGACTAGGGGGCATATTAACAAGGCAGGCGATTTGAAATTATCACCGTTTTTGCGGCCATTTTCGGTCGAAAAGCGGCGATAATTTCTTCGCCCTATCAGCAAAGACAAGCTATCGCGTGTTTTGCTGATTTTGCGCCCTTCTCAATAACGCCCAGCTTTGCATCTCTAATGAGATGCAAAGTGGGCGTTCCAGGGCAAAATAATAGGAGAAATGTCGCTAAGCGACATTTCTCCTATTAACAAGCTCCTCGCTAATTAGCAGAGCGTTAGGAAAAGTAGCGCTAACCACAGTTAACGCTACTTTCCTAATGCCTGCTTGTGTCAGTTCTTAGCCATGTAATCCAATAGGAGGTGGATTACATGGCTAAGATTGTCCTGCCCTATCAGCAAGGTTATCGCCATTTTCAATGGAATATTGCTGTAAAACCAACGATATTCCATTGAAAACGGCGATAATCCCCTCTATCGCTGGGATTTTTATCTCCATGGCGTTAAGCGTTGTTAATACAACACTACCATGGAGATTATCGCCAGCGATAGCGGGCGATAGTTTTCGTCACGCTAGCAGCGATCAGCGATAATTATCCCTGCTGCTTGCTAATATGCCCCTAGGTTTGCATGGGTTTTGAGAGCTAATTGTGGCATCGATTGATAGTGTTGTATTAGTTTTTCAGATCTGTGCTATCGGTTTTATTTACACTGTGATGGTTTCAAATAACTTGACACAATTCGTCCCACTGCCTGACAAGATTCAATTATTTCAGCCCTTCCACCTACTAAAGTGCTTTTTAGTTTTGACATGAAATTGACTACAAACATGGATCCCAAGCATAAATAGACACAGAGCCTGCTAAGGATTCATCTCTGCCTTTCATTATTCCCTCGTCCATTGAATGCACTTAATGCACATAAATCATGCCATGTAAGTTTTGATTGATTGGTCTCTAAATATGGTTGGGGGTCTTGCATCCAGAGAGCAGCAGTCAGGGCTTTCTCTAGCCAAGCGGGCTAGATACCACCCACCAAGCAATATTTTACTACCAAACAACTAACAAAAGATCACATTGTGCAGGGTCATCTCCTTGCATTAAACTAACATTACGGAACCAAATGAGCATTTGCTATGGTCAACTGGTCAGACTCTGAATTTCAGAGTGAGTTTCTCTCACCTCAGCCTTCTTGAACAAGGAAATCATATACCGATGAAACAGGACTGCAGATTTCAATATCTTCAAAAACACTGCTGCCCATATGCTTTTGGATGTGACCTGTTCACTGAGTCGTAATCTTTATTTGGGCTCCTGTAATGTCTGCAGTACTTGCCCTGCTTGACGGATATATACGTTCCATCCAATGCATTCACGTGTTTAAGTTTTAGTAACACACAGACCAAACTCAACACAGTAATACCCAATTAATCAACCTTCTTGATAATGTACTTCAGAACCATGCTTGATGCATCCTTTAACTCTCTTTCTTACAACCTGGAGAAAAGTCTTAAACATTTAGATAAAGGTGCTTCAGATTAAACAACATACAAACTGAGTGCTTCAAATATCACTGCAGCAAATTCTGAATGTTTAATCATTCATGTCAAAATTATGAGTCGGTACATTCCAGTGACGATTCTTCTTTTAGTCCATTAATGCACTGTAGCCAGTGGTATAGAGTCCAAAAAAATTATATTCTTCAAACCAAGATTCTCAGACCACCCAACACATTCATCAGGGTTGTGAGTAAACATATATGTATATTCTTAAAATCACACTAAATCAATTAAAAACATCAGTACATATTCAAACATACCCATTACCACTTTGTTTCAACTCCTTCTATCAAAGCAGAATGAATTCACGTAATTTCCACTGACAAATTCTTCATCCGCCTGTCTGACATATAGAGCTAATATATCCAGTATCCTTATCTACAATCAATAAAACAAATAAATATCACTCACCATCAATTATTATACAAAATTTCATTTTATATTAATAGTCCTAATGAGCTATAAATATCATCAATGAATGATCAGAATATCAGTTAAGGACAGAGGACATCCTGAACTGCATACCTATCACACAAATAAAAACATTGATGCAGGAAAAGGTAGAAATGCTAATGTGTGTGTATCCTATGCTAAGATTTTTTTTGCTGAGTGCCACAGGTATGACTTGTGTAGGAATGTGTTTTTTTAATTATGCGGGAATTACTGTGTGATGATGATGATGTTAGATGATTGTTATTCTAATTTCTCTTATGGTGGTTTGTTATGTTGACAGTGGTATCAATTAAGTGATATCGAATTATTGGGGTGAAAATGATAAGAATTATAATGATTTTATGTTTGGGGTAATTAACTGGAGTTTGATTGAATTTGGATGAATGTGCTCATTATTTTTTATTTCAGTGTTTTTTGGAGGGTTACTTGATCCATCATAGATGACGTATTGTTGTATTTAGGCTTATCAAGTATGGTTTATATGGGGTATTGGCAAGTTAGAAATGGCGTCTACTGAAGAAATGAAGCCAATTAAGATATTTGTAAGAGGGCTTAGGTGCTGCATTGTGTGTATATGTTTTGAATATAGAAATTATTATGGGTATTGTTTTTTGATTATTTTTGTTGCAGATATGATTTAATGGGAAAGATTGTTGGCTTTTGAATCGTGCTTTAGGTGAGATGTCTTATTATCATGCTGTTTCAGTTTATTGAGGAGGTTTTTATCTGGTATTGCTTAGGTTAAGATGGCGAACACTGAAAGAGAGAATTTGATTCAGAACCTTGTGGTTTGTGTTCATGTTTACTACTGTGTGTTGGATGGTGGAGTCCACAACACCTGATTGAATGGAATCATTCAATTATGTGGGATTTGTTTGTGAATGAATGTTGCGGATCACGGTAAATTTGTATGAATATTCTTCGATAAGTGTATTGTGATTAGTCTTGTGAGATGTGGGAGCTGTGATTAAGTATGGGCGAAAGTTGAGAATTCGCGATCCGCGAATTTGTGCAAAAGCGAACTCGCAATTCGCAAAATCCGTGAATTTGTGCGAATTTGCTTTTTTTGCGCGTTCGCAAGGGTTTTTGCCAGTTTGCGAGGGCTTTTTACAAGTTCGGGAACGCAAACTTACCTGTGCAGTCGCAACGGCCGCAACCATGTTGTTTCTACGTGTCCAGCCTGTTTGCGACCCTGTGGTTCATCGCGGCTACCCTCAGGTTTATCACTGTCACCCTCTGGTTCACCAATGCCAACCTCTGGTTTGCCACTGCCACCCTCTGGATCATCACTGCCACCCTCTGGTTCACCACTGCCACCCTCTGGTTCATCACTGCTGTCCTTTGGTTCATCACCTTGTGGTTCACCACTGCCACCCTCTGGTTCATCACTGCCATCCTCTGGTTCATTACTGCCACCCTCTGGTTCGCCACTGCCACCCTCTGGATCATTACTGCCACCCTCTGGTTCATCACTGCCATCCTCTGGTTTGCCACTGCCACCCTCTGGATCATCACTGCCACCCTCTGGTTCACCAGTGCCACCCTCTGGTTCATCACTGCCACCCTCTGGTTCATCACTGACACCCTCTGGTACAAGGCTGCCATCCTCTGGTTGATACCTGCCACCCTCTGGTTCATCACTGCCACCCTCTGGTTCCGCACTGCCACCCTCTGGTTCACCAGTGCCACCCTCTGGTTCATCACTGCCACCCTCTGGTTGATCACTGCCATGCTCTGGTTCAAAACTGCCACCCTCTGGTTCATCACTGCAATCTTCTGGTTCATCACCCTCTGGTTCACCACTGCCACCCTCTGGTTCATGAATTCCACCCTCTGGTTCATCACAGCACCCTCTGGTTCATCACTGCCACCCTCTGGTTCACCACTGCCACCCTCTGGTTCCTCACAGCACCCTCTGGTTCACCACTGCCACTCTCTGGTTCACCTCTGTCACTCTCTGGTTCACCACTGTCACTCTCTGGTTCACCACTGTCACCCTCTGGTTCACCACTACCACCCTCTGGTTCACCACTGCAACCCTCTGGTTCATCACATCACCCTCTGGTTCACCACTGCCACCCTCTGGTTGATCACTGCCATCCTCTAGTTCATCACAGCACCCTCTGGTTCACCACTGCCACCCTCTGGATCATCACTGCCACCCTCTGGTTCATCACTGCCACCCTCTGGTTTGCCACTGCCACCCTCTGGAACATCACTGCCACCCTCTAGTTCACCACTGCCACCCTCTGATTTGCCACTGCCACCCTCTGGATTATCACTGTCCACCTCTGGTTTATCACAGCACCCTCTGGTTTATCACTGCCACCCTTGGTTCATCACTGCTACCCTCTGGTTCACCCCTGCCACCCTCTGGTTCAGCACTCACCACTGCCATCCTCTGGTTCATCACATCACCCTCTGGTTCATCACTGCCACCCTCTGGGTCATCACTGCCACCCTCTGGTTCACCACTGCCACCCTCTGGATCATCACTGCCACCCTCTGGTTCATCACTGCCACCCTCTGATTTGCCACTGCCACCCTCTGGATCATCACTGCCCCCCTCTGGTTTATCACAGCACCCTCTGGTTTATCACTGCCACCCTCTGGTTCATCACTGCCACCCTCTGGTTCACCCCTGCCACCCTCTGGTTCAGCACTCACCACTGCCACCCTCTGGTTCATCACTGCCACCCTCTGGTTCATAACAGCATCCTCTGGTTCGCCACTGCCACCCTCTGGATCATCACTGCCACCTTCTGGTTCACCCCTGCCACCCTCTGGTTCATCACTGCCACCCTCTGGTTCCGCACTGTCACCCCCTGGTTCACCATTGCCACCCTCTGGTTCATCACTGCCACCCTCTGGTTGATCACTGCAATGCTCTGGTTCAAAACTGCCACCCTCTGGTTCATCACTGCTATCCTCTGGTTCATCACCCTCTGGTTCACCACTGCCACCCTCTGGTTCATCAATGCCACCCTCTGGTTCATCACAGCACCCTCTGGTTCATCACTGCCACCCTCTGGTTCACCACTGCCACCCTCTGGTTCCTCACAGCACCCTCTGGTTCACCACTGCCACTGTCTGGTTCACCACTGTCACTCTCTGGTTCACCACTGTCACCCTCTGGTTCACCACTACCACCCTCTGGTTCACCACTGCAACCCTCTGGTTCATCACATCACCCTCTGGTTCACCACTGCCACCCTCTGGTTGATCACTGCCATCCTCTGGTTCATCACAGCACCCTCTGGTTCACCACTGCCACCCTCTGGATCATCACTGCCACCCTCTGGTTCATCACTGCCACCCTCTGGTTTGCCACTGCCACCCTCTGTATCATCACTGCCACCCTCTGGTTCACCACTGCCACCCTCTGATTTGCCACTGCCACCCTCTGGATTATCACTGTCCACCTCTGGTTTATCACAGCACCCTCTGGTTTATCACTGCCACCCTCTGGTTCATCACTGCCACCCTCTGATTTGCCAATGCCACCCTCTGGATCATCACTGTCCCCCTCTGGTTTATCACAGCACCCTCTGGTTCAGCACCCACCACTGCCACCCTCTGGTTCATCACAGCACCCTCTGGTTCATCACTGCCACCCTCTGGTTCATCACTGCTATCCTCTGGTTTATCACCTTGTGGTTCACCACTGCCACCCTCTGGTTCATCACTGCCCCCCCTGGTTCATCACAGCACCCTCTGGTTCACCACTGCCACCCTCTGGATCATCACTGCCACCCTCTGGTTCATCACTGCCACCCTCTGGTTTGCCACTGCCACCCTCTGGGTCATCACTGCCACCCTCTGGTTCACCACTGCCACCCTCTGGTTCATCACTGCTATTCTCTTGTTCATCACCTTGTGGTTCACCTCTGCCACCCTCTGGTTCATTACTGCCACCCTCTGGTTCATTACTGCCACCATCTGGTTCACCCCTGCCACCATCTGGTTCAGCACTCACCACTGCCACCCTCTGGTTCATCACAGAACCCTCTGGTTCATCACTGCCACCCTCTGGTTCATCACTGCTATTCTCTGGTTCATCACCTTGTGGTTCACCACTACCACCCTCTGGTTCATTATTGCCACCCTCTGGTTCATCACTGCCACCCTCTGGTTTACCCCTGCCACCCTCTGGTTCAGCACTCACCACTGCCACCCTCTGGTTCA
The DNA here is from genome assembly GCF_964263255.1 of Lissotriton vulgaris. Lineage (NCBI taxonomy): Eukaryota > Metazoa > Chordata > Amphibia > Caudata > Salamandridae > Lissotriton > Lissotriton vulgaris. Next base: position 1,171,521,344 of record NC_141689.1, on the reverse strand, counting down.
TCACATCACCCTCTGGTTCATCACTGCCACCCTCGGGTTCATCACTGCCACCCTCTGGTTCGCCACTGCCACCCTCTGGATCATCACTGCCACCCTCAGGTTCATCACTGCCACCCTCTGATTTGCCACTGCCACCCTCTGGATCATCACTGTCCCCCTCTCCCCTTCTGGTTTATCACAGCACCCTCTGGTTTATCACTGCCACCCACTGGTTCACCCCTGCCACCCTCTGGTTCAGCACTCACCACTACCACCCTCTGGTTCATTACTGCCACCCTCTGGTTCATCACAGCACCCTCTGGTTCACCACTGCCACCCTCTGGATCATCACTGCCACCCTCTGGTTCACCCCTGCCACCATCTGGTTCAGCACTCACCACTGCCACCCTCTGGTTCATCACAGCACCCTCTGGTTCATCACTGCTATCCTCTGGTTTATCATCTTGTGGTACACCACTGCCACCCTCTGGTTCATCACTGCCACCCTCTGGTTCATCAATGCCACCCTATGGTTCATCACTGCCACCCTCTGGTTTGCCACTGCCACACTCTGGATCATCACTGCCACCCTCTGGTTCATTACTTCCACCCTCTGAATCATTACTGCCACCCTCTGGTTTGCCCCTGCCACCCTCTGGTTGATCACTGCCATCCTCTGGTTCATTACAGCACCCTCTGGTTCACCACTGCCACCCTCTGGATCATCGCTGCCACGCTCTGGTTCATCACTGCCACCCTCTGGTTTGCCACTGCCACCCTCTGGATCATCACTGCCACCCTCTGGTTCACCACTGCCACCCTCTGATTTGCCACTGCCACCCTCTGGATTATCACTGTCCACCTCTGGTTTATCACAGCACCCTCTGGTTTATCACTGCCACCCTCTGGTTCATCACTGCCACCCTCTGATTTGCCACTGCCACCCTCTGGATCATCACTGTCCCCCTCTGGTTTATCACAGCACCCTCTGGTTCAGCACTCACCACTGCCACCCTTTGGTTCATCACAGCACCCTCTGGTTCATCACTGCCACCCTCTGGTTCATCACTGCTATCCTCTGGTTTATCACCTTGTGGTTCACCACTGCCACCCTCTGGTTCATCACTGCCACCCTCTGGTTCATCACAGCACCCTCTGGTTCACCACTGCCACCCTCTGGATCATCACTGCCAACCTCTGGTTTATCACTGCCACCCTCTGGTTTGCCACTGCCACCCTCTGGGTCATCACTGCCACCCTCTGGTTCACCACTGCCACCCTCTGGTTCATCACTGCTATTCTCTGGTTCATCACCTTGTGGTTCACCTCTGCCACCCTCTGGTTCATTACTGCCACCCTCTGGTTCATTACTGCCACCATCTTGTTCACCCCTGCCACCATCTGGTTCAGCACTCACCACTGCCACCCTCTGGTTCATCACAGAACCCTCTGGTTCATCACTGCCATCCTCTGGTCCATCACTGCTATTCTCTGGTTCATCACCTTGTGGTTCACCACTGCCACCCTCTGGTTCATTATTGCCACCCTCTGGTTCATCACTGCCACCCTCTGGTTTACCCCTGCCACCCTCTGGTTCAGCACTCACCACTGCCACCCTCTGGTTCATCACATCACCCTCTGGTTCATCACTGCCACTCTCGGGTTCATCACTGCCACCCTCTGGTTCGCCACTGCCACCCTCTGGATCATCACTGCCACCCTCAGGTTCATCACTGCCACCCTCTGATTTGCCACTGCCACCCTCTGGATCATCACTGTCCCCCTCTCCCCCTCTGGTTTATCACAGCACCCTCTGGTTTATCACTGCCACCCTCTGGTTCATCACGGCCACCCACTGGTTCACCCCTGCCACCCTCTGGTTCAGCACTCACCACTACCACCCTCTGGTTCATTACTGCCACCCTCTGGTTCATCACAGCACCCTCTGGTTCACCACTGCCACCCTCTGGATCATCACTGCCACCCTCTGGTTCACCCCTGCCACCATCTAGTTCAGCACTCACCACTGCCACCCTCTGGTTCATCACAGCACCCTCTGGTTCATCACTGCCACCCTCTGGTTCATCACTGCTATCCTCTGGTTTATCATCTTGTGGTACACCACTGCCACCCTCTGGTTCATCACTGCCACCCTCTGGTTCATCAATGCCACCCTATGGTTCATCACTGCCACCCTCTGGTTTGCCACTGCCACCCTCTGGATCATCACTGCCACCCTCTGGTTCATTACTTCCACCCTCTGGTTCATTACTGCCACCCTCTGGTTTGCCACTGCCACCCTCTGGTTGATCACTGCCATCCTCTGGTTCATTACAGCACCCTCTGGTTCACCACTGCCACCCTCTGGATCATCGCTGCCACCCTCTGGTTCATCACTGCCACCCTCTGGTTTGCCACTGCCACCCTCTGGATCATCACTGCCACCCTCTGGTTCACCACTGCCACCCTCTGATTTGCCACTGCCACCCTCTGGATTATCACTGTCCACCTCTGGTTTATCACAGCACCCTCTGGTTTATCACTGCCACCCTCTGGTTCATCACTGCCACCCTCTGATTTGCCACTGCCACCCTCTGGATCATCACTGTCCCCCTCTGGTTTATCACAGCACCCTCTGGTTCAGCACTCACCACTGCCACCCTCTGGTTCATCACAGCACCCTCTGGTTCATCACTGCCACCCTCTGGTTCATCGCTGCTATCCTCTGGTTTATCACCTTGTGGTTCACCACTGCCACCCTCTGGTTCATCACTGCCACCCTCTGGTTCATCACAGCACCCTCTGGTTCACCACTGCCACCCTCTGGATCATCACTGCCAACCTCTGGTTTATCACTGCCACCCTCTGGTTTGCCACTGCCACCCTCTGGTTCATTACTTCCACCCTCTGAATCATTACTGCCACCCTCTGGTTTGCCCCTGCCACCCTCTGGTTGATCACTGCCATCCTCTGGTTCATTACAGCACCCTCTGGTTCACCACTGCCACCCTCTGGATCATCGCTGCCACGCTCTGGTTCATCACTGCCACCCTCTGGTTTGCCACTGCCACCCTCTGGATCATCACTGCCACCCTCTGGTTCACCACTGCCACCCTCTGATTTGCCACTGCCACCCTCTGGATTATCACTGTCCACCTCTGGTTTATCACAGCACCCTCTGGTTTATCACTGCCACCCTCTGGTTCATCACTGCCACCCTCTGATTTGCCACTGCCACCCTCTGGATCATCACTGTCCCCCTCTGGTTTATCACAGCACCCTCTGGTTCAGCACTCACCACTGCCACCCTTTGGTTCATCACAGCACCCTCTGGTTCATCACTGCCACCCTCTGGTTCATCACTGCTATCCTCTGGTTTATCACCTTGTGGTTCACCACTGCCACCCTCTGGTTCATCACTGCCACCCTCTGGTTCATCACAGCACCCTCTGGTTCACCACTGCCACCCTCTGGATCATCACTGCCAACCTCTGGTTTATCACTGCCACCCTCTGGTTTGCCACTGCCACCCTCTGGGTCATCACTGCCACCCTCTGGTTCACCACTGCCACCCTCTGGTTCATCACTGCTATTCTCTGGTTCATCACCTTGTGGTTCACCTCTGCCACCCTCTGGTTCATTACTGCCACCCTCTGGTTCATTACTGCCACCATCTTGTTCACCCCTGCCACCATCTGGTTCAGCACTCACCACTGCCACCCTCTGGTTCATCACAGAACCCTCTGGTTCATCACTGCCATCCTCTGGTCCATCACTGCTATTCTCTGGTTCATCACCTTGTGGTTCACCACTGCCACCCTCTGGTTCATTATTGCCACCCTCTGGTTCATCACTGCCACCCTCTGGTTTACCCCTGCCACCCTCTGGTTCAGCACTCACCACTGCCACCCTCTGGTTCATCACATCACCCTCTGGTTCATCACTGCCACTCTCGGGTTCATCACTGCCACCCTCTGGTTCGCCACTGCCACCCTCTGGATCATCACTGCCACCCTCAGGTTCATCACTGCCACCCTCTGATTTGCCACTGCCACCCTCTGGATCATCACTGTCCCCCTCTCCCCCTCTGGTTTATCACAGCACCCTCTGGTTTATCACTGCCACCCTCTGGTTCATCACGGCCACCCACTGGTTCACCCCTGCCACCCTCTGGTTCAGCACTCACCACTACCACCCTCTGGTTCATTACTGCCACCCTCTGGTTCATCACAGCACCCTCTGGTTCACCACTGCCACCCTCTGGATCATCACTGCCACCCTCTGGTTCACCCCTGCCACCATCTAGTTCAGCACTCACCACTGCCACCCTCTGGTTCATCACAGCACCCTCTGGTTCATCACTGCCACCCTCTGGTTCATCACTGCTATCCTCTGGTTTATCATCTTGTGGTACACCACTGCCACCCTCTGGTTCATCACTGCCACCCTCTGGTTCATCAATGCCACCCTATGGTTCATCACTGCCACCCTCTGGTTTGCCACTGCCACCCTCTGGATCATCACTGCCACCCTCTGGTTCATTACTTCCACCCTCTGGTTCATTACTGCCACCCTCTGGTTTGCCACTGCCACCCTCTGGTTGATCACTGCCATCCTCTGGTTCATTACAGCACCCTCTGGTTCACCACTGCCACCCTCTGGATCATCGCTGCCACCCTCTGGTTCATCACTGCCACCCTCTGGTTTGCCACTGCCACCCTCTGGATCATCACTGCCACCCTCTGGTTCACCACTGCCACCCTCTGATTTGCCACTGCCACCCTCTGGATTATCACTGTCCACCTCTGGTTTATCACAGCACCCTCTGGTTTATCACTGCCACCCTCTGGTTCATCACTGCCACCCTCTGATTTGCCACTGCCACCCTCTGGATCATCACTGTCCCCCTCTGGTTTATCACAGCACCCTCTGGTTCAGCACTCACCACTGCCACCCTCTGGTTCATCACAGCACCCTCTGGTTCATCACTGCCACCCTCTGGTTCATCACTGCTATCCTCTGGTTTATCACCTTGTGGTTCACCACTGCCACCCTCTGGTTCATCACTGCCACCCTCTGGTTCATCACAGCACCCTCTGGTTCACCACTGCCACCCTCTGGATCATCACTGCCAACCTCTGGTTTATCACTGCCACCCTCTGGTTTGCCACTGCCACCCTCTGGGTCATCACTGCCACCCTCTGGTTCCCCACTGCCACCCTCTGGTTCATCACTGCTATTCCATGGTTCATCACCTTGTGGTTCACCTCTGCCACCCTCTGGTTCATTACTGCCACCCTCTGGTTCATTACTGCCACCATCTGGTTCACCCCTGCCACCATCTGGTTCAGCACTCACCACTGCCACCCTCTGGTTCATCACAGAACCCTCTGGTTCATCACTGCCATCCTCTGGTCCATCACTGCTATTCTCTGGTTCATCACCTTGTGGTTCACCACTGCCACCCTCTGGTTCATTATTGCCACCCTCTGGTTCATCACTGCCACCCTCTGGTTTACCCCTGCCACCCTCTGGTTCAGCACTCACCACTGCCACCCTCTGGTTCATCACATCACCCTCTGGTTCATCACTGCCACCCTCGGGTTCATCACTGCCACCCTCTGGTTCGCCACTGCCACCCTCTGGATCATCACTGCCACCCTCAGGTTCATCACTGCCACCCTCTGATTTGCCACTGCCACCCTCTGGATCATCACTGTCCCCCTCTCCCCCTCTGGTTTATCACAGCACCCTCTGGTTTATCACTGCCACCCTCTGGTTCATCACTGCCACCCACTGGTTCACCCCTGCCACCCTCTGGTTCAGCACTCACCACTACCACCCTCTGGTTCATTACTGCCACCCTCTAGTTCATCACAGCACCCTCTGGTTCACCACTGCCACCCTCTGGATCATCACTGCCACCCTCTGGTTCACCCCTGCCACCATCTGGTTCAGCACTCACCACTGCCACCCTCTGGTTCATCACAGCACCCTCTGGTTCATCACTGCCACCCTCTGGTTCATCACTGCTATCCTCTGGTTTATCATCTTGTGGTACACCCCTGCCACCCTCTGGTTCATCACTGTCACCCTCTGGTTCATCAATGCCACCCTATGGTTCATCACTGCCACCCTCTGGTTTGCCACTGCCACCCTCTGGATCATCACTGCCACCCTCTGGTTCATTACTTCCACCCTCTGGTTCATTACTGCCACCCTCTGGTTTGCCACTGCCACCCTCTGGTTATTATTATTATTATTATTGGGACATTTGTAGAGCGCTGCGTTACGCACACTGGCGTGTCCACCCTCTGGTTGATCACTGCCATCCTCTGGTTCATTACAGCACCCTCTGGTTCACCACTGCCACCCTCTGGATCATCGCTGCCACCCTCTGGTTCATCACTGCCACCCTCTGGTTTGCCACTGCCACCCTCTGGATCATCACTGCCACCCTCTGGTTCACCACTGCCACCCTCTGGTTTGCCACTGCCACCCTCTGGTTGATCACTGCCATCCTCTGGTTCATTACAGCACCCTCTGGTTCACCACTGCCACCCTCTGGATCATCGCTGCCACCCTCTGGTTCATCACTGCCACCCTCTGGTTTGCCACTGCCACCCTCTGGATCATCACTGCCACCCTCTGGTTCACCACTGCCACCCTCTGATTTGCCACTGCCACCCTCTGGATTATCACTGTCCACCTCTGGTTTATCACAGCACCCTCTGGTTTATCACTGCCACCCTCTGGTTCATCACTGCCACCCTCTGATTTGCCACTGCCACCCTCTGGATCATCACTGTCCCCCTCTGGTTTATCACAGCACCCTCTGGTTCAGCACTTACCACTGCCACCCTCTGGTTCATCACAGCACCCTCTGGTTCATCACTGCCACCCTCTGGTTCATCACTGCTATCCTCTGGTTTATCACCTTGTGGTTCACCACTGCCACCCTCTGGTTCATCACTGCCACCCTCTGGTTCATCACAGCACCCTCTGGTTCACCACTGCCACCCTCTGGATCATCACTGCCAACCTCTGGTTTATCACTGCCACCCTCTGGTTTGCCACTGCCACCCTCTGGGTCATCACTGCCACCCTCTGGTTCACCACTGCCACCCTCTGGTTCATCACTGCTATTCTCTGGTTCATCACCTTGTGGTTCACCTCTGCCACCCTCTGGTTCATTACTGCCACCCTCTGGTTCATTACTGCCACCATCTGGTTCACCCCTGCCACCATCTGGTTCAGCACTCACCACTGCCACCCTCTGGTTCATCACAGAACCCTCTGGTTCATCACTGCCATCCTCTGGTCCATCACTGCTATTCTCTGGTTCATCACCTTGTGGTTCACCACTGCCACCCTCTGGTTCATTATTGCCACCCTCTGGTTCATCACTGCCACCCTCTGGTTTACCCCTGCCACCCTCTGGTTCAGCACTCACCACTGCCACCCTCTGGTTCATCACATCACCCTCTGGTTCATCACTGCCACCCTCGGGTTCATCACTGCCACCCTCTGGTTCGCCACTGCCACCCTCTGGATCATCACTGCCACCCTCAGGTTCATCACTGCCACCCTCTGATTTGCCACTGCCACCCTCTGGATCATCACTGTCCCCCTCTCCCCCTCTGGTTTATCACAGCACCCTCTGGTTTATCACTGCCACCCTCTGGTTCATCACTGCCACCCACTGGTTCACCCCTGCCACCCTCTGGTTCAGCACTCACCACTACCACCCTCTGGTTCATTACTGCCACCCTCTAGTTCATCACAGCACCCTCTGGTTCACCACTGCCACCCTCTGGATCATCACTGCCACCCTCTGGTTCACCCCTGCCACCATCTGGTTCAGCACTCACCACTGCCACCCTCTGGTTCATCACAGCACCCTCTGGTTCATCACTGCCACCCTCTGGTTCATCACTGCTATCCTCTGGTTTATCATCTTGTGGTACACCACTGCCACCCTCTGGTTCATCACTGCCACCCTCTGGTTCATCAATGCCACCCTATGGTTCATCACTGCCACCCTCTGGTTTGCCACTGCCACCCTCTGGATCATCACTGCCACCCTCTGGTTCATTACTTCCACCCTCTGGATCATTACTGCCACCCTCTGGTTTGCCACTGCCACCCTCTGGTTGATCACTGCCATCCTCTGGTTCATTACAGCACCCTCTGGTTCACCACTGCCACCCTCTGGATCATCGCTGCCACCCTCTGGTTCATCACTGCCACCCTCTGGTTTGCCACTGCCACCCTCTGGTTCATTACTGCCACCATCTGGTTCACCCCTGCCACCATCTGGTTCAGCACTCACCACTGCCACCCTCTGGTTCATCACAGAACCCTCTGGTTCATCACTGCCACCCTCTGGTTCATCACTGCTATTCTCTGGTTCATCACCTTGTGGTTCACCACTACCACCCTCTGGTTCATTATTGCCACCCTCTGGTTCATCACTGCCACCCTCTGGTTTACCCCTGCCACCCTCTGGTTCAGCACTCACCACTGCCACCCTCTGGTTCATCACATCACCCTCTGGTTCATCACTGCCACCCTCGGGTTCATCACTGCCACCCTCTGGTTCGCCACTGCCACCCTCTGGATCATCACTGCCACCCTCAGGTTCATCACTGCCACCCTCTGATTTGCCACTGCCACCCTCTGGATCATCACTGTCCCCCTCTCCCCTTCTGGTTTATCACAGCACCCTCTGGTTTATCACTGCCACCCACTGGTTCACCCCTGCCACCCTCTGGTTCAGCACTCACCACTACCACCCTCTGGTTCATTACTGCCACCCTCTGGTTCATCACAGCACCCTCTGGTTCACCACTGCCACCCTCTGGATCATCACTGCCACCCTCTGGTTCACCCCTGCCACCATCTGGTTCAGCACTCACCACTGCCACCCTCTGGTTCATCACAGCACCCTCTGGTTCATCACTGCTATCCTCTGGTTTATCATCTTGTGGTACACCACTGCCACCCTCTGGTTCATCACTGCCACCCTCTGGTTCATCAATGCCACCCTATGGTTCATCACTGCCACCCTCTGGTTTGCCACTGCCACACTCTGGATCATCACTGCCACCCTCTGGTTCATTACTTCCACCCTCTGAATCATTACTGCCACCCTCTGGTTTGCCACTGCCACCCTCTGGTTGATCACTGCCATCCTCTGGTTCATTACAGCACCCTCTGGTTCACCACTGCCACCCTCTGGATCATCGCTGCCACGCTCTGGTTCATCACTGCCACCCTCTGGTTTGCCACTGCCACCCTCTGGATCATCACTGCCACCCTCTGGTTCACCACTGCCACCCTCTGATTTGCCACTGCCACCCTCTGGATTATCACTGTCCACCTCTGGTTTATCACAGCACCCTCTGGTTTATCACTGCCACCCTCTGGTTCATCACTGCCACCCTCTGATTTGCCACTGCCACCCTCTGGATCATCACTGTCCCCCTCTGGTTTATCACAGCACCCTCTGGTTCAGCACTCACCACTGCCACCCTTTGGTTCATCACAGCACCCTCTGGTTCATCACTGCCACCCTCTGGTTCATCACTGCTATCCTCTGGTTTATCACCTTGTGGTTCACCACTGCCACCCTCTGGTTCATCACTGCCACCCTCTGGTTCATCACAGCACCCTCTGGTTCACCACTGCCACCCTCTGGATCATCACTGCCAACCTCTGGTTTATCACTGCCACCCTCTGGTTTGCCACTGCCACCCTCTGGGTCATCACTGCCACCCTCTGGTTCACCACTGCCACCCTCTGGTTCATCACTGCTATTCTCTGGTTCATCACCTTGTGGTTCACCTCTGCCACCCTCTGGTTCATTACTGCCACCCTCTGGTTCATTACTGCCACCATCTTGTTCACCCCTGCCACCATCTGGTTCAGCACTCACCACTGCCACCCTCTGGTTCATCACAGAACCCTCTGGTTCATCACTGCCATCCTCTGGTCCATCACTGCTATTCTCTGGTTCATCACCTTGTGGTTCACCACTGCCACCCTCTGGTTCATTATTGCCACCCTCTGGTTCATCACTGCCACCCTCTGGTTTACCCCTGCCACCCTCTGGTTCAGCACTCACCACTGCCACCCTCTGGTTCATCACATCACCCTCTGGTTCATCACTGCCACCCTCGGGTTCATCACTGCCACCCTCTGGTTCGCCACTGCCACCCTCTGGATCATCACTGCCACCCTCAGGTTCATCACTGCCACCCTCTGATTTGCCACTGCCACCCTCTGGATCATCACTGTCCCCCTCTCCCCCTCTGGTTTATCACAGCACCCTCTGGTTTATCACTGCCACCCTCTGGTTCATCACTGCCACCCACTGGTTCACCCCTGCCACCCTCTGGTTCAGCACTCACCACTACCACCCTCTGGTTCATTACTGCCACCCTCTGGTTCATCACAGCACCCTCTGGTTCACCACTGCCACCCTCTGGATCATCACTGCCACCCTTTGGTTCACCCCTGCCACCATCTAGTTCAGCACTCACCACTGCCACCCTCTGGTTCATCACAGCACCCTCTGGTTCATCACTGCCACCCTCTGGTTCATCACTGCTATCCTCTGGTTTATCATCTTGTGGTACACCACTGCCACCCTCTGGTTCATCACTGCCACCCTCTGGTTCATCAATGCCACCCTATGGTTCATCACTGCCACCCTCTGGTTTGCCACTGCCACCCTCTGGATCATCACTGCCACCCTCTGGTTCATTACTTCCACCCTCTGGTTCATTACTGCCACCCTCTGGTTTGCCACTGCCACCCTCTGGTTGATCACTGCCATCCTCTGGTTCATTACAGCACCCTCTGGTTCACCACTGCCACCCTCTGGATCATCGCTGCCACCCTCTGGTTCATCACTGCCACCCTCTGGTTTGCCACTGCCACCCTCTGGATCATCACTGCCACCCTCTGGTTCACCACTGCCACCCTCTGATTTGCCACTGCCACCCTCTGGATTATCACTGTCCACCTCTGGTTTATCACAGCACCCTCTGGTTTATCACTGCCACCCTCTGGTTCATCACTGCCACCCTCTGATTTGCCACTGCCACCCTCTGGATCATCACTGTCCCCCTCTGGTTTATCACAGCACCCTCTGGTTCAGCACTCACCACTGCCACCCTCTGGTTCATCACAGCACCCTCTGGTTCATCACTGCCACCCTCTGGTTCATCACTGCTATCCTCTGGTTTATCACCTTGTGGTTCACCACTGCCACCCTCTGGTTCATCACTGCCACCCTCTGGTTCATCACAGCACCCTCTGGTTCACCACTGCCACCCTCTGGATCATCACTGCCAACCTCTGGTTTATCACTGCCACCCTCTGGTTTGCCACTGCCACCCTCTGGGTCATCACTGCCACCCTCTGGTTCCCCACTGCCACCCTCTGGTTCATCACTGCTATTCCATGGTTCATCACCTTGTGGTTCACCTCTGCCACCCTCTGGTTCATTACTGCCACCCTCTGGTTCATTACTGCCACCATCTGGTTCACCCCTGCCACCATCTGGTTCAGCACTCACCACTGCCACCCTCTTGTTCATCACAGAACCCTCTGGTTCATCACTGCCATCCTCTGGTCCATCACTGCTATTCTCTGGTTCATCACCTTGTGGTTCACCACTGCCACCCTCTGGTTCATTATTGCCACCCTCTGGTTCATCACTGCCACCCTCTGGTTTACCCCTGCCACCCCCTGGTTCAGCACTCACCACTGCCACCCTCTGGTTCATCACATCACCCTCTGGTTCATCACTGCCACCCTCGGGTTCATCACTGCCACCCTCTGGTTCGCCACTGCCACCCTCTGGATCATCACTGCCACCCTCAGGTTCATCACTGCCACCCTCTGATTTGCCACTGCCACCCTCTGGATCATCACTGTCCCCCTCTCCCCCTCTGGTTTATCACAGCACCCTCTGGTTTATCACTGCCACCCTCTGGTTCATCACTGCCACCCACTGGTTCACCCCTGCCACCCTCTGGTTCAGCACTCACCACTACCACCCTCTGGTTCATTACTGCCACCCTCTAGTTCATCACAGCACCCTCTGGTTCACCACTGCCACCCTCTGGATCATCACTGCCACCCTCTGGTTCACCCCTGCCACCATCTGGTTCAGCACTCACCACTGCCACCCTCTGGTTCATCACAGCACCCTCTGGTTCATCACTGCCACCCTCTGGTTCATCACTGCTATCCTCTGGTTTATCATCTTGTGGTACACCCCTGCCACCCTCTGGTTCATCACTGCCACCCTCTGGTTCATCAATGCCACCCTATGGTTCATCACTGCCACCCTCTGGTTTGCCACTGCCACCCTCTGGATCATCACTGCCACCCTCTGGTTCATTACTTCCACCCTCTGGTTCATTACTGCCACCCTCTGGTTTGCCACTGCCACCCTCTGGTTATTATTATTATTATTATTGGGACATTTGTAGAGCGCTGCGTTACGCACACCGGCGTGTCCACCCTCTGGTTGATCACTGCCATCCTCTGGTTCATTACAGCACCCTCTGGTTCACCACTGCCACCCTCTGGATCATCGCTGCCACCCTCTGGTTCATCACTGCCACCCTCTGGTTTGCCACTGCCACCCTCTGGATCATCACTGCCACCCTCTGGTTCACCACTGCCACCCTCTGGTTTGCCACTGCCACCCTCTGGTTGATCACTGCCATCCTCTGGTTCATTACAGCACCCTCTGGTTCACCACTGCCACCCTCTGGATCATCGCTGCCACCCTCTGGTTCATCACTGCCACCCTCTGGTTTGCCACTGCCACCCTCTGGATCATCACTGCCACCCTCTGGTTCACCACTGCCACCCTCTGATTTGCCACTGCCACCCTCTGGATTATCACTGTCCACCTCTGGTTTATCACAGCACCCTCTGGTTTATCACTGCCACCCTCTGGTTCATCACTGCCACCCTCTGATTTGCCACTGCCACCCTCTGGATCATCACTGTCCCCCTCTGGTTTATCACAGCACCCTCTGGTTCAGCACTTACCACTGCCACCCTCTGGTTCATCACAGCACCCTCTGGTTCATCACTGCCACCCTCTGGTTCATCACTGCTATCCTCTGGTTTATCACCTTGTGGTTCACCACTGCCACCCTCTGGTTCATCACTGCCACCCTCTGGTTCATCACAGCACCCTCTGGTTCACCACTGCCACCCTCTGGATCATCACTGCCAACCTCTGGTTTATCACTGCCACCCTCTGGTTTGCCACTGCCACCCTCTGGGTCATCACTGCCACCCTCTGGTTCACCACTGCCACCCTCTGGTTCATCACTGCTATTCTCTGGTTCATCACCTTGTGGTTCACCTCTGCCACCCTCTGGTTCATTACTGCCACCCTCTGGTTCATTACTGCCACCATCTGGTTCACCCCTGCCACCATCTGGTTCAGCACTCACCACTGCCACCCTCTGGTTCATCACAGAACCCTCTGGTTCATCACTGCCATCCTCTGGTCCATCACTGCTATTCTCTGGTTCATCACCTTGTGGTTCACCACTGCCACCCTCTGGTTCATTATTGCCACCCTCTGGTTCATCACTGCCACCCTCTGGTTTACCCCTGCCACCCTCTGGTTCAGCACTCACCACTGCCACCCTCTGGTTCATCACATCACCCTCTGGTTCATCACTGCCACCCTCGGGTTCATCACTGCCACCCTCTGGTTCGCCACTGCCACCCTCTGGATCATCACTGCCACCCTCAGGTTCATCACTGCCACCCTCTGATTTGCCACTGCCACCCTCTGGATCATCACTGTCCCCCTCTCCCCCTCTGGTTTATCACAGCACCCTCTGGTTTATCACTGCCACCCTCTGGTTCATCACTGCCACCCACTGGTTCACCCCTGCCACCCTCTGGTTCAGCACTCACCACTACCACCCTCTGGTTCATTACTGCCACCCTCTAGTTCATCACAGCACCCTCTGGTTCACCACTGCCACCCTCTGGATCATCACTGCCACCCTCTGGTTCACCCCTGCCACCATCTGGTTCAGCACTCACCACTGCCACCCTCTGGTTCATCACAGCACCCTCTGGTTCATCACAGCACCCTCTGGTTCATCACTGCCACCCTCTGGTTCATCACTGCTATCCTCTGGTTTATCATCTTGTGGTACACCACTGCCACCCTCTGGTTCATCACTGCCACCCTCTGGTTCATCAATGCCACCCTATGGTTCATCACTGCCACCCTCTGGTTTGCCACTGCCACCCTCTGGATCATCACTGCCACCCTCTGGTTCATTACTTCCACCCTCTGGATCATTACTGCCACCCTCTGGTTTGCCACTGCCACCCTCTGGTTCATTACAGCACCCTCTGGTTCACCACTGCCACCCTCTGGATCATCGCTGCCACCCTCTGGTTCATCACTGCCACCCTCTGGTTTGCCACTGCCACCCTCTGGATCATCACTGCCCCCCTCTGGTTCACCACTGCCACCCTCTGATTTGCCACTGCCACCCTCTGGATTATCACTGTCCACCTCTGGTTTATCACAGCACCCTCTGGTTTATCACTGCCACCCTCTGGTTCATCACTGCCACCCTCTGATTTGCCACTGCCACCCTCTGGATCATCACTGTCCCCCTCTGGTTTATCACAGCACCCTCTGGTTCAGCACTCACCACTGCCACCCTCTGGTTCATCACAGCACCCTCTGGTTCATCACTGCCACCCTCTGGTTCATCACTGCTATCCTCTGGTTTATCACCTTGTGGTTCACCACTGCCACCCTCTGGTTCATCACTGCCACCCTCTGGTTCATCACAGCACCCTCTGGTTCACCACTGCCACCCTCTGGATCATCACTGCCAACCTCTGGTTTATCACTGCCACCCTCTGGTTTGCCACTGCCACCCGCTGGGTCATCACTGCCACCCTCTGGTTCACCACTGCCACCCTCTGGTTCATCACTGCTATTCTCTGGTTCATCACCTTGTGGTTCACCTCTGCCACCCTCTGGTTCATTACTGCCACCCTCTGGTTCATTACTGCCACCATCTGGTTCACCCCTGCCACCATCTGGTTCAGCACTCACCACTGCCACCCTCTGGTTCATCACAGAACCCTCTGGTTCATCACTGCCATCCTCTGGTCCATCACTGCTATTCTCTGGTTCATCACCTTGTGGTTCACCACTGCCACCCTCTGGTTCATTATTGCCACCCTCTGGTTCATCACTGCCACCCTCTGGTTTACCCCTGCCACCCTCTGGTTCAGCACTCACCACTGCCACCCTCTGGTTCATCACATCACCCTCTGGTTCATCACTGCCACCCTCGGGTTCATCACTGCCACCCTCTGGTTCGCCACTGCCACCCTCTGGATCATCACTGCCACCCTCAGGTTCATCACTGCCACCCTCTGATTTGCCACTGCCACCCTCTGGATCATCACTGTCCCCCTCTGGTTTATCACAGCACCCTCTGGTTTATCACTGCCACCCTCTGGTTCATCACTGCCACCCACTGGTTCACCTCTGCCACCCTCTGGGTCATCACTGCCACCCTCTGGTTCCCCACTGCCACCCTCTGGTTCATCACTGCTATTCCATGGTTCATCACCTTGTGGTTCACCTCTGCCACCCTCTGGTTCATTACTGCCACCCTCTGGTTCATTACTGCCACCATCTGGTTCACCCCTGCCACCATCTGGTTCAGCACTCACCACTGCCACCCTCTGGTTCATCACAGAACCCTCTGGTTCATCACTGCCATCCTCTGGTCCATCACTGCTATTCTCTGGTTCATCACCTTGTGGTTCACCACTGCCACCCTCTGGTTCATTATTGCCACCCTCTGGTTCATCACTGCCACCCTCTGGTTTACCCCTGCCACCCTCTGGTTCAGCACTCACCACTGCCACCCTCTGGTTCATCACATCACCCTCTGGTTCATCACTGCCACCCTCGGGTTCATCACTGCCACCCTCTGGTTCGCCACTGCCACCCTCTGGATCATCACTGCCACCCTCAGGTTCATCACTGCCACCCTCTGATTTGCCACTGCCACCCTCTGGATCATCACTGTCCCCCTCTCCCCCTCTGGTTTATCACAGCACCCTCTGGTTTATCACTGCCACCCTCTGGTTCATCACTGCCACCCACTGGTTCACCCCTGCCACCCTCTGGTTCAGCACTCACCACTACCACCCTCTGGTTCATTACTGCCACCCTCTAGTTCATCACAGCACCCTCTGGTTCACCACTGCCACCCTCTGGATCGTCACTGCCACCCTCTGGTTCACCCCTGCCACCATCTGGTTCAGCACTCACCACTGCCACCCTCTGGTTCATCACAGCACCCTCTGGTTCATCACTGCCACCCTCTGGTTCATCACTGCTATCCTCTGGTTTATCATCTTGTGGTACACCCCTGCCACCCTCTGGTTCATCACTGCCACCCTCTGGTTCATCAATGCCACCCTATGGTTCATCACTGCCACCCTCTGGTTTGCCAATGCCACCCTCTGGATCATCACTGCCACCCTCTGGTTCATTACTTCCACCCTCTGGTTCATTACTGCCACCCTCTGGTTTGCCACTGCCACCCTCTGGTTATTATTATTATTATTATTGGGACATTTGTAGAGCGCTGCGTTACGCACACCGGCGTGTCCACCCTCTGGTTGATCACTGCCATCCTCTGGTTCATTACAGCACCCTCTGGTTCACCACTGCCACCCTCTGGATCATCGCTGCCACCCTCTGGTTCATCACTGCCACCCTCTGGTTTGCCACTGCCACCCTCTGGATCATCACTGCCACCCTCTGGTTCACCACTGCCACCCTCTGGTTTGCCACTGCCACCCTCTGGTTGATCACTGCCATCCTCTGGTTCATTACAGCACCCTCTGGTTCACCACTGCCACCCTCTGGATCATCGCTGCCACCCTCTGGTTCATCACTGCCACCCTCTGGTTTGCCACTGCCACCCTCTGGATCATCACTGCCACCCTCTGGTTCACCACTGCCACCCTCTGATTTGCCACTGCCACCCTCTGGATTATCACTGTCCACCTCTGGTTTATCACAGCACCCTCTGGTTTATCACTGCCACCCTCTGGTTCATCACTCCCACCCTCTGATTTGCCACTGCCACCCTCTGGATCATCACTGTCCCCCTCTGGTTTATCACAGCACCCTCTGGTTCAGCACTTACCACTGCCACCCTCTGGTTCATCACAGCACCCTCTGGTTCATCACTGCCACCCTCTGGTTCATCGCTGCTATCCTCTGGTTTATCACCTTGTGGTTCACCACTGCCACCCTCTGGTTCATCACTGCCACCCTCTGGTTCATCACAGCACCCTCTGGTTCACCACTGCCACCCTCTGGATCATCACTGCCAACCTCTGGTTTATCACTGCCACCCTCTGGTTTGCCACTGCCACCCTCTGGGTCATCAATGCCACCCTCTGGGTCATCACTGCCACCCTCTGGTTCACCACTGCCACCCTCTGGTTCATCACTGCTATTCTCTGGTTCATCACCTTGTGGTTCACCTCTGCCACCCTCTGGTTCATTACTGCCACCCTCTGGTTCATTACTGCCACCATCTGGTTCACCCCTGCCACCATCTGGTTCAGCACTCACCACTGCCACCCTCTGGTTCATCACAGAACCCTCTGGTTCATCACTGCCATCCTCTGGTCCATCACTGCTATTCTCTGGTTCATCACCTTGTGGTTCACCACTGCCACCCTCTGGTTCATTATTGCCACCCTCTGGTTCATCACTGCCACCCTCTGGTTTACCCCTGCCATCCTCTGGTTCAGCACTCACCACTGCCACCCTCTGGTTCATCACATCACCCTCTGGTTCATCACTGCCACCCTCGGGTTCATCACTGCCACCCTCTGGTTCGCCACTGCCACCCTCTGGATCATCACTGCCACCCTCAGGTTCATCACTGCCACCCTCTGATTTGCCACTGCCACCCTCTGGATCATCACTGTCCCCCTCTCCCCCTCTGGTTTATCACAGCACCCTCTGGTTTATCACTGCCACCCTCTGGTTCATCACTGCCACCCACTGGTTCACCCCTGCCACCCTCTGGTTCAGCACTCACCACTACCACCCTCTGGTTCATTACTGCCACCCTCTAGTTCATCTCAGCACCCTCTGGTTCACCACTGCCACCCTCTGGATCATCACTGCCACCCTCTGGTTCACCCCTGCCACCATCTGGTTCAGCACTCACCACTGCCACCCTCTGGTTCATCACAGCACCCTCTGGTTCATCACTGCCACCCTCTGGTTCATCACTGCTATCCTCTGGTTTATCATCTTGTGGTACACCACTGCCACCCTCTGGTTCATCACTGCCACCCTCTGGTTCATCAATGCCACCCTATGGTTCATCACTGCCACCCTCTGGTTTGCCACTGCCACCCTCTGGATCATCACTGCCACCCTCTGATTCATTACTTCCACCCTCTGGATCATTACTGCCACCCTCTGGTTTGCCACTGCCACCCTCTGGTTGATCACTGCCATCCTCTGGTTCATTACAGCACCCTCTGGTTCACCACTGCCACCCTCTGGATCATCGCTGCCACCCTCTGGTTCATCACTGCCACCCTCTGGTTTGCCACTGCCACCCTCTGGTTCATTACTGCCACCATCTGGTTCACCCCTGCCACCATCTGGTTCAGCACTCACCACTGCCACCCTCTGGTTCATCACAGAACCCTCTGGTTCATCACTGCCACCCTCTGGTTCATCACTGCTATTCTCTGGTTCATCACCTTGTGGTTCACCACTACCACCCTCTGGTTCATTATTGCCACCCTCTGGTTCATCACTGCCACCCTCTGGTTTACCCCTGCCACCCTCTGGTTCAGCACTCACCACTGCCACCCTCTGGTTCATCACATCACCCTCTGGTTCATCACTGCCACCCTCGGGTTCATCACTGCCACCCTCTGGTTCGCCACTGCCACCCTCTGGATCATCACTGCCACCCTCAGGTTCATCACTGCCACCCTCTGATTTGCCACTGCCACCCTCTGGATCATCACTGTCCCCCTCTCCCCTTCTGGTTTATCACAGCACCCTCTGGTTTATCACTGCCACCCACTGGTTCACCCCTGCCACCCTCTGGTTCAGCACTCACCACTACCACCCTCTGGTTCATTACTGCCACCCTCTGGTTCATCACAGCACCCTCTGGTTCACCACTGCCACCCTCTGGATCATCACTGCCACCCTCTGGTTCACCCCTGCCACCATCTGGTTCAGCACTCACCACTGCCACCCTCTGGTTCATCACAGCACCCTCTGGTTCATCACTGCTATCCTCTGGTTTATCATCTTGTGGTACACCACTGCCACCCTCTGGTTCATCACTGCCACCCTCTGGTTCATCAATGCCACCCTATGGTTCATCACTGCCACCCTCTGGTTTGCCACTGCCACACTCTGGATCATCACTGCCACCCTCTGGTTCATTACTTCCACCCTCTGAATCATTACTGCCACCCTCTGGTTTGCCACTGCCACCCTCTGGTTGATCACTGCCATCCTCTGGTTCATTACAGCACCCTCTGGTTCACCACTGCCACCCTCTGGATCATCGCTGCCACGCTCTGGTTCATCACTGCCACCCTCTGGTTTGCCACTGCCACCCTCTGGATCATCACTGCCACCCTCTGGTTCACCACTGCCACCCTCTGATTTGCCACTGCCACCCTCTGGATTATCACTGTCCACCTCTGGTTTATCATAGCACCCTCTGGTTTATCACTGCCACCCTCTGGTTCATCACTGCCACCCTCTGATTTGCCACTGCCACCCTCTGGATCATCACTGTCCCCCTCTGGTTTATCACAGCACCCTCTGGTTCAGCACTCACCACTGCCACCCTTTGGTTCATCACAGCACCCTCTGGTTCATCACTGCCACCCTCTGGTTCATCACTGCTATCCTCTGGTTTATCACCTTGTGGTTCACCACTGCCACCCTCTGGTTCATCACTGCCACCCTCTGGTTCATCACAGCACCCTCTGGTTCACCACTGCCACCCTCTGGATCATCACTGCCAACCTCTGGTTTATCACTGCCACCCTCTGGTTTGCCACTGCCACCCTCTGGGTCATCACTGCCACCCTCTGGTTCACCACTGCCACCCTCTGGTTCATCACTGCTATTCTCTGGTTCATCACCTTGTGGTTCACCTCTGCCACCCTCTGGTTCATTACTGCCACCCTCTGGTTCATTACTGCCACCATCTTGTTCACCCCTGCCACCATCTGGTTCAGCACTCACCACTGCCACCCTCTGGTTCATCACAGAACCCTCTGGTTCATCACTGCCATCCTCTGGTCCATCACTGCTATTCTCTGGTTCATCACCTTGTGGTTCACCACTGCCACCCTCTGGTTCATTATTGCCACCCTCTGGTTCATCACTGCCACCCTCTGGTTTACCCCTGCCACCCTCTGGTTCAGCACTCACCACTGCCACCCTCTGGTTCATCACATCACCCTCTGGTTCATCACTGCCACCCTCGGGTTCATCACTGCCACCCTCTGGTTCGCCACTGCCACCCTCTGGATCATCACTGCCACCCTCAGGTTCATCACTGCCACCCTCTGATTTGCCACTGCCACCCTCTGGATCATCACTGTCCCCCTCTCCCCCTCTGGTTTATCACAGCACCCTCTGGTTTATCACTGCCACCCTCTGGTTCATCACTGCCACCCACTGGTTCACCCCTGCCACCCTCTGGTTCAGCACTCACCACTACCACCCTCTGGTTCATTACTGCCACCCTCTGGTTCATCACAGCACCCTCTGGTTCACCACTGCCACCCTCTGGATCATCACTGCCACCCTTTGGTTCACCCCTGCCACCATCTAGTTCAGCACTCACCACTGCCACCCTCTGGTTCATCACAGCACCCTCTGGTTCATCACTGCCACCCTCTGGTTCATCACTGCTATCCTCTGGTTTATCATCTTGTGGTACACCACTGCCACCCTCTGGTTCATCACTGCCACCCTCTGGTTCATCAATGCCACCCTATGGTTCATCACTGCCACCCTCTGGTTTGCCACTGCCACCCTCTGGATCATCACTGCCACCCTCTGGTTCATTACTTCCACCCTCTGGTTCATTACTGCCACCCTCTGGTTTGCCACTGCCACCCTCTGGTTGATCACTGCCATCCTCTGGTTCATTACAGCACCCTCTGGTTCACCACTGCCACCCTCTGGATCATCGCTGCCACCCTCTGGTTCATCACTGCCACCCTCTGGTTTGCCACTGCCACCCTCTGGATCATCACTGCCACCCTCTGGTTCACCACTGCCACCCTCTGATTTGCCACTGCCACCCTCTGGATTATCACTGTCCACCTCTGGTTTATCACAGCACCCTCTGGTTTATCACTGCCACCCTCTGGTTCATCACTGCCACCCTCTGATTTGCCACTGCCACCCTCTGGATCATCACTGTCCCCCTCTGGTTTATCACAGCACCCTCTGGTTCAGCACTCACCACTGCCACCCTCTGGTTCATCACAGCACCCTCTGGTTCATCACTGCCACCCTCTGGTTCATCACTGCTATCCTCTGGTTTATCACCTTGTGGTTCACCACTGCCACCCTCTGGTTCATCACTGCCACCCTCTGGTTCATCACAGCACCCTCTGGTTCACCACTGCCACCCTCTGGATCATCACTGCCAACCTCTGGTTTATCACTGCCACCCTCTGGTTTGCCACTGCCACCCTCTGGGTCATCACTGCCACCCTCTGGTTCCCCACTGCCACCCTCTGGTTCATCACTGCTATTCCATGGTTCATCACCTTGTGGTTCACCTCTGCCACCCTCTGGTTCATTACTGCCACCCTCTGGTTCATTACTGCCACCATCTGGTTCACCCCTGCCACCATCTGGTTCAGCACTCACCACTGCCACCCTCTGGTTCATCACAGAACCCTCTGGTTCATCACTGCCATCCTCTGGTCCATCACTGCTATTCTCTGGTTCATCACCTTGTGGTTCACCACTGCCACCCTCTGGTTCATTATTGCCACCCTCTGGTTCATCACTGCCACCCTCTGGTTTACCCCTGCCACCCTCTGGTTCAGCACTCACCACTGCCACCCTCTGGTTCATCACATCACCCTCTGGTTCATCACTGCCACCCTCGGGTTCATCACTGCCACCCTCTGGTTCGCCACTGCCACCCTCTGGATCATCACTGCCACCCTCAGGTTCATCACTGCCACCCTCTGATTTGCCACTGCCACCCTCTGGATCATCACTGTCCCCCTCTCCCCCTCTGGTTTATCACAGCACCCTCTGGTTTATCACTGCCACCCTCTGGTTCATCACTGCCACCCACTGGTTCACCCCTGCCACCCTCTGGTTCAGCACTCACCACTACCACCCTCTGGTTCATTACTGCCACCCTCTAGTTCATCACAGCACCCTCTGGTTCACCACTGCCACCCTCTGGATCATCACTGCCACCCTCTGGATCATCACTGCCACCCTCTGGCTCACCCCTGCCACCATCTGGTTCAGCACTCACCACTGCCACCCTCTGGTTCATCACAGCACCCTCTGGTTCATCACTGCCACCCTCTGGTTCATCACTGCTATCCTCTGGTTTATCATCTTGTGGTACACCCCTGCCACCCTCTGGTTCATCACTGCCACCCTCTGGTTCATCAATGCCACCCTATGGTTCATCACTGCCACCCTCTGGTTTGCCACTGCCACCCTCTGGATCATCACTGCCACCCTCTGGTTCATTACTTCCACCCTCTGGTTCATTACTGCCACCCTCTGGTTTGCCACTGCCACCCTCTGGTTATTATTATTATTATTATTGGGACATTTGTAGAGCGCTGCGTTACGCACACCGGCGTGTCCACCCTCTGGTTGATCACTGCCATCCTCTGGTTCATTACAGCACCCTCTGGTTCACCACTGCCACCCTCTGGATCATCGCTGCCACCCTCTGGTTCATCACTGCCACCCTCTGGTTTGCCACTGCCACCCTCTGGATCATCACTGCCACCCTCTGGTTCACCACTGCCACCCTCTGGTTTGCCACTGCCACCCTCTGGTTGATCACTGCCATCCTCTGGTTCATTACAGCACCCTCTGGTTCACCACTGCCACCCTCTGGATCATCGCTGCCACCCTCTGGTTCATCACTGCCACCCTCTGGTTTGCCACTGCCACCCTCTGGATCATCACTGCCACCCTCTGGTTCACCACTGCCACCCTCTGATTTGCCACTGCCACCCTCTGGATTATCACTGTCCACCTCTGGTTTATCACAGCACCCTCTGGTTTATCACTGCCACCCTCTGGTTCATCACTGCCACCCTCTGATTTGCCACTGCCACCCTCTGGATCATCACTGTCCCCCTCTGGTTTATCACAGCACCCTCTGGTTCAGCACTTACCACTGCCACCCTCTGGTTCATCACAGCACCCTCTGGTTCATCACTGCCACCCTCTGGTTCATCACTGCTATCCTCTGGTTTATCACCTTGTGGTTCACCACTGCCACCCTCTGGTTCATCACTGCCACCCTCTGGTTCATCACAGCACCCTCTGGTTCACCACTGCCACCCTCTGGATCATCACTGCCAACCTCTGGTTTATCACTGCCACCCTCTGGTTTGCCACTGCCACCCTCTGGGTCATCACTGCCACCCTCTGGTTCACCACTGCCACCCTCTGGTTCATCACTGCTATTCTCTGGTTCATCACCTTGTGGTTCACCTCTGCCACCCTCTGGTTCATTACTGCCACCCTCTGGTTCATTACTGCCACCATCTGGTTCACCCCTGCCACCATCTGGTTCAGCACTCACCACTGCCACCCTCTGGTTCATCTCAGAACCCTCTGGTTCATCACTGCCATCCTCTGGTCCATCACTGCTATTCTCTGGTTCATCACCTTGTGGTTCACCACTGCCACCCTCTGGTTCATTATTGCCACCCTCTGGTTCATCACTGCCACCCTCTGGTTTACCCCTGCCACCCTCTGGTTCAGCACTCACCACTGCCACCCTCTGGTTCATCACATCACCCTCTGGTTCATCACTGCCACCCTCGGGTTCATCACTGCCACCCTCTGGTTCGCCACTGCCACCCTCTGGATCATCACTGCCACCCTCAGGTTCATCACTGCCACCCTCTGATTTGCCACTGCCACCCTCTGGATCATCATTGTCCCCCTCTCCCCCTCTGGTTTATCACAGCACCCTCTGGTTTATCACTGCCACCCTCTGGTTCATCACTGCCACCCACTGGTTCACCCCTGCCACCCTCTGGTTCAGCACTCACCACTACCACCCTCTGGTTCATTACTGCCACCCTCTAGTTCATCACAGCACCCTCTGGTTCACCACTGCCACCCTCTGGATCATCACTGCCACCCTCTGGTTCACCCCTGCCACCATCTGGTTCAGCACTCACCACTGCCACCCTCTGGTTCATCACAGCACCCTCTGGTTCATCACTGCCACCCTCTGGTTCATCACTGCTATCCTCTGGTTTATCATCTTGTGGTACACCACTGCCACCCTCTGGTTCATCACTGCCACCCTCTGGTTCATCAATGCCACCCTATGGTTCATCACTGCCACCCTCTGGTTTGCCACTGCCACCCTCTGGATCATCACTGCCACCCTCTGGTTCATTACTTCCACCCTCTGGATCATTACTGCCACCCTCTGGTTTGCCACTGCCACCCTCTGGTTCATTACAGCACCCTCTGGTTCACCACTGCCACCCTCTGGATCATCGCTGCCACCCTCTGGTTCATCACTGCCACCCTCTGGTTTGCCACTGCCACCCTCTGGATCATCACTGCCCCCCTCTGGTTCACCACTGCCACCCTCTGATTTGCCACTGCCACCCTCTGGATTATCACTGTCCACCTCTGGTTTATCACAGCACCCTCTGGTTTATCACTGCCACCCTCTGGTTCATCACTGCCACCCTCTGATTTGCCACTGCCACCCTCTGGATCATCACTGTCCCCCTCTGGTTTATCACAGCACCCTCTGGTTCAGCACTCACCACTGCCACCCTCTGGTTCATCACAGCACCCTCTGGTTCATCACTGCCACCCTCTGGTTCATCACTGCTATCCTCTGGTTTATCACCTTGTGGTTCACCACTGCCACCCTCTGGTTCATCACTGCCACCCTCTGGTTCATCACAGCACCCTCTGGTTCACCACTGCCACCCTCTGGATCATCACTGCCAACCTCTGGTTTATCACTGCCACCCTCTGGTTTGCCACTGCCACCCGCTGGGTCATCACTGCCACCCTCTGGTTCACCACTGCCACCCTCTGGTTCATCACTGCTATTCTCTGGTTCATCACCTTGTGGTTCACCTCTGCCACCCTCTGGTTCATTACTGCCACCCTCTGGTTCATTACTGCCACCATCTGGTTCACCCCTGCCACCATCTGGTTCAGCACTCACCACTGCCACCCTCTGGTTCATCACAGAACCCTCTGGTTCATCACTGCCATCCTCTGGTCCATCACTGCTATTCTCTGGTTCATCACCTTGTGGTTCACCACTGCCACCCTCTGGTTCATTATTGCCACCCTCTGGTTCATCACTGCCACCCTCTGGTTTACCCCTGCCACCCTCTGGTTCAGCACTCACCACTGCCACCCTCTGGTTCATCACATCACCCTCTGGTTCATCACTGCCACCCTCGGGTTCATCACTGCCACCCTCTGGTTCGCCACTGCCACCCTCTGGATCATCACTGCCACCCTCAGGTTCATCACTGCCACCCTCTGATTTGCCACTGCCACCCTCTGGATCATCACTGTCCCCCTCTCCCCCTCTGGTTTATCACAGCACCCTCTGGTTTATCACTGCCACCCTCTGGTTCATCACTGCCACCCACTGGTTCACCCCTGCCACCCTCTGGTTCAGCACTCACCACTACCACCCTCTGGTTCATTACTGCCACCCTCTGGTTCATCACTGCTATCCTCTGGTTTATCACCTTGTGGTTCACCACTGCCACCCTCTGGTTCATCACTGCCACCCTCTGGTTCATCACAGCACCCTCTGGTTCACCACTGCCACCCTCTGGATCATCACTGCCAACCTCTGGTTTATCACTGCCACCCTCTGGTTTGCCACTGCCACCCGCTGGGTCATCACTGCCACCCTCTGGTTCACCACTGCCACCCTCTGGTTCATCACTGCTATTCTCTGGTTCATCACCTTGTGGTTCACCTCTGCCACCCTCTGGTTCATTACTGCCACCCTCTGGTTCATTACTGCCACCATCTGGTTCACCCCTGCCACCATCTGGTTCAGCACTCACCACTGCCACCCTCTGGTTCATCACAGAACCCTCTGGTTCATCACTGCCATCCTCTGGTCCATCACTGCTATTCTCTGGTTCATCACCTTGTGGTTCACCACTGCCACCCTCTGGTTCATTATTGCCACCCTCTGGTTCATCACTGCCACCCTCTGGTTTACCCCTGCCACCCTCTGGTTCAGCACTCACCACTGCCACCCTCTGGTTCATCACATCACCCTCTGGTTCATCACTGCCACCCTCGGGTTCATCACTGCCACCCTCTGGTTCGCCACTGCCACCCTCTGGATCATCACTGCCACCCTCAGGTTCATCACTGCCACCCTCTGATTTGCCACTGCCACCCTCTGGATCATCACTGTCCCCCTCTGGTTTATCACAGCACCCTCTGGTTTATCACTGCCACCCTCTGGTTCATCACTGCCACCCACTGGTTCACCTCTGCCACCCTCTGGGTCATCACTGCCACCCTCTGGTTCCCCACTGCCACCCTCTGGTTCATCACTGCTATTCCATGGTTCATCACCTTGTGGTTCACCTCTGCCACCCTCTGGTTCATTACTGCCACCCTCTGGTTCATTACTGCCACCATCTGGTTCACCCCTGCCACCATCTGGTTCAGCACTCACCACTGCCACCCTCTGGTTCATCACAGAACCCTCTGGTTCATCACTGCCATCCTCTGGTCCATCACTGCTATTCTCTGGTTCATCACCTTGTGGTTCACCACTGCCACCCTCTGGTTCATTATTGCCACCCTCTGGTTCATCACTGCCACCCTCTGGTTTACCCCTGCCACCCTCTGGTTCAGCACTCACCACTGCCACCCTCTGGTTCATCACATCACCCTCTGGTTCATCACTGCCACCCTCGGGTTCATCACTGCCACCCTCTGGTTCGCCACTGCCACCCTCTGGATCATCACTGCCACCCTCAGGTTCATCACTGCCACCCTCTGATTTGCCACTGCCACCCTCTGGATCATCACTGTCCCCCTCTCCCCCTCTGGTTTATCACAGCACCCTCTGGTTTATCACTGCCACCCTCTGGTTCATCACTGCCACCCACTGGTTCACCCCTGCCACCCTCTGGTTCAGCACTCACCACTACCACCCTCTGGTTCATTACTGCCACCCTCTAGTTCATCACAGCACCCTCTGGTTCACCACTGCCACCCTCTGGATCGTCACTGCCACCCTCTGGTTCACCCCTGCCACCATCTGGTTCAGCACTCACCACTGCCACCCTCTGGTTCATCACAGCACCCTCTGGTTCATCACTGCCACCCTCTGGTTCATCACTGCTATCCTCTGGTTTATCATCTTGTGGTACACCCCTGCCACCCTCTGGTTCATCACTGCCACCCTCTGGTTCATCAATGCCACCCTATGGTTCATCACTGCCACCCTCTGGTTTGCCAATGCCACCCTCTGGATCATCACTGCCACCCTCTGGTTCATTACTTCCACCCTCTGGTTCATTACTGCCACCCTCTGGTTTGCCACTGCCACCCTCTGGTTATTATTATTATTATTATTGGGACATTTGTAGAGCGCTGCGTTACGCACACCGGCGTGTCCACCCTCTGGTTGATCACTGCCATCCTCTGGTTCATTACAGCACCCTCTGGTTCACCACTGCCACCCTCTGGATCATCGCTGCCACCCTCTGGTTCATCACTGCCACCCTCTGGTTTGCCACTGCCACCCTCTGGATCATCACTGCCACCCTCTGGTTCACCACTGCCACCCTCTGGTTTGCCACTGCCACCCTCTGGTTGATCACTGCCATCCTCTGGTTCATTACAGCACCCTCTGGTTCACCACTGCCACCCTCTGGATCATCGCTGCCACCCTCTGGTTCATCACTGCCACCCTCTGGTTTGCCACTGCCACCCTCTGGATCATCACTGCCACCCTCTGGTTCACCACTGCCACCCTCTGATTTGCCACTGCCACCCTCTGGATTATCACTGTCCACCTCTGGTTTATCACAGCACCCTCTGGTTTATCACTGCCACCCTCTGGTTCATCACTGCCACCCTCTGATTTGCCACTGCCACCCTCTGGATCATCACTGTCCCCCTCTGGTTTATCACAGCACCCTCTGGTTCAGCACTTACCACTGCCACCCTCTGGTTCATCACAGCACCCTCTGGTTCATCACTGCCACCCTCTGGTTCATCGCTGCTATCCTCTGGTTTATCACCTTGTGGTTCACCACTGCCACCCTCTGGTTCATCACTGCCACCCTCTGGTTCATCACAGCACCCTCTGGTTCACCACTGCCACCCTCTGGATCATCACTGCCAACCTCTGGTTTATCACTGCCACCCTCTGGTTTGCCACTGCCACCCTCTGGGTCATCAATGCCACCCTCTGGGTCATCACTGCCACCCTCTGGTTCACCACTGCCACCCTCTGGTTCATCACTGCTATTCTCTGGTTCATCACCTTGTGGTTCACCTCTGCCACCCTCTGGTTCATTACTGCCACCCTCTGGTTCATTACTGCCACCATCTGGTTCACCCCTGCCACCATCTGGTTCAGCACTCACCACTGCCACCCTCTGGTTCATCACAGAACCCTCTGGTTCATCACTGCCATCCTCTGGTCCATCACTGCTATTCTCTGGTTCATCACCTTGTGGTTCACCACTGCCACCCTCTGGTTCATTATTGCCACCCTCTGGTTCATCACTGCCACCCTCTGGTTTACCCCTGCCACCCTCTGGTTCAGCACTCACCACTGCCACCCTCTGGTTCATCACATCACCCTCTGGTTCATCACTGCCACCCTCGGGTTCATCACTGCCACCCTCTGGTTCGCCACTGCCACCCTCTGGATCATCACTGCCACCCTCAGGTTCATCACTGCCACCCTCTGATTTGCCACTGCCACCCTCTGGATCATCACTGTCCCCCTCTCCCCCTCTGGTTTATCACAGCACCCTCTGGTTTATCACTGCCACCCTCTGGTTCATCACTGCCACCCACTGGTTCACCCCTGCCACCCTCTGGTTCAGCACTCACCACTACCACCCTCTGGTTCATTACTGCCACCCTCTAGTTCATCACAGCACCCTCTGGTTCACCACTGCCACCCTCTGGATCATCACTGCCACCCTCTGGTTCACCCCTGCCACCATCTGGTTCAGCACTCACCACTGCCACCCTCTGGTTCATCACAGCACCCTCTGGTTCATCACTGCCACCCTCTGGTTCATCACTGCTATCCTCTGGTTTATCATCTTGTGGTACACCACTGCCACCCTCTGGTTCATCACTGCCACCCTCTGGTTCATCAATGCCACCCTATGGTTCATCACTGCCACCCTCTGGTTTGCCACTGCCACCCTCTGGATCATCACTGCCACCCTCTGATTCATTACTTCCACCCTCTGGATCATTACTGCCACCCTCTGGTTTGCCACTGCCACCCTCTGGTTGATCACTGCCATCCTCTGGTTCATTACAGCACCCTCTGGTTCACCACTGCCACCCTCTGGATCATCGCTGCCACCCTCTGGTTCATCACTGCCACCCTCTGGTTTGCCACTGCCACCCTCTGGTTCATTACTGCCACCATCTGGTTCACCCCTGCCACCATCTGGTTCAGCACTCACCACTGCCACCCTCTGGTTCATCACAGAACCCTCTGGTTCATCACTGCCACCCTCTGGTTCATCACTGCTATTCTCTGGTTCATCACCTTGTGGTTCACCACTACCACCCTCTGGTTCATTATTGCCACCCTCTGGTTCATCACTGCCACCCTCTGGTTTACCCCTGCCACCCTCTGGTTCAGCACTCACCACTGCCACCCTCTGGTTCATCACATCACCCTCTGGTTCATCACTGCCACCCTCGGGTTCATCACTGCCACCCTCTGGTTCGCCACTGCCACCCTCTGGATCATCACTGCCACCCTCAGGTTCATCACTGCCACCCTCTGATTTGCCACTGCCACCCTCTGGATCATCACTGTCCCCCTCTCCCCTTCTGGTTTATCACAGCACCCTCTGGTTTATCACTGCCACCCACTGGTTCACCCCTGCCACCCTCTGGTTCAGCACTCACCACTACCACCCTCTGGTTCATTACTGCCACCCTCTGGTTCATCACAGCACCCTCTGGTTCACCACTGCCACCCTCTGGATCATCACTGCCACCCTCTGGTTCACCCCTGCCACCATCTGGTTCAGCACTCACCACTGCCACCCTCTGGTTCATCACAGCACCCTCTGGTTCATCACTGCTATCCTCTGGTTTATCATCTTGTGGTACACCACAGCCACCCTCTGGTTCATCACTGCCACCCTCTGGTTCATCAATGCCACCCTATGGTTCATCACTGCCACCCTCTGGTTTGCCACTGCCACACTCTGGATCATCACTGCCACCCTCTGGTTCATTACTTCCACCCTCTGAATCATTACTGCCACCCTCTGGTTTGCCACTGCCACCCTCTGGTTG
Source organism: Lissotriton vulgaris (assembly GCF_964263255.1). NCBI lineage: Eukaryota > Metazoa > Chordata > Amphibia > Caudata > Salamandridae > Lissotriton > Lissotriton vulgaris. Next base: position 1,171,490,458 of record NC_141689.1, on the reverse strand, counting down.
ATCACTGCCATCCTCTGGTTCATTACAGCACCCTCTGGTTCACCACTGCCACCCTCTGGATCATCGCTGCCACGCTCTGGTTCATCACTGCCACCCTCTGGTTTGCCACTGCCACCCTCTGGATCATCACTGCCACCCTCTGGTTCACCACTGCCACCCTCTGATTTGCCACTGCCACCCTCTGGATTATCACTGTCCACCTCTGGTTTATCATAGCACCCTCTGGTTTATCACTGCCACCCTCTGGTTCATCACTGCCACCCTCTGATTTGCCACTGCCACCCTCTGGATCATCACTGTCCCCCTCTGGTTTATCACAGCACCCTCTGGTTCAGCACTCACCACTGCCACCCTTTGGTTCATCACAGCACCCTCTGGTTCATCACTGCCACCCTCTGGTTCATCACTGCTATCCTCTGGTTTATCACCTTGTGGTTCACCACTGCCACCCTCTGGTTCATCACTGCCACCCTCTGGTTCATCACAGCACCCTCTGGTTCACCACTGCCACCCTCTGGATCATCACTGCCAACCTCTGGTTTATCACTGCCACCCTCTGGTTTGCCACTGCCACCCTCTGGGTCATCACTGCCACCCTCTGGTTCACCACTGCCACCCTCTGGTTCATCACTGCTATTCTCTGGTTCATCACCTTGTGGTTCACCTCTGCCACCCTCTGGTTCATTACTGCCACCCTCTGGTTCATTACTGCCACCATCTTGTTCACCCCTGCCACCATCTGGTTCAGCACTCACCACTGCCACCCTCTGGTTCATCACAGAACCCTCTGGTTCATCACTGCCATCCTCTGGTCCATCACTGCTATTCTCTGGTTCATCACCTTGTGGTTCACCACTGCCACCCTCTGGTTCATTATTGCCACCCTCTGGTTCATCACTGCCACCCTCTGGTTTACCCCTGCCACCCTCTGGTTCAGCACTCACCACTGCCACCCTCTGGTTCATCACATCACCCTCTGGTTCATCACTGCCACCCTCGGGTTCATCACTGCCACCCTCTGGTTCGCCACTGCCACCCTCTGGATCATCACTGCCATCCTCAGGTTCATCACTGCCACCCTCTGATTTGCCACTGCCACCCTCTGGATCATCACTGTCCCCCTCTCCCCCTCTGGTTTATCACAGCACCCTCTGGTTTATCACTGCCACCCTCTGGTTCATCACTGCCACCCACTGGTTCACCCCTGCCACCCTCTGGTTCAGCACTCACCACTACCACCCTCTGGTTCATTACTGCCACCCTCTGGTTCATCACAGCACCCTCTGGTTCACCACTGCCACCCTCTGGATCATCACTGCCACCCTTTGGTTCACCCCTGCCACCATCTAGTTCAGCACTCACCACTGCCACCCTCTGGTTCATCACAGCACCCTCTGGTTCATCACTGCCACCCTCTGGTTCATCACTGCTATCCTCTGGTTTATCATCTTGTGGTACACCACTGCCACCCTCTGGTTCATCACTGCCACCCTCTGGTTCATCAATGCCACCCTATGGTTCATCACTGCCACCCTCTGGTTTGCCACTGCCACCCTCTGGATCATCACTGCCACCCTCTGGTTCATTACTTCCACCCTCTGGTTCATTACTGCCACCCTCTGGTTTGCCACTGCCACCCTCTGGTTGATCACTGCCATCCTCTGGTTCATTACAGCACCCTCTGGTTCACCACTGCCACCCTCTGGATCATCGCTGCCACCCTCTGGTTCATCACTGCCACCCTCTGGTTTGCCACTGCCACCCTCTGGATCATCACTGCCACCCTCTGGTTCACCACTGCCACCCTCTGATTTGCCACTGCCACCCTCTGGATTATCACTGTCCACCTCTGGTTTATCACAGCACCCTCTGGTTTATCACTGCCACCCTCTGGTTCATCACTGCCACCCTCTGATTTGCCACTGCCACCCTCTGGATCATCACTGTCCCCCTCTGGTTTATCACAGCACCCTCTGGTTCAGCACTCACCACTGCCACCCTCTGGTTCATCACAGCACCCTCTGGTTCATCACTGCCACCCTCTGGTTCATCACTGCTATCCTCTGGTTTATCACCTTGTGGTTCACCACTGCCACCCTCTGGTTCATCACTGCCACCCTCTGGTTCATCACAGCACCCTCTGGTTCACCACTGCCACCCTCTGGATCATCACTGCCAACCTCTGGTTTATCACTGCCACCCTCTGGTTTGCCACTGCCACCCTCTGGGTCATCACTGCCACCCTCTGGTTCCCCACTGCCACCCTCTGGTTCATCACTGCTATTCCATGGTTCATCACCTTGTGGTTCACCTCTGCCACCCTCTGGTTCATTACTGCCACCCTCTGGTTCATTACTGCCACCATCTGGTTCACCCCTGCCACCATCTGGTTCAGCACTCACCACTGCCACCCTCTGGTTCATCACAGAACCCTCTGGTTCATCACTGCCATCCTCTGGTCCATCACTGCTATTCTCTGGTTCATCACCTTGTGGTTCACCACTGCCACCCTCTGGTTCATTATTGCCACCCTCTGGTTCATCACTGCCACCCTCTGGTTTACCCCTGCCACCCTCTGGTTCAGCACTCACCACTGCCACCCTCTGGTTCATCACATCACCCTCTGGTTCATCACTGCCACCCTCGGGTTCATCACTGCCACCCTCTGGTTCGCCACTGCCACCCTCTGGATCATCACTGCCACCCTCAGGTTCATCACTGCCACCCTCTGATTTGCCACTGCCACCCTCTGGATCATCACTGTCCCCCTCTCCCCCTCTGGTTTATCACAGCACCCTCTGGTTTATCACTGCCACCCTCTGGTTCATCACTGCCACCCACTGGTTCACCCCTGCCACCCTCTGGTTCAGCACTCACCACTACCACCCTCTGGTTCATTACTGCCACCCTCTAGTTCATCACAGCACCCTCTGGTTCACCACTGCCACCCTCTGGATCATCACTGCCACCCTCTGGCTCACCCCTGCCACCATCTGGTTCAGCACTCACCACTGCCACCCTCTGGTTCATCACAGCACCCTCTGGTTCATCACTGCCACCCTCTGGTTCATCACTGCTATCCTCTGGTTTATCATCTTGTGGTACACCCCTGCCACCCTCTGGTTCATCACTGCCACCCTCTGGTTCATCAATGCCACCCTATGGTTCATCACTGCCACCCTCTGGTTTGCCACTGCCACCCTCTGGATCATCACTGCCACCCTCTGGTTCATTACTTCCACCCTCTGGTTCATTACTGCCACCCTCTGGTTTGCCACTGCCACCCTCTGGTTATTATTATTATTATTATTGGGACATTTGTAGAGCGCTGCGTTACGCACACCGGCGTGTCCACCCTCTGGTTGATCACTGCCATCCTCTGGTTCATTACAGCACCCTCTGGTTCACCACTGCCACCCTCTGGATCATCGCTGCCACCCTCTGGTTCATCACTGCCACCCTCTGGTTTGCCACTGCCACCCTCTGGATCATCACTGCCACCCTCTGGTTCACCACTGCCACCCTCTGGTTTGCCACTGCCACCCTCTGGTTGATCACTGCCATCCTCTGGTTCATTACAGCACCCTCTGGTTCACCACTGCCACCCTCTGGATCATCGCTGCCACCCTCTGGTTCATCACTGCCACCCTCTGGTTTGCCACTGCCACCCTCTGGATCATCACTGCCACCCTCTGGTTCACCACTGCCACCCTCTGATTTGCCACTGCCACCCTCTGGATTATCACTGTCCACCTCTGGTTTATCACAGCACCCTCTGGTTTATCACTGCCACCCTCTGGTTCATCACTGCCACCCTCTGATTTGCCACTGCCACCCTCTGGATCATCACTGTCCCCCTCTGGTTTATCACAGCACCCTCTGGTTCAGCACTTACCACTGCCACCCTCTGGTTCATCACAGCACCCTCTGGTTCATCACTGCCACCCTCTGGTTCATCACTGCTATCCTCTGGTTTATCACCTTGTGGTTCACCACTGCCACCCTCTGGTTCATCACTGCCACCCTCTGGTTCATCACAGCACCCTCTGGTTCACCACTGCCACCCTCTGGATCATCACTGCCAACCTCTGGTTTATCACTGCCACCCTCTGGTTTGCCACTGCCACCCTCTGGGTCATCACTGCCACCCTCTGGTTCACCACTGCCACCCTCTGGTTCATCACTGCTATTCTCTGGTTCATCACCTTGTGGTTCACCTCTGCCACCCTCTGGTTCATTACTGCCACCCTCTGGTTCATTACTGCCACCATCTGGTTCACCCCTGCCACCATCTGGTTCAGCACTCACCACTGCCACCCTCTGGTTCATCACAGAACCCTCTGGTTCATCACTGCCATCCTCTGGTCCATCACTGCTATTCTCTGGTTCATCACCTTGTGGTTCACCACTGCCACCCTCTGGTTCATTATTGCCACCCTCTGGTTCATCACTGCCACCCTCTGGTTTACCCCTGCCACCCTCTGGTTCAGCACTCACCACTGCCACCCTCTGGTTCATCACATCACCCTCTGGTTCATCACTGCCACCCTCGGGTTCATCACTGCCACCCTCTGGTTCGCCACTGCCACCCTCTGGATCATCACTGCCACCCTCAGGTTCATCACTGCCACCCTCTGATTTGCCACTGCCACCCTCTGGATCATCATTGTCCCCCTCTCCCCCTCTGGTTTATCACAGCACCCTCTGGTTTATCACTGCCACCCTCTGGTTCATCACTGCCACCCACTGGTTCACCCCTGCCACCCTCTGGTTCAGCACTCACCACTACCACCCTCTGGTTCATTACTGCCACCCTCTAGTTCATCACAGCACCCTCTGGTTCACCACTGCCACCCTCTGGATCATCACTGCCACCCTCTGGTTCACCCCTGCCACCATCTGGTTCAGCACTCACCACTGCCACCCTCTGGTTCATCACAGCACCCTCTGGTTCATCACTGCCACCCTCTGGTTCATCACTGCTATCCTCTGGTTTATCATCTTGTGGTACACCACTGCCACCCTCTGGTTCATCACTGCCACCCTCTGGTTCATCACAGCACCCTCTGGTTCACCACTGCCACCCTCTGGATCATCACTGCCAACCTCTGGTTTATCACTGCCACCCTCTGGTTTGCCACTGCCACCCTCTGGGTCATCAATGCCACCCTCTGGGTCATCACTGCCACCCTCTGGTTCACCACTGCCACCCTCTGGTTCATCACTGCTATTCTCTGGTTCATCACCTTGTGGTTCACCTCTGCCACCCTCTGGTTCATTACTGCCACCCTCTGGTTCATTACTGCCACCATCTGGTTCACCCCTGCCACCATCTGGTTCAGCACTCACCACTGCCACCCTCTGGTTCATCACAGAACCCTCTGGTTCATCACTGCCATCCTCTGGTCCATCACTGCTATTCTCTGGTTCATCACCTTGTGGTTCACCACTGCCACCCTCTGGTTCATTATTGCCACCCTCTGGTTCATCACTGCCACCCTCTGGTTTACCCCTGCCACCCTCTGGTTCAGCACTCACCACTGCCACCCTCTGGTTCATCACATCACCCTCTGGTTCATCACTGCCACCCTCGGGTTCATCACTGCCACCCTCTGGTTCGCCACTGCCACCCTCTGGATCATCACTGCCACCCTCAGGTTCATCACTGCCACCCTCTGATTTGCCACTGCCACCCTCTGGATCATCACTGTCCCCCTCTCCCCCTCTGGTTTATCACAGCACCCTCTGGTTTATCACTGCCACCCTCTGGTTCATCACTGCCACCCACTGGTTCACCCCTGCCACCCTCTGGTTCAGCACTCACCACTACCACCCTCTGGTTCATTACTGCCACCCTCTAGTTCATCACAGCACCCTCTGGTTCACCACTGCCACCCTCTGGATCATCACTGCCACCCTCTGGTTCACCCCTGCCACCATCTGGTTCAGCACTCACCACTGCCACCCTCTGGTTCATCACAGCACCCTCTGGTTCATCACTGCCACCCTCTGGTTCATCACTGCTATCCTCTGGTTTATCATCTTGTGGTACACCACTGCCACCCTCTGGTTCATCACTGCCACCCTCTGGTTCATCAATGCCACCCTATGGTTCATCACTGCCACCCTCTGGTTTGCCACTGCCACCCTCTGGATCATCACTGCCACCCTCTGATTCATTACTTCCACCCTCTGGATCATTACTGCCACCCTCTGGTTTGCCACTGCCACCCTCTGGTTGATCACTGCCATCCTCTGGTTCATTACAGCACCCTCTGGTTCACCACTGCCACCCTCTGGATCATCGCTGCCACCCTCTGGTTCATCACTGCCACCCTCTGGTTTGCCACTGCCACCCTCTGGTTCATTACTGCCACCATCTGGTTCACCCCTGCCACCATCTGGTTCAGCACTCACCACTGCCACCCTCTGGTTCATCACAGAACCCTCTGGTTCATCACTGCCACCCTCTGGTTCATCACTGCTATTCTCTGGTTCATCACCTTGTGGTTCACCACTACCACCCTCTGGTTCATTATTGCCACCCTCTGGTTCATCACTGCCACCCTCTGGTTTACCCCTGCCACCCTCTGGTTCAGCACTCACCACTGCCACCCTCTGGTTCATCACATCACCCTCTGGTTCATCACTGCCACCCTCGGGTTCATCACTGCCACCCTCTGGTTCGCCACTGCCACCCTCTGGATCATCACTGCCACCCTCAGGTTCATCACTGCCACCCTCTGATTTGCCACTGCCACCCTCTGGATCATCACTGTCCCCCTCTCCCCTTCTGGTTTATCACAGCACCCTCTGGTTTATCACTGCCACCCACTGGTTCACCCCTGCCACCCTCTGGTTCAGCACTCACCACTACCACCCTCTGGTTCATTACTGCCACCCTCTGGTTCATCACAGCACCCTCTGGTTCACCACTGCCACCCTCTGGATCATCACTGCCACCCTCTGGTTCACCCCTGCCACCATCTGGTTCAGCACTCACCACTGCCACCCTCTGGTTCATCACAGCACCCTCTGGTTCATCACTGCTATCCTCTGGTTTATCATCTTGTGGTACACCACAGCCACCCTCTGGTTCATCACTGCCACCCTCTGGTTCATCAATGCCACCCTATGGTTCATCACTGCCACCCTCTGGTTTGCCACTGCCACACTCTGGATCATCACTGCCACCCTCTGGTTCATTACTTCCACCCTCTGAATCATTACTGCCACCCTCTGGTTTGCCACTGCCACCCTCTGGTTGATCACTGCCATCCTCTGGTTCATTACAGCACCCTCTGGTTCACCACTGCCACCCTCTGGATCATCGCTGCCACGCTCTGGTTCATCACTGCCACCCTCTGGTTTGCCACTGCCACCCTCTGGATCATCACTGCCACCCTCTGGTTCACCACTGCCACCCTCTGATTTGCCACTGCCACCCTCTGGATTATCACTGTCCACCTCTGGTTTATCATAGCACCCTCTGGTTTATCACTGCCACCCTCTGGTTCATCACTGCCACCCTCTGATTTGCCACTGCCACCCTCTGGATCATCACTGTCCCCCTCTGGTTTATCACAGCACCCTCTGGTTCAGCACTCACCACTGCCACCCTTTGGTTCATCACAGCACCCTCTGGTTCATCACTGCCACCCTCTGGTTCATCACTGCTATCCTCTGGTTTATCACCTTGTGGTTCACCACTGCCACCCTCTGGTTCATCACTGCCACCCTCTGGTTCATCACAGCACCCTCTGGTTCACCACTGCCACCCTCTGGATCATCACTGCCAACCTCTGGTTTATCACTGCCACCCTCTGGTTTGCCACTGCCACCCTCTGGGTCATCACTGCCACCCTCTGGTTCACCACTGCCACCCTCTGGTTCATCACTGCTATTCTCTGGTTCATCACCTTGTGGTTCACCTCTGCCACCCTCTGGTTCATTACTGCCACCCTCTGGTTCATTACTGCCACCATCTTGTTCACCCCTGCCACCATCTGGTTCAGCACTCACCACTGCCACCCTCTGGTTCATCACAGAACCCTCTGGTTCATCACTGCCATCCTCTGGTCCATCACTGCTATTCTCTGGTTCATCACCTTGTGGTTCACCACTGCCACCCTCTGGTTCATTATTGCCACCCTCTGGTTCATCACTGCCACCCTCTGGTTTACCCCTGCCACCCTCTGGTTCAGCACTCACCACTGCCACCCTCTGGTTCATCACATCACCCTCTGGTTCATCACTGCCACCCTCGGGTTCATCACTGCCACCCTCTGGTTCGCCACTGCCACCCTCTGGATCATCACTGCCACCCTCAGGTTCATCACTGCCACCCTCTGATTTGCCACTGCCACCCTCTGGATCATCACTGTCCCCCTCTCCCCCTCTGGTTTATCACAGCACCCTCTGGTTTATCACTGCCACCCTCTGGTTCATCACTGCCACCCACTGGTTCACCCCTGCCACCCTCTGGTTCAGCACTCACCACTACCACCCTCTGGTTCATTACTGCCACCCTCTGGTTCATCACAGCACCCTCTGGTTCACCACTGCCACCCTCTGGATCATCACTGCCACCCTTTGGTTCACCCCTGCCACCATCTAGTTCAGCACTCACCACTGCCACCCTCTGGTTCATCACAGCACCCTCTGGTTCATCACTGCCACCCTCTGGTTCATCACTGCTATCCTCTGGTTTATCATCTTGTGGTACACCACTGCCACCCTCTGGTTCATCACTGCCACCCTCTGGTTCATCAATGCCACCCTATGGTTCATCACTGCCACCCTCTGGTTTGCCACTGCCACCCTCTGGATCATCACTGCCACCCTCTGGTTCATTACTTCCACCCTCTGGTTCATTACTGCCACCCTCTGGTTTGCCACTGCCACCCTCTGGTTGATCACTGCCATCCTCTGGTTCATTACAGCACCCTCTGGTTCACCACTGCCACCCTCTGGATCATCGCTGCCACCCTCTGGTTCATCACTGCCACCCTCTGGTTTGCCACTGCCACCCTCTGGATCATCACTGCCACCCTCTGGTTCACCACTGCCACCCTCTGATTTGCCACTGCCACCCTCTGGATTATCACTGTCCACCTCTGGTTTATCACAGCACCCTCTGGTTTATCACTGCCACCCTCTGGTTCATCACTGCCACCCTCTGATTTGCCACTGCCACCCTCTGGATCATCACTGTCCCCCTCTGGTTTATCACAGCACCCTCTGGTTCAGCACTCACCACTGCCACCCTCTGGTTCATCACAGCACCCTCTGGTTCATCACTGCCACCCTCTGGTTCATCACTGCTATCCTCTGGTTTATCACCTTGTGGTTCACCACTGCCACCCTCTGGTTCATCACTGCCACCCTCTGGTTCATCACAGCACCCTCTGGTTCACCACTGCCACCCTCTGGATCATCACTGCCAACCTCTGGTTTATCACTGCCACCCTCTGGTTTGCCACTGCCACCCTCTGGGTCATCACTGCCACCCTCTGGTTCCCCACTGCCACCCTCTGGTTCATCACTGCTATTCCATGGTTCATCACCTTGTGGTTCACCTCTGCCACCCTCTGGTTCATTACTGCCACCCTCTGGTTCATTACTGCCACCATCTGGTTCACCCCTGCCACCATCTGGTTCAGCACTCACCACTGCCACCCTCTGGTTCATCACAGAACCCTCTGGTTCATCACTGCCATCCTCTGGTCCATCACTGCTATTCTCTGGTTCATCACCTTGTGGTTCACCACTGCCACCCTCTGGTTCATTATTGCCACCCTCTGGTTCATCACTGCCACCCTCTGGTTTACCCCTGCCACCCTCTGGTTCAGCACTCACCACTGCCACCCTCTGGTTCATCACATCACCCTCTGGTTCATCACTGCCACCCTCGGGTTCATCACTGCCACCCTCTGGTTCGCCACTGCCACCCTCTGGATCATCACTGCCACCCTCAGGTTCATCACTGCCACCCTCTGATTTGCCACTGCCACCCTCTGGATCATCACTGTCCCCCTCTCCCCCTCTGGTTTATCACAGCACCCTCTGGTTTATCACTGCCACCCTCTGGTTCATCACTGCCACCCACTGGTTCACCCCTGCCACCCTCTGGTTCAGCACTCACCACTACCACCCTCTGGTTCATTACTGCCACCCTCTAGTTCATCACAGCACCCTCTGGTTCACCACTGCCACCCTCTGGATCATCACTGCCACCCTCTGGCTCACCCCTGCCACCATCTGGTTCAGCACTCACCACTGCCACCCTCTGGTTCATCACAGCACCCTCTGGTTCATCACTGCCACCCTCTGGTTCATCACTGCTATCCTCTGGTTTATCATCTTGTGGTACACCCCTGCCACCCTCTGGTTCATCACTGCCACCCTCTGGTTCATCAATGCCACCCTATGGTTCATCACTGCCACCCTCTGGTTTGCCACTGCCACCCTCTGGATCATCACTGCCACCCTCTGGTTCATTACTTCCACCCTCTGGTTCATTACTGCCACCCTCTGGTTTGCCACTGCCACCCTCTGGTTATTATTATTATTATTATTGGGACATTTGTAGAGCGCTGCGTTACGCACACCGGCGTGTCCACCCTCTGGTTGATCACTGCCATCCTCTGGTTCATTACAGCACCCTCTGGTTCACCACTGCCACCCTCTGGATCATCGCTGCCACCCTCTGGTTCATCACTGCCACCCTCTGGTTTGCCACTGCCACCCTCTGGATCATCACTGCCACCCTCTGGTTCACCACTGCCACCCTCTGGTTTGCCACTGCCACCCTCTGGTTGATCACTGCCATCCTCTGGTTCATTACAGCACCCTCTGGTTCACCACTGCCACCCTCTGGATCATCGCTGCCACCCTCTGGTTCATCACTGCCACCCTCTGGTTTGCCACTGCCACCCTCTGGATCATCACTGCCACCCTCTGGTTCACCACTGCCACCCTCTGATTTGCCACTGCCACCCTCTGGATTATCACTGTCCACCTCTGGTTTATCACAGCACCCTCTGGTTTATCACTGCCACCCTCTGGTTCATCACTGCCACCCTCTGATTTGCCACTGCCACCCTCTGGATCATCACTGTCCCCCTCTGGTTTATCACAGCACCCTCTGGTTCAGCACTTACCACTGCCACCCTCTGGTTCATCACAGCACCCTCTGGTTCATCACTGCCACCCTCTGGTTCATCACTGCTATCCTCTGGTTTATCACCTTGTGGTTCACCACTGCCACCCTCTGGTTCATCACTGCCACCCTCTGGTTCATCACAGCACCCTCTGGTTCACCACTGCCACCCTCTGGATCATCACTGCCAACCTCTGGTTTATCACTGCCACCCTCTGGTTTGCCACTGCCACCCTCTGGGTCATCACTGCCACCCTCTGGTTCACCACTGCCACCCTCTGGTTCATCACTGCTATTCTCTGGTTCATCACCTTGTGGTTCACCTCTGCCACCCTCTGGTTCATTACTGCCACCCTCTGGTTCATTACTGCCACCATCTGGTTCACCCCTGCCACCATCTGGTTCAGCACTCACCACTGCCACCCTCTGGTTCATCACAGAACCCTCTGGTTCATCACTGCCATCCTCTGGTCCATCACTGCTATTCTCTGGTTCATCACCTTGTGGTTCACCACTGCCACCCTCTGGTTCATTATTGCCACCCTCTGGTTCATCACTGCCACCCTCTGGTTTACCCCTGCCACCCTCTGGTTCAGCACTCACCACTGCCACCCTCTGGTTCATCACATCACCCTCTGGTTCATCACTGCCACCCTCGGGTTCATCACTGCCACCCTCTGGTTCGCCACTGCCACCTTCTGGATCATCACTGCCACCCTCAGGTTCATCACTGCCACCCTCTGATTTGCCACTGCCACCCTCTGGATCATCATTGTCCCCCTCTCCCCCTCTGGTTTATCACAGCACCCTCTGGTTTATCACTGCCACCCTCTGGTTCATCACTGCCACCCACTGGTTCACCCCTGCCACCCTCTGGTTCAGCACTCACCACTACCACCCTCTGGTTCATTACTGCCACCCTCTAGTTCATCACAGCACCCTCTGGTTCACCACTGCCACCCTCTGGATCATCACTGCCACCCTCTGGTTCACCCCTGCCACCATCTGGTTCAGCACTCACCACTGCCACCCTCTGGTTCATCACAGCACCCTCTGGTTCATCACTGCCACCCTCTGGTTCATCACTGCTATCCTCTGGTTTATCATCTTGTGGTACACCACTGCCACCCTCTGGTTCATCACTGCCACCCTCTGGTTCATCAATGCCACCCTATGGTTCATCACTGCCACCCTCTGGTTTGCCACTGCCACCCTCTGGATCATCACTGCCACCCTCTGGTTCATTACTTCCACCCTCTGGATCATTACTGCCACCCTCTGGTTTGCCACTGCCACCCTCTGGTTCATTACAGCACCCTCTGGTTCACCACTGCCACCCTCTGGATCATCGCTGCCACCCTCTGGTTCATCACTGCCACCCTCTGGTTTGCCACTGCCACCCTCTGGATCATCACTGCCCCCCTCTGGTTCACCACTGCCACCCTCTGATTTGCCACTGCCACCCTCTGGATTATCACTGTCCACCTCTGGTTTATCACAGCACCCTCTGGTTTATCACTGCCACCCTCTGGTTCATCACTGCCACCCTCTGATTTGCCACTGCCACCCTCTGGATCATCACTGTCCCCCTCTGGTTTATCACAGCACCCTCTGGTTCAGCACTCACCACTGCCACCCTCTGGTTCATCACAGCACCCTCTGGTTCATCACTGCCACCCTCTGGTTCATCACTGCTATCCTCTGGTTTATCACCTTGTGGTTCACCACTGCCACCCTCTGGTTCATCACTGCCACCCTCTGGTTCATCACAGCACCCTCTGGTTCACCACTGCCACCCTCTGGATCATCACTGCCAACCTCTGGTTTATCACTGCCACCCTCTGGTTTGCCACTGCCACCCGCTGGGTCATCACTGCCACCCTCTGGTTCACCACTGCCACCCTCTGGTTCATCACTGCTATTCTCTGGTTCATCACCTTGTGGTTCACCTCTGCCACCCTCTGGTTCATTACTGCCACCCTCTGGTTCATTACTGCCACCATCTGGTTCACCCCTGCCACCATCTGGTTCAGCACTCACCACTGCCACCCTCTGGTTCATCACAGAACCCTCTGGTTCATCACTGCCATCCTCTGGTCCATCACTGCTATTCTCTGGTTCATCACCTTGTGGTTCACCACTGCCACCCTCTGGTTCATTATTGCCACCCTCTGGTTCATCACTGCCACCCTCTGGTTTACCCCTGCCACCCTCTGGTTCAGCACTCACCACTGCCACCCTCTGGTTCATCACATCACCCTCTGGTTCATCACTGCCACCCTCGGGTTCATCACTGCCACCCTCTGGTTCGCCACTGCCACCCTCTGGATCATCACTGCCACCCTCAGGTTCATCACTGCCACCCTCTGATTTGCCACTGCCACCCTCTGGATCATCACTGTCCCCCTCTGGTTTATCACAGCACCCTCTGGTTTATCACTGCCACCCTCTGGTTCATCACTGCCACCCACTGGTTCACCTCTGCCACCCTCTGGTTCAGCACTCACCACTACCACCCTCTGGTTCATTACTGCCACCCTCTGGTTCATCACAGCACCCTCTGGTTCACCACTGCCACCCTCTGGATCATCACTGCCACCCTCTGGTTCACCCCTGCCACCATCTGGTTCAGCACTCACCACTGCCACCCTCTGGTTCATCACAGCACCCTCTGGTTCATCACTGCCACCCTCTGGTTCATCACTGCTATCCTCTGGTTTATCATCTTGTGGTTCACCACTGCCACCCTCTGGTTCATCACTGCCACCCTCTGGTTCATCAATGCCACCCTATGGTTCATCACTGCCACCCTCTGGTTTGCCACTGCCACCCTCTGGATCATCACTGCCACCCTCTGGTTCATTACTTCCACCCTCTGGTTCATTACTGCCTCCCTCTGGTTTGCCACTGCCACCCTCTGGATCATCACTGCCATCCTCTGGTTCATCCCTGCCACCCTCTGGTTGATCACTGCCACCCTCTGGTTCAAGACTGCCACCCTCTGGTTGATCACTGCCATCCTCTGGTTCATCACAGCACCCTCTGGTTCACCACTGCCACCCTCTGGATCATCACTGCCACCCTCTGGTTCATCCCTGCCACCCTCTGGTTCATCACTGCCACCCTCTGGTTCATCCCTGCCGACCTCTGGTTCAACACTGCCACCCTCTGGTTCATAAAAGAAACCTCTGGTTCACCACTGCAGAATATGGGGGGCAAGCACACCTGCCCAGCCTCAACTGGGATTAATTAATTTGGGGCTGGTTAATGTGTCACTGAATTTGAGCTTCAAGTCTGGCACCTGCTTCCTTAGCTGTAAGTGCTTCCTGTTGCAGTTTAATTTTTTTTAGAGGAGCATTGTGCCATACTATTCTCTGACCCTGCTTTGAGGGCCAGAGCAGGGTCAGAGAATAGTTGCAACACTGCATTGTAAAATGTGTAATTTTTAAAATTGGAGCGCATTACTTGCACCACACGCACTCACTAAGAAGCAGCACTGCTTCCAGCCATCCTCGTGTGTCCCACGGTTGGTCAAAGCGCTAGGCTGCCGCCTCCCACGGTAACAAGGGGGTGGCAGGCTTTTGACTCACTTCCTGTTCCACTGGGAGCGGTTAGCGCTCTAGTGGATCCACACAGCGCTATATAGGCGGAGCGCCGGGGGAGCTCGCTGCGGGAAGGAGACGGTGGCAGCGTCTCCAACCCGCTTGCCGATTGCCTCGAACAAGGAGAGCGTCTAAGTAATGGTACAATTTTTAAATCAAACTGTGGCATTATTTTAATAAGAATTAACACTGCATTGTAAAATGTGTAATTTTTGAAATTGGAGCGCATTACTTGCACCACACGCACTCACTAAGAAGCAGCACTGCTTCCAGCCATCCTCGTGTGTCCCACGGTTGGTCAAAGCGCTAGGCTGCCGCCTCCCACGGTAACAAGGGGGTGGCAGGCTTTTGACTCACTTCCTGTTCCACTGGGAGCGGTTAGCGTTCTAGTGGATCCACACAGCGCTATATAGCCCTCGCGCCTTCTCGAGCGCACAGCGATCGCGCGCAGTCCCGCCGAAGACCCGCCAAAGAGCTGCCCGTCTGCGCCCGTCCGCGACAGGACGGGGCACAGGGGGCCATGGACTTTGCTCCCTCTCTTCCATCTCGATTAGGTATGAGTCCTCATCTAATCACCTATACTGCTCATTCCCTACTAGACTTAAAACCTCTGTCCGCATGCTGTACTAAAATACCATGGCATACTGTTGAGGGAGCCTTCTCATGTTTAGAATGCCACCACCGAACGCTCAGCAATAACATTCCGTCTGAAGCAGAAGCTCCTGTAGTAGGGCTGAAGTCTTTCCTTCTAAACGTGCGATCCCTGCCTAAACATCAGCATGAAGTATGGGATCTGGTAAATTCTATCCAGCCGGACATATGTTTTATCACTGAAACCTGGATGAAGCCCCACACCATTACAGCTGTAACAATGGGGATCCCAATCGGATATAAGCTTAAACATATAGATAGAGAAGGGAAGACAGGCGGTGGCCTAGCAATCATACACAAGGACGATTTAAAGGTCACTATATTTTCACAACATCAAAGTTTACAACTAGCAATTATGTTTTTTAAAATTGACCTCACTAGCCACATATTCTGGAAAGGAGCTCTGGTTTATCGCCCCCAGGACCAAACCCAGATTTTCCGCTCATTCTCCAAGAATTGCTAGCTCCCCAACTTAAATCCAATGAAGACTTTATTCTTCTAGGGGATTTTAACATCCATGTAGACCAGCCTACATTACCTGAATCCTACTCCCTTATCACCGACCTGTCAAACCTAGGTCTAGAGTTAAAAAACACTGGACCCACGCACAGGGGTGGTCACACGCTAGACCTTGTCCTCTCCAACTGCTCCAAGCTCACCTGCCTCCCAGCAAGAGAGATTCTATGGACAGACCACTTTCTTTTAGAAATCTTACTCTCAACTCCCAAAAGACCTACTAATAAAGCACCCTCCCTTCCGACTTGGCGCCGCCAATGGCATAAAATTTCCTTAAGTAACCTACAGGAAATTTGGGTACAACCCATCATACTAGCAGAAGACACAGTAGATACAGCATTGGCAAAATTCACTGGCTCAATCAAGCGAGCCATTGATACCCTGGCCCCTCTAAAACTATACAAAGAGTATCCCTCCTCTAAACAAGAAAGTTGGTATACTCAGGAGTTAAGGGAGGAAAAACAGAAATGTAGGCAAGCCGAGAAAAAATGGAGGAAACATAAGACCGAGGAGACTAGAGCGGTCTTCCTTCATGCTCAATCTAAATACTATAAAAACATCAGGCAGGCTAGAAAAAAATCGCCTTTTGCAACAGCTAGAAGAAGCTGCTAACTGTCCCAAGGAGCTTTTTAAAATCCTTCAAAACTTTGTTAAACCCGCCGCATGTGAGAGCTCTGATGAGTTCTCACAGACCTTATGCGACGAGATATCATCTTTCTTCGAGAGTAAAATAAATACTATATATGAAAAAATAGTGGCTGCCAATAACAGCACGAATGACATCAATAAGATCACACCTCCAACCCCGCCTAAAGATAATGCACATCCACTATCATCCTTCCCCCTAATTGAAAGTACAGAGCTCCCTCATCTCTTTACTCATATCAAATCAGGATCTCCAAATGACCTCCTCCCTGCTAAGATGGTTCCTCCTCTGATCCCTCTCCTGGGCCCTTTCATACAGAATGTCATTAACATCTCCCTTACTAAAGGACAAGTCCCAGCAGATTGGAAAAGGGCGGTGGTAAACCCAATGCGTAAGAAAGCTGCATCCCCATGGACCGACCTTTCCAACCTGCGTCCCATCTCACTCCTGCCATACATCAGCAAGATAGCTGAGAAGCATGTGAACACCTATCTGTCACAACATCTCGAAGCGACGGAGGGCCTGGACTATTCTCAATCTGGTTTCAGGCCGAACCACAGCACCGAATCAGCCCTCCAAACAGTGACCAATAACATCAGAATGGCACTGGATGAAGGCAGCTCTATGATTCTGGTGCTGTTGGATCTCTCCGCCGCTTTCGATACGGTGTCTCACAAAGTGCTTCTTGAGCGACTAAAGGACGTAGGACTGGAAGGTGTGGCTCTGGCATGGATGGAAAGCTTTCTGTCAGGCCGTTCTCAAGAGGTCAGGCTGGGCTCCCACAAATCCATCCATAGGGAGCTCAATAAGGGAGTGCCACAGGGTTCTTGCTTAAGCCCTACACTTTTTAACGTGTATGTGGCTCCCCTGGCCAACCTAGCAAGATCATTTGGGTTTACACCGGTGTCGTACGCCGACGACACCCAACTCCTCTTTCCCTTTAAAGACCTGACACCTGCAATAAAAAGATCTTTTGCAGAGGGAATGAGAGCAATATCTGCATGGATGTCATCAAACTGTCTCCAATGCAACATAGGAAAAACGGAGGTCATGTTGTTTGGACAAGCAGCAACACACTGGACACCTGATTGGTGGCCCCTGGAATTAGGTCCTGTCCCTAGCCCTAAAAACACGGTGAAAAACCTTGGAGTGCTATTAGATCAGACACTCACTTACAAGGACCACGTAAATCAGGTGGCTAGTACCTGTTTTCGAGCCATCGGAATGCTAAGAAGAGTGTTTCCCTATCTGCCAGACTGCCACAGGAAAACACTTGTGCAGGCATTAGTCATCAGCAGAGTGGATTACTGTAACGGCCTTCTATTAGGAGCAAATGAAGGGCAGTTTAAAAAGTTACAGGTGATCCAAAACACGGCAGCAAGGGTAGTCCTCAATGCTCCCCCCAGGACTCCCTCCCTCCCACTGCTGATTAGGCTCCACTGGTTACCAGTGAGGAAGCGAGTGCAGTTTAAGACCCTATGCACTATCCACAAAAGTGTGATAGGCAAAGGCCCAAAATATCTAGCCAAAATCTTCCAGCCATATGCCCCTGGACGAACCCTGCGCTCTGGCAACCAGCAGCTTCTGCAGGTGCCTAAAACACAAAAAGTCCAGACAAGGAGGGCGAGCTCTGGCCCATCTAGGACCAAAGCTTTGGAATTCCCTACCTCTCGAGATGAGAACACTCACTAATCATCTGACCTTCCGTAAGGTCTTAAAAACACATCTATTCCCCAGTAACTGATCCCCCTCTGTTAATATGTACCATTCATCTATCCATAATCATCTGAGGATATTCTTACTGGCAAAGCGCGGAGATACCCCTCCGGGGGTCTATTCAGGCGCTATAGAAGAATATAAAATAAAAAATAAAATAAATAAATAAATAAGTAGGTAACTGAACTTTGGAGGGGCCCCTCAGGAAGCACTACAGGGAAAGATTACAAATTAGCTTGAACTTTTGCACCTGCTAAGTGCTTTCCGTTTTGTAAAATTCGTTTTTGTGCAATTTCGCGAGATCGAACTCAGAATCCGTGAATTTGTGCAAATTAGCAGATTGGTTTTTTTGCGTGTTGGCTGGGTTTTTTGCGTCTTTGCAAGCCGCTTGCAGCACACGGACCGCAAAGTTACCCATGCGGTCGCACATGGGTGCGGCCATCTTGTGCGCATTGCGTATTTCTGGTTCGGGGCACTATTGGCAATCTTGCGTTGTGTGCGGCGCGCTATTACGAGTTCGCCTGTGTTTTTGCGTGCTCGCGGGGAAAATATCGCGCAAACTTACCCACTCGGTCCTCTATGGGCGTGGCCATCTTGTTTTTCATTCATTGCTACGGTTTTTGGGCATTCTACCTTTCTATCCATCTTACATATTTGTAATCCTATGTTTTTCTGAACTTTTTTTGCTTTTTTTTGCTTATTATCTATCTCTACAACTTCCTACATCTATATTTTGTGTTTTTTAAAACTTTTTGTTACATTATTACCTACTTTATTTCTTTCGCTCTCTCTCTTACTTTTTTTCACACCTATTCTTCTTTCCTTTTTCTTGTGCCCAAGACCATGGCAAAAGGAGCCGACAAGGGCAAGGGGAAGGGCCCAGCACACCGTACCCAGCTCCCTTGAGGGCGTTTGAGGGGGGAGCTAGTCCAGGCCCGGGAGATCTTCTCTGCGGTTGAGGTGGCCGCCTTGATGGTGTTTGTGCAAGTTCACCTCCCTAAGACCTTGGCAGCAGGTGGGCGGATTGCTTCCGGTTACGGCCTCCGGGAGCGTCGCCAGCTGTGGGAGAAGGTGTGCCGGCGCATGTGGAAGGAGTCTGGGGTCCGGCTCACCTACCAGCAAGCGACGCACCGGTGGACTGACATCCTGGACCGGGAGCATGATATGCTCGACCTGCTAGGATTGGAGATCCCTGGCCTTGGTAAGTAGCTATTTAATAACTACTTTTTTTCTTTTGCTCTATTATATTGCTAATCTATTTCTTTCCTGAAGAGTATGAATGCTGTTGATTCGATTACATTGCAGGTAAATTAATCTTTAAAAAGCTTCTGTCATTGCAGGTGCTCGCCTGGTTATTGGCGTTGCTATTATGCTTACTTGTTTGCAACTTTTTACTCATTTGAGAGCATTACTGAGTAATGGTAGAGACAGTACACTCAAGTCTAGTCCTTCTTTGTACTCCTGCTGCTGCCACTTTGAAGAGTTAGTGGTGGATTGATACGTTGAGTATAATATTTATTACTTGTTATAGGACATTTGTTAGTGGTCTGCAATCATGATGACGGTTTGTGTCTGTCAAGAGACGTCTCGTGCTGCTGAGTGATGGCAGTCGTACTAGAACCTTTTTGTTGTTGGTGTAGTTAGTGAATTACATAACATTCCTATTAGACGGACTGCGAATCCTGCAATACTGTACTACTATCCTCCTAGTTGACCAGATCAGATGCAATTGTTGTTAATTTGTTTCCCCAACATAATTTTAGATTGTGTTCAAAGAAATCAAATATTTCCCAAAAAACAATCATCCATGTTGTGTTTCTTTATTTCATGTTCACCAGAAGCTCCCAGGGGCAAGATGGCGACGGCGACTGAGGCTCCGGTGGAAGAAGTTGGACAGGATCAGTCCCTTGCAGGCTCTTCTGCTGGCCCCAGTAAGTTGTTCTATTGTTATATTAATACTTATACTTCCCTAACTTTTACAGCTCCTATTCATTACAAACTGTTTCCTAATAATTCTATGTTTTACAAAATAGTCTTTGATCTTCTTCTAATGTAGACTACTTTCTACATTCTTATCCTACCTCTACCATCACTCTCTGTGCTAATACTATTTACGATTATGAGTCGGTCTGTGTAGGAAGCTAAGCTTGCCCAGTCGGCAAACCGTGTGAAACAAAACTCTGATCCAGCAATAGCTGTAGGCACTGAGTGCAGTTCTCTGGGTTGCCCTTGCTGTCTATTCCAGTCTTCTTAATGTAAGTGCTTTGACAATTTCCAACAACAAAATGTCATTGTTTACACCAAGTAAAAGGTAGCAGTTGCCTTTTTGATTTGAGAAGAGCACATCCCATACTGCTAGTGTTTCAGGTACTATTCTGCACACAAAGAAGTATGGACAAGAGAAATAGGACATTGTTGATGATAGGTGCAGTTCGACTTTCGACATAGCTCAGTCCGAACAGAAGTTGAACCCCCAATCCCCTGACCGACTATCTAGTGTGTCTGACCAATGATTTTATGACTCCGAAGAACAGAAGAAGACTACCGCCGAGTCCTGGCCTATCTGAGTCACTGAAACATGACTGCAAAGTGCAGTAGTTCAAACCCTTCCACTCACTCACTCGTGAACAAAAACCACACAGTGTTTGTTAGTTTTAAAGTTTTATTTTCAATTAAGAAATGAAAACAATATTTCTTTATTTTTAAAAGCGTAGTATTCGGAGCTAGCAATGGTGATGGATGAAGACGACGTTAAAGTTTAATCAACATTCCCATGAATTAAATTACTATGACTCAAACTTAATAATAGTTAACAGACACATGAAATTATTAGAATAACTGTGCGGGAGCCCCCACCTTCTTTAAAGTACTTAAAGTACTGCTGGTGATGACTTACTAGTAGTCGGTGAATCATCTGGCAGAAGGGCAATGGAATCTTCTTTCTCTAATGAGAAAAATGGTGTACGTTAAGCAAGCATTCATCAGTTGTCATAAGAAGAAGTGTAGCATTTAATGGAATAAGCATATAAAAGGTTAACACTTCCTCCCCAAAACCGTTACTTTTTTTCAATCCCAGTAATAAAAAATGTGTTATGTAACATTTTCTTCCATTACGAGACAAAATAGGGGGTTGTGTATGGCATCTGAAAATATGACATGTTTTTCCTAGGCGTCACAACATCTGATGCGGCACAGATGACCACCAGTGCCGGGGCCAGCAGTGTTGAGGGGTCCACTCTGGATGCGGGCGACACCAACAGGAGGAGCTGGGGGGGAAGACTCAGCGGCGGCGGACGTTGGTAAGTTATTATACTCCTTACTAATTGAAATGTTTTTGAATAGGCTCGCAAAGGAGTGTATGATGTACTGTACAGTAGTACACAGTACACTAGTATAAGTAGACTGTAATGTTAAGAACACTTACTAATTTAGAACTACTTTTTGGGCTACTATCACGGAGAAGACAGTCAACCTTGACTTGTAATAGCATTAGCTGCGGTACTTCTCGGGTAACTAATGGCCCCCTCTATTTCACTTCAACTCAGCTGGCAAATTTTTATTGTGAAGCCAAGTCATATCAGATGTAGTTTAGGGATGTGAAGAACGAAAAGTTAAAGAAGGGTGAAACGAAGGACGAGCGAGTCTTAATATTTATGACTGTAAAGAATGGTTTTGTTGAAAGCAATTCAAGATAAGAAGACGGCGGTTTCCAAAATATAATGAAACGGGTGTTAGTTGGTTGTTGACAAAAAGAAATTTTGGTACATTTGAGACATTAAGAAGAATCATAGACGTACTTTGAAAGCCTGGATGTTATCTTCTTTATCCTCATTGATAGCATAGGTGTATGATGTAGTAGAGCAGACGCTGAGTGGATGAAGTATGGCCAGTGGCAGTGCCGCCCCTATAGAAAAGTAAGACATTCCTATCCCCACCTGCATGTACTGCTTAAAGTACTGCAAGTCTGCATCGCCTGTGTCTGTGTTTCTTGGATGAAAGCTGAGTGAGCTGCCATCATGGCGGCTACCACCAGTTCACGTACCAGTAATTTCTTTTGCAACACAAGAGAAAAAAGTAAAAAAAGGCCTTTTTTTAGTACTCTCTGACTATGTATGTAGTAGTGAGTCCACCCATAGTGCTGCTAGTGGAATTCCTGAAACTCCCAGTAATGTCACAGGCTTACAAAGACGGCGGAAAGATACATGCCAAAATGTTATACTGTTACAACAGGTATCGGTGCACACGTCGCCTTTTACAGAGTAAATGCTGTAGGTAATCAAACTAGTTCGTTTCCAGTTGATTTAAATAAGAAAGCAACAATAATCATAATAATGCTTTAAATCTGCCCACATCGAACATGAGATCTTACCTTTCAAAGTACTCTTTGATGGCCTTACCATCCTAGCCGATGCAGTTATTTACAATCCCCCTGGACAACAAGCCAGCCTTGGCGCCAAACTATTGAATCAACTCTTGCCACTTTGTCTAAAACACAAAAACGATATGATTGTTGCCGATTTTAACATCCACTATGAAAAAATGGATGCCTCGGGAACCTCCCAACTGGAATCCGACATGGGAATTCTCCAACTCAGGCAGTGGGCCCCATGCACACCACCAGCCACACACTAGACCTACTATTCACCAACATCGAATCCACCAATATAAGAGAGGTCCACCCACTACCCTGGTCGGACCACTCACTTATATCCTTCTCACTCATCCTTCCCGGTAAATCTCTGAAACCCAAGACAGCCCCTCACATCTCTAAACGAGATTGGAGGCTAATTAACGAATCCAACTTTGAGATAAATTTTCTAAAAGACAATGTCAAACTATCGGAGGACTCCCCTATCCGTAACGACGTCTCCCTATTAGACGCGGGTATACTGCAAACATTAAACAAACTAGCCCCGATGCGGGAATCCAGAAAATAAACCATAACAGAGAAATGGTATACTTCCAGCCTTAAAAACCTCAAAAAGGAATGCCAAAAAATGAACACCTATGGAGGCAGTCCAAAGACAGTGAAGCGAGACAAAACTACGTCCACAAACGGAAGCAGTATATTCTCGCCTTCAAACACGCAAAAAAGGACTACTTTACCCAGTGCATTCAAGAAAACTGTAATTCAGCGAAAGAACTATTTAAAATAGTGAAGGAGCTCAGCAAACTATCTAGCACCTCACAAACACTCACCCCCTCGACCGAGGCCTGTGAGCGTATCAGCACGTTCTTCTCTGAAAAAATCAAGAAAATATATTCTACCTTCACCCCCCAAAACATCAGTTACTCAGACAACCCATCTAAAACTGCCACGTCACCAGAAGTGCCTACAGATCCACTAGACTTAGGAACTGGACCCCGCCTAACCAGCTTCGAACCACTCTCTACAGATGAGGTCCTAGCAGCTTTGAACACAGTTAAATCTGGATCCCCCTCAGACCCTTGTCCCCACTTCGTGTTCTCAAAAATTTCACCCACGCTCTGTCCCCTAATCACCCAACTTTTCAATAAATCGTTAGTCACTGCCACCTTCCCTGATGCCTGGAAGCATGCCTCTGTGACCCCCCCTTCTGAAGAAAGCGGGACATGATATTCTCAACCCAGAGAATTACAGACCCATCTCCCAGCTTCCCTACCTCTCTAAAGCCCTGGAGAAACTGATCAATATACAGCTGACCAGGTATCTCGAAAGCAATTCCCTTCTGGATCCCTCCCAGACTGGTTTTAGAGCCAATAACAGCACAGAGGCAACGTTGCTGGCAGTGTCGGACAGTATCAGATCCTCCACCGATCAAGGTGGAGCGGTGGCACTGATATTGCTCGACATGTCAGAGGCATTTGACACGGTACCCCACGACTGCCTGCTAAACATACTCCGGAGCAAGGGAGTTCAATCCATAGCATTGAACTGGATACACTCTTTCCTGAGTAATCGTACCCAGGCAGTACACATGGGCCAGTTCCACTCAAGACCTAACCCCATCGGCTGCGGGGTGCCACAGGGCGCCTCTCTGAGCCCCACCCTTTTCAATGTCTATATTTCATCTCTGGCCGACATTGGAAGGAAGTGGGGCATTGGCATCTGCTCCTACGCGGACGATACGCAGCTGATGGTGGCCATGGACGAAGGACCTGATGTAACTAAAACCAAGCTACACAACTGCCTGTCCGAAATGGCACACTGGATGCAGAAGCATTGCCAGAAACTGAATGCAGGCAAATCGGAGATTCTTCTGTTCGGTGGAGCCAAACGTGTGTGGGACGCCACATGGTGGCCACCTTCACTGGGAGCACCCCCCACCCCTAAGCAACATGCCAGGAACTTGGGAATCATCATGGATGACGCCCTGTCCAAAAGGACCACGTCCGATCTCTTTGTGGCAAGGGCTTTGCCATACTAAAACTTCTCGCCAAAATATTCCCCTGGATACTCCTGGACTGCAGACGATCCGTCACACAGGCCCTATTGGCCAGTCGCCTAGACTATGGCAATGCACTATTTGAAGGGATGAACGAGCAGTTATTCTCCCGCTTACAGGTTCTACAAAACCAGGTGGCCAAACTCATCCTCAACACAGGTAAACGAGACTCGGCATCGGAGTGCTTAAGGAAACTTCATTGGCTCCCGATGCGCCAGAGGGCTGCCTTCAAACTGCTTAGCCATGCCCACAGGACCTTACATAGAACTGGCCCTACGATTCTCCAAGGGAAGATCGAATTCTACGTGCCCAATTGGAACCTACGCTCATGCCAATCAGCCTTGGCTAAAACCAAACGCATCTACAAAGTCAGAACAGGCGGCCGCTCCTTTTCCTACCTTGCAGCAAAAAGGTGGAATGAGCTCCCTTTTGACCTGAGACATACCACAAATTATCTCCAGTTCCGAAGAAAACTAAAAACGCATCTCTTCCCCAATCCTTAACTTCTCAGCACACGCCTCAGCAGTCCTCCTGGTATATAGCGTCGTGATATCCCACGGGATGAGTGTCGCGCTTTACAAAAACTGCAAATAAATAAATAAATACAATAATAGAGTCTGCATAATCTAATTGCAGCCCAACGGCATTCTGGATAATGTAGGAATTGGCGCCAAAGACAGCACATGGATACCAACATGATCCTTTTATCGCAACCCTTTTAGCAGGCAGTATTTCATGAATTACAAATTTACTATTCTTAACGCATTCATTGCAGCACAATTGTGCAAATTACTGGCATCGGCCTAACTCATAGCATAATACTTTGAATTCATTTTTACATGCGAGCATAGGATAGCTTTTCATGAATTAAAACGTACGTATCTATTTGACACCAATTCAGCCTCATTGTATTGTACTTTTCAATTGCATGTCTACATTATGACTTCAACAATAGTGGTCTTATTGACTACCTAGAATAACCAACTTCAGCAGGGGTGCATGGGCACTCGAGAAAATAATGAAAGCCCATTGGAATCTTCTAGTGGTCGATCCAGTAATAGGAGACCGGGTAGGAGTCAGACCACAGATAACATATCGACAAGCAAGATCATTAAGAGATAGGTTGGTCCATAGCTACCTTACTGAAGATACTCAAACACAGTGGTTACGAATGCCTAATGGCTTCTCAACCTGCGGTAGTTGGAAAGCAGATCGCAATGGTAAGAATTGTAAAGAATATACTATAGGCACCAAACAGAAACGACCAATTAAACACATCATTAATTGTAATAGTGATTTTACCATCTGCGTGCTGGAGTGCCCATGTGGCCTCCAGTATGTGGGCAGCACTAAACTCCCACTCAAGCGGAAAATAGTACAACATCTACGTGCCATAACGAACTAAGATCATAATTATCCGCTTGCACGCCACTATACGGAGTTCATAAGAGCAACAACAGCAGCCTAAGTTTTTTTGGTGTAGAAAGAATACCAAAACAAATAAGGGGCAGGGACCCAGAAAGACAAGTAAGGGTCCTTAAATCCAGGTTTATTGTAAACCTGGTCTGCAAAATGCCTAAAGGACTTAACAGTGGGGAGGAGTTGGCCACACATATATGCTCATAAGGTATATAAGTAGCCCAGTAATCTCTCGGGTGAGAGTAGTTGTTTCCTGAACAGAAGTATGTTAGGATTTGAAAAATGATGGTATTTTAAAATTTTATAATTTGCACTTTTAAATAAATCGTGTAAGACATTTGTTGTACTGGGTGAGAATATACATGCTTAGGCCAATTTAGGCAATATATGAATGTATTCCACAATTGTGGAGTCTCATGGTGAAGCAAAGTTTGTCTTTCAGTAGCACTGTAGGTATCGCCCGTATGTCCCAGATTTATGCACAATTTTTAGACACTATAAGAACATTAATTATTAAAATAAATACATTCTAAATTGATACTTGTATAGCGCACTACTCACCCGCAAGGGTCTCAAGGTGCTTGTACGAATACCGCTGTGGAACCCATCCTGGCTTTCCCTGTGAGGCGTCCACTCCTGGGCACCCCCAAGGTGGAGGCCAGGCATCCTTAGCGTTGTGGGGGCCGTTGTGGAGATTAAGCAAGCTATTGCCCAGAGTTGCAGAGTGGGACTCCATGATTAGAATAGGCACCGAGGCGAGAATTACCAGGTCCATAGAATTTTGAGCCCAAGACCCGCCGAGGCGGGGAATTGAACCCTGGTCCCGGGCTAGACCTCTGCATCAGGGTCTGCCGCTCTAATCATTGAGCCACACTTCTCCACTCACACACTCACGGTTTCCCCTCACATTCCCACCACCAAGCAATTGGATAAAGGATTTTATCCTGTATTTCCGGAGGATTAACCCATTGCTGGCCATGGTTTATTATAACAACATAAACTTATGAGAGAACACACAAACATACAGAGATAAGACCACTATTGTTGAAGTCATAATGTAGATATGCAATTGAAAAGCACAATACAATGAGGCTAAATTGGTGTCAAATAGATATGTACGTTTTAATTTATGAAAAGCTATCCTATGCTCGCATGTAAAAATGAATTCAAAGCATTATGATAGGAGTTAGGCTGATGCCTGTAATTTGCGCAATTGTGCTGCAATGAATGCGTTAAGAATAGTACATTTGTAATTCATGAAATACTGCCTGCCAAAAGGGTTGCGATAAAATGATCATGTTGGTATTGGTGTGCCGTCTATGGTGCCAATTCCTACATTATCCAGAAAGCCGTTGGGCTGCAATTAGATTATGCATACTCTATTATTTTAAAGCATTATTATGATTATTGCTGCTTTCTTATTTAAATGAATTGGAAACTTTATATTTACAAATGTATTTTATTTTGTTGTGTACGCAATTATGGGGCTTTAATAGGCTAATCTGAATACTCTTTCAACAATACGCTTTCTTTAAAATATGGGTTCACTGTGTAAATTGCTTAAACTACATGCCTAAAATTGATTAAATATTGTTTTGATTAGTGGCATAAACATTTTGTGGCATAAATGTTGTACCTAATATGTACGTTTTACCAATAATGCAAACTGGTTACGAGGTACATGGAATATAGTATCTCTTCTATGTTTATGAACTTGAAAGCGTATTTCTACGGAAATGTAAACACAGGAAGTTACTTGATAAAGGCAAATTCCGAAACGCGTCGTCCTTGCTGATTAGTGCACAATAATGTTTTTATGCCGGTTTCCTTGTGTGATCTCCTTCCATCCCAGGATAATTGGTTTGGAGTAGAAGAAAGGTGTGCATTACAGGGTGGCTGCTGCTGCTACCGACGGCATCAATGTTACAGGAAGGGGACTGCAGCTTCTTGTGGAGTGGAGATATATATATATATATATATATATATATATATATATTCACTGAAAAAACCATGGGTTATAGACCATATATCCATATATAGTTAGGAATTAGCATTTACAAAACCTTATTTTACTCACACAAAACCATTGAAATTCCATATATAGTTAGTTGCACTAACTATATATCGCGCACCCGCAATCCACTGCTGATGATGTCACATATTACATCATTCATGACATGGTCAGTGACATCACTGATGACATCACTGATGACAACATCCATTGACTGCATGTTTCTGTAAGGTTAAAATATGTCTTACATATTGAAGAATGAGTGGATGAATAAGTGTCTGGATGAAGGATTTAGTAGGTGCATGACTGACTGTATGAGTGAGTGATTAAATGTGTCTCACTGAGTGCATGGGTAAGTGACTAAACTGTCTTAATTTGTGCATCATTATGTCTGTTGTTCTGTAAACTGCTGCATGTGTTAATCAGTAGCTATATGAGTAACTATATGGGTTATTGATTGATTGACAAAGTATTTGTATGGGAGACTGAGTGTGTGTGTGGCTGGCTGGGAGATGTGTGACTCTGTGCAGATCAATGTGTTCTTGTATCAATGATTGTATAAGAGAGTAAGTATGTGTTAGTATATGTTTGAAAATGTAAGGTACTCTATGTTTAACTGTATTGATTAGAAAATGGAAGTGTGATTGATTCTTTACAGGACTGACTAGGTGTGTGAGTAACTCCATGGATGAGTGGCAGAGTGTGAGTGTCTATATTGGTATATGAGTTCATATGATAGTGTTGTAAAGATGAGTGATTGTATGTATGAATGATTGTATGAATGAGTGAATCTGTGTGTAGACATAGGAATCAGTGAGTGCGTATATAGTAACTAGTATTGGTGTGTCAATGGTTTAAAAAATTATATTCTGTATTTTACACTGGATGTAACAGAGGTTATATTAAAGTGTGAGGAGATGCATTGTATTGTCACATGAATGATATCATCAATGATGTCATCAGTGATGTCATTTGAGATGTCATCAGTGATGTCATTTGAGATGTTATCAGTGATGTCATTTGAGATGTCATCAGTGATGTCATTTGAGATGTCATCAGTGATGTCATTTGAGATGTCATCAGTGATGTCATCAGTGATGTCATTTGAGATGTCATCAGTGATGTCATCAGTGATGTCACTGACCATGTCATGAATGATGTAATATGTGACATCATCAGCAGTGGATTGCGGGTGCGCGATATATAGTTAG
Source organism: Lissotriton vulgaris (assembly GCF_964263255.1). Taxonomy (NCBI): domain Eukaryota; kingdom Metazoa; phylum Chordata; class Amphibia; order Caudata; family Salamandridae; genus Lissotriton; species Lissotriton vulgaris. The sequence continues at coordinate 1,171,461,100 of NC_141689.1, read as the reverse complement.
AGCAACTAACTATATATGGAATTTCAATGGTTTTGTGTGAGTAAAATAAGGTTTTGTAAATGCTAATTCCTAACTATATATGGTCTATAACCCATGGTTTTTTCAGTGAATTTTCAAGGTTTTGTAAATGCTAATTCCTAACTATATATGGTCTATAACCTATGTTTTTTTTCAGTGAATTTCAATGGTTTTTTAATAGCAAATATCAAAAGCTTTAAAATGTCAAGTACGTGGTAGGTAAAAACATTTTCGTGTTTATGCACGCTGATGTGCTTTGAACGCTGCCCCCCCCCTCCCCCTCTTTTCTTTTAGGAGTATTTTCTGTTTGCAGATAGTGAAGGGTAGGTAACGCAGGCCTTTGCCCCCGTTGTAATCCGTCGTGCCTGCTTCCCTCTCCATTTGATCGATTGTTATCCAAGCATTTACTGTTTTGGAATTGGTTCTCTTTGGTTCATTCTCTATTTACAAACAAGCACAGAGTCACAATACTCTGTTTAGTCTTTGCAGATAGTGAAAAATCGTTAGAAAAAACAAAAGGAATCAAGCAAAATCAGTAGGCCACTAATGGGATCTCTTTTAGACCTCGCTAAAATAGAAACATTAGGAACAACCCCTCATGATAAATATGAAACTAGTGAGAGGAACTGAGCTCGACGCCATGATGGCTGTAAGACAGCTCGGCTCCGCCGCCCACCCCGCCCAAAATAACGACAAACCCTATGCAAATATTATAAATATATACAACACACCAGCAAAGTAACAGGGTAAAACTTTTATTAAATAACTATTTACATGGCAGCCTGCTGCAACATCGATCCAAATGCATGCCGCCGTTCCCGGGATTTCTCTCCGACTACTCTGCAGCCTACGAGATGGAGAGGCCGGGGCGTTGACTAGGCGGGGCCTCCAGCCGCAACCACAGCGCCAACGATCGCTGCTGACGGAGGGGAGCCTTGCCGGTGAGAGCAACTGATCTGAAGAACAGCTGCCTGCGGTGCCTCCCTGAGCCGCTTGACGGAGGCCCCCCGATGGGCGGTGTGGTGGCGCGGACTCGGAGGGGGCGCTTGGCTCCTGCCCCCTCCCCAAGTCTTGTTGCCCTGGTGTGGCCTGAGATCGCCCCCGACATAGGTGGCCGGCTCCCGGGGTCAGGCGGAACTTGTTGCCTTTTGATGCCTATTCCATTCTGGACCTTGTCTACAATCCGTTTGACCTGAAGACACGTCCTGCGGTGCCCTGGTCCAACCATCACATATACCTGTGCCAGGAGACGGCGTGGGGTGCACTGGAAGGGAGAGGCGGTGCGAACGAGCCTCCCCCACCTTCCCAGGTGGAGGTTTCTCAGCTACACCCCAGCGCTTCACTCGACAAGCTGGGCTGCGCCCGCTCCTGCGGCACAGTGCCTCGCTCGGCCAGCTGAATTACGCCTGCTCTTGCTATTACAGCGTCTCACCCGCCATCCGGCTGAATTGCACCCACTCTTGCGGTACAGCGACAGGCGGCTGCCACGGAGCTCAGGAAATGGCGGTCGGCTCCACAGACTTGGGCCTGGCCTGCAAGGATGGCTCTGGGCAACCCTGGAACTCGGACGCTTGACTGCTAGGGCATGGGCCCCATTCCCAAAAGCGTCCCCTCAGCCTTGAAGATTCTACAAGAGTCACCGGGGCCCCCGACTCCCGCAGACTTCCGGTGGGGAGCGACTGCCATGATTGCTCGCGGAGTAGCCACGACGTAGCCACAGGGTGCTCTCATGCTGACGCCAGTTTCAGTCTGACACATCCAGAAACACTGTAGACTACCAATTCGATCAGTTCCGGTGGAACCCCAACGACGTATCGCGTTGTTGCGTAATGCATCATATGACGCGTCGCGTTAGCGCACCCGGAAGTGCTCCGGTGCGCAAGGCGCGAAGCGCAGCTTCCCGGAAGCGATCCGAGGCGCGGCGCAGAGCGCATAACGTAAGCATAACAGGTCATGTGACTTGTTAATAAAACTTTTCATTGGTTCATTTCACTTTTGGGTTCTTAATGATGTAATGCTAGGTCATGTGACCTAAAAATAACACTTTTCATTGGTTTAGAACTATTTTTTGTCCAAACTAATGAAAACCCCTCCTTGTTTTCTCACTCTGACTTTCATCTTTGTGAGAGGAAGACCTTTTTACATCACTTAGCAATAGCAAGTGTTGTAGCTTCAGCTGGTGCATCCCCCCCACCACCACCACCTCCTAGGAAGAGAGTACCACCTCCTCAGGTGGTGGTTGAGCAAGAGGTGCCCCCCTCCCACACCTTCTTGTTGCCTGATTCGGCCAACTCAATCGATTGAGCATGAGACTCTGTTGTGATCTGAAGAACCGCTGCCTGCTGTGCCTCCCTGAGCCGCTTGATGGAGGCCCCCGAGGGGCGGTGTGGTGGCGCGGAATGGGAAGGGGCGCTTGGCTCCTGCCCCCTCCCCAAGTCTCGCTCGGCCAGCTGAGTTTCGCCCACTCTTGCGGCCTACGACATGGAGAGGCCGGGGCGTTGACTAGGCGGGGCCTCCGGCCGCAACCACAGCGCCAACGATCGCAACTGACAGAGGGGAGCCTTGCCGGTGAGAGCCACTTGTCTGAAGAACCGCTGCCTGGAGTGCCTCCCTGAACAGCTTGATGGAGGCCCCCGAGGGGCGGTGTGGTGGCGCGGACTGGGAGGGGGCGCTTGGCTCCTGCCCCCTCCCCACGTCTCGCTCGGCCAGCTGAGTTTCGCCCACTCTTGCGGCCTACGACATGGAGAGGCCGGGGCGTTGACTAGGCGGGGCCTCCGGCCGCAACCACAGCGCCAACGATCGCTGCTGACGGAGGGGAGCCTTGCCGGTGACAGCCACTGATCTGAAGAACCGCTGCCTGCGGTGCCTCCCTGAACCGCTTGACCGAGACCCCCGAGGGGCGGTGTGGTGGCGCGGACTGGGAGGGGGCGCTTGGCTCCTGCCCCCTCCCCAAGTCTCGCTCGGCTAGCTGAGTTTCGCCCACTCTTGCGACCTACGACATGGAGAGGCCAGGGCGTTGACTAGGCGGGGCTTCCGGCCGCAACCACAGCGACAACAATCGCTGCTGACGGAGGGGAGCCTTGCCGGTGACAGCCACTGACCTGAAGAACCGCTGCCTGCGGTGCCTCCCTGAACCGCTTGACGGAGACCCCCGAGGGGCGGTGTGGTTGCGCGGACTGGGAGGGGGCGCTTGGCTCCTGCCCCCTCCCCAAGTCTTGTTGCCCTGCTGTGGCCTAAGATCGCCCCCGACATAGGCGGCCGGCTCCCGGGGTCCAGCGGAACTTTTTGCCTTTTGGTGGCTCTTCTATTCTGCACCTTGTCCCACAATCCGTTTGACCTGAAGACACGTCCTGCGGTGCCCTGGCAATGTGGCCTGGTCCCTGAATGTGTGCAGGGGGACGGTATTCCTCGCTCATCCAGCAGAGTTGTGCCCACTCTTGCGACCTACGACATGGAGAAGCCAGGGCGTTGACTAGGCGGGGCCTCCGGCCGCAACCACAGCGCCAACGATCGCTGCTAATGGAGGGGAGCCTTGCCGGTGAGAGCCACTGATCTGAAGAACCGCTGCCTGCGGTGCCTCCCTGAACCGCTTGGCGGTGGCCCCCGAGGGGCGGTGTGGTGGCGCGGACTGGGAGGGGGCGCTTGGCTCCTGCCCCCTCCCCAAGTCTTGTTGCCCTGGTGTGGCCTGAGATCGCCCCCGACATAGGCGGCCGGCTCCCAGGGTCCGGCGGAACTTTTTGCCTTTTGGTGACTCTTCCATTCTGCACCTTGTCCCACAATCCGTTTGACCTGAAGACACGTCCTGCGGTGCCCTCGCAATGCGGCCTGATCCCTGAATGTGTGCAGGGGGACGGTATTGATTGGATCAAGATGGCGGCTTCACACAAAGCTGACTCAAGTGTTGCTGCTGATGCTATGCAGACAAAACTGGTTTTCAGTTTGTACATTCTTCAGGATTTTTCCATCCAAGGCTTGTTGAGAGTTTGTAGAACGATGGCTTCAGATTTTCAACATACTACTCTTCAACATTCTTCATAAATGTAACAATGTGAGACTCACTAGGAGAACGGCCAGTTATCTTTCCTTTCAAAATGCTGCCAACAATATTTTCTGAATGGAAGACACCATCTTGTAGCATAAAGGGCTGCGTCAAGGGTAATATTGCCCAGAATGTCTTGTTTTCTACTGCTCGTAATGACGAAGCCAGAACTGCCGAAAGGGATTCTGGTCCTGCCGCTACTTATTGGAGACATTGAACTATACTCTGAACCTGCCTGGCCTCGACCAAAATGGCGCCAGTATGGGAGCGACTTGCAACTCCTTATGACGTTCTAGTTACTTAGCCTTGACGTTATGGGGGATGTATGCGGTCTTTGTGCACATGGCGGGCGGGGAAGGGTACTGACTGGGAATACGGACAACCCTATTGATGTCGATTTTTCATTACTGTTTATTGTATTAATAAAGCTTCGAAGTAATGTTACCCATGATACTCGCCCATGGTGTGCGTATGGATGATTTTATTGTAACTGATCCTGTTATACTTTCAATTAAAAAATCAACCTTCACTGATCCTGCAACCGTTTGTCACGTTTAGTTTTTTCAATTAAATAGCTCGCTTGTTACATACTCCTATACCAAAAGGAGAACAGGTATCAATCAAGCACCCTCACAGAATATGTAACAATTCAAGTAATAATCATTAATTAATCAAAAAAAAAAAAAAAAAAAACAGTTCATTCGTGATAAAGATTGTGTTCTTGAGTTATATCTCCCTAAGGATCGATATTACTGATATATCCTGATAACTTGGCTTCGTCCACTCTTGACAATAAGATTCGTTGTATTTGACACCAGTGCTTTACTTCCGTCTTCTTTGCCTTGAAAAAGTCTCCAAAGAGACGAAACACGTGTCGGCAGGACAAGCTGGAAACTATTTTTAAATGATTACGAAATAAAAAGATTTGAAGTCTAACACCTGGCTCTGGATCCGTGTTTTGGAAGTCCCTTTATCACGAATGAACTGTTTTTTTTTTTTTTTTTTGATTAATTAATGATTATTACTTGAATTGTTACATATTCTGTGAGGGTGCTTGATTGATACCTGTTCTCCTTTTGATATTTAACATTAGCAAAAAAATTCCTCTTTTTGCTAAGTGTAACACTCCAGGTGGTGGGTGTTTGGCAGGTTGACAGTGCACCTCATATTGGGAACTATATAGAAGTGACAATACACGTATACGTGCTAAGAGAACTGTATTACTTATATGTGCTGATGCTTTCTCATTTTTGAGAAACACTACCACCATAATTTTTGTACTGTACATACTCCTATACCCCTGGCTTTTGAAAGACACCATCTTGTAGAATAAAGGGCTGCGTCAAGGGTGGTATTGCCCAGAATATCTTGTTTTCTAGTGCTCGTAATGACGAAGCCAGAACTGCCGAAAAGGATTCTGGTCCTGCCGCTACTTACTGGAGACATTGAACTATACTCTGAACCTGCCTGGCCTCGACCAAAATGGCGCCAGTATGGGAGCGACTTGTAACTCCTTATGACGTTCTAGTTACTTAGCCTTGACGTTATGGGGGATGTATGCGGTCTTTGTGCACATGGCGGGCGGGGAAGGGTACTGACTGGGAATACGGACAACCCTATTGATGTCAATTTTTCATTATTGATTATTGTATTAATAAAGCTTCAAAGTAATGTTACCCATGATACTCGCCCATGGTGTGCGTATGGACGATTTTATTGTAACTGATCCTGTTATACTTTCAATTAAAAAATCAACCTTCACTGATCCTGCAACCATTTGTCACGTTTAGTTTTTTCAATTAAATGGCTCGCTTGTTACATACTCCTATACCCCTGGCTTTTGACCCTTTCCTACGCGCGGTCTGTACTACCGCCCTCGGGCGATCTTTGTAATGAACAGACTACCATTGCCGAAACACAAGGGAATGCATCTCAGAGAGATAAGTCAAGTACGTGGTAGATAAAAACATTTTCGTGTTTATGCACGCTGATGTGCTTTGAACGCTGCCCCCCCCTCCTCATCATTTAGATTACCACCGCCCATTGCACAAAAGCGTACCGGGCGCTCCCCACGCACAAAAAACTGGGCTGGGCCCTTTTAAAGCCTCCACATCAAACCTAGGGGGTCAGGGAGGATCTACTATGCCCCCTTATGGTCATTTACCACTTTGTTTTGGCCTCCTCTTGTCTCTCGATCCTACCGAGAGACAAGATGGCGGCCGCTCCGGACTGTTTAGAATGTTGACAGACACCGGAGAGCCAATCAGCTTCGCTTCGCAAAGTTCCGTTACGCGAAAAGTACGCGAACCGGAGCGCTATCCGGAGCGCTGTCACAGATATATATATTTTTTTGAACGTTAATTTATCAAAATCCACTGGAGCACATATATTGAGACCTAGCAAAGGCACATCGGGCTAACAGTCCCTACAATTTTGCCAAGTTTCATGCAAATCCATTCAGCCGTTCGAGCTAAAAGTGAGGCCAACCGCCCTATGGAAATTAACATGGGAAAAACGTGTTTTGGGACCCCCCTTTTTTCTCGGCCCCCCCTTGACGAACACCCCCCAAATTTCCAGGGGCTGCTCAGAAACAAAATGCGCCATTTTCCTGAAAATTTCAGCCAATTCCGTCCACAAACGCCAAAGTTATTAGACATAGAATTTTCAAAAATCCCATAGAGAAAAAATCCTAACTATATATACCTACTGGCGACCGCCAGTAGGTAATATATATATATATATATATATATAACCTACTGGTGTTCGCCAGTAGGTAGTTATAGTTAGGACCTAGCTACCATAGGAAATCCTCAACATTCTATTGGGAATAACTTCGGCGCCGGTTGAGGAATTTGAGTGTAATTTTCCAAAATTTTGCCCAGCTCCGCTCCGCTCCTTCCATGAAATTTTCGGGGGTATTCGTGAAGTGGGGGCTGAGAAAAATGGGGGGCCCCAAAACGTGTTTTCCCCATGCAATTTTCCATAGGACGTTCTGACATGGCTACAGCCCGAACAGCTGAACGGAATTATGCCAAACTTTGCAAAATTGTAGGGACTGGTACGCAGATGTGCCTTTGCTATATTTGGTGAAATTTGCTCCAGTGTCTTTTTTTGAAAATTAACTTCAAAAACACATATATATCTATAGGCGCGCTCCAAGCTCTCACCGGTACGCGTACTGGGGAGCGCACCCTGCGCGCTACGGGAGCGCGCGAGCGGAAAGCTGATTGGCTGTCGGATGTCTGTCAACATTCTAAACAGTCCGGAGAGTCCGCCATCTTGTTTTCTCGATAGAATCGAGATACAAGAGGTGAAAATAAAAAGGGGGAAATGTTTAAAAGGGGGCAGGGTACACACCCCTGACCCCCTAGGTTTTCTGAGGGGGGCCTAGAAGGACCCTGAAGGACAAAAAAACTTTTTTTTTTGTAATTTTCACGGGGTAAGCGCTGGGTGCGTTCCCATGTACGCTCACCGGTGCGCGCACCCTGAGCGCACCTCAGGGTAAAACAGTGAAAGAAAATAGTTTTAAATAAGAATTTGGATTGCTTAGAGGTAGGGTAGCACTAAAAAGAGCTGTTGTGTTATGTGGGTGATTTAAGTACCTACAAGTAGGTACCGATGCAGAGTCTAAAATTCAAGAGAAAAACTCTGTTCTCCTCATCTGAGAAATGTACATCGTCTCATCTGTAGATATCTTGCATGTTGTAATGCAAGTTATTGTGGTATATTGAACTCATACCATAGTCTCTCAGGAAAGCAGAAACAGATACTTTTGGGACCCCCTGAGAAGGTCTAGGGGATGAGGGGCACTCTATCCTGCTCCCTTTTCACGTTTTGAAGTATTATATTTCACTCTCTTCTCTAACTACACAAAATGGCGGCGATAGGGTGCATCAGAGACAGATAGTGAGAGAAAGGAGACAGGAGATGAAGAAGAGATGTCAAATATACAATTGAAAAAAATATAGTGGGAGAAGGGAAGTAAATATGAGTAAACTTACTATGTTGCATAAAAATGTTGTACTCTATACTATAAGTATCAAAATATACTACAATCACTTCGCTACTACCTCATAAATTAGAAATAAAAATGAATAATCTGTCAACTAATTTTGAATTTGTATATAATAATTTATTGTTCGGAATTGTCATAATTTAATAGAGCTTGTAGCATGTCCTCATCTGGAATTTCCTCTTCAATCATATGATCAATCTCCTCATGAAAAGTGTTCAATGATTGTTGGTATTTTATTGTATCCAAACATTCAATTAATTCTTCGTCTAGAGATTCATCAAGAAAATCATTAATGTCATCTCCTCCTTGTGATGAAATGGTGCTGCCAATATCCGTGACATTTTGAATTTCAAGTAATGTAGTTGTAATTTCAAAAGAAATTTCCTTGGTCTCCTGATTCATTTTAATTTCAAATTTTTTGCTGTAAATTGCAGAAAAAAGTAATCACTTTCATTTTTCTTTTTTATAAATACATAATATAAAAGTTGCTTCTTCAAGTATTTAGTTCTTTAAAATTAATTGGTACTGAATAGTATCAGGCAGGAACTAGAAATATAAAGCACTGCATGTGATGAAGTCTATCTTAATCCATAATTATAACAGAATGACTGTAAATAACTAACAGAAAACATTTTCCAGATTATCTCAAAGTGTAAAAGATAGTTCTTCTTACAAATTAACAACTCACCTTTTTGTAAGTAGGAGAAGAGTTAGTTCTGTGTAATTCAAACTCCAGAAATTGAGCACCCAAAATTCTTCTCAAAAGTACCTCATACAGGAGTATCTCAAAATGGCCGTGTTTTCCTCTCATTTAAGATATATACATAACCAATCATAGTTCATCACATTGAAATTCAAAATGTAAGTAACATTTTGATTGGTTCTAATTTTCAATATTTTCAAATGCGTTTTCCCCATGCAGTTTTCCATAGGACATTTAGACACGGCTACAGCTCGTACTGCTGAATGGAATTACACCAAACTTGGCAAAATGGTAGGGACCGGTACGTAAAAGGGCCTTTTCCATATTTGTTTAAAATTGCCCCAGTGCTTTTTATGAAAAGCAACTTCAAAAACACATATATATCTATAGGCGCGCTTCAAGCGCTCTCCGGTACGCGTACCGGGGAGCGCACCTGGCGCGCTACGGGAGTGCGCAAGCGGAAAGCTGATTGGCTGTCGGATGTCTGTCAACATTAAAAACAGTCCGGAGAGTCTGCCATCTTGTGTCTCGGTAGAATCGAGACACATGAAGTAAAAATTATAAGGTGGAAATGATTAAAAGGGGGCAGGGTACACAACCCTTGACCCCCTAGGTTTTCTGAGGGGAACCTATAAGGACCCTGAAGGGCAAAAAAACGTTTCTTTTTTTAAAAAATGTCCACGGGGTAAGCGCTGGGTGCGTTCTCATGTTCGCTCACCGGTACGCGCACCCTGAGCGCACCACGGGGAAAAATAGTGTAAAAAATTAGAGTAAAAAAATAATTTAGAGTACTTAGAGGTAGGGTAGCTCTAAAAAGAGCTGTTGTGTTATGTGGATGTTTTTTGTACCTACAAGTAGGTACCGATGCAGAGTCTCAAATTCCTGAGGAAGACTCTATTCCCCTCATCTGTAAGATGAACACTATCTCTCCTATAGATGCCTTGCATGTTGTAACGCAAGTTGTTGTGGTAAATGGAACCCATACCATAGTCTCTGAGGAAAGCAGAAACAGATTTATTCACGTTTCCTTGTTTTCTCAATCTGTGGACAAAATTGGTTGGACCAGTTCCATTTTTGCCTTTGGCATATATTTGAAAATACCAAGGCAGTTTTTGGAAAAAGTGACATCAATTGCCCAAAGATGTCCTTTAAAAGTATTTCCAGACCTACCCCAGTCAAAGTGCCCAGGTCATTGCCAAAACAGTGCACAATTATGAGGTCAGGGTGTGGTAGATGCATAAAAGATTTTACCAATGGTATCAATTGGTGACTTCTCAATCCTCTTTGTCCAGTCCATACAATGTCCACATTTGGTAAATCAAGGTTGCAAATTCCTCTATTACTTGCATATTTTTCACTCCAGTGAACAAAGCTATGACCCACAAACCAGACTTTTTGCATCTTGAAGGTAGATGTGCTTGTATTCAGATGAGTTGTGGAAATGAAATGGCAGTTTGAAAGTAGGAGTTATGAAAAATAAGTGGTTGAGAATCAAGAAATGATTGGTGCTTTCTTAAATTTCACCACTGAAAATTAGAGTGCATGCTTTTTTTTAAAGAAGTCATTTTAATGGTTGAGAAAAAGTCATTTAAAGAAACATTGTATAAGAATAGCTAGTACACTGAGTAGTCAAACACCCTTGCTGGATTCTTTTGCAACATAGTATGATGAACTTTTGAACTGTGTGCTGGGTTAGGTGGGTGTTCCCGTGGTAACAGGGTGAATGAGCTATGGGGGGATGGGTGAATATTATGTGAGTTTCAATGTTTTGAAATGTACAACCAATTACAATGTGCCGTTTGGTTTTGAATTTGTTTGGGAAGAATTTAGATTGGTTATGTACAAGAATATGGGTCTGAAATGAGAGGTAATCTGTGCCATTATTCTGAGGCTGCAGTGACAGAAGCATTATTCAGAGATTCTGCTTAAGAAAATCGGGTGTGTGTGACTGACACTGTTCTACATCTTCCAAAGCATTTTAAAGGTAAGTAATGATTCTTTTAATAACGATAGACTGCTGTATGTACTATGGGGAAGATTAAGAAGCATATTGTGCTTCTTTATTCCTGCATTGTGTGACATGTTTTTTTGTAATGCTGTTAATAAATTTATGGGGCATATTTGAAATGTATTTTGGAAATGAGTTAGGTTTCTGCCTTGTTTTGTAGTGGTTATTTAAATGGGCTGTGCTCTGTGTAAAAAATGATTTACTATGGAAAATGTTTTCTTGAAAAATGTTTGCCAGTGGAGACAGTGAAATAGTATGAGCAGAGACACACATACTGCATGCAGAGACAGATATGGTAGATTGCATGTAACATCCTGGTCATGTGCCTAAGATCACACTGTGAATCAAGCTCGATTTTAAATGGATCTGGGTGAATATTTTGCTTAGTTGATGTGTTGAAAAACATGTACATACATGTTTTCTTAAAGTCAGTTAGGCTTTAGCATATCTACTAGTAGGGAATCTTAGGCAGCATGTCTGTTAGGCCTCTTAGTTCAGAAATAGGCTGTTAGCTAAGCAATCAAGATCCAGAGTGTGCTGTTGAAATTAAAATGGAATGTTATGTTTTGCTTATATATATGTTGTCTGTTTTTTGCCAGTAGAGACAGTTTAATAGTATGAGCAGAGAGACACATACTGCATGCAGAGACAGAAATGGTAGATTACATGTAACATCCTGGTTACGTGCCTAAGATCACACTGTGAGTCAAGCTCGATTTTAAATGGATCTGGGTGAATAATTTGCTTAGTTGATGTGTTTTAAAAATATGGAAATACATGTTTTCTTAAAGTCAGTTAGCCTTTTGCATATGTACTAGTAGGGAATCTTAGGCAGCATGTCTGTTAGGCCACTTACTTCAGAAATAGGCTGTTAGCTGTGCAATCAAGTTCCAGGGTTTGCTGTTGAAATATAAATGGAATGTTATGTTTTGCTTATATATATATGGTCTGTTTTTTGCCAGTAGAGACAGTGAAATAGTATAAGCAGAGACACACATACCGCATGCAGAGTCAGAAATGGTAGATTACATGTAACATACTGGTCATGTGCCTAAGATCACACTGAGAGTTAAGCTCGATTTTAAATGGATCTGGGTGAATAATTTGCTTAGTAGATGTGTTTAAAAAAATGGAAATACATATTTTCATAAAGTCAGTTAGGCTTTAGCATATGTACTTGTTGGGAATCTTAGGCAATATGTCTGTTAGGCCTCCTACTTCACAAATAGGCTATAAGCTGTGCAATCAAGATCCAGGGTGTGCTGTTGAAATGAAAAAGGATGTTATGTGTTGCTTATATATATGTAGTCTGTCTTTTACCAGTAGAGACAGTGTAATAGTATGAGCAAAACACACATACTGCATACAGAGACAGACATGGTAGATTACATGTAACATATTGGTCATGTGCCTAAGATCACACTGTGAGTCAAGCTCGATTTTAAATGGATCTGGGTGAATAATTTGCTTAGTTGATGTGTTTAAAAACATGGAAATACATGTTTTCATAAATTCAGTTAGGCTTTAGCATATGTACTAGTAGGGAATCTTAGGCAGCATGTCTGTTAGGCCTCTTACTTCACAAATAGGCTCTAAGCTGTGCAATCAAGTTCTAGGGTGTGCTGTTGAAATGAAAAAGGAATGTTATGTCTTGCTTATATATATGTAGTCTGTTTTTTGCCAGTAGAGACAGTGAAATAGTATGAGCAGAGACACACATACTGCATGCAGAGACAGAAATGGTAGATTACATGTAACATCCTGGTCATGTGCCTAAGATCACACTGTGAGTCAAGCTCGATTCTAAAAGGATCTGGGTGAATCATTTTCTTAGTTGATGTGTGTAAAAACATGGAAATACATATTTTCGTAAATTCAGTTAGGCTTTAGCATATGTTCTAGTAGGGAATCTTAGTCAGCATGTCTGTTAGGCCTCTTACTTCACAAATAGGCTGTTAGCTGTGCAATCAAGTTCCAGGCTGTGCAGTTGAAATGAAAAAGGAAGGTTATATTTTGCTTATATATATGTAGTCTGTTTTTTGTCAGTAGATACAGTAAAATAGTATGAGCAAAAACACACATACTGCATGTAGAGACAGACATGGTAGATTACATGTAACATATTGGTCATGTGCCTAAGATCACACTGTGAGTCAAGCTCGATTTTAAATGGATCTGGGTGAATAATTTGCTTAGTTGATTTGTTTAAAAATATGGAAATACATATTTTCATAAAGTCAGTTAGGCTTTAGCATATGTACTTGTAGGGAATCTTAGGCAGCATGTCTGTTAGGCCTCTTACTTCACAAATAGGCTTTAAGCTGTGCAATCAAGATCCAGGGTGTGTTGTTGAAATGAAAAAGGAATGTTATGTTTTGCTTATATATATGTAGTCTGTTTTTTGCCAGTAGAGACAGTGAAATAGTATGAGCAAAAACACATATACTGCATGCAGAGACAGACATGGTAGATTACATGTAACATATTGGTCATGTGCCTAAGATCACACTGTGAGTCAAGCTCGATTTTAAATGGATCTGGGTGAATATTTTGCTTAGTTGATGTGTTTAAAACATGGAAATACATGTCTTCATAAAGTCAGTTAGGCTTTAGCATATGTACTAGTAGGGAATCTTAGGCAGCATGTCTATTTGGCCTCTTACTTCAGAAATAGGCTGTTAGCTGTGCAATTAAGTTCCAGAATGTGCTGTTTAAATGAAAAGGGAAGGTTATGTTTTTCTTATATATATGTAGTCTGTTTATTGCCAGTAGAGACAGTGAAATAGTATGAGCAGAGAAACACATACTGCATCCAAAGACAGACATGGTAGATTACATGTAACATCCTGGTCATGTGTCTAAGATGAAAAAGGATTGCGCTGGCACAACTAGCGCAAGTGTCTCCTAGGGCACTGACAGGTGTGTGCTGGACTAACCAGCAAATCTGTAGTCAATAAAAAAAATTTCAACAAAGTCTGATTTCTTTTTCAATTTTCTTAAGTATTTTATTCATACTCATAAAGATTGTCTTTTGTAAATGTTGACGATTTATTCAACCATAAATCATATATATCCAACGAACATGTTTTACATCCGACTTATTTTTCAAATGTATTCCAAATACGTTCCAAATACATTCCAATGCATTTAGGCCAAGAAACCTTCATCGGGGAAATCTGTGAAACAAAGGGTGTATCTATCACTGTCTTGCAGGTATCAATGTAGTTCAATAAAACAGAATGGTAAAAACAATGAAGGTATGTTAATGTGAAGAAAAACATGCTAGTTTCTAACTATGACACAAACGGAAACATGAATGTGGTAACAACTAAATAATCTCATAGGTGTAAACTGCCTTTCCTTCGATCTCCTATCATGGCCCCTTATGAAGATATTACAATAAATGTAACTCGTGGCTGATACATTTTGTGCGCTGAATTGTTACATTATGCCTACGTGTTATCCATCTGGTTCTGTGGACTGGTTCTAATGTTACGTATGCCCAGCTGAACGTTTGCCGGAATCAGCATGTAATTAATGTTAACTTTTACAGCGTTTATACGCGAAGAACGCCCCAGTTGCTTGTCTGATATGCTCGCGCTTTGGATTGGCATTAACGCTGAAGGCTTAACACTCGAAGCAATCGCTTCGTTTGCCGGAATCGGCATATATACTATTTTAACTTTTTCCGCGTTTACTAGCGAAAACGCCCAAGTTACTTGTGAAGATATACTCGCGCTTTGAATTGGCATTAACGCTGAAGACTTTTCACTCTAAGCGGGTGCTTACCGGAGATACGGTTTTCTGAAAGTTCAAATCCGCTGTCTGAACTGCTGCTCTCACTGCAGCAATGTCGGCGTGTGACGCGTATGGGATGTGCTTACACTGAAATTACACGCGCCTTTATTAAAGGGCCAGGCTGCTGAGATTTAAAGGGCCCAGCTAGTGTAGTTAAAAGGAGGTATGCAAGGAGCTGTATATTACCAATGTGAGGGGCGCCTCTCTAGTTTACCTAATAAATTGTGGATATCTGATACTCAATACATGTAACTAATAATCATGACTTTTGATTAACTTAAATAACATGTCGGTATAATGCACAGCACAAGACAATGAATAATGCATGGTATAAGAATGGATCATAAATAGCAACTGAATTCTGTCCGTTCGTTATTTCCATGTGGGCGTAGAGTCTGTAAGTGGTATATCCAGTGGTTCTCACGTTTTAACAGTGTTTTTCTGTTATCAGTTTTTTCATTTTTTTCCACTATTTCCAATATGCAAGCTTTGATTTGATTAATTTGGTGGTTGTGTTCAATGAAGTGGGTGGCAACTGCTGATTTTAACACTCTGGTTCTTATGTTACTTTTGTGTTCGGTTAACCTTGTTTTGAATTTGCGTTCTGTCTGTCCAACATTGGCTTTACCGCATGGGCATTTCATCATGTACACAATGTTTTTGGTGTCACACGTGCCATTAACTTGTAACTTAATATTATTCCCTCTCATGGGGTGGGTGATGGTGTTACCTTCCATGATGTTATTACAATTGCTGCAGTTTTTACATGGGATAGTGCCTTTGAACTTTATGTGGAGTTTTGTAGCTGTGGCTTTCTTGATGATTTCTCCTACATTTTTTGCTCTGGAGAATGCAAATACTGGTTCATCAATGAAAATGTTGTTAAAATCTGGTTCAGTCTGTAGTATTCGCCAATGTTTTTTAATGATTTTCTTGAACTGTGGGCTAACTGTGGAAAATGTACTTACACATGTTGTTTTATTTGCTTTTTTGGTTTTTGGCGAGGAAAGTAGTGTTTTTCTATCTTTAGATTGAGCTCTTTCCAGAGCTACTTGTAGCACCTCATTTGGATATCCTCTTTTTTTGAATTTGTTTAACATGGTTTGTGATTGTGCCTTTGATTCTTCAGGGTCTGAGACAATTCTTTTCACACGAAGGAGTTGTGAATATGGTAGATGGTAGAATATGGTAGATGTTGTTGTAAGCGCGAGCATATCAGACAAGCAACTGGGGCGTTCTTCGCGTATAAGCGCGGTAAAAGTTAACATTAATTACATGCTGATTCCGGCAAACGTTCAGCTAGGCATACGTAACATTAGATACAGTCCGCAGAACCAGATGGATAACCCGTAGGCATAATGTAACAATTCAGCGCACAAAATGTATCAGCCACGAGTTATATTTATTGTAATATCTCCATAAGGGGCCATGATAGAAGATCGAAGGAAAGGCAGTTTACACCTATGAGAATATTTAGTTGTTACCACATTCATGTTTCCGTTTATGTCATTTTTAGAAACTAGCATGTTTTTCTTCACATTAACATACCTTCATTGTTTTTACCATTCTGTTTTATTGAACTACATTGATACCTGCAATACAGTGATAGATACACCCTTTGTTTCACAGATTTCCCCGATGAAGGCCTCTTGGCCGAAATGCATTGGAATGTATTTGGAACGTATTTGGAATACATTTGAAAAATAAGTCGGATGTAAAACATGTTCATTGGATATATATGATTTATGGTTGAATAAATCGTCAACATTTGCAAAAGACAATCTTTATGAGTATGAATAAAATACTTAAGAAAATTGAAAAAAAATCAGACTTTGTTAAAAAAAAAATTATTGACTACAGCTTTGCTGGTTAGTCCAGCACACACCTGTCAGTGCCCTAGGAGACACTTGCACTAGTTGTGCCAGCGCAATCCTTTTTCATAATTGATACTCCCTAGCGGGGAGTAATCCAAAGGAGCACGACACACGCCCTAAACTATTTTATAACAAGTGCAGTGCACGGCCACCATCTATAATCATGTGTCTAAGATCTCACTGTGAGTCAAGCTCGATTTTAAATGGATCTGGGTGAATAATTTGCTTAGTTGATGTGCTTAAAAATATGGAAATACATATTTTGATAAAGTCAGTTAGGCTTTAGCATATGTACTTGTAGGGAATCTTAGGCAGCATGTCTGTTAGGCCTCTTACTTCAGAAATAGGCTGTTAGCTGTGCAATCAAGTTCCAGGGTTTGCTGTTTAAATGAAAACAGAATGTTATTTTTTGCTTATATATATGTAGTCTGTGTTTTGCCAGTAGAGACAGTGAAATAGTATGAGCAGAGACACACATAGTGCATGTAGAAACAGACATGGTAGATTACATGTAACATCCTGGTCATGTGCCTAAGATCACACTGTGAGTTATGCTTCATTTTAAATGGATCTGGGTGAATAATTTGATGAGATTTAGAGAGATGGAAACTGAGAGGAGACATAGGTGACATTAATGAAAAATGTTAAAATATAAATCCTTATTTCATACAGACACTTAGTGTGATACTTGTCAAAAATGTTATAGACATACTTTTTACCAAGTAACATTTATCAGAGTGAGATGAGAGACACGCAATCAGACAAATGACACACAGAAAGAGAGAGAGATGAGGAGGCACAGAGTGAGATGAGACACAGGAACACAGTGAGGTGAGACACAGGCAAAGAGTACCCTTTTAGTTTAGAGATGCAAACTATGAGCAGACACAGGTGGCATTATTGAAAAATGTGAAAATATAATTCCTTATTTCATATAGAGACTCAGTGTGATCCTTGTCAAAAATGTTAAAGCCATACTTTTTACCATAAAACATATACCAGAATGAGACGGGACACACGCACGCAGACAAATGACACACAGAAAGAGAGAGAGATGGGGCAGGCAAAGAATGAGATGAGATACAAGCACAGACTGAGATGATACACAGGCATAGAGTGACATAAGACACAGGCACAGATTGAGATGGTGCTGGCAGAGAGTAAGAATAATATTGAAACTGTACTGCACTGTTACTGTGACACAGTTACTGTGGTATAACATAACTTATGTTGTAAACTAGTGTTTATATCGTTTACTTATTGTAATTACTATGTAGTATGTTTGTATTGGTCTATAATATGTTATTTTTTCTTTACTTTAGATTATAATCATCTATAGAAAGATAAAAAAATATGCAGTCAAAGGAAAGACGTCAAAAGAAATATAAACAAGATTTACGGTCCAAGGAAACAGAAAAACAAGACTCATCCAAAACACAATCTTCAGTGAAAAAAACAATGCTCCTGGTAAGCAAACTAAGGAGTTTTTAAAGAAGTTATTGAAATGTCAAAAAAAAAGATGTTGTTTCAAAGAAGAATAAGGCATCTCTAAGTAGTAAGAAAAAACTGTGCTACTCCAAAAATGTTAGACCCGTAGTAGGAGTTGATATTGTTTTTAGCAATAGAAGGAGAAATCAATTTATAGAAATTCGTAGACAAATGTTTTATAACAGAATAGTCAAAAATGTATTAAAAAACGTAAAACTGTATCAAAAAAAGACTGCTTTTTACGAGAAAAAAAAAGCATAGTGAAGATTGTGGATGAAGCATTTAAAGTGAAAAATACATTATTTTGTTTAGGAATCAACAGAATTCGTACACTAGATAAGGTAATCAATGTGTTCAAATCAAAATGTAAGTGGAAAAGAGTAATTAATCGGACTAATTTTTGTGATGTTTTTTCTGGGGAATGGAAGCATAGTTCAAGTTGTGAGCCATTTTTTAATGAAGAAAGTTACTTTCAGGATAATGATTTGGTGCATGCAGTTGACACCAGTGGTCGAGCATATGAGGTGAAGGAAGGTTGTCCGGTTGAAAAAGAAAAGATTGTGCCTACAAATACAGAAGTGGTTTTAGGTTTTAGGGAGACGTCCTAAGGCTCCGGTGTATACTTGGAATTGTAGTAGTTTTTATAGTGTGCGACAGTATTCAATTGATTTGTTTCGCAGTTTCTTACGGACATATACTAAGAAAAGTCTCAAACAAAAAATGAAAATTTTGCAAGAGTTAGATCCTTGTAGAGTGAGAGAAAAAACAGTTTTGCATGGGCATTCACTGGTTTGTCTTTCAAGAAAAGTATGTCAGAGTGTTTTTCACCATTTTAGGATGTTAGCAGTGCATCATAATAAAGTGAGGAAATTAGTGAGAAGGTTGTATTATGCAAAAAGTCCAGCACTTAAGCTAAAACAGTTAAACAGAGCTCTTTTGTATGGAACTGAATTAGATGTAAAGAAGATTTGTGAAGAAATTGAGTTTTGTTACTTTGGTGATAAAGAGGACAGTGCAGAAAATGATAGAGTAATAAAATGTAATGTGGAAGAGAATGTAGAGATTTCAAGTACAGAAAAATTTGACCATGAAATTACAAGTCAAGTCAAATAGTGCTTTATTCGAGTAATTACTCATAAAAGCAAGACATACACAAAATGTTAAAATATAATTAAATTTACAGTCAATCACAGAGACAGTGCACTATTAAATCCATAAAATACGCTCACTGAAAAAGTTTCCCACAGTACTTGTTTAGCAGGTAAGAAGAGATTATTACATTGATAAAAATAGCAAAGTTGTAAAAACATTAATGGTCTAAAAACAATAATAACAATTTCATGGAGACAGATTTTACAGACAGAGAATAGTTAATTAACTAGCAGTCTCTGTCTGATCGCCCATGCCCATCCAACATATTTTGCTGTGGCTTTTAATATCCATGTAAGTGGGCTCGAACATATAATACGCAGGGCAACAGAGCTACAGGTGGTCCCAAGGTTCCTGCACATAGGTGCTAACCAGACACGTCTTGGAGCACAGTAGGCTTTACAAGAAAACAAAAAATGTCCAAGTGTTTCCTTCCCCATTCCACAGGCTGGGCGGGTGTCACACCCCCATGCTCCCCATTTTGCTGACAGAGATCTTATGGGGAGGGCTCCAGCTCTCAGTTGGAATAGGAGCTTTCTGTCTCCCGGCTTAGATATAATATCCCAGTACGACTCCAAAGCGGGATACAGTTTAACCTCAAGAAAACCCGCAGTCATGGACCCATTGCTAGATCTACTCAGACTCCTACTAGCAACGTTTTCCCAAAATATATTTTTTAGGACAGACTTAGTTGGAAATGAGGCACCTGCTGGATCTAACCATATCAAGCTTAGCCCAAGCTCAAACAATATTGCTTTCAGTGATTTGAACCAGCTAATTTTATGAAAACAGTCTGCCTTAATGACATCAATAAAACCTTCAGCATAGTGAGAAAGTTCGGGAGTAGTCCAGAGCCTTCGCCAATACAGGATTGGTCGTAGTCTAGCTAGATCCATGATTTGTTTCCTACCAAGATCATATCTTAAAGGCAACAATGGAGTGCTTTTCAGGGTACCAGTGAGTAACCGTAAAAATTTGTTTTCTGAGGCTTGTAGGGTACTCAACTTTTCAAATCCCCACATCTCCGTACCATAAAGTGAGGACCCAATTGCCTTCGCTTCGTAAACCAGCAATGCTGGCTTGACGGGTTTGGTCAAAGACTTTCTGTGTTCCGAATTGATAGCACCAGCCAATTGCTTGTGTCGCAGAGTAGCAATATTTATGTGCTGACACCACCTGTTGTTATCTGCAATATGAATACCCAAATACGTAAATGAATTTACCACCTCAAGAGGCCGACCACTCATGACAATTTTAGACTTAAAACTACGGTGCGGCTTAAAAATAATGAGTTTCATTTTGGTCGCATTCACCTCTAGACCGTGTTCCCCACAAAAATTTTCAAAAATGGACAGAGCACGCTGCAAGCCACTGGGAGTTTTAGATAGAATAAGCGTGCCATCCGCAAACATTAAAATAGGGATTTTTAGACCTGAAAGAGAGGGAGCATCTACTGACGCTGATACCATACAGGAGACAACGCCATTAATGTATAAAGTAAACAAGGTTGGGGCCATTGAACACCCTTGTCGAACTCCACGCTCAACGGGAAAGTCGGCTGTGACCATCCCATGACCGCCCCACTGAATTTTAGCAAAGGTAAGCTCGTGGAGGCGCATTATCAAAGTCGATAGCTCCACAGGGACCCCCAAACTCTGTAAGACTTGCCACAATTTAACCCGTGGCACCAGGTCGAAGGCAGCCCGTAAATCGACAAAAGCCGCATATAGGCTACCTCCTCCAAGCACCACAGTCTTCCATTGCAGCAGTTGAAAGCGGAATACTTGGTCCACCGTGCTTGTTGCCCTTCGGAATCCCGCTTGAAAGGGTGATAAGATGTTGTTGTCCTCTGCCCAGTCAAGGAGCCTATTTACGACCACACGGCCAACTATTTTTTGCACAGTGTCGATAAGGCTTATTGGCCTATAATTGCCTGGCTGCGCACGATCTCCCTTTTTAAACACTGGGATAATCACAGCACCCCGCCACGATGCCGGGACCTCAGCACCTTTAACAATGAAGTTGATTAGTAAGTAAATATATTTACACCATCGCTCTTTGTCGTTTAAGAAAATATCGGCAGGGACGCCATCTAAACCTGGAGCACGCCCTCTGTTCACTGTATTTAGGGCAGACATAAATTGTACCCAGTCCTCTTGTGGGACATTGTTATTAGGGGGTTTCTCAACTCTCTCACTGCCCCATTTGACAATGTTCCAGAACACTCTGCAATCCTTTCTGTCACTAGCTCTTTTCAATTTACACCAATATTGCTCGTCCCAGGCTCTCTTTGCTTTTGCTATACAGGCTTTATAACCCTTTCTGGCTAGGTGGATGGTCTCGGGCTCCCTCATCTTAATGGCATGACCCAGAGCAAGTCGTGCCGCCCTGCATTCGGCAGTATAATTTTGCACTTTTGCAAGCTCTGGCCCCGTTACACTTAGCAGGTTTCAAAAAGTGATTTTTGATCTTGCCAAAGAGGGTATCATGGATATTGCCACATCCCCCAAGCCAGAGGGAGAAACGCTAATCGATTCCATAGCCAGTATAGCTTTATCAGTTTCAAGGTTAATGTTGTCGATGGCTTGTTTGTTGGTCACTACGCTAGCCCATCGGAGCCTGCGCATGTCATTTCCTGGAATGATCAAAGGTGGAACAAGAGCGTTCGGGCAAGTTGAATCATTCCCAGCGGGCCACCATGTGTGCTCCACACATAGGGGATTGTCGTCACTCTCGGGTCTCACAACAACCTCCATGTCGCAGACAGATGGCCATAACAATATGCTACAAATTACATAATCTATTCTGCTTTTATGTCTCCCGTTATCAAATGTCATAGAGCCTTTTTTATCCAATACTGTTTTTCCATTCAAAGCTCTCAGACCTTTTTCGAGACACATAGCATTCAGATCTATTATGTCCTCAGTCTAACGTGTGACTGGCTTCAATTCTAACACAGGGATACCCCAATGGGAGTCCTCTTCTGCTTCAAAGAAGGCCTCACCAGTGACCAAAGGCTCAAAAGTCCGATTAAGGTCACCTGCTATAACAATATTATTGTCGTGCGAATATGTGTCAAGAAAGTTACCCAAGGCAATTAAAACTTCAGATCGACCAACCTTAGCACTTCTGGCATATATATTATAGATATCGAGTGACCCTGAAGTATCATTAGTTATCCTGATTAACTGGATATCGTTATGGCTAGTCACTATACTTTTGATTGTTGATTTAAGGGACTGTCGAACCCAAATTGTGAGACCCCCATTGGTCTCCCTTTTGGGCCCTTTATTGCTGGCACAGAAAAATTTAAATATCCCAACACAAAAACAGGTTTGCATGCCCAAGTCTCCTGAAAAATACATACATCGAATAAATTAGTCCCCACAATCTAATTTAGAACACAGCCCGGCCAAATTCCAAGAGATTAGGTTCCCCGTCCCAATCGAAGAACCAGCTAACAATTTAGGAGTAGGGTTCGGGTTACTAGGCTCGCCCGCTACTGTCACTGCAGGACTTGCCTGGGCTACATTGCTTATGACATCACTATTACCCACCCCCTGCAAGCCAACTACAAAATCACAGCATACAGAGGATAAGGCCGTGACCGTTTGAGGATCCGTCGGGCCGAACCCGGCCCCAGTCCTAGGCACCATCTTATTTCTACAACAATTGCCCTTCTGGGCAGGCAAGCTGCCTATACTCTGATCAGATGAAGCTAATAGTGCGAAACGTTTACCCCCAGAAAGTCAATTGCATTCATTCAGATTAGAGAGAGCTGAGAACCTATTCTCAAGATTTAATCCCCACTCAGTAGATTGAGCAACCCTCCTCCCCTTGTTTGACACCACATTCCATTTTGTCCTCAGTGTACACCGGTTAGGACCCCTCCCACTCCAGTAGTAGAAAAAGTCTAAAGTGAGTGGAATAATGTCGGTGGATCTTCGCTGTGGCGGTAGAAGGTTGGGCAGTATGTTGGTTAATACATCTGGATCTGAAAAATTCAAAACAACACAATCACCCCTAAATCTTTTTGGACTACTTCCAATCTACTCCACCCCCCTAGCCATAACTAATTATTCTGCCAACTGTTGCTTACCCCAGGGAGTTATCACCATATTGTTGGTCAGCCAGTGAAATTACAAAGTTTAAGGTCATCCCCCACTCACTTTCTCTCAGTAGCTATGCTTCAGTCCTCTTCCCCCTCTTTCCTTCCTTCGCTCACTCACTCATTCCCCTTACCTTACTCACCTTACTCCACTTCACTCACTCTTTCTCTCACTACCTCTGTCCTGTCATATCCTCATTCTCTTTTACTCACTCCCTCTGTCTAAACTTCACTGCCTCCGTCCCCTCACTCTCTCACTCCTCTTCCGTCACACTTACTCCGTATAACTCACCTACACTCCCTCACTTATCTTTCTTTGCTTCCTCACTCAGTCCTCTTCTCTCAGTCTTTCCTTCATTTCCTCTGTCTCCTCACTCCCTCACTCTCCTTATCTCACACTCAGTTGCCTTTATCCACTCTCTATCACCACTCTTTCCTCAACCTCACTGCTCTTCTCTTACCCTTCCTCACCCCCGTTCCCTTACTCCGCTTTCCTCACTTATCCTCATTTCCCATGTTCACTCCCCTTCCCCTCACTCACCTCCCACACTCACCTTCTTTCAGTCCCCCTACTTTACTTCCCTTCCCCTCTCGTCCCTTTCTTTGCTCTCTCACTCATTTTCCTTTCCTCTCTCACTGCACTCCACTTCACTCACTCCTTTTGAATTTGTAAAGAATATAGCTCTTTTTGGAGAAATGGAGGTAGTTCTACGAACGTTTTTAATTTTTTGGGGTATTTTTATCAGAACAAAAACAAAAATAGGGAATGCCAAACTACTCAACAGGAGCAAAAAAAAGGGGAAAAATTAGGGCTGGGGATGGCAGCGGTGTTCTTCCCTTTTGCGAACAATCAGGAGGATACTCTGCTCTCCAACACAAAGCAGTTCATTACACTGCTTACAAAGAATGTTGATGTCGCTGAAAACAGGCTGAATGTTGGGAATCAGCTCCACTGATCTTCCTCTCCCCGATGATGTTTGTCCTCCGGTGGAAGTTGAGGCACCATCTCTCGGGGGATTACGTGCCAGGTCCCTGACAATCTCCGGGCATAGTTCTGGTGGTTCCTCCTTTGAACATGCCTGATCATTGTTGAGTTGCCAAAACTATATTTTCTTCTAGGGTCACCCCGTGAAAGAACAGATTGGCAAATTTTGCACTCCACTTTTGGAGCATTAACCTTTTTCTCTCCTGGTGGAATAGTATAAAATTCCCAGATAAAGTGCTCCTTCACCTTTGGCTGAGGAGTTTCCTCCTGGATAAACCCATCAGAGTCCTCACTGCTGTTAGGTGGTCTTGCAGCCATCCTTTCTAAAATAATGAAGAGAAAAATGGAACAGGTCTTGCTCTCTCCAAAGTGAAAGAGGTAGTGAAGGAAATGGGTGGGGTTTTCATTAGTTGTAAAAAAAGCTGTAAAGAACCAATGAAAAGTGTTATATTAATGTCACATGACCTGACACGCTTACGCTGCGCGCACCGGAGCGCTTCCGGGGGCGCTTACGCGGCACGAACGTAGGCACTTCTGGGGGCGTTTACGCGGCACGAACGTAGGCGCCTAAATGACGTTTTGCTGGCTTTTCGGAAATACGTTTAAAGTTAAAATATGGGTATTTAAAATCAAAAATACTACTTTTATAAGTATACCACTAAATGTCTTGCATTATTTTTTACTTTAAATACAAACTTTTTTTTCTCGGACGCGGGAATAGCGCTCTCGCTGCGCTCTCGGGTAAGCTCACCGGTGTGTGCACCCTAAGCGCTTCGAGACAAAATGATTTTTAAAAAAAACCTACATGTCCAAGTAAGTACATATGTAAAACAAACTGCATGTGAGAGTTGGGATATATAAATGACTAAACATGACAGCCTGTGATTGCATAAGTGACAGTTTCTATGAATGTGTTCTTGTATTAGTGATTGTAAAAGAGAGTAAGTATGTGTTAGTCTATGTTTAAATAAGTAAGGTTTTGTGTGTATAACTGTATAGATGAGGAAATGGGAGTGTGATTGATTCTTTAAATGACAGAGTAGGTGTGTGCGTAACTCCATGGATGAGTGGCAATGTGTGAGTGTCTGTATAGGTGTATGAGTGCATATGACAGTGTTGTATTGATGAGTGACTGTATGTATGAGTGATTGTATGGGTAAATGAGTGGATGTGTGTGTACACCTCGGAATCAGTGAGTGCGTATTTAGTAACTGGTATTGGTGTGTCAATAATTTCAGGAATGGTAGTTTGTATTTAACACTGGGTGTATGAAAGGTTACATTAGAGTGTGAGGAGGTGCATCGTATTATCACATGGATGTTGTCATCAGTGATGTCATCAGTGATGTCATTTGAGATGTCATCAGTGATGTCATCAGTGATGTTACTGACCATGTCATGAATGATGTAATATGTGACATCATCAGCAGTGGATTGTGGGCGCGCGAGTTATAGTGAGTCCAACTAACTATAACGTAGGAATTTCAATGGTTTTGTATGAGTAAAATGCTCAGCTAACTATAACTGGTGTGAAACCTATCGTTTTTTCAGTGAATTTCAAAGGTTTTTTAAATGCTAAGTCCTAACTATAACAATTGTGAAACCTATGTTTTTTTTAGTGAATATATATTACCTACTGGCTATCGCCAGTAGGTATATATAGTTAGGATTAATTCCCTATGGGATTTCTGAAAATTCTATGCCTAATAACTTTGGCGTTTGAGGACGGAATCGGCTGAAATTTTCAGGAAAATGGCACATTTTGTTTCTGAGCAGCCCCTGAAAATTTGGTGGAGTTTCGTCAAGGGGGGGCTGAGAAAAAAGGGGGGTCCCAAAACGCGTTTTTTCCATTCATTTTTCCATAGGGCGGTTGGACTCACTTTTAGCTCGAACGGCTGAATGGATTTGCACGAAACTTGGCAAAATTGTAGGGACTGTTAGCCCGATGTGCCTTTGCTAGGTCTCAATATATGTGCTCCAGTAGTTTTTGAGAAATTAACGTTCAAACCAAGATATATATCTGTAACAGCGCTCTGGGCAGCGATCCGGTCCGCTTACTTTTCGCGAAACGGAACTTTGCGCGCAGAAAGCTGATTGGCTCTCCGGTGTCTGTCAACATTCTAAACAGTCCGGAGCGGCCGCCATCTTATCTCTCGGTAGGATCGAGAGAGAAGAGGTGAAAAACGAAGGGGGAATTTATTGAAAGGGTGCAAGGTATACCCCTCTTGACCCCCTAGGATTGTTGTTGAGGTTATTAAAGGGTCCCGTGGGGAAAATAAAAAAAAATGATTTTTCACGGTAGAAGCGTTTCCCGGGCCGCGAACTGGGCCGCAAACTGGTAGCGAAACGGGAATTCGCCATTTTGTGCTTCGTTTTAATTGTTTAGAGACAAAAATTATCGCCGCACATCGGCCACAATGCATGAATATCGTTGAAAAGTCAGCGATATTCATGCATTATCCAGCAAATGCTCTTAGCCATGTTATCCACCTTCCATTGGATAACAGAAAGCTGATTGGCTCTCCGGTGTCTGTCAACATTCTAAATAGTCCGGAGCGGCCGCCATCTTATCTCTCGGTAGGATCGAGAGAGAAGAAGAGGTGAAAAACGAAGGGGGAATTTATTGAAAGGGGGCAAGGTATACCCCTCTTGACCCCCTAGGAATGTTGTTGGGGTTATTAAAGGGTCCCGTGGGGAAAATAAAAAAAAAATTATTTTTCACGGTAGAAGCGCTTCACGGGCCGCAAACTGGGCCGCAAACTGGTAGCGAAACGGGAATTCGCCATTTTGTGCTTCGTTTTAATTGTTTAGAGACAAAAATTATCGCCGCACATCGGCCACAATGCATGAATATCGCTGAAAAGTCAGCGATATTCATGCATTATCCAGCAAATGCTCTTAGCCATGTTATCCACCTTCCATTGGATAACATGGCTAAAAACCGCTCTGTGCGTGAGCTTTTTTTTTTTTGCTGCGTGACGTTTGTTAACGTTCGATTCGATGGAAATCAGGAAGTGTTGAACACCATTTTGTCACTGCGAGTAAATATTTTGTTATAAATGAATCCTTATTGATAAACATTGTCTGCGCCATCTTGCGTTTTTGTCCAATGCCACAATTTTGTCGTGCACGGCAGCCATTTTAGATGCCTTGACCAGGGCCACTCTCTGCACGCCGTCGATTCTCAGCATGGCTCCCCACCCTCGCACGCATCTCCCCCACGCAATGGTCACCCCCGCTCTCTCTCTCATGCATGGGCCATATACTTCCCCCATCTGCGCTGCTCTTCTCTGAGAATCACACCCTGTGCCCGTTCGACACCTCCCTTTCACCCTATTCACTACCGCACCCTCTGACACTTCTCTTCCTCTGTGTCCGATTGTCCAGGCCGGACCTAGGCTATCACCTAGCCCTGCGGATGTAGTGTATGGCTCCAGCTGTAGAGTATCCAGACATGCCAACCCTCCCGATTCAGGTGTGAGACTACTGATTTCAGTGCTAGTCTTTCGTTTCCCGATTCCTGCAAGGAAAAACCCGGGGGCATATTTCCAACAACTAGCGGTAATTTTTGACTCTAACTTGTTTAGAGACAATAATTATCGCCGCACTTCGGCGAATTTTATCGCACATAAACCTTGCTATTAGCAAGGTTTATCGCAAATGCGATAAAAAACGGCCGCAATGCATGAATATCGCTGAAAAGTCAGGGATATTCATGCATTAGTCAGCAAATGCTCTTAGCCATGTTATCCACTTCCCATTGAACAAGCGCATGGTCTTTTAAAGATTTGTGAAGTACTCGGGGCGGGGGGGGCACTGGCAGCAATTTGCAGGCCAGGCAGTGTTCAACACGTGCATCACCCTTTCTCTGCCTGCTATTGCGCTCCATGTTTCGGAAAGGTAAGAAAATGAACGTGCATTTGAGTTTGAAATGTCCGATCTTGTAGCAGTACACTTGCAAAGCCCACACATGACAATAACCCGATTCAAGGCCCCATTCACCCGATTTTTTAAAAAAATATAGTACTCCAAGACCGTTACATTTTAAAACTTTATTAATATTTAAATATAACGAACGCAACAAAAACTGTAAATATATTTAACAATTTTTTGAAATTAACCAGAACTATAACGATAACAACAACAACAACAATAATATAACTTTTATGCCTAAATTACGCAAACATTTAGCTAATCTGCTAAAGGGGGGAGTCGCCATTTCTTTACAATAATCAATAATGAAAAATCCACATCAATAGGGTTGCCCGTTTTGTCGATGCAGCACTATAGTGCAATATACACAGCACCTGGGGTGTCAAGAGTGAACAGGTCTTTCTTTGTTCCTTAAAATGTTATCTGTGTCAACCTCTTCCGAGAATGCTGATGCGTTAGGGATTTCCTTGTGACAGCTGCTTCATAGACAGACGATATCTTTGTTAAGTCATTAGTGTTAAGTGTGTCTGAAACTACAGTGCCCTTCTGTTTTACTTTCCACAGACACTACAGAGTTTTGTGTGTTGTTCTTCTGAGCGACAATTATTCCAGAGGTTTCAGGTTCACTTGTTTTGTTCTGCAGTGAGTTAACAGCTTTAGAGAGTTCATGTTTATTTGCTATGTCCTGCTGTTCGTGAACTGCTTCAGAGACGTCAGCCTCATTTTTTATGTTTCAGTAGATCCTGGACCTGCCCGGCCGCGCCCAAAATGGCGCCGGTGTAAATGGGACTCGTAACTGCTTGTTTTGTACTGGTTGCCCAACCTTGATATCACGAGATACATATGCAGTTTTGAAGCACATGGCGGAGGCTTGTCTGCTGTAGTGGGGCGCCCCTTTATCGTTTCAGTCGCCATTCCGCCCGCTTTTGCTACACTGTGCCTCATCTGCCATTCAGCTGTTTACCGCCCGCTCTTACGGCTACAGCGTCTCGCTCACCATGTAGTTGAGTTGCTCCCACTCTTGCGGTGCAGCGGTAGGCGGCTTCCACAGGACTCTTAAAATGGCGGCCGGCTCTTCGGATTTGGGCCTGGTCCAGTAAAATGGCCCTGGGACACCTTGGAACTCGGACGCTTGTCTGCCAGGGCTTGGGTTCCATTCTCGAAAGCGTCCCCTCAGCCTTGAAGATTGTACAAAAGTCTTGGGGGCCCTCGACTCCCGCAGGCTTCCGGTGGGGAGCGGCTGCCATGATTGCTTGCGGAATGGCCACGACGGAGCTACGAGATGGTGGTGCTCTCATGGTGACGCCAGCTTCAGTCTGAAACATCCAGAAACAAGGTGGGGCTTTCATCGTTTGGGGAAAAAAAATGTTTTAATCCAATGAAAAGTGTTATTTTTAGGTCACATGACCTAGTCTTACATAATTAGGAAAAGAAAAGTAAAATGAACCAATGAAAAGTTTTATTAACAAGTCACATGACCTGTTATGCTTACGTTACGCGCTGCGCGGCGCGCTCTGGATCGTTTCCGGGAAGCTGCGCCTTGCGCACCGGAGCACATCCGGGTGCGCTAACGCGTCGCGTCATATGACGCATTACGCGACAATGCAGGTGCAGAATATAGTCAAAATGTCTCCACCAACCAGCGGTCAGAATTCCACCGCTTTCAGCAGTCCAAAAAGTTCGGTCAAATCTTAAGAGCGGGAGCAACTCAACTACATGGTGAGCGAGACGTTGTAGTCGCAAGAGCGAGCGGTAAACAGCTGAATGGCGGAAGAGGCACAGAGTACCAAAAGCGGGCGGAATGGCAACTAAAACGGTAAAGGGGCGCCCTACGACAGCGTGTCTTCAGGTGAAACGGATTGTGGGACAAGGTCCAGAATGAAAGATTCTTCAAAAGGGAAAAAATTCCGCCGGACCCCGGGAGCCGGCCACCTATGCCGGGGGCGATCTCAGGCCTCACCAGGGCAACACGACTTGGGGAGGGGGCAGGAGCCAAGCGCCCCCTCTCAGTCCGCGCCATCTCACCGCCCCTCGGGAGCCTCCGTCAAGCGGTTTAGGGAGGCACCGTATCACATTGTTTTCCAATGCAGTCAGGTCCACAAATGGACCCCACTACTTTGAATAGTGAAGCTGCAGCAGGTGCAAATAAGGTTTAAACAGTGTTACAAGAACTGCTTAGAACTCTGAAGTATGGCACTCAATAACCAGGACTTATGCCATTTATGTAAGGCAGTGACATGGAAGCAACTCAGGGACAAAAAGCATGAACGAACATTCACGTATGAAAATCTTATTTGGAGAAGGGGTAGAATCCAAACGCCCCCTGCCAGTTCGCGCCACTACACTGTATGTGGAAAATCAGAAGACATCATTCTACAAACTCTCAACGCTTGTTATCAGTGCATGACTTTCATGCTCGATCGATTGAGCTAGCCAGATCGGGCAATAAAAAGTATAAAATAGTTATGTAAATAGTTATTTAATAAAATGTTTTATTCTGTTTCTTTGGTGGTGTGTTGTGTATATTTATAATATTTGCATAGGGTTTGCCGTTATTTTTGGCGGTGTGGGTGGCGGAGTCGAGCTGTTTTGCAGCCCTCATGGTGTGGAGCTCAATTCATTTCACTATTTTCGTATTTCTCATGAAGGGTTATTCCTAATGTTTGTATTTTACCGAGGTTAAAAACAGATCGAATTAGTGGTCTACTGATTTTGCTCGATTACTTTTATTTTTTTACACGATTTTTCACTATCTGCAAAGACTAAACAGAGTATTGCGACTTTGTGCTTGTTTGTAAATAGAGAATGATCCAAAGAGAACCAATTGTAAAACAGTAAATGCTTGGATAATAATCAATCAAATGGAGAGACAAGCAGGTACGACGGATTACAACAGGGGTAAAGGTCTGCGTTAACTACCGTTCACTATCTGCAAAGAGAGAGTACTACTAAGAGAAAAGAGGGGAGTGGGGGGGGGGCAGCGTTCAAAGCACATCAGCGTGCATAAACACGAAAACGTTTTTACCTATCACGTACTTGACATTTGACAGCTTTTGATGTTTGCTATTAAAAAACCATTGAAATTCACAGAAAAAACCATAGGTTATACTCCATATATAGTTAGGAATTTGCATTTACAAAACCTTGAAAATTCAATGAAAAAACCATTGGTTTTAGGCCATATATAGTTAGGGATTTGCATTTAGAAAACCTTATTTTACTCGCATAAAACCATTGAAATTCCATATATAGTTATAAGCGCTAACTATATATCGCGCACCCGCAATCCACTGCTGATGATGTCACATATTACATCATTCATGACATGGTTAGTGACATCACTGATGACATCACTGATGACATCTCAAATGACATCACTGATGACATCACTGATTACAACATCCAGTGACTGTATGTTTCTGTAAAGTTAAAATATGTTTTACATATTGATGAATGTGTGGATATATAAGTGTCTGGATGAAGGATTTACTAGGTGCATGACTGACTGATTGAGTGAGTGATTAAATGTGTCTCACTGAGTGCATGGGTTAGTGACTAAACTGTTTTAATTTGTGCATCATTATATCTGTTGTTCTACAAACTGCTGCATATGTTGATCAGTAGCTATATGAGTAACTGTATGGGTTGATTGGTTGTCCAAGTATTTGTATGGGAAACTGAGTGTGTGTGTATGGGTGGCTGGAAGGTGTGTGATTCTGTACATAGATGTGTGAGTAGTTGATTCACTATATGTATAGATTCAAAACTGCATGTGGAAACAGCTGTATGGGCGGTTGACTGTGCATGAGTGTATTAGTGAGTGAATGGATATCTCAGTGCTACATGTCAAATTAAGTACATATGTAAAACACAGTACATGTGAGAGTTGACATCTATAAATAACTGTGCATAAGAGCTAGTGAATGTGTGAGTGGCTGTATGGATCATTGTGAACATGTATCAGAGATTGTATAAGAGAGTAAAGTAAATATGTGTTAGTATATGTTTGAATAAGTAAGGTGTGTATAACTGTATAGTTGAGAAAATGGAGGTGTGATTGATTTTTGGCATAACTGACTAGGTGTGTGAGTAACTCCATGGATGAGTGATTGTCTGTTTACACTGATTGTATCTAAGGTTATATTAGAGTCTGAAGAGGTTCATGGTATTATCACATGAATGATATCATCAGTGATGTGATCAGTCATGTCAAATGAGATGTTATCAGTGATGTCATCAGTGATGTCATTTGAGATGTCATCAGTGATGTCATCAGTGATGTCACTAACCATGTCATGAATGATGTAATATGTGACATCATCAGCAGTGGATTGCGGGTGCGCGATATATAGTTAGCGCTTATAACTATATATGGAATTTCAATGGTTTTATGCGAGTAAAATAAGGTTTTCTAAATGCAAATCCCTAACTATATATGGCCTAAAACCAATGGTTTTTTCATTGAATATATATATATACATATATCCAGTTTAAAAAACTTTCCCCCTCCAGAAAGTTTCACGGACACCGTTTATATGCAGCAAAACGTTGTTTAATGCAGCAAAGTGAAGCAACACGTTTCAACTTTCGCCTTGATCACGCTTGGTGATAGGCGTACATTTGCACACGTTTAATGACACAAAATGAGTGAAAATAAACAACAGACCATAACATCAAAGTGGTAAAGTGAACGTAATATGGCGGCCATCTTAGCATTGTTATTTACAAACAGTCTCTGTCGGCTTTCGTGTTATATATTGAAATTAAATATATGTTGCTCGCTACCATTTTTTTATATTTCATTGAAATTTGATTACACTACTTAAGTTTATTCCATCATGTAAATTTATATGCATTTTTATCAAAATATGGTTGAGCGTATATGTGCAGCGGAAAATTATATTTAACCCCACTTTTGAGCTTGCGTACTTTCTGCTACCAAAAGCCACAACGATGCCAATAACATCGCTTGTTGTTTGTTAACGTTGGTTTTTAAATAAAGTTATCCATTAACACAGCGCATACAAGAACCCAAGAATCACGCCCAAGTGAGCAGGCGCTAAACGTGTGTGGTGTACAACACGCCAATTGCCACATGATGCCAAAAAGTGATGAGGACATATCGCTAAAGAGCCATTATGTATACATCATACCCGAAGGGTTTAAATATGATTATTAAATATATGCAGCTATTCGACATTGCAATTGAAATTAACATCATTTTCGTCAGAAAATACAGTCATACTGTTATATTTCGCCCAAGTGGGCATGGCATGCGGGTAATGCTACGCATATTGCTGAGATTTGTAAATATAAACGGCTGATGGATGTTACAATTTTTAATTGGCATTATTCTTGTCACAAAATACTGTCATACTGTTCTTGTTTGCCCAAGTGGGCATAGCATGAAGATGTTACAGCGCCTATTGCTCAAAATCCGCATCATATTCAAACCCTTCGGGGCATGATGTATACATAATGGCTCTTTAGCGATATGTCGTCATCACTTTTTGGCATCATGTGGCAATTGGCGTGTTGTACACCACACACGTTTAGCGTCTGCCCACTTGGTCTGTTTAATCCAAAATATCACCTGAGACCATGACCTACTACTGATTACTCTTGACATTTCAAGCCTCTACATGAGCATTGTATATTCTAGGAGCCCATTCGCATTGGAATTTTTTCTAAAAAACGGATTTTAAAAATTCCAAGAACATAACAGGATGTTATCACAAATTGTTTAATTTTGCCTGCATAATAACATCTTCCTATTTTCAGACAATTGTATTTACAGACACAGGGGACCACCATGGGCATGTGCTTCACCCCCAGTTTTGCAAATATTTTCGTGGGCTGGTGGGAGAAGTACGTGGCCTGGGCGGAGGACAACAAATTCTAGGTAGACAAGAAAGCCCTGTGGACCATTTAAATAGATGACCTATTTATTGTCTGAAAGGGGACCCGTACAGAGACAGAGGAGTACACTAAGATTCTCAATGAAAATGAATAAAACCTCAAGTTCACAATATTAGAAAACACGTTTCTAGATCTTCTAGTATTTGTGGAAGATAAAAAGCTTTTACTAGGCTCTACCATAAACCAATGGCAGGGAACACAGTCTTACACTCATGGAGTCAGCACCCGTGCAATTTAATCAATAGTATACCTTACGGGGAGTTGTTAAGATTAAAGTATAACTGTTCCCGCCCAGAGGACTATCACGAGGCCTAGAGTCCCTGACAAGATTTTCTAAAAAGGGCAATGGAAATAGTATTCTACGTGGGGCAGTCAATTAGGTCAAAACTAAGGACAGACAGGAGCTGCTAGTAGGCAGATCCTCCATAGACAAAGCCCCAGAGGATGAACAATCAAAAGTCAGGCTGATTCTGATTTTCTCTGCGGAATCCAAGAGGATCAGGGATCCGGTCCAGGAGAACTGGAATATCCTTCAAACAGATGGTATAATATGCCAAATGGTACCTGTTAGACCTGATGTCACATTCAGGAGAAGTGCCTCTTGAAGGCTATTCTAGTACAGAGCCACTTTGAAGATAAACCCCAAAACAAGTCCACCATTAAGGGTTTTTCCTGTGCACCACATACAAAGCCTGTAAGAACAACATAAAGGTGAAGGACTATGCAGTACTGGGGGAAAAGTGAAAAGGACCAGCAATAAGCTGCTCAATTGCAACTCCAGTTTTGTGATGTATTGTTTACTATGTCCATGCGACTGCAGTAGAACACTCCCGGTAAAAAAGCTAATCCTTGAACATAAAACGAAAATAACTAACCAGGGCAAATCCTACATGTGGCGAGACATTTCTCCGTGATGCATGAGGTCAGGACTCAGAAACTGCTCTACTATTGCATCAACCATATTCCAATACAAAAAAGAGGAGGAGACATGGCAATATTCCTGAGGCAGCTGGAGGCCAAATACATTATTGATTTACGTACCTGTGTCCCTTTGGGGTTGAATAGAGAAAAAGAGTTGTGGTCATACATCGGCTAGGCTGATAAAGTCTGCGAACCATCCCCTTTAGCTAAGGAAATGTAATCAATTTTACAATGTACTTCCTCACTGATGCAATGTATATAGACAGTAAGATACTAACAGAATTAATGTAGGTTTAAGTTTAAATGGTGAACTAGGCTCATTCGGAGCTGGATTGTATTCTTGATGCTGTATGAGGTAATAATGTACTGCTTATTAATTATTGCAATGACCTAATATTTGTGGGCGATATATTTATTTTATATAAATTACATATAGTATTTTTACAATTCCAATTCCATCCTGTTTAAATTATGTTTACCTCTTTAATGCATCATTGTTAAAATGGCCAACACTCTTTTATCCTTGGAGGGTGGTTTAAAGATGAAGTCCCCTCTTTGATGTTTCTTTTCAGGTGCTAACCAATTAAATAAATTGTTATTATAAGGCAGCTTTTTGTACAAACTCACTGACATTGACGAAAGCCAGGAGGCTGAAACGCATTTGTCAGTATGCCCAAAGTTGCATTTATTAAATTAATATTCATCAAAATTACTGCCAGAGTGCGCAGAATTTCTTGAACTGTTTCAAACATATCGCCCTCGTGGCTGCTGCACCCGCTGTGAAGAGAGCGGGGAAGATGGCGAACGACGTTCCAGGAGATAGATAGATAGATAGATAGATAGATAGATAGATAGATAGATAGATAGATAGATAGATAGATAGATAGATAGATAGATAGATAGATAAACTTCCAATTTAGGGTACAGCTGCCGTGTTGAACATCTCAAGCATGGACTGAGAAAAAAGGAGGGTTCCAAAATGCCTTTTCCCCATGTTTTGTCTCTGGAGGTATATAATTCTTTGAACATGACTACAGCCCGAACTGCTGAACGGAATTACACCAAATTTAGAAGAAAGCTACATGTTGGTCCACAAAGTGTAAATCCATTCAGTAGTTTCCGAGATATTAAAGTTTCCAAAATATAGATATCTGGGAGCCCAAAGGCCAACTGCAAATTGATTGGCTGTTAACACTTCAACCAGGAAGTGTTGGCAGCCATTTCAGACTTCATTTGAAGCAGAGTCACACAGAAAATGTAAATAAAAATTTAAAGGGGGCAGGGTACAAACACTTCAAACCCTAGGGCTCTAAGGGGGGTCCCATTGGGACCCGGCAGAGGCAAAAAAAAACATTTTGAAAGTCAATTTGGTGGGATCCGTGGATTCAACCCACCCCTGCCATAACAAATGCTGCTCCACTTTCAACAAGCCAGTGCATAGAAAATGCTCTTGCTTGCTGAAAGCGGAACAGAATTGCTTTTGGACAGGGGGAAATGCAAACAGGCAAAAAATGCAATTTGCCATGACATTTTCAAGATGGGATCCGGCCACACAAAACTTGGGCTATGAGGTTGGGTGTCTGAGTGGGAAGTGCACTATTTTAATCCTATGCTTTAACTGCTTTGTGTCGCTTTCTTTTTTTTTTTTTCGTCCTCATTCGTCAATACCTATAACGTGCTGACCAGCTGCACATTACCCTTTCTCAATGGGCTAGAATTACGTGGGCTCTTCTCTCAGATTCTCTCGATGCTGTCAGCCCAAAGTCCGAAAGGATATGTTTTCAGACAGAAGGGCACTACCCATCGATTGATTTGGCGAGGTTAGGTACCACTCCAGATTGATCAAAAGATCCTATGGACCCTCTCAATGCCTCATAAGCCATAGGCATTTCTGATTTGGTCCAGGGAGCATCCAGTTGGCATAATAATAGGACCAACCCAAAAAAAACTCATCTCCACTGCAATAACAAGTCCCAGTATGCAATATTTTTCCTGCTTCATACTCTGGCCATGTTTGTTTTGGATGTTTCATAGAGAGAAGTCAACCAGCCCGGGTGAGGGGAGGGGGCAGAATCAACCCAATGTTTGCATATTTGTCTCCTTGCCAGTAGAATTGAGTAAAATAGAAAGAGTCTGGCTGGACCTAGTATCTGGGTATGTAAGCCAAAGATTATTATTTGTGCCGCTTCCTTATTCATTTTCATTCTTTTCTTCTATGTGATTTTTTTTAAATTTGTGCCTCTGCGTTTGTACCTCTCTGCTTTTCCCCAGTCCCCCAACCCCACCCACATCTTTCTCTCCAACCTTCCCCTGCTTCTCCCATTAGCCCTACCCACCACCATACTGCACTCCTCCCTCCTCCCAGGACCTACTTCTTGGAGGCCTCTGTGCAACCCCATTGAGCCGGTTCCCAGGTCCATTCTCCCCCACTTAACCAGTGACTGGTTCTCCAAAAAGTCTATGACAACTTTAAATCCTCAAGGCAATGCTTCCCTCTCCCCACTGCCACTGCTCTCCTGTGCCTCTGTTCCCACTGACTGCTCTCTTGCACTCTTTTCTCTCACCCTCTGCCTTCACTTTTGCCGCTTTCACTCTTTTTGCCACTTTTCGTTACTGATTTGTGCCTCTTTACTGCTTTGTGCCGCTTTTTTATTATTTTCTGCTTCATGCCACTGTTCAATGTGTGCCTCAGTCTTTGCCCCTCCCTGCTTATCCCTTGTGCCTTAACCCCCTCTGTGCTTTTATCCCCCGCTTTCACCACTACTTACCTGCTCTCCCTCATCTTCTTCCTGCATCCTGTTAGCTTGGCCCACCACCCCTCTACACTCCTCCCCTCTCCCAGAATCTACTTAATGGTGGCCACTGCATGGCTGCGCAGCAGGCTTACTGCTAGCACACCAAAGACATGCCAAAGGCAAGTTTGTCTGCCCCTGGGCCATGCACATCTCCATGACCCCATGTCTGACAGACCACCGCAGCTACGTCAATAACTTCCACATGCTCAAACCTCAACACCATGACCACTGCTTTCATGCTGCACCTCACATCACGATAGGACCTCTCCCTTGCTCATGCTGTCACATCACCAACACCCCCATGTGCCACACCTTTACAAGGCTTCAACAGCAATCACATCACAGAAACCACCCTTATTGCAGACATCAATGTCATATGGATCTTCTCCAATCACAGAGATACTGCAGTCCTCATCCTGCTTGATCGCTGTGCTTTCTTCAACACTGTCTTTCCTTACACCCTCATCTCAAGACTACACCACACAGGAAAACAATGATGTTAGAAATGGGGTCTCTGGTTGGCAATGGTTTCCACCTTTGTCCAAATAGAGGACCTTCCTTTTAGTCAGAAAAAGGGAGATACACATCTAAAATAACCCATGCTCACCCCATTTGTAGCTTGGCACGAGCAGTCAGGCTTATCTCAGAGGCAATGTGTAAAGCGTTTGCACATATCACACAGAAATACAGTGAAAGAACTACAAATGGACAACTCATCAGTTTTAGAAAAATAATCAATATTTATCTGTACAAACAAGACCAAAACGATACAAGACCAACATACAGTAATCAAAAATATTCACTTTGCAAGAATGACGTTAAAATGCAGTTTCTTACAGCCTGTAGCTCTGTACGGGGCTACCGCGGTGCTAAAAACAACAACAGTTTTGGCTGACTGGGTCTGTGTGGACCGGCGTTAGTGTCAGTAGACTTGTAAACAGTACCTTTGATTCCGGGTGACTGACGGGGTGCAGGCTGGTTACAGAAACCGTTGCAGTTGCAATTTGAAGCATAATGGTGCGGCATGGGGTGCCCTCAAGTTGCGGTGCAGGCAGCGGCTTAGTGATGGCCGTCCAGAGGCGTTGGTGAGACCAGGGCTGCTGTGCAAAGTGGGGCCATGCTCGTTGAAGTGCTAACAGGTCACGGTGCAAGCGGCAGTGCCGGTTGATGGGAGCTGTTGTCAGTCAACCCAGGCTGCGGTGTGGGACGGGGCAGTGCGTCGTGTGACTTACGAGCTGTGCCCCCAAACCACAGTACAGTTATGGGTGTCAAGGTAAGGGTGCATCAACATTGTTGGTGAGACAAAGGCAGCGGAGTGAGGTGAGGTTGTGTGGTGCCCAAGGGCCATATTGCAAGCAGCAGCTCGGTGGCTGCAGCAATTGTCATCATCAGTGAGACCAGGGTTGCAGAGCGAAGTGCGGCACTGCCTACTGTGGTGCCTTCAGGACACGGAGCCAGCAGCAGTGTTGGTGATGGTGTCTGCTGCTTTCCCCCTCTGTGGCAACTCATATCCATGGTTCCTGAGGGGGTACGCAGAGGTAAGTGAAGTCTTTGCTGTCCCTGAGACTTCTTGAACAAGAGGCAAGCTCTATTTCAAGCCCTTGGAGATACTCAGCAGCAAGTGAAGAAAGTTCAGTCCAGCCCTTTCACTGCCCAAGACAGAAGCAGCAAGTGCAGGTCAACCCAGCATAGCAACAACACAGCAAAGGGGCAGTACTCCTTCTGGCAGTTCTCCTAGCTCTTATTCTTGGTAGGTTCCTTAATCCAAGTGAGTTCTAAATGTCAGGGGTCTGGGCCCCAATATTTATACTCAGTTTCTCTTTGCTCTCTTGGGCAGAGAGTGTCTGTGCTTAGTCCAAACCGGTTTGGTCCTCTCTGGCCCAGCTTCCTGGCAGGCGATGGAGGCAACATTGTCTAGGGGAGACTATTCCCATTAAGGTGCAAAGAAATCTCCTTCCACTGCTCTACTTGCATCACAGGTCAATTCAGCCCAGCCCTGACTCATCCAGGAAGGGCAGGACACGCCTCGACCCCACCCCCAATGGCTGTCTGAGGAGAATGCACATCCCCAGCCCCTGTTACTCAAAAGCCAGTCAATACAGAAACCAGAAGACACACACTGAATGGCTAAGCAAGGAAATGCCTACTTTCTAAAAGTGGTATTTTCCAACACAGAATCATCTTTACTGAAAGATGCATTTCTACATTCTGAGTTCAGGCATACTAATCTCCATTTCTCAATCTTGTCCCAATGGGAAGATATACTCGTAAAATGTTAACCAGCACTTCCCATTCTATCCTATGGGGCAGGTAGCCTTTCAATAGTGAAAAACGAAATATATTGTATTTTTCTATCAGGACATGTTACACACACCAGTACATGCCCTACCTTTCAAATAGACTTCACCCTGCCCATAGGGGTACCTTGGGCCTACTTTAGGGGTGGCTGACATGTAATAAAAGGGAAGGTCACTTGCCAAGTCGACATGGCAGTAACAACTATGCACAGACATTGCAGTGGCGGGGCTGAGAACCCCTAGAAAGGCTGCTCATGTGGGTGGTACAAACAGTGCTGCAGGCCCACTAGCAGCATTTAATTTTCAGGCCCGGGCACTCTCAATGCACTTTACCAGGGACTTACCAGTAAATCAAATATGCCAATCATGCAAACACCAATCCATAATGCAATATACAATAGGAGCACTTGCTCTTTACATATAAATAGCTGCGAGAAAGTGCACAGCGACACTAAACCAGCAAAAACAGAGTCAAAACTACGAGGTGAGAAAGCAAAAAGACAGGGCAAACATGCCAAAAGATACCAGGTCTAACAAATGACTAGCTCTAAAAATGATAGACTTCTAACTGACAGGTAAAACTCACCCCAACCATACAAATTGGAACCCAAGAAACTCATTTGTCAAATCCCACAAGATTCATCTCTTAGCCCAGCTCTCTTCAACATCTACTTAGCACTTCTCACCGGCATCATCAGGGCCCAAGACACCAAGATCATATTCTATGCCGACTGCATGCAGTTCATCCTATCCCTGACAGTCAACGTCAATAAATCAGAAACAACTTCACAAACTGCATGACCACATGGATGATTGGATGAAGAAGATCTGACTAAATCTTAATACGGACAAAACAGAAGTTCTGATCTTCAGGAACAAGAGCTCACCATGGGAATCTTCCTGAAGGCCAGTAGAACCAGGACTAAGAGGATTCCAGAAACACCAGGAAATGTTCTGGGTAATAACCTGACCATTGCACCCCGGGTATGCCGTCACCAACTCTTTGTTCCTCAACATTTGAATGCTGCTCAACAGCTTCAAGTGGCTACCCCTAAACACCAGACCTTGACTCAAGCCCTCTTCATGAACAGGCTAGATTACTGCAACTCACTAGACCCCGGAATCCTTTTGTACCTCACACAGAGTTATGTTAAGTTATATTTATTTTATACAGCCCCCGGCTACTCAAAGAGTGTCCCGGCGCTTGCTCTGGAAAGGAAGATGCGCACTGATCAAAAGCTAAAGAGCAGCGTTTTAAGTTTTTTCTTAAAAAGCAATGGATCCTGGGTGCCCCAGAGCGCCATGGGCAACATGTTCCAGGGCAGACCAGCTTTCCGAACAATGAGCTCCGACCAAGCCTTTGGCGATTGAACCTGGGGGTCTGTATCAGCAGCTGAGCGGACAA
Source organism: Lissotriton vulgaris (assembly GCF_964263255.1). Taxonomy (NCBI): domain Eukaryota; kingdom Metazoa; phylum Chordata; class Amphibia; order Caudata; family Salamandridae; genus Lissotriton; species Lissotriton vulgaris. The sequence goes on along the minus strand of NC_141689.1, from coordinate 1,171,419,646 downwards.
GCGCAACTGTCTCCCTGGTTTATAGAACAAAAATCTCTTCTGAAGATAAATAGTACCTAAACCGTAGAGGGCCCGATGAGTGATGGACAGCATTTTGAATTTTATGGTTTAAGTGTCTTTATTAATTTCAAAACACAACGTCTCCATGTACATTTAGCTGTCTTCAATCAAAGTCTAAGCAGTACAACCGAACAGAGCCAATGAGGGCGTAAGTCCAGCAGTCGAAATGGAATCGGCAAGTGCACGTACATGGAATAGACATTATAATACTAAAAACAAATGAGAAAATAACAACCCCCTCTCCCCAAAAACGCCTCCCCCCGTCCAGTGCCCCTGTCTCCTACGATGTCCCTCCCCCAAACTATGCTAAACCCATAATAACCATTTAACCATCTGTTTTCCGTTGCTCCGTGAGACGCAGCAATCTAGGATATCGGGGGAATGTGACCTTTCAGAATTCTGTAGCGAAAAGCGATAGAAATGGGTGCCATAGGACATCATATTTGGATCCCTCACCCGCCATAGTGAGTGACAATTTCTCCATCCCAAGCACATGCAACAATCGGTGGAGCCACCCCACAAAGGAGGGTGTGTTGGGGGTGCGCCAATGCGTGAGTATGTTTTGTACCACTGAGCCTAGTGCGATGGCCATTTGTCTACCTCTGTGGGATTTCAGTGGGTAGGTCAGGGGATTAGGAAGACCTAATAGTATATAAGCCAGGAAGCGCAGGATTTCTGTCTCAAAGTGCCTATCTATCCAACACTTAAGCCCAGTAGGGCTGAAAATTAATGCATTGCCACTACAAATGCACCAGGTCGCCAACCTGGCCACAGCCACGCCAGCAGGTCACCTCTCGGTTGTAGTATATCCCCACCCATTCCTTGTGGGTGAATGTCCTGCCTAGTTTTCTCTCCCACTGCTCCCTGCCTTGATTATGTGTGTACACCAGTGTGACCTGTAGCATCTTGCAGAGATCAGAGATGAACTTGGCATCGGACGTGCGGGTGATGAGCCATCTTTCGTATGAGGATAATCGCCTATCTGCGCTTGCGCGGATCTGTGGATGGAGTGCCCAGTGCCGCACCTATAAGTATCTCAGACGTTCAGTCTGTGGGAGGCCGTACTCCTGCCGAAATTGGGAAAATGTTACGACACCTTCCGGACCATACATGTGGCACAAAGACCGACAATCAGCAGGTCTCCAGTGTGCGGAGGATACCCCTACTGCGCCCGGGGTGAAATCAGGGTTGTCGAACAGCGGAGTGAGGGGAGACGGGAAGGTGGTGAGGTCATGTTTGATATGGGTGGCGGCCCACACTTCGAGGGGAACTCGTGTTATGTACGAAGCATACAGATTTGGGGGTCTGTGAGATTTATGCAGAAAAGGGACCTCATCCAATGGTCTTGCCGCCACCGCCTGGTCTTGAAACAACCAGTGTTTCTCTGACTCCTATCTACGCCACTCGACCAGGTATCGCAACTGTGCCGCTTGAAAGTACAGCTGGAGATCGGGAATTCCCAGTTCACCCATCTCCGGGGGGGAGTGTCACCAGCGTTCTCCTCATTCCTGGCTTCCGGCCATTCCAGATAAACTGGGCAAAGTCGGATTGTGTCTGACGAATCCATCCAACAGGCGGTCAGAGAGGGAGGGTACGGAAGAGATAGAGGATCTGGGGCAAAATGGTCATTTTGACTGCCGCGATTCTGCCTAACCAGGAAAGAGGGTAGTGCTTCCACCGACCAACCTCGCAACAAATATTCCAGCGAAGGATAGCATAGTTGGTGGCAACCATAGCCGGGAGGGAGGGTGCCAGCTGGATTAAAAAATACGGGACGGTATCCACCGCCCATTGGGGGAACAAACTCTGCAGATATTCCCGAATGGAAGGGCGCAGGGAGAGGTCTAATGCCATTGATTTGTCTGTGTTCACTTTGAATCCGGCAACTCGGGCAAAGGCGTCTAAATCTGCCAAGCACACTGGCAGGGCTGCCCTCAGGTTAGCTAGTGAGACCAGCACATTGTCAGCGTATAGGCTAATCTTGTGGACATAGCCGCCAAACTTGATCCCTTCAATTGCCGAATTCTGCCGTATTTTCTGAGCCGGGGGGTTCCATGTACAGGGCACAGAGAAGGGGCGATAGAGGACACCCCTGTCTTGTGCCCCTCTCGATGGAAAACTAGAGGAGGTGTATCCGTTCACTCTGACCGTGGCTGTAGGGAATCTGTAGCAATTAAAAATGAAGGTACGGAAATTTCTCCCTTATCCCCACCCTCTCCAACACCCGCTCCAAGTAGGACCAATGAACGCGGTTGAACGCCTTTTCAGCGTCAATGGCGAACATCATATATTCCCCAGGCACCCGAGTAGCTTTCTCTATAAGGTGGAGAATCCTTTTGGTGTTGTTTGACGTCTGGTGTTCGGGGATAAAGCCTGCCTGATCCGGATTGATAAGGCCGGGCATGTGAGGACCTAGGTGAGCAGCCAGAATCCCTGTGTACAATTTAAAGTCAACATTGAGGAGGGATATCGGGCGATATGCCCCGCATCTAGTCCCGTCCTTCCCAGATTTAAGGATCACTACTATGGAGGCTCCTGAAAGGTCACTCGGTATCGCACCCTGTTCCGCAAAGGAATTCAACAGAAGTGGGGCTAGCACCATGCAAAACTTCTTGTAGAAGATGGCAGAGAAGCCGTCCGGGCCTGGGGCTTTCGCCAACTTAAGGCAGAATATAGCGGCAATGACCTCCTCTGTTTGGAAATTCCTGTCTAGATATTTAGCCTGAGCCTGTGTCAGAGAGGGCAGGGTGACCAAGTCCAAAAAGGCAGCTCCCTCAGAACTGTTCAACTGGTCTCTAGTGTAGAGGGCAGCAGTCCGATCTGACAATCTCTTTGACCCCTTGGTGCTGGCATTTCTCCCGTAATCTATTGGCCAACAGACGCCAGCACCTATCACCCCCAGTATAGTAAGCGTGCCTCAGTCGTAGAGCCACAAACTCTGCTCTATCTTGCTCAAGCCCTGGCAATTGATGGTGCATAGTCTTAAGCTGTTGCCACACTCTCGGGGCTCCTGTCCTCTGGTGCATCTGCTCCAATTCGCGGACGCGCTGTGTGAGCTCATCGCGTTTACGCTGGTGCTCCATATTGTCAGCAGGGGAGAGAGCAATCCATCCCCCCCTAACTATGGGTTTTAGCGCTGCCCACTGGGTTGCAAGGGTGGTATCCGAGTTTGCATTATGAGAGAGGTAGTCACTAATGGTGCTTTGTATATGTTTCACAACCTCTGCCCTGTGTAAGAGATGCCATACCCTAGAGGGGCGCAATGTGGGTGGGAGGGTGAGAGTGGCGAGCACCAGGGCGTGGTCCGATAGGGAGGCCACTCCTATCTCAACAGTGATCGTGAATGCGCGCACTGGGGTAGAGACTAATAGGTGGTCCAGTCTCGCGTAGGTCTTGTGTGCATTAGAGTAATAAGAGTACTCCCTAGCTTGGGGGTGAAAGCTGCGCCAAAGGTCGTGTAGGCCAAGGTCGTTCAGTCGCCCGTGTCCCTCTCTGGAAAGTGCTCCTACCTGGTGGGTGTGCTGACTGGATCTATCCATAAGGTTGTCAAACACTAGGTTTAAGTCACCCCCTAAGATGATATTTCAGTCCGAAGTGGCTGTGGCCTCAGTAAGGGCGGAATGCAAAAACTTCTCCTGGTCTTCATTTGGGGCATACAGGGAGCCAATAGTGAACGTTAGTCCACCCAGGGCAAGGCAATAGGTCAGAAGTCTTCCTTTGATCTCGGCACCTCTATGCAATATTTCCCCTTTAAACCGCCGAGCCACCAAAATCACCACCCCAGCCGTCTTAGTGGGGCATGAGGAAAAAATCTAAGTGGGGAATTTGCGGGACCGCAGCCTATGACAGTCGCGCGCTAGCAAATGGGTCTCCTGAAGTAAGCGTAGAACTACTTGTGTGTTCTCTAAACATGACAGCACCACCCTGCACTTTACCGGGTTATTAAGGCCCCTCACATTGAGGGTTAAAATCCTAAGTGCTGTATCAGGCATAACCAATAATCGGCAGAATCAGGCTCGTATTTAAGGAGCTATGTGTGGCATTACCGGTACAGTTAACCGCTGTGTAGGGAAGGGCTACTCAGACGTGTGGAGCTACTCTAGCACTAGGAGGAAATCGGACATGGAGCACTGGACACCCCCCTCAACCCCCCCAACAAGTCCCAACCCACAAAACATATTAATAAAGCAAAATAAGACAAAAACATATAGTCCAATCAACCATGGTTGATTAGTGAAAGGATATCGGGTGGATTACCAACAGGGAGCACCCCTCCCTCCCGCCAACGGCCCAGGCCTTAAAAAAGCAAACAATTGGCCAGGCTTGGGGCCAGATGTAGGTAGCCAAATACAGGTCGGTAACGGCTGAAATTTGGTAATTTCGGCCGTTACCGACCGGTATTTGGAAAATGAGATGTATGAGTCAAACTACTACCGAATCGGTAAATATGAGTCGGTAAATAAGAAATGGTAAAAAATGACTATTGAGATGTAGGAAACCCAAAAAATACTGAATTTCATAAAATTCGATATTTAAGAGTCGGTATTTACCATGGATGCAAAGCAGGTGGTAACCAGGTGCAAGCTATAAAATAAGGACCCAAAAGGCAACAGTGTTACCAGAATGGAGGCATTCTACGTCATAGCAAGGCAGCTATGGCTACAGGCAGCAGGAGAGAGGGTATGGAGAAGGGAGGAGCACGTCTACAGGCAGAGGATAACGCTCTTCTAACTGACTGAGCCAGAGATACTGCAAAGGTACAGGCTACACCCCCAAACCTTCCTGGACTTGATCAGGGAGCTTCACCCACTCCTGGATCACCCAACACCAAGGGCGTATGCCATCCCACCCCATGTGCAGGTGCTGTGTAGCCTACACCTGCTTGCCTCTGGGAGTTACCAAAGTGTGATTGCTGCAGTAGGTGGTGTGTCCCAGAGCTGCCTGTCCCATTTCTTCAGGAAGCTCCTTGGGGCCATGATGCAGAGAATGCATCATTATATCAGGTTCCCTGACACACATGCGGAACTTGCGAAGACCAAAACAGATTTCCACATCTGGCACACTTCCCTCATGTCAGAGGCTGTATAGATGGCACCCACATCCCACTTTGCCCACCTGCAGCCAAAGAACACATTTACAGGAACCGGAAGTCAATGCACTCAATTAATGTGCAGGTGATATGCAACGCTGGCAACATCATAACAGACATTGTGGCCAAATTCCCAGGGAGTAACCACGACTCGTACATCTTCCAGAACAGTGGGATATATACATGCCTTGTTACTGGAGATTTCGGGGATGGATACCTGCTAGGTAAATAACTGTGACACACCCTGATAGTCAATGCAGATTAATCAATCATGAGTATGTAACTAATGGCACTCTCTTTTCCACCTAGGTGATAGTGCTTATGCTCTGCGGTCCTTTGTTCTCACCCCCTACATGAATCCATCTACCAGGAGTGAGAGGCGTTACAATTTGGCACACAGAGCAACTCGCAGCATTGTAGAACGCACATTTGGACTTCTAAAAAGCAAGTTCCGCTGCCTCCATAAGAGCGGATGTGCACGGCAGTACACTCCAATCATCTGCTGCAAAATAATAGCGACCTGTGCCATGCTGCACAACCTTGCCACCAAGGAAGACACAGAGGTGGAGATCACACATCATGAGGACATTGATGATGGAACAGAACAAGCAGAGCCCTATGCAGCAGGAGCAGCGCCAGCAACAGATGGGAGACTGAGACGGGCAGAGATCACACACAGCTATTTCTAAGTAAGTAAGGAGACACAGGCAGGCTTAGCATTTGAAGTACGTAGTTTAATAGTCACTACAGTACTTTACAGATACCACACCATGGTATTACAATGTCTGTATTCCATTCCACACTAGGTGGTCACAGTTTACCTCACCGTGACCTGTCCTGTGGGTTGAGGGCATCATCAATGTTTGCGCCCACGCACTACAATGTGGGATGCACGAGGCTGGGTGTCAACGGTTGCAGTGGTGCCTGGGTCAGCAGATTGGCGCCTGCTGCTCCTTCGAATGTCAGGAATAGGAGTGCTAGAGCCACTCCTACTGGTGGAGTCTTCTGTGTCCCCGACACCTGTGTCACCAGCAGTGGCTGCCTGGTGTGTGAGCAAAAGCTCCATGGCAGAGGTGACTCCTCCCATCCCCCTCAACAAATCCGTGCAGCAGTGCACAATGTCATCCTGCATGGCGACAGAGCCCCAGCATAGCAGGGAGGTTGCTGTAGCAAGCCGGTTCATGGCTTTGGTCTGTTGCTGCATGCACTGACAATCCCTGCACCTCTCGGAGTGGCCACTATCTAGTTTTTCACAGAGAGATCTCATGCACTGTGTCATGTCCCTCATTCCCTTTGCCATGGAGTGCATGCTCTCTTTCATGGAGCCAATCGCCCGGTCTATGTTGGACATCCTGCTATTTAATATGCGCACCTGTCTATGAACTGCTAAAATGCCCTTTGCCTGCAGGCGCTGGACTTTCACCATGGTGGCCTCAAGACCACAGAAGACCCCCTCTCCATCTTGGCCTTCACCTCTCTCCCGTACCCTTTGGCCTCGGACACCGGCACACACAGCTCCAGATGAAGTCTGCTGCCCAGCGTTGTGAGCCATAGGTGGATTTGTTGATGTGAGACCCTCCACATCTTCCTCATCTGACGTCTCCAGAATCCTGAGAGGGGGCACATCATGCCTCCTTGTCCTTCCCAGCACAGATGACTCTGAGGTTGGTGTTGGGGAAAGTGCTGGTGGTTCTACCTATTGTGACCCAAACAGCAGAGGTGACAGAGGCTGTGGTGTGGTGGGTCGCTCCGGTGTAGTGGTTGCCTGCGCTGTGGGTGTGTTTTGCAGAACAGTGCTAAGACCTGCTATTTTGGGTGTTTTCTTACTCCTCTCCGTTGCTGGTGCCCTCTCCTCCCTTTCATGTGCTGTACTGCGCAATCTCCTGTGGACAGATATGGACAGTGGATCAGTGGTCTTGTTCACCGGTGTGTCATTAATAAATCACATTCCTATCACACAATTGCCTAGTCCTCAACAGCTTATGGATGTGGTGTGTGGCATGCCTTGCTGATTTCTATGTTGACTGCACTGATGTATGTTCCTTTGACTACGTATCCCATGATTCATTGCTGGAAAAAACTAAAACCAGTTCTGGAGTGTGATGCAGACACCCACATTGGGGAAGGGGGTCAGGGAGAAGGGTGGGGATTCATGTCCATGAATCTTACCCTGTTTTTTTGCGGCTCTGGCTGAGCTGTCAGAATCCCGATCCCATGGATATTATCTGGCTCCAGGGTGGATTCCACCAGCTGCTCCAGGTCTGTCAGTCTTGGTGCACGGTTCCTCCCTCCACCTGTGGCTCCGGCTTCTTTCCTCTGTGCTGCAAGTTTTTTTTGGTAATGATCCGCAGATCAAACCACCTTTTTTTAAGGTCATCTATGTCCCTGTGTATGACCCCAATGGCATTAACCTTGGACTGGATCTCCAGCCAGGTGTTCCTTTTAACAGACTCTGCAACATGCAGAGACTGCTTGCCAAAGAGCTGGGTGTGGCATTTGATGACCTCCGCCACCAGCACCTGCAGTTCTGCTGGGCTGAATTTCATTTTCCTCTTGCACTCAGCTCCATCCTTCTGGCCATCCTGGGACTCCATTATGCAGCTCAGCTATGCTCAGGGCAGCCTGCTTCTCTGTGTTTCCTCCAGCTCTCCAAACAGTTCAGTTGCTCTGCACCTGCATGGGTGTGGCCACTTCCAGGTACTGGGGAGGGGTAGTTGCATCTGATTGGTTGGTTCCTCTGTTGCTTTATTGTGGGGTGTGGTGGGTGTTCCTGATTGGTTGACAGGCTCAATTGGGTTCTTTTTGTATTTACCGAATCGGTATTTACCGAATCGGTATTTACCGATTCGGTAAATACCGATGAGGAAATCCGAATGTTACAGAATCGGTAATTTTTACCGATTTTTTACCTACACCCCGTTTACTGAATCGGTATGATTCGATATTTAAAAGTGGGTAAACTGGAATTACCTACATCTGGCCCATAGTGTCTAGAGTCAGCCGGGTTGGGTGTTGGAGAGGTCTGCCGAGACAACCTCTAGAGCTGACCGGCTACCCTCCATGACCTCTGCCGCTTGGGGTTTCTTGAGACGGCGCCTGCGACCCTGTTGACGCCATCAGGGTCTGGAATCTTCAGCTTCTTCCTTGGCATCCTCACCCCCACTCTCTGATTCAGGTAGTTCCACACCCAGCAACCTGCTAGCTTCTGACAAGGAGCGCAGCTGGTACAACTTATTGTCCATGAGAAAGACTAGCCTGAATGGGTGGCCCCAACTGTAGGTGATGTTGCGCTGCTGTAAATGCGTAGTGATAGGTTTAAAGGTTCTCCTCTTCTGTAAGGTGAGGGCGGAAAAGGTCCTGATAAAGAACAGGAGTGGGACTTTTAAACTGAAGAGGGTGCACTTGTCGCGCTTTTTGGAGGATAGCCTCTTTGGTACGGAAGTCTTGGACACAGACTAGTATGTCCGGCGGTGGAGCCAACGGGGCCCTCGGGGGCCCCACCCTGTGTGCCCGATCCACTCTCAACTCAGTCTCCAATGGTCTGCCCAGTGATTGAAAAGTTCTCTTGAGTAGGAGAATAGATCCTTCGAGTCCTCATACATCTTCACCCCTCTTGTCAGGATCTAGCTGATGCGCCTGCCAAGAAGAAAGAAAAGGAAGCGCAGTAGAAGAGTGGAACTACGAGTCCCAGAAGGCTCAGGGGAGAGGAGGAGTGATTAAAAGGAGGAAGCGCGCACTTCTGCGCGTGCATAATACTGTTTTCATTGGAGAACCACATCGGCTGGCGAGGAAAGCTGCCAATGCAGAGAGACTGTTCTGATTATTCGGGAAAAATACGGAGCGAGGATCCGCTCGTACTGGACCCGAGATTTCAAAGCTCGAAACGCCGTCAGGTAGGGAGAGAGGAGTTTGCATACTCCGTCTCTCAAGATATCGCACCCGTTTGACTGTTTGACAATCCGCTGGAGAAGCCGTGAAGTTAAAGGATTAGAAGGAGGGGGCAAGGAACGAAAATCTAAGCCCTCCAAACTTCTTGCGCTTAAATAAAGGTGTAGTGAGTAAAGCAAGATGGGAGGACCGGAGATGGAGTAAAGAGGAGATGAAGGCTGGGCCAAGGCCGGCCAGAGCTTTAAAAATAATACAGTCCAATTTAAACTCACAGCGTTTGGCTACCGGGAGCCAATGAAGGGTTTTAAGCAAGGGGCGGACGTGGTGGTGCCTGGGCTGATGAAAGATCAGTCTTGCAGCCTGGTTCTGTACCAGCTGCAGACGGTTCAACTGGTAGGCAGGGATACCGATGTAGAGGGAATTGGCATAATCTATCCTGGAGATTACAAGAGCCAAAAGTGCCAGGGTAAGGACCTCCTTAGTCAGGAAGCAAGATATCTTCCGGACCTTACGAAGATGGAAGAAACTGGAGTAGACCACGGCATTGATATGGGGCTTCATCGAGAGGTCATTGCAAATAGTGACTCTGAGGCTTTTAACAGGCATGGGGGCCAGAAGTTGGAGCTCCAAGGGTTGCAGACACCTGCGATCAAGACCAACTCGGTCTTGTCGGGGTTGAGCTTCAAATGGTTTCCCCCCATCCAGTCACTAATGAAGCACAGGGTGGATTGAAAGTTGTGGATAGATTGGGCCGAAGAGTCAATGTCAAAAACCAGCTGAATATCGTCTGCATAATTAAATGCAGTGATGTTATAGCCTCGTAAAGAACGGATAAGAGGGGTGAGATACAAGTTAAAAAGGAGGGGGTAAAGGGAGGAGCCCTGAGGGACACCACATGTCAACCTGACTTTATCAGCAGAAAAGGCAGATGCGGTAGACTCTTTTCTTTGCGGAATATGACTTCCACATCACGTTCCGTCTGGGAGTGGACAACCGCAAGGCAGACGCCTTGTCCCGTCAGGAAAGCACAGAGGATCAGGAAAGGCATGCGCCCATGGCAATCATTCCTAAAGAAAAAGTGATCTGTATCGTGAGAGCGGAGGAGTTCCTCACAGAGATACATCAGAATCGTTCTCAGGAACATTGGGAAAGATGGGCAAAATGCGCTTGAAGGACGGATAATAAGGGAAGGTCTACCTTTCTTTAAGGACAAGCTGTATCTGCCTACCCAGGTGTTACAAATGAAAGCGTTTTGATGGTGTCATCAGTCTCCATTAGCGGTTCATCCGGGAATAACTAAAACTACAGAGCGGTTGCAACGACACTTCTGGTGGGAATCCATGACGGTCACAGCCAAGAAATGGGTATCAGAATGCGAGACGTGTGCAAGAGGAAAATCGGGCCACACAAAGGCCAGAGGAAAGCTCAGGCCGCTGCCCACACCACCTTATCCTTGGCACACCATCAGTCTTGACTTCATCACCGGACTGCCCACTGAACTGGGTAAGTCAGCGGTGTTAGTCGTGGTAGACAGCCTGACAAAAATGGGTCACTTCGTGCCTTGTAGGAACTTACCAACGGCGGGACAGACAGCACAGCTGATCTTGAGTGAGATTGTTCGTCTCCCTGGTCCGCCGGCAGTGATAGTATCGGACCAAGGACCTCAGTTCATGGCTAGCTTCTGGAGAACGTGGTGCAAGGCGCTACAGATAGAGGCAGCAGTTTCCACTTCATTCCATCCTCAGACCGACGAGCAAACAGAGCGACTCAATCAGACTCTAAAGAAATACTTGAGGTGCTACTCGGAGGAGGCCCAAGAGTCCTGGGTCTGAATGCTTTGGCTGGCTGAGCTCTCATACAACAACGCTGTACATTGCTCCATAGGGGTCTCGCCCTTCATGGCCAATTTCGGGTATGTCGCGAAGATCCTTCCAGTGACTGTCCCGGCGGAAGTGTGCAATCAACCAACGGTCCAAGTTCGCATGTAGACTCTGTTACGGTTACATCGGAAACTGGCTGGGCACCTCCAGAAAGCTAAGATGGTGTACAAGAAATGGGTGGATCGTCGGAGGGTGGATGGACCCGAATACAAGGTGGAGGACCGGGTGTGGCTGTCCACCAGGAACATCCGATTCAAGCTCAGGAGTTTTTGTCATCCTCGGTTCATAGGCCCGTACGAGGTGGTGAGGAGAGTGAACCCCGTTGCTTACAAGCTTCGCCTTCCAGGAAGCCTGAGGATACACCCAGTGTTCCACTGTGGTTTGTTAAAACCGGCTGGTCCAGTGAGGAGGAGGGCTCTTCCTCCCATCATCACGGCGGATGGGGTGGAATACGAGGTGCGGAGGATTCGGGATTCCCAGTATCGTAGAGGAAGATTGTAGTTTCTGGTGTCGTGTAAAGGATATTTGGAGGAGGAAGATTCCTGGGAACCGAGCAGCGAGGTGCATGCCCCTAGGGCGGTTCGTTCCTTCTACGAGAAGTGTCCGGGGAAGCAGGGATCTAGAAGGCGCTGGGATGGGGGGCCTACAGTCAGGATCTAGCTGATGCGCCTGCCAAGAAGAAAGAAAAGGAAGCGCAGTAGAAGAATGGAACTATGAGTCCCAGAAGGCTCACAGGAGAGAAGGAGTGATTAAAAGGAGGAAGCGCGCACTTCTGCGCTTGCGTAATACTGTGTTCATTGGAGAACCACATCGGCTGGCGAGGGAAGCTGCCAATGCAGAGAGACTGTTCTGATTATTCGGGAAAAATATGGAGCGAGGATCCGCTCGTACTGGACCCGAGATTTCAAAGCTCGTAACGCCGTCAGGTAGGGAGAGAGGAGTTTGCATACTCCGTTTCTCAAGATATCGCACCCGTTTGACTGTTTGATAATCAGCTGACGAAGCCGTGAAGTTAACGGATTGCCCCGCCTTTTCCGCCTCTTGAAGCAAAGAGGGCGGGATAAGAACTTCAACCACTTAGGTGTTCAACTTGCTGTGGAGGTTTCATTTATTTACTTATCAGCGCGTTGCTCCCACAGTGAGGAAGAGCGCTACTGGGTTTGAAGTTAATTTGTTTTTCATTTACGAGGAAGCGTGTTGATTCCCCTGAGAGGAGGAGCGCTAAAATTCATGACAATAAAGGCGGCGGTTGTTATACCGTGGAAGCCTGGTGTACACTGTTTGGTGACTTAGACGATATCAACATAAACTTGTATTTACAAGAAGCATCTCGGGAAGGGCTATGGATTAACTATTCTTCATATGACTTAGTCAGGAGGTTTTATTTTGTGCAGGACCCGGTTCATTGTACTTATAGTGGATCAGAGTTTACTTGGTCATTTAATTTGGCAGAGGATCTGCAGTGAAGGTACATATTGTTTAGTGAGACCTAATGAGAGTAGCATTTGGGGGGGAAAGTGTGTATGCTAATGTTGTCTGCTTGTGTCTTACAGATCCTTTGTCCCTGCAGTCCCTTCCCGTCCTATGTCCCCTGCCTGATCTGACTTGAACTCAGTGTAATTCAGATTGAGTTCGGAAAGATCTGGAAGCGGAACCCTTATAGCATCAACCTGACCCTGAGGAGAAAGAGAATCATAACACCTCTAATGCGTATGTTGTGGCGCCGGGACCTGTTTTCCAGGTCCTCGACCTGGGCTTGGAGGTCCACCTGTTGGTTATGCATCCGGATAATCTCCTGTTGCAGAGCCGCTATCTCCATGTCCCTCCCGTCGCTCTTACCTACCAGATCCGCGACTCTCTCACTGATGCCATCAACCTCACGTCTGACCTCCCGGATCTCCGATGGAAACTCTTGCTTGAGGGTATGGATGTCTTCTCTCAAAGCAACAACCATAGATTCGAGGAACACCTTGGTGATGGGCTCAGCTCCGTCCTCCATCTCTGACTTTGGGCCTGAGGGCCCAGCCGTTGTGGTGGAGGCCATTTGTCGAGCTGGGGCCTTGACAAACAAGTCCTTGATGGTCTTTTCCTTACTGTTCTTGGAGGAAGAAATAGCACTCTCCTGCTAAGCTCAAAAAGGTTGTGGAAGGCCCCCCCAATCCCTGTTATCAGATCCGTCTCAACTGTCGGAGTCAATGCATGACCCTCCTGGCCCCGGCACTCACCCCCAAGCTTTAGGGAAGCCTTCGGCCCTCCGGGCACTTTCTTCCTCCTTTATGCCTCACTCCACTGGGCCTCATAGCACGTCTCTCTTAGTTCGAGGGGGGCACAGGCTTATTCCTCCAGTTGGTGTATGCTCGCCAGCAGTTGCACCGAAGTCCCCCTTTTGCCAGCAAGTCCCGAAGGGCGTCACCACTGTCTGCGTCCTGCCTCCGTGCTGGTACAGTCCCGACTCCCCTGATGACTCTCAGCTCATCGCCTGCCAAGCTCCTCCGTGATTGCTGAGCTGCGTACGTTTCACCCTCCGCTGCTCCGGCCGATATGCCGTGTCCAGCGCTTCCCTGTCCCACCGTGTCTCCCCTTGAGCTTGTCTGGGCCCAATCCTGTGCACTTAAGCTGCGTTTCTCTGCCCCAGTGTCTCGACCCGGCGGGTCGCAGTCCTTCGCCAACTATCCCCGCAGGCTTCAGCGGCCCACGCTGCGGGCGGTGGGAGAATAACTCAGCCGCCCTGGGGGAGAGCTCCACTAATGCCCCAAACTGCAGCTCCAATCCCCCATACCTTGGCTTGACAGGAAACTCCTCCATAAAATGGCGGTGTGGTCCTCCGTGTGCCGCCTGACTCCGCGCTCGTCGTGTTCTCTTCTCCCCTACCGCCACACCGAGAGAGGTGCCCGCTGACAGTGCTTTCCTACACCTCCAGGTCAGCAATCTCTACCTGTGTCGCTGTAGAGGCCCAGCAGGCCGTGCCGCGAGACACATCACCACTCGCTTCAGCCCAGGCAGCCCTCAGCTCACTCACAGGCCCACCGGGCACACCGCTTTGCCACTCACAGGAATCCGTGCCTCACCGGCTCTGCTGCCAACCTCCTCAGTCCACCGGCCCACCGGGCATGTGCTCGCTCCTGGGCTCCGTGCAGCTCGCCCTCCGCAGCCTCACTTTGTACCGCAGCTCCGGGCCGCCGCACCTGCTGCACCGCTCCCGGCCGGATAGAGATCACGGGGCCTTCACCACTTCCCCACTAAGGGTCTTCTCCCACCCGTCGGTGCCCCGCCAGTACCGCACCTCCAACTCCTCGGCACAGGGTGCGGCGCTCTCCTCTCAAGATGGCAGCCCGGGCCTGGCATCCCAGCAGCTCACCAAAACGCCACCACAGGGGTCCACTAGTCCGTAGCTCCCCGGACGCCTGCTGCCAAAGTCAGGACAACGGAGGCGGCCCTCATTATTGTCGGTCCATTAGCTCAGGTGCAGTACCCCTCGGGAGACAGTCCGGCCAGCCCCAGCAGCCCCAGCCTCACTTCTCCTGCGCAGACTTGTGACTACCAGAGCGCGGTTGCAGGCAGGTTACAGCCCCGCAGTGATCGTCCCCAGCCTGGAAGGGTAAACGCTGGGCTCAGGACCCCCTCCGATATAACCACTCAGGCCGACTGTCACTGAATAGGCCTGAAAGCCGGTGCTATGTTAGGTCGTCGGTGGGAGCTCCAAGCAGTCGTCTGCTCACGCTGCCATCTTGGCCACGCCCCCCACATTTTCAATTTTAAACGAGATTCAACTGGGAGCCAATGCATGGTGCGCAGGTGGGTGTGTATACTATGCCTAGATGACAGACCCAATAACAGTCTGGCTGCCCAGTTTTGGACTACTTGAAATTTCTTGGCAAGAAAACCCGGACTACCAACCAGAAGGGCATTGGCATAGTCCAGGCGGAACAAGATCAGGGCGCGGACCACAGTTTCTTTGGCACTTCTAGGCAGAAGGGGAAGAAACTTCCTTAGGATTTTCAAAGTGCCGAAGCAGGTCCCTGTCAATTGCTTCCCTTGTGTTGAAAAGTTCAAATTTTCATCTAACCAGATGCCGAGATTTTTTATGGCAATTTTCCCGCAATGGGCCGGGGAAAACCAGGAGGCCACAGCCTTTCTCTAAAATCCGCAGAGAAAGAGCCATACAAAAGCACCTCAGATTTTCCTTTGTTGCACTTCAGCTGTGCATTCGCAAGCCAGCGAAAGACAGAAGACTGACAGTGTTGCGCAGCCATGACATAGTCATCATCCTTGCTCGAGGAAAACAGAAGCTGAGTATCATCAGTGTATACCATCACTTTGGCCCCTAATGACTCAGTGAGATAGACCAGCGGAGTCAAATAGATGTTACAAAAAAAAGGGTCTAAGTGATGACCCCTGCGGCACGCCAGTTGTCACCTGCATGTGCACGCAGGCACACGGGGGAGCCAGACCTGTTGCGACCGACCTTCCGAGAAGGACCTGATCAACTGAAGAGCAGATCCATAAATACCTATTTCTGAAAGCCGATCAAGGAGCTGGGAGTGGGGCACAGTGTTGAATGCTGCCAAGAGGTCTAGCGTGACCAAGGCTGCTCTCCTGCCGGCATCCAAACACTCCTGGATCGCCTCTGTCACCTCTAACAATGCTGACTCTGTACTATACGAGGCACGGAAACCGGATTGCGCTGAATGAAGCAGGCCTGAAGCCTCTACATAGTTGGTAAGTTGAGATGCGACCGCCTTCTCGCAGACCTTAGCCAAGTTTGGCAAAAGCGAGATAGGGCGGTAGTTCTCAGGTAACAGAGGGTCAAGCTACAGCTTTTTGAGAAGGGGAAGAATCAGCGCCTGCTTCCACGACATTGGAATGAACGCCTTGCGAAGCAACATGTTAACCATTAGATTCACCTCTGGATTAATAGTATCCGCCACTTCGGACAGAAGCCTGGCCGCACATGGGTCATTAGGTGATCCCGACTTTAGTGCCTTAAGGATTCTGAGAGAGCTGGGCAGATCGACAGGCATAAACGCGGAAAAAATGAGGCAGATTCTGACACCAGCTTCCCTAACGGGGTGACTATAAGCTTCCCGAAAGTACTCAAAAAATGTATCTTGTATACTAATTATTTTGTCCCTGAAAAATTTTGCCAAGGTGTTACACCAGGTCTCCGAGGCTGGCGCCACATTAGCCAGGGCGCTGGGGGCCAAGAAACTCTGCACGATTGCAAACATTTCTTTTTAATTGTTATTGGCCCCGGTCAATGCTTGCGGAATAATGCTGGCCTTTGGCCACTCCAATAGCCGCATAATAGAGTTTTGTCTAAAAGCGTGTTTGGCAATGGAACAATAACCACTGGAGCGCCATGCTTTCTCCAATACTTTACAAGCATGTTTCAGAGTCTTTCACTCAGGGGTAAACCAAGGCTTGGAGGGGGTCTCTCTCCTCAGATTTGGCTGACATGGTGCAGATAGAGCACAAACCAAGTCAGAGATCCAATCTGCAAACCTAGACACATTTTCCTCCATGTCCCCTTGAAGGGAAGGCCGCAAGGCTGCCAGAAAGCTACTAAGCTGGCCAGGGTCCATTTTCCTAGAGGTCGGGTGATGGCTGCTGGCCAGTCGGAAAGGACGCTTAATATCCCATGAGAAAAATATGGGAAGGTAGTACGACCAGGAGACCGGCAACGGCTTCACAACCGAAATGGGGACATTTGAGTAGATGTCTCCAAAGTGTGCCCTCCTTTATGGGTAGGATACCTGACCCATTGGGAGAGCTGGGCCAAGTGAAGATAGTCAAGAAAAGCTGCAGAGTCTGTTGACTCCGTGTGGTCAAGGTGGAGATTGATATCCCCAAGGAGCACATAATTTGAAAAACGCAATGCTCGCTCTGCCAGCGCTTCCCCGCAAGTTTCCAGAAATACACTGGCTGGTCCAGGCAGCTGATATATCAGGGACCCCCCCAAGAGTGAAATGAGCAGAGAGTTGTAGGCTAAAATCCTGGACCTCACAGTCACCCCAGAGGGTGGATGTTTCACTATGAAGGTTACAGCATTCCCTGTACAGAATAGCCAAACCACCACCTCTGCCAACTAGTCGATCCATCCAATGAACTTTAAAGCCAACAGGTGAGGCGGAGGCCACAATGAGGTTTGAAAAGGCATCAAGCCAGGTCTCAGTAATGAACAATGGATCTAAAAACATGCAACATCTACATAATGCTTCCTCAGTGATCTGGCATTGATAAGGCATGCACTGATGCTTCCAAGCATGGATGAATCAGCAGACATGTTATTCAGAGAGAGCTCTGGTGTAAATATGTACCCACAATCCACACAGACAGTCACTTGTAAGACCTACTGAGTTGCCGCTATGTGACGGGCATGATAGAGCTCTGAGGGATTTTAAGAACTCACTTGATAACTGGGTGTTATTTCTGGTCCCTGATTCAAATCGGTCAGTATGAGCGCTGACTTAGCGCTGATGGGTGCAGACGAGCGCGCCCGCTGCATGCTTGAACGGAGGCCATTTAAAAAGGGCATGGCTGATACTGGCATGCAGGGTGCAACGACTAGAACGCTGACCGCAATCAGCTTGAGTCACGTCCAAGATGGCCGCTAACCGGCAGTAGCCTCCCAAAAGTGCAAACAAAGTTGCGTGGTGTATAACACACTCCAAGCGGAGTTAAAAAGAGATAACACACAAAAGTAAAACAATTTCTGCGGTTAAAAAATAGCAGCTATATTCTTGCAATATTTATAAAAACATACCCCCCAATTCCCCATGCCATAACAAGCTGAGTAAATTTGTTTACAATAATCGGATTCAACTAGGTGAGCAAGTTAACCTTTCCAATTCGCCGCACGGCCGGACTGAGCCCAGTTAAATAGGGTTTGCCTGATGCCGGAGTGCAGCATGCAATGACTGGAACGCTGACCGCGATCAGCTCGAGTCACATCGAGGATGGCCGCTAACCGGCAGTAGCCTCCCAAAAATGCAGATAAATTTGTGTGGAGTATAACACACTCCAAGTGAAGTTAAAAAGAGATAACACACAAAAGTAAAACAATTTCTGTGGTTAAAAAATAGCAGCTATATTCTTGCAGTATTTATAAAAAACATTCCCCCAATTCCCCATGCCGTAACAAGCTGTGTAAAAATGTTTACAATAATCAGTTCAAATAGGTGAGCAAGTTAACCTTTCCAAAGCGCCGCACGGCCGGACTGAGCCCAGTCAAATAGGGTTTGCCTTATGCAGGCGTGCAGCGTGCAACGACTGGAACGCTGACCGCGATCAGCGTGAGTCACGTACTAGATGGCCGCTAACCGGCAGTAGACTCCCAAAAGTGCAAATAAAGTTGCGTGGAGTAAAACACACTCCAAGTGAAGTTAAAAAGAGATAACACACAAAAGTAAAACAATTTCTGCGGTTAAAAAATAGCAGCTATATTCTTGCAGTATTTATAAAAAACATTCCCACGAATTCCCCATGCTGCAACAAGCTGAGTAAAAACTTTGACAATAATCAGATTCAAATAGGTGAGCAAGTTAACCTTTGAAAAGCAGAGTCTTAATACCACTCAGAATGCCAATGCAAGACACAACCTCCACCTCCCTCTCTGTATCCATATCTTGCCTCACCTCAAGAGAGCTCCACTGGATCCCACTACAGAAATGCTGACAATTTGAACTCCCCTCCCACACTTTCAAGGTCCTCCATAACATCGGAGCTGCCTCCCTCATCCACCACCTACACTTCTACCAGCCCACCAGGCAACTGCAATCAACATCTCTTTCTCTCTCACATATCCCCTGAATTCACAGAAGCAGAGCCAGAGGTCTCTCTTTCACCTACATTACGTCGAAGACCTGGAATGACAGACACCCCAACACATGAAGACCTCTACCTCACTACTTGACTTTTGCAAGAAGCTGAAGACCTGGCTCTTCAACTAACCCTGAGGATCTCTTCCAGATGGCTCAGACCTACTCATGCTCAACCTACGCACCTGCTTAAGTGCCTGCATACCCTATGGGGCACAAAAAATCAACTTAACATCACATAACATAACATAACATAACATAACATAACATAACATAACATAAAATAACATGACAACAGTCCTAGTGTTCTCTTACATCTAACAGGAAAATGCAGTTTGAATCAGGAACTGTGCCCCCAACAAACTCAGACACCTAGGTCTGGTAAGACAACCATACAGCAGCCATACCCATTTAAAAAGGGTATGGCTGATACTGGCATGCAGCGTGCAACGACTAGAACGCTGACCGCAATCAGCTTGAGTCACGTCCAAGATGGCCGCTAACCGGCAGTAGCCTCCCAAAAGTGCAAATAAAGTTGCGTGGTGTATAACACACTCCAAGTGGAGTTAAAAAGAGATAACACACAAAAGAAAAACAATTTCTGCGGTTAAAAAATAGCAGCTATATTCTTGCAATATTTATAAAAACATTCCCCCCAATTCCCCATGCCATAACAAGCTGAGTTAATTTGTTTACAATAATCGGATTCAAATAGGTGAGCAAGTTAACCTTTCCAATTCGCCGCACGGCCGGACTGAGCCCAGTTAAATAGCGTTTGCCTGATGCCGGAGTGCAGCATGCAATGACTGGAAGGCTGACCGCGATCAGCTCGAGTCACATCCAAGATGGCCGCTAACCGGCAGTAGCCTCCCAAAAATGCAGATAAATTTGTGTGGAGTATAACACACTCCAAGTGAAGTTAAAAAGAGATAACACACAAAAGTAAAACAATTTCTGTGGTTAAAAAATAGCAGCTATATTCTTGCAGTATTTATAAAAAATATTCCCCCAATTCCCCATGCCGTAACAAGCTGTGTAAAAGCGTTTACAATAATCAGTTCAAATAGGTGAGCAAGTTAACCTTTCCAAAGAGCCGCACGGCCGGACTGAGCCCAGTTAAATAGGGTTTGCCTGATGCCGGTGAGCAGCGTGCAACGACTGGAACGCTGACCGCGATCAGCGCGAGTCACGTACTAGATGGCCGCTAACCGGCAGTAGACTCCCAAAAGTGCAAATAAAGTTGCGTGGAGTAAAACACACTCCAAGTGAAGTTAAAAAGAGATAACACACAAAAGTAAAACAATTTCTGCGGTTAAAAAATAGCAGCTATATTCTTGCAGTATTTATAAAAAACATTCCCACGAATTCCCCATGCTGCAACAAGCTGAGTAAAAACTTTGACAATAATCAGATTCAAATAGGTGAGCAAGTTAACCTTTGAAAAGCAGAGTCTTAATACCACTCAGAATGGCAATGCAAGACTCAACCTCCACCTCCCTCTCTGTATCCATATCTTGCCTCACCTCAAGAGAGCTCCACTGGATCCCACTACAGAAATGCTGACAATTTGAACTCCCCTCCCACACCTTCAAGGTCCTCCATAACATCGGAGCTGCCTCCCTCATCCACCACCTACACTTCTACCAGCCCACCAGGCAACTGCAATCAACATCTCTTTCTCTCTCACATATCCCCTGAATTCACAGAAGCAGAGCCAGAGGCCTCTCTTTCACCTACATTACGTCGAAGACCTGGAATGACAGACACCCCAACACATGAAGACCTCTACCTCACTACTTGACTTTTGCAAGATGCTGAAGACCTGGCTCTTCAACTAACCCTGAGGATCTCTTCCAGATGGCTCAGACCTACTCATGCTGAACCTACGCACCTGCTTAAGTGCCTGCATACCCTATGGGGAACAACAAATCAACTTAACATAACATAACATAACATAACATAACATAACGTAACATAACAACAGTCCTAGTGTTCTCTTACATCTAACAGGAAAATGCAGTTTGAATCAGGAACTGTGCCCTCAACAAACTCAGACACCTAGGTCTGGTAAGACAACCATACAGCAACTATACAGGGGATTAACAAAAATAATCCTGTCATCCCCTTTGCTTCCTTCAAAAGACGTAAAATGTCGACACAGGTGACCCCTGAAAACCTAACAACCCTAGTGTGGGTACTGACTGGCTTTAGCAGCCTGCCACACACTGGCATGTTTCTGAACCCCTCGGTGGAGAGCCTCTGCTCTCTGGGACCAGAATCAATGCAGAGGTGTCATAGATCCTCCCCCAGGATGGCCTAGTGCTCGGAGAGGAAAGCTTTAAAGACCTGCAACTTTTGTAATGCGACCCCCAGCCTCTGCACTAGTAGATGGCAGCCCCTGGTTACACCCCTACTTTAGGCAGAAAAACCAGTGGGAAAATTCAAAAAGATATGAGGTGTGCCCACCTCTGCCTACCCCACCGCTAAAGTGGGGGAAAGCGAGGTGAGGCACAACTTTCAATCTCTGCCATCTTGAAGATGGGGGACTCCTTCAATCAGGGCTAGATCTATGCCCCCTCCCATATGAGGGTGGCATAAAAGAGGGTGTGGTCACCCCAGCTAAGTTACCTATCTGTTACCCCCCTAAAACACTTCCTAAATTTAGTATTTAGGTAGCTCACCTATACCTGGCACTCTACAGACCAAAGAAGAAGATGTAAGACAGCCGCTGCCGGACCAGGAACTGAACCGCTGCAGATAGAACCCGGCAGGAATCTCACCACCCGGAACCGGTTTGACCATGGACCTGTCATTCTTCCAGATACTCTGCAAGGCCTCCAAAAAATTCGGGAGACTTTTCAAGCTTTACCAAAGTACCAAGAACTTCCCTTTGGACTAGAGACTATAGTCCACGGCATCTGCCAGTACCAAAACCCCATTGATGAAGACCGAACCTAAGGTCAACGCGACTCACTGCTCCCAAGAACTCCATGACTGCAGCGGCAGACGACTGGCATTTGTGTCGATATTACTCTGCCCAGTCAGAAAAACAACCCAACACCCTGCAGCAGGAGGGCCTTCACAACCTCGATGGATCCCCTCAGCACTACAACTGGAGCTGTGCCCAGCCCAGTGTACGTACCCTCCTGCAAGTGGCCCTGCCAGGTCCTACACTGCCTGCCAGACCTCGACCACCCTATGACAGTCCAACGACAGCAGAACTTCTCCATGCGGTCGACAGCAGTCAGTCGCCACAGTCCGTGATGGTAACCATGTTGGCAGTCTGCTGAAAACAGCCTGCTTCATTGCTCTCCACGGACCGTGATGGTAAATCTCATTACCGGTATTGATCGCCTTGGCATAGATTCTGAATGCCACACAGCTTGGGTGCCCCCAGTCCTCCATGACCGACATTGCCTGCAGTGTTGGCCTGAGACACTCGAGAACTGGATTAGAACTCTAAGTGGTATACGTACTTGTAACACCACACATTTATTTTCCTCCACAGGTTAATATTGAACTGCTCTGAAATTTGCACTGTCAAACTTCTGAAACCTAAAAAGTATTTTTAATGAGAACCGTACTTACCGTAATGAGAAGACCTTGGACTTAAAATAAAATATAACAAAGCATAATTTTCTTAAATTGGTCTGGATCGATTTTTTGAGTTGCATGTCGTTATTGATCACTGTGGTGGAATAAATGTCTTACAGTCCTGTGTTAGGCCTAAGGCTGCTCGCCCACACTACTACTAATAGAGCCCTTTGGGTTTTGCATTGAGTCCTGTACATTTTTTGGGAACCCCTAGACACTATGCAAGGTATTACCACCCAGTGGCAACATCATACACAGAGCCAGTTTCCTACAATGTGCTTCAGGCAGACCTGTCATGCAGAATTTGACACTGGGATGTCAACAGGAAGGACACAGGCCCCACCCTGAATATTCTCTTGAGTTCAGAGGAGTCATCTTTTCTCTTTCTGGTCAGCCTATTGTGTGGGAGGAATTTCACACCTCATTCATGGCTAAACACTGTGAGGGAGTAGGTGGAGAGCTAATTCAAATTGCCCTCCTGAAAGCTCAGGAAGGTGGATTATAATAATTGTTAAAAGAAGTGGTTTAATATTTTTTCTAGCTGGTCTTCGCGCTAGTTTTCCACATTGGACAGCCACGTCTCCCACAGTGAAAACAGTAATTGGGCCTTGCTATTCTAGGTACATGGTAACATTACTTTCCTAAATATTCCACTTTAAATATCATGCACCTTAGCTTGTGGGCTGCAAGGCTTAAAGAGGGATAACATACTGATATTTAAAAAGGAATGTTTTTACCTGTCAAAAAGAGTTATTTTAACAGGTTGCAGTGCAGATTTTACAGTGCAGCAGTCAGTCTGCACTAATATGCCAAAAGCCATATTTTCCGTTCGTCACACTAGTGGATGGCACAATGAGTGCTGCACTCCATAGGTGATATTTAACCTTTCATGCAATGGGATTGTTTCCATACCATATACTATGTCCTTATGGAAAAGTTAATAACGCCAATTTGGGATTAGCTCTATATGTTTTAGGAGTCAGAATACATGCACTGGGCACTGAACAGCAGTGCCCTAGTGTGCAGACTATTAGAAACCAACAAAATGTCCAGGCAGACTGTTCCATTTACATTCAAAAGGGACCCTACACCAAAAATTCTAAGGTTCCAAGCTTTGTTCTGCTTAATTTGGATCATTTTCATACATAAAACAGTTCCATTTATTTATGCATGTCTTGAGATAAAATTGATTAAGTGCAATGTCAAACAAAACTCATCATGACATAAAACACAACATATTGTGAAAAAGACATTATAAGAGACATTTGTGTTGAAAGTACATATGCAAAAATGTTGTTCATTTCCAATAGTATAGTGGTCAGGTCCAGGTGGTTTAGGGCCCAAGCCTTGCTTGTTTACACTGCTAGTGTGCAGTCTAAGCACTAATAATAAAATTCAGCCACACATGGGTACAACTAAGCAAAAGGGATTTTTATCAATAGCTACCACAATGTTTTGTTCATTTTGTGGCCAGACAATCAAAATGGGGTCCCTTTGCCCCCCCTATATTCCCATTCAGCTCAAGGTATGCTCACTTTGCTGCTTTATATATTTGTTCATTCATTTTTAGGACACAGAGACAATACAATGCCCCTGAGTGCTCTAATGGCTGCAACAACATATTGTTTAGGTTGTGGCCAGCCAATAAGGATTGACCAGTCCCACTTACAGTGGCCAATCAGAGCACACTTGGACACCTGCATTCCAAATACATGCGTTGTACATTCATGAGCTAATTTTGAAAAATTAGCATTTAAAGAGGGAATCACTTTAGACATGAACAGTTAACATTTACAATTTTGGTCCCGTGGTACTGGTCCTTTGATACGGGTTCAATCTGATTGTTTGGCCACAGCATCGGAGAAAATGTTGCGGCCGGCATTAAAGGACTAGAAGACTTGCTCCCCAAAACCTGAAAATGATTTTTAAATGGCCCATAAAGAATCAGGGTAATCCAGACCAGTGAGGGTGGTGTATCGAGACCCCCAGTAATTAAAACAACAAAATCAGCTTGTTTTCTTGGATGTACTACAGCATTATCATGAGAGCCAGAGAGGCCTGGGTGGTACTGCTATACTGCGGTAGTCCCATAATTCGCTAAATAATTAAAGAATGCTGTGCTGTGACCTGCACAGTGGGGGTTGGCAGCTCCATTGGGTTTGGACACAGACCTTATGACCTTCCTCTATTGCGCATGGCCGCCATGCCTGCGCTATGGGTGGTGAGTGCCCTAAGGTAGATTGTGTGCAGGGCCTGGTCACAGGTTGGCTGCTCCCTTGGGGCTTGACACATGTTGCCAGAGGGGGTTGGGGATTTACTGAACTTAGAATAGGATCAACAAACCCCAGAAATTTACTGGAGAACTCCAAAGGTTTAAGTGACACTATGGTTAGGCATGATAAGATTTTAGTTTATGTAAAAAAAAACCTTAGAAATTCACTAAAATAAATACAAAGGTTAAACTGGTATGAAAGTTACATGTTCAAATGAGATAAGAACTAATGTTTAAAACCCCCAAAACACACTGAAATTTGCCAGTTATAGTTTAGTGAAAAAACTATTATTTGGGCCCCATTATGCACAACTGATTAAATTATATATTACATCATTCATTACATGCTAAATTACATAACTGATGACTCACTGAATGCAGCTCAAATGACATCATTAAGGACATCACTGATGACATATTATTATTATGAAAGCGTGCTATATGCAAATCTTTCTGGACTTCAAGTACTTCAACATGCTACTCTTGTGCTCAATTTTTTATCAATAATTAAGAGCACAATATTTGACCATATGACACACAGCATATATGGCAACTATCTACATTTGGTAGATGTTGACCTATATTTACTGGTATTCATCAACCTCAGAAATAAAATGCTTCCATAGACTTCAATGGGGTCACCCACTTTTTAAACCTTGAACACCATCCAAAAAACGTATTTTTCTATTCAGCTTAACAGGCTCATCCTCTTAATTACTACACATGAACCACATTATTAAATCAAGAAGCTGACAAGTATGTTTTTGCCACTGATAAAACACCTTCATCTGGGACCTATGGATAAAACTCAGAAGTTTGGTAAAATACACCACACACATTCCTGAGATGAGCACAATGGCATGCAATCTATGTTGATAAGAAGCTTTGCCTTTTCTCATAGTTTTGTGTTAATCCACAAACTACTTTGAAACCTGCCTCTGCAACGCACATGAGGTGTGATCAGTTTTCATTGTTTTTGAACATATACCCAACCCTTTGCTGGTTGGTAAAATATGCACCATATAATTTTCACTATGCACAGCCAAAACTGCCTGCGATTTTTACGCTGTTTCCATTCTATGCACCCACACTTATACACTCAGGCCCAAATTTACAAAAGTTTTGCATGGGGTCTGTGTTACTTTTTTAAATGCAGATCCATTGCCAAATCGTTTTAATTTTTTTTATTTTTTTTGTCCTCATACGCCAGAATATATTCTCAGAGTACCAAATCCATACCATCCACCACGCAGCAGATAGGCCCCTTCTTAAATAGATTGTAAACTCTGAAGATCTTAATGGATGCACTTTCTGCAGATACCCACAAGATTCCAAAAAGAGGAAGTCAATTCAGTTCATCTATCTTCCCAGGCCCTTGAACTGATCTGGGGTAATTCACACTGCAAAAAGGCATAATCATTGGACAACAAGAGTTACATCCTATGCAGCCAATTGATACAGGGAATCCAGAAATGATTCCTTCTCTTCCAATCTGCCCTGTCTAAGTTCAATGTGTATTTGATTGTGTTTATCCAATCTAGGTATGAAGGTGCAGTATCTTTAACCCAAAGTTTGCATATTTCTCTGCGTGCCGGAATAGTTAAATATAAAGACAACTTATTTATATCTTGAGGAAATGACTCATAATTACTAAAAATACAAAAAATACAAGTGATATACAGACCTGTTTATCAAAGTTAAACAAATTCTTCATACTTTGGATACAGTAGACAAAAAATTGCTTAGAACAGGACAAGTTAAAAACATGTGAAGGTCGTCTGCTTTTTCCTGGATGGATGGATGTGTTAAAAGATGGATGAGTGATAGGGTCAATGGATTGATTCATGAATAGATGAGTAGATGGATGGGTGGATGGAAGTATGGATGGCTAAAAGAAAGAGGGATGAGAGAGAAAGTGTGAATGGGTGGAAGGATGAGTGCCTGGGTGGAGGAATGAGTATGTGAAAGGAGGCTTGATGGATGTGTGAATAGATGGATGACTGAAAGAGTGGATGGATAAGGTAAAAGGATGAATGGAGGGATGGATGAGTGATCAGGTGTATGGAGGGATGCATGAGTTGAATGATGGATGGATGGAAGGATAGATGACGGATAGGTTTGCAAATGGTTTAATATTGAAGGGGCACACAGATGGAAGGACAGAATGAATGGCGAACGACTGAATGATGAATGAAAGAATGATTACAGCCTGTAACCCCCATTATATTAAGTACATTTCCTATAGATTGACTTTCACATTTATATGAGTCAATGTCTCTATATAATATGACTGATGTAACGCATTTCGACACCATGTCCTACCTACTTGGGATGAGTAGCACTATAAAAAAATTAAATACACATAAGAGAGGGTCTATGTGAAGAGGAGGGTCGCCATTGGAGGGTGGTGGCAAGGCCAGACTGGCCGGACTGGGCATAGGGCGTTTACCTGGGAGACTAGAGAGGTGGGGGGGGGGCGGTTTTGTTCCCACAAAAAGACCTGCACATTTTCTCAAAGCTGCACACATACTGAAATACCATGAAGTGAACAATTGTCTCAACCTAATATAAACTTCTTTTCACTTGTACTTAAGTGGTTGTCTATTTACTTTCTTATATACTACTGTGGGACCTCTTGTGATGTGTCTGTAAAACTTACCTTTTCTCCTGAATTTTGAGCCCCATACTGAATTTTTGTCTTTAATTTTGACCCTCTGGGCCCGATTCACAGAATGAACTTAAGACTCAATCCTAAACTTACTACTATTTTGGTATTAACAGAATGCACTTACTCATTTCGGTATTCACAGAAGGCACTTACTCATTTCGGTATTCACAGCAGTTAGAAGTCCTAACTTTAGGACTCCTAAATGCCTTCTGTGAATACTGAAACTCTTACAATTAGGATTTTTCTCAATTTAGTAGTAGTAAAGTTAGGACTCCTAACTTTCGGACTCCTAAATGTCTTCTGTGAATACCGAAAGTCTTAAAATTAGGATTTTTCTCAATTTAGTAGTAGTAAAGTTAGGACTCCTAACTTTAGGACTCCTAAATGCCTTCTGTGAATACCGAAAGTCTTAAAATTTGGATTTTTCTCAATTTAGTAGTAGTAAAGTTAGGACTCCTAACTTTAGGTCTCCTAAATGCCTTCTGTGAATACTGAAAGTCTTAAAATTAGGATTTTTCTCAATTTAGTAGTAGTAAAGTTAGGACTCCTAACTTTAGGACTCCTAAACTGAGAAAAATCCTAATTTTAAGACTTTCTGTATTCACAGAAGGCATTTAGGGGTCCTAAAGTTAGGACTTCTAACTTCTGTGAATACCGAAATGAGTAAGTGCCTTCTGTGAATACCGAAATGAGTAAAAGCATTCTGTGAATACCAAAATAGTAGTAAGTGTAGGATTGAGTCTTAAGTTCATTCTGTGAATTGGGCCCTTTGTTCTCAACTTTTACACTCACCATCCTGAATTTGCACCCATGGCAGTTGGTCACCCTAAATGAGAAGTCATAACCAGTGCATGATGAGGGCACAACTTATACTAAGTTCACGAAACAATTAATAGCAAATGTCATTGATTTTCTCTTTATAAACGTTAGTCACTATAACATGCATAATATGTATAGCTCATCCCAAAGCTTCCTAGAGGAGATGAAATGAAGAAGTGCGGCTTTGCTTTGCCCTCTCAAACAACCCCTTGACCCATCTTCAGGAATCAATAATGGCTCAAACAAAGCATTAGCATGTTCTTTAGGGTGACCTTTGTGCACTATATCGAAATTCTGTTAAAATTTTTTGCACACAAAACATGCCTTTTTCAAGCGAAGTGAAATCTAACCATAATTACAGACAAGATATCACCTCTCCTAATGTATATGTGTGGGGGTCTGTGATTCACGGTCACTACTTCTTCCATTCAGCAGAAAAAGAAATCAGGCTGCTTTTGACACATTTACATGTTGCCACAAGAGGGTGTAGAGCGACAGTTAGAAAGGTTGACATGAGTCCTTTAAAAAACACCAGAAAATAATCTTTTCTTTAGCAAAAAAATGAGGGCATGCTGCTCATCAAAGAGAACAGAGGATTCTTTCCATTTCGTTTTAGATAGTTGAAAGCTCTGGGCACGACGCTAATTCTGAAGAGGCTCAGAAACGGAAATCAATGCACAGGACATGTTAATGCCCACGCGCAGACACGAAATACACCGGGGAGAGACTTGCTGAAGGTTGCATATTTTCTCATCCGTCTGTCATTAGATCACTGTTTGTGCCTGGTACACATTTCTTGGCATGGCATTTACATAGCCTGATGGGGTTTGAAAAGGTCGCCATTTAAAGCCAGAAACGTTTAAATTGTGATTTGCATGAAATAGTGTTTTTCTGCCACTGCTTATCGCAAGGCAGCAGGCACGAACAAAAATATCTAAAGCTAGTTGTTAAAACGAAAACCATCCCGCTGCAGTTAGTAACCTTGTTCGAGACATCCCTTTAGGGCAATGAAAAGAGTTCTCTTCTGTAACAACCGATAGGTTGTGAGCTAGTGTCAATGCATGTGTGTATAATCACAAGCCTCATATGTTTATATATCCATGCAACGAGGAACACAAGCATGCATACGAAGATTAACAGCCATGCAGACCTGCTAAAAGCTACCTTTTTAAACTGCTGACATATACACTTCTTTCCCTATTCTCACTCTCCTCCTGAGACCCACTGTTCTCCTCATCACTTTAACTTGTCCCAAAACACTGAGCATCGATGCAACTAGAAGTCACACAATGTAGTGCAGCACGTAAAGTGTGTGGCTGAGATGTGTGCATGGGCGAGAGAACAGGGCGTTATCTACTAAGATGTGGTGCAGTTCTGCTGGTGCAAATATGGCTGCCATGTGTCAATGCAGATACCCTTGGGCCAGAGTTGAAGTTGTGGAAACATGGGTTTTTGATTTGAAGGGGTCCCTTCCAGTACAGTAAACTATGCTTTAAGGATGTTTCCACTTTGTATGTGTGATTTACAATGCAGCACATATGAAAATTGGGAAAAGTGGGAAAAATGAGGGGAAATGAAAACATTTGGGAATGGCGGCTCATGTGCTTGTTGATGACTCGTGGAAGCCTGATGGCAGGGCCTCTCCCTATCACTAAATGGCGAGGGAAGGTAACAGGAAAGATCAGAAGCAGGAGAAACAGCAGGGTTGATGGTGATGGCTTTGGTTCAGAATGACCTGCATCATCTATGGGGGTGCAGTAAAATACCAGAAGTGACCTGAACGGAAGGACAGCTGAGTTGTGGAGTCTAATGCTGCCTTTATGAGTGTGAGGAGATTGGAACAAGTGCTTCTAAATCCAGGATAAAACTTCAGGAGACAACGACTAGTAGGATTTACGAGGCTTGAGGCAGGGAGGAAGGGGTAATATTAGAAGTTGTTTGAGAGAGTCCTTCCAAGCACATCTCATAGGAGAGGGGCTATCTGGCTTGCAACTAATCTGTGGATATAGAACTCCCCGGCAAGGGGGCAAAGGGATGGTATTTTTCAGCGACTTGGTTAGGGGATATTAAAGCACTTTACAAACAAATAAAAGGAATGATTTAAACTGGCTACAATGTAAATTACAGCAGTTAAATCTAGCTGTAAAAGCTATAAAGTTAACAAATGAATCCTGGACTATATTAACTTGCATTAATTCTGCAGAAATGTGTCACTCCCGGCTTTGTGGGGGAAACATCTTTAGCAATTAAATCAAATACTTGTCATAAATCTCAGAGAAAAAAACAAGCAACCGGTAGGAAATGCTAAAAACCAGGAGGACATCGGAGGACATCGGGCATTATAGAGAACTCAGAAACCCACTCAAGCGCTATACTTAGCCCCTAAACTCAAGGAGCTTTTCTAAAGCGTTTCGGCAGAATTTAAGGAGCCCCCCCCTTCCATGCAAATTTGGTGGGTGTCAGTGCAAACATGGATCCCACTTTAGCCCCTAGAGCTGAGGGAGAATCTACAAAACATAGCAATTGTCAATTAAATACAAAAAAGACTGAATTCTGACCAGAGGAAAATAAACCATACCCTCTCTCTGAAAAACTCCAATGCCGTGTGTTTTTGAGAATGGAGTCTCAGAGTAAGGAGAGGGAGAGGGTGAAAAAGAAAGAGAAAGACAAGAGATATGCCACAGGATGTAGGGGCATATTACCAAGCAATAGCGATAATTATCGCTATGGCTTGGTTAGAGACAAAAATTTACAGCTGAGCTGCGGCGATTTTTACCGCAAATAAACCTTGGTATTACCAAGGTTTATCGAAAAGGCGATAAAAATCGCCGCAATGCATGAATATCGCTGAAAAGTCAGTGATATTCATGCATTACCGAGCTAATGCTCTTAGCCATGTTATCCACCTCCCATTGGATAACATGGCTAAGAACTGCTCAGGGCAGGTGTTCGCTTTTGGAGATATTCGCGCTTAGCGCGAATATCTCCAAAAGTTGGTAATAGGAGATAGCGATGTTAGCAACTGTTTTCAGTCGCTAACATCTTGGCACGCCCACTTTGCATGTCATTAGTGATAAATATCACTGACATGCAAAGTGGGGCCCAAGACTGGTGTTAGCGACAGCTAGGTAATAGGGAGATAATTTTATCTCCTCTATCTTGGCTTTTAAAGCCAAAAAAGCGGAGGTAAACCCCCTTGATAATATGCCCCGTAATTTTGTGGCCCCTGCGATAGGCAGCCATGCCTTTGATAATGAATTAACTTCTCCAAATTCAACAGATGGTGCAGGTGGTTTAGGAAAGTTCCTGCCCCCCTATGCTGTTGGAATCTGTATCATTTGAAAAATCTGTTATTCTCTTGGGGGCCAATTCACTTACTACCTTTTGTATTCCCAGAAGGCACTTAGTAGTAGTAAAGTTAGGACTCCTAACTCTACTACTACTAAACTAAGATAAAATCCTAAACTTACTATTGTTCGTATTCACAGAAGGAATTTAGTAGTAGTAAAGTTAGGACTCCTAACTTTAGTACTACTAAATGCCTTTTGTGAATACCAAAGTCGGAAAGTTAGGATTTTGTCTCAGTTTAGTAGTAGTAAAGTTAGTAGTCCTAACTTTACTACTACTAAGTGCCTTTTGTGAGTACCAAAAGTAGTAAGTTTAGGATTTTCTCTCAGATTAGTTCTGTGAATCGGCGCCTTGGATTCTAAAAAAAAAAACCTGGTATCCCCACACCGCTTCTTCGCGGATTTTTGACAATTTAGCAAGAAACTTGGGAATTTTATACCTCTCATGACCAAATTATTTTATTCTTTCAAAATCAGGTGTCTGTCATTCAAAGAAAGCTTGCACTCATGACACAAAGACTTAAGGCTGGATTACAGGTTTGGCGGTCCTACAGCCTGAGAACTGCATCCACACCAGCCACGAGACCACAGTGCTGGTGGTCTAAAATCACCGTATTACAAGTTGACAATGGTGCCAGCGGTGTGGCTGCAGAGATCTTGCAGCAGTGGTGAGTACCTTTTCCAAATATATTGATGCCTGTGTGTGCATTTCAACTGAATCTGTTTTGGATGCGCACATATGCATGATACATGTGGAAAAAATACCATCTATACCATATGTGGGCTGTCCTGGCAATAGGTATATAGTATGAAAAGGACTCACCTGTAGATCATCACAAACAGGGTCGTAATCTTCGGGGTGAAGATACTGCTGTGAAGGTTAGCCCTGAAGAAAGGGATCCACATTGAACTTTTCCTGGAAGAACAAGAAAGGGATGAGTATGCACCCCAAATCCATTGTCACTGCCATTGTAGCAGGTGGCTGGACTACCATGGTCAGCTCGTGGAAAGGGCAGCTCTTAATATGGACGCCGTTGCAGCTCCCCTTTTCCCAACTCAAAATTCCATGTTCAGCGATCTGCTGGTAGTCTCAGCACTTCAGCCACGGGCTTTGAAAAGCCTATCCATCCAACTCGTAATACGGTGGTCGGACTTCCGAGCTCTCCACAATCAGACGGCCACCGCAGGTACAGTGGTCCACTTACTGCCAAACACGTAATAAGGCCATTAATTAGGCCAAAAGGAGAATATCTCACCTGGGGACCACAAGCCTTACATCAGAAAAGTGTGGAGTGCTATTAAAAAGAGATTAATGATCCAAATGAAAAACAAGAGGAACTGAAAAGTCATACCAAACGCTCTAATTTAGTATTTATTGGGTTTCCGAAAAATGCAGAAAGTCCAGGCGGGATGATACTGCTGATTAAGTGACTGATACCCAAAAATATGTTGCCCAGTTACACTGCAGATCTCACAATCACAAGGGTGCATTGAGTTCCTGAATAAGTAAACTACTCATTATTAAAATAACTGTGAACAGTTTTATTGAATTTTGCAGACCACCAAATGAAAGAACAGATAATCTCCATGGCAATACAACAGAGGTCGTTTGGCTCTCAGGAGTTTTCCCTCAAATTCTTTGCAGATATGACTGCAACTGTGGCCAAGAGATGGAAGAGTTTTCTGGGCCCCCTTATAATGGAAGTTGTACAGGCATCATTGCAGTATTAGTGCAGTATCAGTGCAATCATTGAAAACAGCATCTTGCACAGTGCGAACAGGGTACTACGTAGCTCGCATAGTGCGAAGTGCACTTCACGTAGCTACTCGTAGCGCTACTTCGCAAACTATGCCCAGGGTTAATTCTGATGCAATTGTGGTCGCAGGAGGGTGGTTTTGCCCAGGGGCACACATCAAAGGATTGTATCATGCCAGTCATTGAGTTCCTGCTTGCAGCCTACAACATAATCATGGAATCCTGCGCCGCTTTCGAGGGGGCTGAGAGCTTATTAAAGCTTGTCTAACAGGTCTAAGCTTCACCTATAAAGAACACAGGCATGTGCCTATGGGGATCCTATACAGCAATAGGATACGAAGGATGGGAACAATTGGACACACTGGGGCCCATAGAAAGTAATCCGAGTGTGGCCGTTACTTAGGGCGCATGAGGATAGAAAGTTAGGCTGATATACAGACTGACACACTCACGAAATAAATGTCCTAGCAACCCCATAGTCCAATTAAAGCATAGTTAAATGTGCCCGCAGTCGTCTGATTTAGTGATTCAGTAGCGATAGTCACTGGGTTTTCTATTCAATCGGGTTCATTGGATCTGCAAGTAGCTGTAGCTGAGGGCTCTACATAACATGTTCCTTTTTTATTTGAATTGGGTACGTAGAGCCTATAGGGCACAGCCGGGACTGTAAGTGGGCAAAATCCAGTACTCTTAGCCAACACCGTAGGCTAATTGGGAAGGGTAGACGTGGCATGCACAGCAGTTTGCCTACGCTATATGGCGAGTGTGCAGTCAACCAAAAGGTCAGCACTGTCCAGGAGTAGGACTTCTTTGGAATGGTGAATAAATATGTGTCAACGGAAACATTGTGATATTTTTCACGTACATTGCAGTAGAAACTCAAGTAGCTTCTTGCAAATAATCCGTAGTTCACTCGCTACTGTTTTTTCCGTTTTATTCTGTTCTGTTTGTTTTCACCATTTACAAAAAAGGCACAAGTATCTAGAGTGCCAATTTTAAGCTAATAAAAGTCGAAATTATCTGTTTAAATACCACCAGAAAAACTTAGTTTATGGCTGTTTCTGCTTATGTTTTTGAAGGTTTTCTTTTTTAGCTTCTCAGATAAAACCAAATTTGGCTGTTCAATTCTCCCACGTTAGTCTGCGCTGGTGGTTCTTGGGAATACAGCATTCACTCCAGGAATATGTATTTAATGGCATGGTCACAGGTTGAACCCCTTTGACTCCACTTAGTTTTTAGGAGGGGTGTGGCATAAGAAACAAAGTTGCTGACTTTGGTCCTAGAGACCCGGCTATGAGCCTCGGCGTAGTCTTCCAGGAAAGTAAGCTGGTGTTATTAAATATTTGCCTTGCCTGTGTTGCCCACAGAGGTTGGCAGTGCAGGATGGCCTTTCATCCTGCAGAGCCTGTACACTCAGCAGGATAAGACAGCATTTTAGGCATGTGCAAGCAGGTGTCCATTGCACCCACTGACATTTGAACAGCACGGCCTGTGTTTCCCACGAATGTGGCAAGTGCAGCCCCGCCTTTCATCATACAGTTCACTGGATAGAAAAGGTTTATTATTCGTGGGAAGCAGTGCAGCTCAGCCTTTCATCCTTCAAGGGTCTGTGCATATTGCCAGATAAAGCAAGTTGTCATCGTGGGTGTGTGGGCAGGTGTCTGTGACATGCCCTCATGGGTGCACAGTACCTAATTATGTTAACAAGATGGGGCATAACAACTTGATCTGCTGATTGTGGGATGGGAAACCAGGTTGGAGTCCCCTCATAGGCTCACTTAATTCCCCAGGCATATGAAAAACATGAAGATGATCTTGTTTCCTGCAGAGGACGTGGCTTACCAACTAGAGCTGATGATGGGGTATAGGGAGCAAGGTTAGAGTCCCGCTGTTGGACTTGGCCCTTTTCCCTGATTTTTTTTTGCTTTTCGCTCCCCTAATTCAGGATGTCCCCCCATCGTAATAAAGTTGTATAGGCCCTCTGAGGTTGAGATGCCCTGTGTAATATTAAAATCAATGCTAAGGTGCAGGTTCTCTCTTCCCCCAACATGGCTGCCATTGACCCCTGCTACTGCAGCATGGTCTTGTTAGACGCACTCTAGTAGCCAGGAGCTGACTGGAGCCCCTAAACATTGTTGCGACATCAGCCTGCCTTGCCTGCCCAAAGTTTGAGTTGGGAAGCTCCTGGAACCTTCTAGAATAGGGGCGGAGCCTGGTTTTGCCGCCTTAGAGGGTGGCCACCTGACCTGGGCATATAAAAGAAAAGGGAGGAAAACTTTCCAGTCAGTTGGGGCATCACTGACCTGGGGGACCCTACGCAGGAGACTTAGGCGGTAGGGCCTAGTCAGGAACCTACACCAATGGGGGTGACAGGGTTTAGGCGCTGCCCACCAAGCTGTGTGAGGAACACTGAACTAGCCCACTGATCTGGCCCGGCGGGAGGGGACCCCAGGGACCATCTGCAGTGACCTGCTGAGGAAACTTGATATCAGCCTTCAACTCAACGCCCCTTCCCCCTTCAAGAAACCAAGAAACTGCTATCTACAAAGGGCGCAGGAACCACCAAGCGCCAAGAAAACCTTCTAACTACCACAGAACTGCTGGGGGATCAACCAGGTATTGGTGCTGTGTCACCCCTGCGCCCCCTGTCTTCACCTGGGTCCCTCTGCTGTCATGTCTATTCCCCTTTGCTGTCCTGCCTTGCATGGACTGCTGGCTAAGCGCTCTTATTGCCTAGCGCTAGCCCCCTGAGTTGCCTATCTTCTGGGACTGCTTCTTCTCCGTTGTTAAGCCGCCTGAACTGAGTTGTTAAGCGCTCCCTTCCCAGCGCTAGAACTGTGAACTGCTGGCCCTCCAAGCACTGTGCCTGCTGCCAGCCCTGTGCCCTGGAAAGTGCTGTGTTCGCCTCTGCAAGCGCCGGACTGTTGGGGGACTGTTTCCAACCCTGGGGCTGTGGATACCGAGCGCTGTAGCTCCCGAGTGCTTCCCGGCTGGGCCCCGGTCACGCTTGGTCATCGGGCTTGCTGCTGAACTCACCGCTGCAGCCAGGGGCCTGATTGTCCTCGTCCCGGCCCAGCGCTCCCAGTGGCACTGGCGCCGTCTGCATTGCCCCCCTCGGCGGCCCCCGGTGTCAGGGGAGGGCCGCCACATTGCCGCTGCGGGCCATGCCCGGTCCGAGAAGCCGATCAGAGACTGGGAGGAGGCGTTGTCTGCAAGTGCACTTGGAGGGCCCCTAACACCGCCGCTGTCCGGGCCCAAGACGAGAAGTACCTGCAGAGGCCCCGTGGAGCCTTGAGGAGACTGCTGAGATCTTTGCATGGTCCCGCGAGGCCCGGTGAGGCCAACCCCACGTGATGGGGGCGCCGGCCGCGTCATCGGCCCCGCCCCCGTCCGGCGCCATGCAGCCATTGGTCCTGGCTGGCACGCCCCACCGGCTGCCCTGCAAGTGGCTGCCCTTGCCGCGCCCTCAAGAGCTGCTCTACCATTGGCCGATGAGGCAAAGTCCCTCCTGCACCGCATCCTGATTGATTCCCGGGCCGTGGAGGCTGCTGAAGGCCCGGGAACAGCCTTTCATCATCGGGGAGGGCTCAGAGAGAGTCAAAGTCTCCCCCACCTGGTGTGCAGGCCCCGGAGGGCCTGGAATCGACGGGTGGGGCCAAAAGTGAACCCCAGAGACAGCACAAGCCCCCACCAGCCCCATAAGGCCCAGAGATCGCCAGAGATCTCCACAAGGGCCCCGAGGGGGGCGAAGAGTCAGGTAAACCCCGGGGAGGAGGGCGGAAGGCCGGAGAAGGCACTCGGGGGGGAGACTGGTGACGGGGCCCATTTAAGTAGTGGAACTGGGCCAGAGCCCCAAAAGACACCGTGGGGACCTCAATTAATAAAAGTTAATCCCTTGATGGGGAAAAGTCCCTCACAATCTAATGCCAGGCCCTGATTAAGAAATGTTTGTTCTTGCTTTATGAAATGCTCATCCTTGCCTGATGAGCTGGTGATTTTTGACTAAGGAGATTGTTGTACAGTGCTTAGCTCTTCCCTTGGGCTAGCACTCTAGATTACTCTGGGTGTTCCTAGTTCTGGAGTTCTCCTTCGCCCTGTTGGCAGTTGGAGCTCTGGTCAGATGAGGGATGGTCCTACCTCTTTCTGTGCTGCAATAAAGCTGTATCCTGGAGTACCTGTTCGTGGAAATGTATTCTTATTTACATCATTTGGCGACTTGGACTGGTGATGCGTCTGGCCACAGCTTCCTTGTTCGATTTTGCAGCCGAAAGAAGAATTACAGAACGGTAGTCACCAGCTCCCTCACGAACCCCGTGTGTGGTCCACAGCGTAGAACAACTCTTCATTGCGGAGCTGATCGCAACCTCGGAAGGATTTTTGGAAGATTTTCCTTTCCGATACCTTCGCCGTCAAAGTGAGTGACGTCAGTTCCTTCAACGTCCCAATGACGGCGAGCGCGATCTGAATGTATTCTGATGTGTCGCGTAGCAACCACGCTTTACGCCGCACACATCACTGAAGCGCATTTCTCTGTGCGTGTCTACGTTGTGGTGTTGATGTTGGAAGCGTGACTGAGCTCACACGCTATACGCTACGCGTCACTGAAACGCATTCCTCTTCATGCGCGTCTTCGGGATGACGTTAGAAGCGTAAACAAGCTCACGCACGACGCAGTCGGCCATTTTGATGTCGGTGGTTGCCTAGGAGACGCGACCCACCGAGAACCTCTCTGTTTATTTCCAGAAACAGCGTCGAGTGCCAACTGACCTTGGACATCTTGATCGGTGTAAGCGCTTATTCCATTAGTTCAAATATTAGAGTAATAAGCGGACTGTTTTCCTTTTTACTTCACATTTATACTGTGCCCTTAATTCTTCGTTTCGTGCTTTGCAATCTTCTGACCCCATGGCCCAAGCAGTTAATGTTGCTCTTCCACCACAATTCTTGAGTGAACCAGGGAATCCGTCTGTAACCTGGGAAGACTGGATTGTTATGTTTAATAATTATATTCAGGCTCTAGATGGAGAAGACTTTTCTGCTAAACGAAAGAAAGCTCTTTTAATGACCACTTTGGGCAAAGAAGGACAGCGTCTTTTCAAATACTTACCGCAAGCATTACCTTCTGGGTCAGTAGATGATTTTGATGAAATTAAAGAAGCAGTAGCGAGACTGGAAATCAGATTTGGTAAAGAGGAAAACCTTGTCCTACAAAGATATAAGTTTTATAAAAACAAACAGTTGGCAGATGAGAGCATTGATGAATTTGTTGCACGACTACGTGAACTATCTGTAAAATGCAATTTCGGTCAAATGGCGGATGAACTAATTAGAGACCAATTAATTGTTCAGGCCAACAACAGGAAGGTCCAAGAACGATTATGGGCAGCGAAGAATCCAACATTGAAAGTTGCTATAGAATTAGCAAAAGTTGTGGAAGAGAGCGAGAAATGTATGAGAGAGTTACAGAAGAGTGGTGTGGAAACAAAGTTTGCAGAAGTTTCCAATAAGGTTGTGTTTAGTGACAATAGTGACGATGAAGCAATGGCTATTGCTATTGTCAGGAAAAAGGGCTATATTCTTCAAAAAAAGAATGTACAACAATCCTCGAATAGTAAGATTAGTCAAAAAATGTGTTCAAAGTGTGGGAGTTTTTCGCATACCTCAGATGCTAAGTTCTGTTTTGCGAATAACAAAGAGTGTCTGCGTTGTGGAAAGATGGGGCACTTTGCAAAGATGTGCAAAAATAGAAATAGCTCAAGAGTGACTGTGGTCAATGACTGTGGCGATTTGAAACGTGATATGAACAAGATATTGGCTCTTGCAGGGATCGAAGGGGAAATGCTTTTAAAGCTGACTTTAGGATTGATGAGAAAGTTGTCACTCTCATGGTGGACACAGGTTCCAAGTGGACCATCATCCCTCTATCCTTGTTGAAGAGCGTGTGGGGTGAGAAGTTTTAAAGGAGTGTGACATTTTTCCGTCTGGGTATCAAGGCGAGAAAATTGATCTGTTGGGCTATTTCGAAGCAAAGATTGAGTTTAAAAACAGATCAGGATCTGGGAAAATATATATTTCAACTGATGGGCCGGCCATTTTAGGTCGTCACCATCAGTATGATTTGCACATTGTTGTTGATCCTAGGTCTGATAATCCAGTGTCTATTGTCGATAATTCATCTGTTGAGATTCTGGATAAATTCAAAAATGTCTTTAGGGATCAATTAGGGGAACTCGTAGGTTATTACCATCGGATAATTCTCAAGGAAGGTAGTTGCCCTGTCCAACATAAAGTAAGGAGAGTCCCTTTCGCGTTGCGAAAAGAGGTTAAGGCTACTTTGGAGGAAATGCTTCAAGGTGGCATTATTGAACCCATTGAGGCGTCCCCGTGGGTTTCGCCAGTGGTAATTTCACAGAAACCTGACAATAAAATTAGGTTCTGTGTGGACCTGCGTTCATTGAACAAATGTGTGGTTGCTGATGTGTTCCCACTACCAAACATTAGTGAGTTAGTCTCGACACTCAAGGGGGCCAAGTTTTTTAGTAAGTTGGATCTAAAGCATGCTTACCATCAAATTTGCTTAGATGACAAGTCCAAACATGTGACTGCATTCATCACCAGTGAAGGGACCTTCCAATTCACGAGGTTACCCTTCGGACTTGTTTCTGCCGCTAGTGTATTCCAGAGACTTGTTTCCGAGGTTTTTAAGGGTTTAGATAAAGTATTATACTTTCAGGATGACATCTTGATTTATGGAGATTCTTTGGAAGAGCACAATGGGACTTTGCAGAATGTGTTACGAAGAGTGGATGATGCTGGCCTAACGCTGAGAAGGGAAAAGTGTGCATTTCTTTTGAAGGAAATAGAGTACTTAGGTTTCTGCCTATCAGAAGAAGGTATTAAACCTAAGAGGAACTTATTGGAGGCCATTGAACTAGCTCCCTTCCCCATTGACAAGGATCAACTTCGGTCCTTCATGGGTTTGATTGAGTTTTACTCGAAATTCGTGAGAGATTTCTCTTCAAAGACTGCTCCCTTGAGATACTTGCTAAAAAAAGGTGTCAAGTTTAATTGGACTGTTGAGCATGAGTCTTGCTTCAATATGATCAAAGGGGAACTTAAGTCTGCTAATGTCCTTACCCCTTTTGATACTGCTCGGTCCTCTATTTTGATGGTTGACGCCAGTGCTATAGGTCTTGGTGCAGTTCTCCTACAAAAGCATGGAGGGGTAGAGAAGACCATAGCGTTTGCATCTAGACCTTTGTCTGTCTCAGAATCAAATTACTCAGTCATAGAGCGTGAAGCTCTTGCTGCTGTTTGGGGCACGAGCTACTTTAGGACCTATTTGTGGGGTTACAAGTTTATTCTCCGTACGGACCATAAACCCCTTGTAAATGTCTTAGCTCCAGGTGGAGCTGGAAAAGGGTCTCCAAGGCTGGCGAGATTAGCCTCTCGTCTACAGGACTACCAATGTGAGATTGAGTTTGTTCATGGCTGGAAAAACGTCCAAGCAGATTGCTTGTCGCGGCTACCTGTGCGATCTACTAGTTGTGATAGTACCCTTAAGGAGGCTTTGGATGATCTAGCTGTTGCTATAGTTGAGGATGTCTTGTTTGTAGGAGGTGGTTCTTTTTCCCGTGACGAGTGGTCAAAAAGTATGGAAGAGGATCAAATTTTAAAGGCTGTTATAGATCTTGTCTCGAAAGGAGCCAGAAGGGAGAGCACTGTTAACCCTCAGGTTAGACCGTTTTTGAAGG
The DNA here is from genome assembly GCF_964263255.1 of Lissotriton vulgaris. Classification (NCBI taxonomy): domain Eukaryota; kingdom Metazoa; phylum Chordata; class Amphibia; order Caudata; family Salamandridae; genus Lissotriton; species Lissotriton vulgaris. Next base: position 1,171,378,702 of record NC_141689.1, on the reverse strand, counting down.
TCTTGGATGAACTTTCCTTGGAGGGAAAAGATGTTCTGATGCGGGGTGATCGCTTTGTTCCTCCTGGTTCATTAAGGAGTAGGATTCTTGACTTGGCTCATGAGGGCCATTTGGGCCAAAGCCTCACCCAACGTCGTGTCAAAGAAAACTTTTGGTGGCCCTCTGTTGATAGAGATGCTGTGGATTGTGTGCTGAAGTGTAGCTTTTGCAAAGAGGGGGAGAAGCGTCTGAAAATTCTAGGTTCTCAGTCACCACAGAAAATTGGATTTGAGAATGCACCTTGGCACAGTGTCTGTTTGGATTTCATAGGCCCTATGAGTGAATTACCCTTAAACCAACGTTATGCCATTGTTATAATTGATTGTTACTCGAAGTGGCTGTGCGTACAATTTGTGAGGGAGATAGACACTGATACCACCATTAACTTTCTGAAGGGTGTTTTCTTGAATGAAGGATACCCCTCTGTCCTTATCTCAGACAATGGCACCCAATTGACGTCTTCTAAAATGGCTTCGTTTGTACGTGATTGTGGCATCAGACATCAGAAGACTAGCCTTTACAACCCACAAGGAAATGGTCTTTGTGAAAGGGTTAATCGTCTTGTAAAGGGGGTGATCCAAATGTTTGTGGAGAGTGGTTGTTTTTCACATGAGCGTGTGCAAGAACTTGTCTGGGCGTACAGGTAAACGCCTCACAAGAATGGCGAAAAATCCTGTTTTGAATTAATGCGTGGGCGTGCTCCGGTGACAAGATTGACTCCTGCTTGGTTAAGGCGTTTGGATGATGAAGTACCTTTATCCCATGGTAATGTTCCTGTGCCTATCTCTGTAGGTGATCTGGTTAAGGTAAAGCCGGGTAGGTGTGCTAAGGGTCTTAGCAAATTTAGAGGTCCTTACAGAGTTAAGAAAGTTTTTCCACATTTTGTTGTGCTGGCCAATGGGGAAAGTTGGAACTATAGGAGAGTAGCACTATACCAAAAGAGGAAAGGTTTTTCTTCTGATGACGTAATGGCTAGTGGGTCAGGAGGGTGCAATGGGTACTTGTTGACTTCTGGTGGTTCTTCCTCCACCTCTCTGCCAACTGTACGGGGGGAGGTGGGTAGTGGCGATGCTTCTACTTCTTTGTGTGTGCATGGTAGTTCTTTAGTTGATTCTGCCCCTTCTACTTCTGTTCCCACCATTTCCTCTTCTTCCTCGTTGGGTCTCAGGTTGAGGAGCGCTCGCTCCCGTCGTCCACCCACCTATCTGAATGACTATGTACATTGATCTTTTCTTGTGTTTCCTTTTTTATTTTTGTTTTCTTTCTTGTTAAGGGGGGAAGATATGTTGTACAGTGCTTAGCTCTTCCCTTGGGCTAGCACTCTAGATTACTCTGGGTGTTCCTAGTTCTGGAGTTCTCCTTCGCCCTGTTGGCAGTTGGAGCTCTGGTCAGATGAGGGATGGTCCTACCTCTTTCTGTGCTGCAATAAAGCTGTATCCTGGAGTACCTGTTCGTGGAAACGTATTCTTATTTACATCAGAGATCTTGTTGGAGAGGGCTAATACTGCCCAGGTTCGATCGAATGTTTAATTTGGCCTAATGATTTGTTTGTTTTTGCCTAAGGAAAGGTTCATTAAATGCTTACAGTTCCATAATGAGCTGGTTATTCTTGCCTAAGGAAATGCTCATTTTACCTGGATGCATTGTTCATTAATGCCTAAGGAAATATCTAGGGCTGAGCCATGAAATAGATGGGAACCTGCTGAAATGGTTATTCCTAATGAAATGTTCTAATCTGGTTCAATGCCATGCTGATTTCTAACCCAAGGAAATGTTTGTTGTGAAGTAATGGAATGCTAATTCTTTAATGAAATGGGTATTGCATGGTGATACATTAATTACTGAACCGCTCCCTTCATTCCCCTGATGACATATCTTAATGAGTTATTGCTACTGTAATTATTGATGGCCCTACATGAAATGTACTTGAATGTCTCTTTAATGAATTCCTTGCAGGGGCAGGCTTCATGAAATGTTTATGGTGATATTCTACTGTGTATATTGAATTGCTCCCCTGATTAAATGCTTTGAGGAGCTAATGTATTGAATATTTGCATGCCCTGCATTTTATCCTAGATAAAAGCTAGTGTTTTAATCCCACTCACTGGTGTGGTCTCAGTCTTTGCGTGCATTTATTGTCTCGGTGGATGCGTGTGCTGTGTAGTCACTTAACACCTAAGCTTTCGGGTGCCTACCTGCTCGTGCCAGACTACCCCCGGGGAACTGGTGACCCCAGTTCCTACACCCGCCATACACATAACATCCAGTGATGCTGGGCAATTCACGTATTTTCCCAGGCAGACAACAAACATAAATATGTCTATCTTTTCCATGCGGGGGCTCCAGTCTGCCATAAATAGCGAGTTCTCTTTCTATGTATTTGCGATCAGGAGTCTGTTGTACACTTCCAAGTTGATGCATAGACTCTGCTTGTGTCGTCTGACAAAGGGACAGTGCATTTCAGCCTTTTATCCTTGTGGATCTCTACAGTCTGCCATATATGAGGCAAGTTATTATTACATGTTTGTGGGAAGATGTCAGGGCGCGTTTTAAAGGCCTGCAGCACGGGGAGTGTTAAGGAGATCACTCATCTGCAAACGGACTCATCACTAATGGCCTTTGGGAAAGGCACTGTTAACCACAGGAAATGTCAGTATTTAACTTTAACAGTCTGCATACTGGGAAACACATAACATGGGGTAAGAGGTTGTACTGATGCAGCGCTTCTCCAAAAATAATCTCTGAAACCATATCACTTATCCCAGAAATACCAAAACATACATTCACTCACTAGTGTGGCCCATATCACTGTGAGTTTTCGTACAAACAATCTATTCCTCACTCTAGGGATCAGTGAATCTCAATGGAGAGCTGCTGTATCATAGCAAAATGTCTAAATTTAAACTAAACATTTATACTATTTACACCTGCAGTTTTTGCGAGTTTACCATGGTTTTATCACCAGAAAATATACATTTAAACATATCGTCATAAGGGTCGATGGGTCTGCTAGTAATTTTATTAAAGCAATTTTAACATGTCCAAAGGTTTCTTTTCTTTCTTTCTTTCTTTCTTTATTTAATCTTCAGATGAGATTCAAACGAAAGCTCAGTTCAAAACAGTTAATTTCTTTTATTTTAGAAAATTTCAGAAATAACGTTAACATTTTAAGTTCAGAACGCAAGTATTAGCAAGAGACAGATAGTTCCCAAAGTCCATTCTCCTATCTCCCTAACTAAAATCCCTCACTAAAGTGCCATTCCTGCAAAGAAAAGTCATAAGTCAAGAAAAAGAATCTTACATCACAGGAACCTCAGCAATCCGACAGCATCTCTGGTAGAAAATCAGAAGAAGTTTTTTACTCTGTAAAATCAGCACTTTTTATACCTTTTTCACTAGCTCTATCTATCTAAATGAGTAACTTTTAAAGAAAAGTCGAGTCCTCATTGGTCAGTTCGGGGTTGAATGAGCATAACCTCATCTCCACATTATACATTTTCTTCCTGTCAGCGTTTTTTTTAATGCCCCTATTGTCTTTCATAGTCCGGCCTAGTCCAGTTTCCTTAATTCGCAACTTCAAGTAAAGCTCTCACGTTCAAAACCATTGCTCTCATCATTTGGCAGCCATCTAGACTTCCAGGCCACAACAACCTTGAACTGCCATCCGTAAAGGCCCAAGCAGCTCGCATTCATTCTCATCCCTTCGGCTGCGCATGCGCTCTGCCTTTGGCTGTCACAGTAAACCAGTGACTCCATTTTGTCACAGGCCTCTCGAGTCAGAATGGGAACCATCATAGAAACAAACACAAATAAACATTAACTTTAGAAAAATAGCCTTTCTGTTTATCTCCCCCCTTACTAAGTATTCCCTATTAGTAATTACCTAGTAAATAAGCGACACTTATGCGTAATATACTTACTTAGGTCCAATCTTCTGGCCACAAATACATAGACAAAAGCACATTTATGCTTCATTCCGTTATATCAATGCAGCATATTAGTACAGGACACAACAAATTACATAATTAGTTAGTTATAATTGCAACATAAGCAGAGATTAGTTCCCACGTGTGTGTGTATGTCCACGTTTTTATTCTAGGTTGATTAGTCTCATGCACCACTCCATTAGTTCAGATTACATGTTATCGAAGTGTGACTTCACAAGGGGTATACAAAATTTTGTTTCTCCACCTTACTCCATCAGTACCACCTACCCTCAATTGAATCAAGTTGTTTCCTTTTAAACCCCTTGTACAAGGGTCACTGCAATCATAATGAAACCGCTTCTCAATGACTGGCAGTGTTTCATTTAGTAAGGTAAACAGCATGTGCGTCTAAGATGTGATGTACCAAAAGACCACCTGCGCTTCTTAATACCTGATGCAATTAGTTGCAGTTGGAATATAAAAGGCAAGACCATGGTTTATAATTTGGTTTGAAATCCTTTCTATTGATTATCATTGCGTCAGACCACAATACTCATATCCTCTTGCTTTAGTAGTATATGAGGAGGCTCCAGCCATTGGAGACTATCTGACTGAAGAATTAGGCAAACCATCCCTTCTGCCAGCCTCCAGGAAACCACTGCAGACATGGCAGTGCTGCAAACCAATCAGCCCAGTCTAAGAGTCATTACATGTAAATGGGATAGTTGTCCCAGTGATGTCTTTGCTTTATATAATTGTAAAAAAAAAAAAAACAGAACCTAGCCTACTCCTCCAGGAGGGATTGGGTGATACATTGATATGATGATTAGTCCAGAAAAAAGCAACTTAAAGATATATTTATGGACAGCTATTATTGGCATCAGCAGCCACCTTATCACCTATGTTTTTAGGTCTTGCGCAGGCAGCGATTGTGCCTTTTTAGGTCAAGCATTCAAGACTTCTTGTATATACTTTAGTATATACTTATAAGTTAGATCAGCCCTAGAACTTGTCTGCTTCCACTTAGGGACTTTTTTCTGTTCAACTGGCTCTATTTAACTGTCTTGATAGAAAACGACCAGCAGAGGTCATTAAAATACCAGAATTGCTTTCTGCTTAGGGAATTTTTATTTTTCATTTCTCTGGCAACTGCATCTATTCATCTTTCCTAATAGAAAACGACCAGCAGAGGTCAGTAAAATACCAGAATCACTTTAGCATTCTCTAGATTCCAGCCCATAGAAAATATCTCCCATGAGCACCTGTAGACAATATTTTTGTCAAATGTTGTATTTTCATTGATATGATGACCCTGATTTTATATTGAAAACTGAGCTTTGGACTAAACCATTTCCTGCTAAAAGGCAATATTTCTCCCCATGTGTACCCATATCTGATGTGTCACGCAGTATGGTGCTTATTTTCCCTCAATGTTAAAGGACAGTAGATGTTTCAGCACCCAGGTTAATGTGCTTCATAGCTAAATACATATAAGGTCCCAACTGTAAGACCGATTGCATTGCAAATGCTTGCTTTTACATGTTAGCACTATCTGGGCAAAGGTTTCACTTAATTAGTACCAGTTACACATCTAAATACAGCTGTAAGTAACTTAAAGATGAGCAGTCAACCTCTGCAAAGGACCTTTCACTGCACAGCAGCACATGTTGCAGCATTTCTAGTAATGTATGACCAGTGTGAGCTAGAAGCAAAATGTGTTTTTTCGTTAAAATCTGCAGATTATGCAGCAGATCATGTGTTTTTTCGTTAAAATCTGCAGATTATGCAGCAGATCATGGATTATGTGGCAGATTATTAGCTATGTAGAAAGCACCACAGAATCGCATTATTTCAGTGGTCTCACATGCAGGAAGGGCAAAAAGAAAAACTGTAGGATGCCATTTGTTTTTAGCTCACCAAAAATCTAGCTACCTGTAATTGAACTGTACACATATTTCAACATATCCCAGCAGTTATCGAAGCACAAATGAAGCACATTTTGTTTTATAATTCTCAAGTGTGATGGAAACAAGTATTTTAATTGGATCAACACAAATCTTGATGATGCACGAAAGATAACTATTCTATTGTATTGAATTACACACTCGTACATGCATTCTGGTCCTATGTGCCGGGACGCCTCCTAGTACAGCGCCGGGACGCCTCCTAGTTGAGGCAGCTGTTCGCGCTTTATAAATACTAGTATTATTATTATTATTAATATTATGTGTGGCACTGAAGTGCTTTCCTACGTGGGCAGCAAGCTACACCATAAGGGGTCGGGTTGGTTGGAAAGGTGTTTTCCTTGTTTTGTGATCCTATTTGGGAAGTATTTCCATGTCGTGCGTGATGACCACTGCAGTGAGGTTACAGTGTTATGCAATGCAGCATAAAGAAGTGTGGTGGATGATGAGGTGAGAGAGACACAGAGGCGTAAGTTATGGTTGTTAAGTATGCTGGCAGCATTAAACAGCTCTACTGGTCCCTTTATGGTATTTCTTATGATTACCGCCTGTTTGGCTTGATACTGCACTGGGCTATTCAATCAGACATTTGGGGCAGATTTACTCACAAAATTTACAAACGCAGCAAGGCAACTTTCTGTGCTGCATTCTGTGAAAGGCAGACAGCCCAAATCCCCCCTATTTACAAACATATGGTGCATTCCAGCTGTTTCCTAGTACTGGCACACTGTGTGCTGCCTAGTGCCAATGCAAGCACCCTTGCAACACAGTGCAAAGGTGCCTATGTTACAGGCAGTAATGTTTTTGAGCAGGAAGGGACACCTTCCTGTATAAAAACAATCTTTAGAGGCATATTCCTCTTTCTATGTGTGCCTGGAATGCAACACACAGAATAAGAAATTAACAAGGAGATATACAAATACCAATCCTCGTTACTCCTCACTGGGGAAGGAGTAGCATTTTGGCGCATTCCGATGTTTACTATCTTTAGTAAATCTGTGAATGTGTCAGAATCCATGAGGGAATGCATGGGAACTCTCATGATCCACCCATTGAAAGCCTTCCCAGTGCAAAGCCTTGCAAAACTTTGTATTTACTAAACTATGCAGAGCCACACAAAGTGGCTTTACATGGCTTAGTAAATACCAAAAATGATTTTGCGTTGGACTGAGCCACAAAAGTGACACAACACTTATCCAAAATCTTAGTAAATCTGTCCCCTAGTGCATAGTTCTGGGCCAGAGCTGGCATTATTGGGGAAAGAAAGAGGTGAAGAGATCTGCTGGAATGCTCATTGTTGCTATCATTTCATATCTGAAAGCCATTGTGAGATATGAAAAAGCCACCATAGTATTTAGATATTTGGGACCCGCAGCTATGGACTCGATTTAAATTCTCCAATTGACCTGAAGCATGTGACAGATCTTTTCAGTTATCCCATGCCTGCTCATTTACTGATTCCTTGCTTATTGGCTTCACAATACTGGTGATGGACAACAGGCATAGCATATATGCCTTTATTGAATGTAAGATGTATAAATTACTATTGGCTGCTGATTGTTATTGTATTAGAAATGGTATGAATGATCTTACATAATTATGTAATAACACTGCAAAACACAGATCATCTCTCTTATCATATCTGCTCATTAAATGTAGTTTGCTGGTGGGATGTTTCTATTCAATGGATTGTAACCTAAAGATTGAGCTTGAGGGTGTGACTGTCTTTTCAGGTTCTGTTGCTGGGATTTGTGGTGGTGTAGTTGTCTTGGAAATAGCCATGTTTTCTTCCTTCTGAAGTGTATATGCTCCTGGATGCTTAAAATGCTAGCTGGAAGTGTGTTTCATAGCTTAGTGGCTTCTACAGAATTCTTATGTTAGAGTGGTATGATGATAAGTAGTGCAATCCTGGAGCGCAGGGTCCTGATTTGTGTGTATTGCTTGAATTAAGCTTGTGGGTATAGTGGTGCTTTTCCTTCGAGGCTCTCTGAACATTGCAAAGTGCCTTAAATATTACCCATCTTGCTATAGTCAGCCAGTGGAGTAATTGCAAGAGTGGTGTGTTTTCTTGGTGAAAGCAGGCCCGGACTGGCAACTCCAGGCACCGGGCAATCCCCCGGTAGGCTGGATGGGGTGGGGGCCGGTTTTGTGGCAGGGGGCCGGTTTTGTTCCTGGGGGCCGATTTGGACCCTGGCGTCACAGAGCAGAAAACACGCACACACCTCTCAGCATAAAATGCCGCTGCTACCTGGTGGTGCTGCACGCACCGTCCGTCCGTGTCCAGCACTGCTAGCACTAAAATATATATTTATTAAAAAATCCACTGGGTGGTGGCACTGACTGCACAGCACCATGCACGGAGTCTTCAGTCTCCGCCTTACGTCTGCGCGGCGCATCATTGACCCTCAGGGTGGGCGTCTGGAGTCAGTGGGCCTGGTTAGGGGTGCTCATGTGCAATGGCATTGGGGTCCTGCAAAAAAAGAGCGCTTGACTGCGAGGCAGAGGAGGCCAGAGAGTGAGACGGCGAGAGGTTGGAGCTGAGACTGGAGAGAGGCCCTGACCCTATCATTTATTTAACTATTTGTAGCCTGCCCCGGGCCATGTCTGCTGGCTGCCACCTGGCGCCCACAGGTGAGTGGTGAGGATCAATTAATTAATTGGCCTGGCACTGTCTCTGGGGGCATCATGACAAACGCTTCCCTTATCTGACTTTGAGTAAGGGAAGCGTTTGTCACCTTGAATAAATAGACAGGCCGGGCTAGGGCCTAACCAAGCTTTCATTGCTTTTAATTCCGGCCCGGCCCGTGGATTTATTCAAGGTGACAAACACTTCCCCAGCACCCCGAGAGAGAGAGTTTCTCCACTGCGCCAGCAGCAGAGTCTTCCAGAGAAACCCCAAAGACATCCAGGTGCTCCCCGAAACAGTAAGTACGTCTTGTTATGCTGGTGTGGGGGGTCTTATTTAAAGCGTTGTATGTAAGCAGAACATATTTTTATTCTGCTTTTTCTAACAAGAACTTTTAATTCGTGGTGCTATAAATAGCAAACATAATTTGCCAACCACATGCCACACTTTTAATTCACCCCGGGAAGATGAAAGGCGGAGTCAACCGGCAGGAATTGAACTTTTGGCTCATTAAATACCAGCTAGTTTCTGCAGCAGCTGTATCTGACTATTTTACTTATAAGACTTACAGGAGGGTGACATAATAGTTCCAGCAGTTGTATTAACAAAATTGTTGCCTATAACTTGTCTGTGAAAATTGTTCATCATTTGTGCAGTGAGTGTGCATGTATTGGACAGTGTATTCACGGAACAGAGGTGTGTGCAAGGAGAGCCCTTTAGACCTTGCTCTGTGACAGAGATGGAAGGGAAATGCTGCACAGGGGCGGAACGGGCATGAACTTAATTCGATCACAGATGAGAAGGAGCGTGCTAGAGTCTGTAGGCATGTGGAGTGAGCTGCAAAGTGTTCTGTGTGAGTGGGTGAATGAAGAATGTGAGTGACTTACTGAGTGGGCTGGATAGATGAGTAATAGCTAGGTGTGTGAGTGGGATGAGTGAGTTTGAGGGGAGTAAGCAAGTATATGGTAAAGGTAGGTAGTGGGATAAGTAGGTGAGCGAGTGAGAGGAATAGGTGACAGGGTCCGATGTGAGGGGTGTTTGACTTTCGGAGTCACTGTCTGGCAGCAAGGAATAGACTTGTGGAGCTGCCAGCATGAGCAAAAGTGGTGTGCACTGCAGGCAGTTGTGTAGTGTCAGCTTCTCAGTGCATTCGTTAAGGGGTTATTCATCATGCATACTTTTGTATAAAATATTTTTTGTAAGACGACTAGTGGTTCGGTAAACTATTTTTTTTTCTAAAAGCACAAACTAACCATATTGGTCAATTCACAACCTTGTGTTCTAATTCTCTGCCAACATTTCTAGAATAGAGTTTTGTGTAGAGGACAGGTTTGGAGGGAACCTGTAAACAGCTCGACTGCACCCCCTCCTCTCCCCTAGGGGGGCTGGCCAAGCAGTGTGCCAGGGCCGGTTTCGGTTCCCAGTCCGGCCCTGGGTTAAAGCAGAGAATTCTTGCAGCAGCATGTTAGATGAGTTGTATTTTACATATGATGAGTGTGGGTATGCGTGCCATAATATAGGCTGTATGCATAGCCAAGCTTGGAGATTGCGAGTGTGAGGATGGTTTACAGTTTCTGATGGTATCAAAGATTTGAAAAGATGCAACATAGTGTTTTCATTGTGAAATAGGCAATCTTTTGTAAGTTGTTAACACATGGCATCACATATAGGTCTGAATGCATGGTTACCCCAAGGTATCTGCCTTCTCTTGATATTATTGGGGGAGCCACATGTTTCCTAGGCTATATGGTAGTGGGTTGGTATTTTTTTCATTGTCCGCAGGTCACAAGCTCTGCCTTGGTGGAATTTACCTTTAGGTGGTTTTTCATCATCCATGTGTTTATGGACTGAATGTAGTCATCAACTTTTAAACTGCAGAGGTCTTCCAGGACTTCCTTTTAAAAATAATATATGGTTTCATTTACATAGTTTTAATTGGTGAGGTTGAATGATTTAATCAGGTTAAGAGAGTTACGTAGATGTTGAATAATAGAGGGGATATGATAGACTCCTGTGGAATACCACAGTGTTGTGTTTGAGTAGCTGGTATCAAATGTGGTGCCACCACTAGTTCACTGTCACAGATGAGAGGCCATGAAATCCTTGGGTATTAGCTCAATTCCCTTCTCATCTTTCACATACTGTATGTCAAACAAGAATTTGTAATGTGAAGAGATTACACAACTGTACAGGACATTGAGTCATGCTGTGCGTAAGCCAACAACTTTCATAACATTTCCTATTACTGATACATAAGTGACTGTCACTACTCAAACCTACCAGTCATTCAGAAGCAATGTTCAATCAGAAAACTCCAAATTCCAATATGGCACAGTGCTTTGATTAGACAATTATGCTGGGGCAGAATCATCACAAGTCAGCTAGGACTTACATTTGACTGCCATTTTTCCAGCCTATACTTGCCTGTTATAAAATATGGCCTGGTGAGATAATGTATCTGCTCGACAGATCGGTATTGTCTTTGCAGGTGCCAAATGGATTGTTAGGTTAATATGCCTGCTACAGAGGGATGAAAATACTGTGATCAGTAGTAGTGTAAATCTGAAATGACCCAATATACTGTGCCATGTCACAAAGAGCTGCTATAGCAGACTACCTTTCAGAAAGGGTTTTATCAATAGATAATCCTGCCAGGGTCAGCACACTGAGGATTTAAATCATTGAAACAAATATTGTGTAAACCATAACCAGGACATGTGAGGCTGAACGCATTTCTAATATAATTGAGCTCTCTAGACATCTTCACACAACATCAACTAATATTTTATGATTTTTTAATATTTTTATGTAAGATCTGTGCAGTATTAATCTGTTTTTTTAAATTAATTGACCCTTTCAAAATTCTGCTTCACCTAATTTATAGTCTCAGCAAATAAAGTGTTATGAGGTGCTAAGTAATGTTTGTACTAAATACATAATATTTGGTGAACATTTGGATAGCATTTTTATTGGGAGAAGTGTGGACAAGCTGGGTTGCAAGAATTGTATGGGTCCTGACAGATTCTAGCATTTTTCTTCACAGAAATATGAGGGAAAGCTGTGATTTAGCCAAGGTTTGATCTTTAAAGACATTCTTGGTAAGAATGATATTGGGATCCACCCAAGCTACACCACCCCAGACTTCCCCAGGTACCTTGTTTTCAGAAATGCCTCAGCCTTGCAGGTTTACCTAGGTGCTGACCGATCCATAGCCTGAATACTTCTGCTACCAATATTGCAAGAACTGGTCAATTTGCAAGGCAAAATCTAAATGTTTCCTTGTGTGTTAGAGCTGTTTCATTCACAGGAGATAGCTCAGTCAAGTGGGATACTATTGTTATGGGAAGAAGTGTAGGAACACTGTGAGGTGGGATCTTTGTGGATCCTTGCAAATTCAATCAGCATGGTCTGCTTTCACTTTTGCTTTGCTCTGTAATATCAGTGCACACAGCATGTCGCTCAATACGCAAAAAAATAATCACACTTGGTACGCTTGGAAAGCATTTCTCATGCATGTCAACTTTGATCTTAGAAGTGTTTTTGGGGTTTTTACTAGAAATAGTTCCTTTTCAGTACATTGAATGACTGGGTCAAGTCCACCGCCCTGTTAAAAAGTAATACGGTAGATGTCAACTGGTCGCTCTCTGCCCTAAAGCAGTTAAACCCCACCAAATCCATGCAGACTGATGTCTTGTCCAACACAAGAGTGACAACCAGCTGCAGGGATATGATGGCCACATTGGACTAACTTCTTTGTTCATAGGGGAATTCTTCAGGATCAGGAGGCTCCCAGGATGTTAGGCTTCTGACACTGTGGAACAGCAAAAGGCAAGGTGGTCAAAGAAAGGAGCTGCAAATGGCCATGCACAGCCAATGGAAAGTTTCATTTGCCATACAACTATGGAGAAGATGGCTAGAAAGAGAATAAAAAACTATTGAGAAGTACAAAGAGGATACAAGAGAAGATATAGAAAAGAGGCTCTAGAAAAGGAGAGAAGAGTGAGAGACAAGAAAGTACCTAGAAAAAAGAAAGAAAGCAGGAGAGACAGGACTGGGAAGATAAATACAGCAGCAAACAGAAATGGATTGTGGGGAAAAGGTTGAGAGAGGCAGTGGGGGCTGCTATTGGGAGCTTGGTAGAGAATAGAGAGAGTAAGAGAGCCTAAAGGAGCAGAAAGGGAGTTAGGTACACGTAGAGCAGTGTACTCCAAAATTGGTCCTGCATTGCCGGATCCATGCAAGATTTTTAAGATAACTACATGTACCTAAATGGGATTTGCTAAAAAACTGGCATGGATCCCTCCCTCTAGGGTGGACTTTGGAGAACCCTGATGTAGAGAAATGGCGATTGGACATTTTAGGTGGAATTTATAGTTTGTCATATAAGATAAGCGGTTTTTCAGTAAAATATTCAAGACAAAGGCTGCTCCAAAAGGTCAATGGGCATTGGCTCAAATAGAAATTTGTGGCAACAAATATGTACTTGGTTCGGTATATGAGCCAAATACTGATGATCCCGGGATATTTGATTTTCTTAGTTTAGAATTCTTGAATTGGGATGGGGAATGTTTGTTAATGGGAGATTTTAATTGTGTCATAGACTATACTATCGACTCTACAAAAAAAGAGGGTACTAGTAGAATGTGAAAGGTCAGGGCAGCAATACTTGAAATGGCCTGACTACAATCGCTGCAGGATGCCTGGAGGCAAACTCACTCCAGGGTATACTTATTATTCTGCCCCACATAAATCTTATTCTAGAATTGACATGGCTTGGGTTTCTGAAAGTTTAATCCCGGATCTAGATTTTGCAATATGCCCTTGGGTGACAATTGACAATAACCCTATTCTACTATCATTTATGGCCATAGCTGAAGGCAAAAATACTAGACCATTCTCTTTTCCTAGATATTTGCTTACTGATAGTGAGCATGTTTCCAACATGAAGCAACAAATGGAGGTTTTTTTTAGGAAAATATTGGGCCTCTCCATTGATCGTCTGGGGTACTATGAAAGCTTATTTTAGAGGCATGACCCAACAATACATCTGGCAGCAAAACAAGCAAAGAAAAAGTAATATGGATAAACGAATCATGGTCATACCAGATAGGGAAAAACAACATGTGGATGCCGTAATACGAAATCAACCAGTTCAGGATCAGCTGTTTTTTTCTTTATTGGTTGCAAGAATAGCAGTGAAAATATCTCTTAGGGAAAAAATAGCGGTTAGATATAATACGTACCACCTGGAACAATATGAATATGGAGAACATATTGGTAAAATCTTGGCTTTTCAGACGGCAGAAAATATAGCTCATACTAATATTAATGCTTTAAAGAGCATAGATGGCACCTTACACACTCACACCTTAGCTATTTTGGAACAGTTTTTAACCTCACATCAGAAACTTTATTCATCTACTTCCATAATTGATAAGGATGAAATTATACAGTATATAATAGAGAGTAATCTTTCGGTACTGAATGGGGCTGAAGCAGCATCACTAGATAATATGGTATAGTTGGAAGAAATAGGATTGGCTGTTTCAGCATTGTCTTCAGGGAAAGCTGTAGGGGTAGATTCATTACCTATAGAATTTTATAGGATTTTTAAAAGTGCACTGCTTATACCATTTAGTACAGTTATTCAATATGTTGGTACGGGCAGTAGGAAACCAGAGTCATGGAATATGACCCAGATTGTTTTTTTTCTAAAGAAATGAAAAGTACTCACAGATTGCGGATCTTACCAACCCATCTCCCTCATAAATAAAGAAGCTAAGATTTTTTCTAAAATGTTGGCAAATGGACTTGCCCCAATGATGTCAGGATTAGTGTCGGATATTCAACATGGTTTTATACCTGGCAGAGATACCACCGCTCATGTCAAAATGGCCATTGGGGCATTTGATTATGGGGAGAAGGAGGTGGTGGGTCTGGGTATGATTTTTTTAGATGCCAAGAAGGCCTTTGACAAGGTCAGATGGGAATTTTTATGGGCTACATTAACTCCAACTGGCCTTGGGGGGCAGTTTAGACAGTGGGTGCAAGCCTTATACTATGAGCCTCAAGCTAAGTTGTCATATTCTGGACCATACTCTACTCCATTGGACATTTTTTGTGGTACAAGGCAGGGATGTCCTGTTTCCCTGTTAATATTTGCTCTTTATATAGAGCCATTCATACGTACCGTGCAAACTAGTATACAGATCAAACCTTTTACGGCTGCATCTAATAAGTTGAAGGTAATAGCGTACGCAGACGATCTGGCAATTTTCTCTACTAATCCAGTAGAAGCTGTCCCAGTTTTTGAGAGAGCAGCAATTAAATTTGGTTTCATTTCTAGGTATAAACTAAACATCAATAAAACACAGGTTCCTAATAATTTTAAACCCGGGGGGATGTAAACAGCCACGTACTTGGGGATCAATATCTCAGCTAAAGTGTTCCAAATTATAACTTAAAATTATATTCCATTGTTGGATGAACTTATTAAAGTATTAAAGAAATGACATAAACTCCGTGTAGGGCTTCTGGGGAGATGCAATTTAATAAAAATGCAAATACTCTCTACATTCTTTTTTTAAATATTTATTTTTATTAACAGTTCGACCAGATCACAACAAAGCAGTAACAAGCAGGCTGCTTCGCCCATTACAGAGACCATTCACATTATGAAAAATAAATCACAATTGTTACGTGAGTAATTTAAGGGATTTCCAGATTGTCTGAGTCCACCTGACAACTTGGTGGGAGACAAATGTCGCCTCTATACCGGTTCCACACTCCCCATACCTTAATCCATTTCCCGGGGCATCCCCTAGCTATGAAGACTGACTTTTCTCTGTACATGCACCAGTCTAAATCTTCCTTCCACTTCCCCAATTGGGGCGGTTGACTAGCCCCCCACAGCTGTGCGATGTTAAAGTTTGCCATCATGTATACCAGAGTAGCCCATTGTGTGGTGTATGTGTTGAGATCTGTGGGCTCCAAGACATTTAATAGGCATCTTCGAGCTTCCGGCTGCATGTCAACCCCCAACACAGTCCGCAATATGCGGTGAATGCCTGTCCAGTACTGTTCTATCTGATGACAGTCCCACAGTATGTGCATGAACGTTCCCAGTGCTCCACACCCCGGTTTGCACTCTCCACTGTCTGCCCGTCCCATATGAACTAGGCCCGGACCCGTTACATAGACCCTATGCATTATGTTCAGCTGCACTAACCTCAACCTGGCTTGGATTGAACCACTTGTGGGGAGTACACCGCCTCTTGCCAATCTTCATCATCTAGTTCTAGTCCGTCTCCGGTCCATTTCCCTTTGAGGGCCGATAACGGATCCTCCATGTTGTTAATCAACTTCCTATATATTAGGGATATGGTCTTTTCTGGACGATGCCCATCGAGGACTCTTTCCTCTAGGGGCGAGGCTTCCGGGAGTGATGTACCACCCGGTACATCAGTGAGTAACGCATGGCAGATTTGAAGGTAACGGTAATACTCGGTGTCCGACAGCTTATATTGTGCCTGTAGTGCCGGAAATGGCAGTACCATTGCTTCTCTCCAGATGTCTTTGATTCAGGAGATTCCTATGAAGTCCCATTTATTTATCGAACCCCTTAGATTTCCAAAGGTTACCCAATTTCTCCGAATTCCACAGTGGTGTGGCCAGCGTGAGTTTATTCTCCCATTGCAGGTGCTTTGTGATGGTATGCCATACTTGTACAGTATGTGCTCTAGGTCCAGTCAGCGGGTATCTACGGGGTTTAGCGTATAGCGCTCTAATATAGCCCCCCCCCACCCTGGAGCAGCCATATGTCCATGGCAGAACTGGGGTCATCTGGTTGCCCATAGATTCCATGGTTGATTGTTGCTACTTGGGACGCCCAGTAGTATTTCTTTAAAACCGGCATACTAATTCCCCCATCATACCAGTTTAGGGTCAATTTGGAGAATGCTATACGTAGTTTGCCCTCCCATAAGAGATGTCTCTGGAAGCGCCATCATTTTGAAAAGGACCGTCCTGCCTAGCATGGATAAAGGAAGGGATCTCCAATGCGCAACATCTTTCTTGAGTCTTTGTAGAGGCGGGTCCAGATTGCGGGTGTAACAGAGTTTTGAGTCTAGGGTCACATAGATTCCGAGGTATCGGAATCCATCCGACGCCATTTGAATCGGGCATCCACACGGTATTTTAGGCGGTTCACCCTGTAGGACGAATACCACCGAGTTGAGCCAGTTTACAGTAAATCCCGAGTACCTTCCAAATATTTCCAGCACATCAAGAAGGCAGATTAATGAACCTCTTGGATTTGTGAGGTACAAGAGAACATCATCTGCATACAGTGATACCTTGTCCTCCCAATCCAGCATCCACCTCAGTCCACGGATTGATCATTCCTGCCGAATCCAAGCCACCAATGGCTCCACTGCCAATGCAAAAAGGAGCGGAGACAGGAACAACCCTGCCGAGTATCTCTACTGCGATACCAAAGGGGATGATTGACGGAGCGGTTGAGCAAATCAAACACTCACCCCCAGTCAACTGATCTGGATTTAATCCATGATCATTCTTTAACTCACTCCACCACCCAAGTTTAGACATGGCCATATGCAAATCAGTCTGACCCTGTGCCTCATGGGAACAGTCCAGCCCGACCTGCCAAGCCATATCTTCCCTGGACCGGAAACAAGCATCCTGGGACTGGTTTTGGGTACATAACTCTCATCAGCCAGGCTATCTTGAATCCAGTGGCAAAGTGAGCAAGGGATCCACGTCTGGGCATACCCTGCCAACTTAGGGCAAACAAAGCGATACCAAAGGGGATGATGGATGGAGCGCTTGAGCAAATCCAACACTCACCCCCAGTCAACTGATTTGGGTTTAATCCATCATCATCCGTTAGCTAGAAAATTGGGGGACTTATGATTATTAACCACCACCCATTCCGTCGGACCTGCGTAAAGGAGACAAATCCAGTCAATGTATTCCTGTCCTAAACCTAACATGTCTAAGCCCGCAAATAGATAAGGCCATTCAACCATATCAAACGCCACGGTAGTGTCTAATGATACTACAACTGCCATCTCCTGTATTGTCGACGCTCTACTCAGTATTCCATGCAGTCAGCGTAGGTTAAGCGCTGTTTTGCAATGCGGCATAAAGACCGACTTATCTGGGTGTACCAGAGTGGTGATAATTTTGATCAGACGTATAGCCAACAATTTAGCAAGGACCTTGGCCTCCACATTTAAAAGTGATATTGGTGGGTAAGAGGAGCAGCTAGTACTCAGCTTGCCGTCTTTGTATATGACCACTATGTTCGCCACTCGCTGGTCATATGGAAGCAGTCTCTCCTCCCTACTCTCCTTTAACATGGACCGGAGATAAGGGGACAATTTATTGGAATTCAGTATATACAATTCAATGGGAATACCATTGGGCCCTGTAGCTTTCCCTGAATTCACTTCCTGGATAGCCTGCGCCACCTCATCGTCTGGTATTGGGGAGTCCAGGTATTCTCTGTTTTCATCAGAGAGTGTGGGGAGTCTTATATCTCTTAACATTTCCGCATTGTCCTCTTCCGTGAACCTGCCGGCCGTTAGTGGGCAGCGAATACATACGCTATGGCTTGTGGGTCTGTTTTAGGAGTGAAATCATGCCTCTCTATTTAAGGCACCACTCAGGACACCCACTCCCGTCTATCTAGCCATGCAATTAGCTTTCCTGCCTTGTCTCCATGCTCGTATACTCTGCCCTGGACCTCTCTACTCCGTGCTCTGGCTCGATCCCTTGCGATACTGTGAAACTCATCTTGTTTTAGTCACAGGAGGTGAAGGCCCTCAGGGGAAACCGCCCGGCCCAATT
This sequence comes from Lissotriton vulgaris, assembly GCF_964263255.1. Lineage (NCBI taxonomy): Eukaryota > Metazoa > Chordata > Amphibia > Caudata > Salamandridae > Lissotriton > Lissotriton vulgaris. Next base: position 1,171,360,277 of record NC_141689.1, on the reverse strand, counting down.
CCTCTTCTGATTTTACCACGTCCTCTTCTGCTCTTTCAAGATCAGCCTGCCTCTCCCTCTTTTTCCTCATTATCAGGGAGAGCGTCTCTCCCCGGACAACCATTTTATAAGCCTTACACATTGTCTGTGCGGAGCTCGCTGAGTCCTTGTTTTCTTGAAAGTAATGATTGGTGACTTTGACTAAGTGTGTGGATCCTTCAAATACCATGGATTAATGGGGCTACTCTACCAGCACTCACATAGTCCCACTGCAATTGGAGCCACACGGGGGAGTGGTCTGAGATACCCCGCCCCAAATGACGTACCTCTCAAATAGTGTGGGCCCGCGCTGCCGGGACCAGGATATAGTCTATTCTAGACAAACTGTGATGTGCCGCTGACACGTGTGTAAACTGAGTTCTATCAGGGTTATGTGTCCTCCAGCCATCCACTAGGCCTACTGTGTCCACAAACTGAGGGAGCCTCCTCCGGGCAGATCTGATCGCTCGTGGGAGATGTTGTTCTAAATCCCTGAACATAACAGCATTAAAATTGCCACCCAATACTAGAATACCTAGCAGAAGTGTCAGGAAAATCGCACCAAGGTCTTTAAACGTTTCCATCTGTAGGCCGTGGGGGACATATATATCGAAACAAATGTGGCTACTTTACCTTCCCATTGACCCAATACCCCTATATATCTCCCTCTTTTATCTGTCCATGTGTTTTGTAGCATGAAGGGAAACAAATTTTTAATCAGTATGCCTACTCTCCTAGACCCTGAGGTGAATCCTGCGTGTGCCACCAGCCTATATCCTCCCCTATGTAACGCCATACATTTGTTCCCTATCAGATGGGTTTCCTGTAAAAGAATCACGTCTGGGGCATGCCTTCTGATAAATTGGCTGACCATTCCCCGCTTTAGTTTGTCCCCCAGCCCATTTACATTCCAGCTGAGTACTCTGACCCCTGATCTTTGCCTATTGCTTGACATCCCGCCTCCGTAGAAGACTACCCAGCTCTGCTCTGCTTCGTGATGGTGTTGAATGAAACAAACTTGCAAACAATACAAACTCAAAAATGAAAATCAATACAAACCCCTTCCGCCTCCCCCCTCCCTGTACCCCTGCTCACGCCGTTCGCCCATCCCCAATTGGCAGAGTGCCTGTCTCCCCACACACTAAAACTGCTATATGACTAAAGGTAGTAGAGAAAGGCCGGTGCTTTGTCTCCCCAACCCGTATCGACTCATACAAAATTGTCCCTTGAAGCTCACATTACACATTACAGTCATGTTTCTCCCTGGGGATAGTCAAATATCCTAACAGTGGACCTATACCCCGATACCTGGCCATGTACATTTAGTCCACGCGCATAAGTGTCGAATTTCATTCCTGCTCCTGAGTTGCCTGCTCTCTGCCTCGGTCCCGCTCCCCCAAGCACCAGGGGGACAGCTGTCGATCCAGTCAGACGCCACCTCTGGATTGTCAAAAATCCATGCTCTTCCCTCAATCTCCACCCTCTGACGCGCCGAGAACATCATGGCGTATTTTATCCCCTTTCCCTACGTTTTTTCTTGACTGCGAGAAAGTTCTGGCGGTGTTTCTGCACCAATTGTGTGAAATCGGGAAAGAAAGAGAGGGTGGCATTTTCGTAGCGTTGGGGGGGGGGGGGTCCCAATCGGGTAGCCTGCAGGATAGCATCTTTGTCCCTAAAGTTCAGGACCCTGACAATCATCGGACGCGTGGGCACACTGGGCTTTGGCCGCCCTCCAGGGACCCTATGTGCATGCTCGATGGTGAAGAAGTTACCCAGTCCCCTGGGCTTGAGATGCATTAGAATAAGATCTTCAACAAACAGGTCAGGGGCCGGGCCTTTAGACTTTTTGGGCACACCCAAGATGTGAATATTATTCCGCCGAGCTCTCCCTTCGTAGTCGTCCAGCTTACGCTCAGCCATTTCATGGGAAGATTTAAGTTCACGCACTTCCTGCTGGAGCTGCGCCACGTCGTCTGTCAGTCTGGCTGTCTTTATGTCTAGTAATTTGACCTTTTTATTAACTTTGGTGAGATCTGCGCTTATGACATTCACTTCTATGGAGACTGGGTCCAGCTTATTGTCCAGTGACTCCTTTTTTTGCCCTAGGGATGACTTAACCCCATCTATTGCCGCCATTACATCATGCAAAGTAAATTTTTATATCTGTTTAGATCAATCCCTCAACGTGTCTCTAACACTTTTTTTTTTTAAACTGGATGGAGTGCTCAGTAGTTTTATCTGGGACTTTAGGAAGGCTAAGCGTGCGATTGATATTCTTAAATCACCCTATAAACAAGTTGGCTTGGGTTTATCAGACTCCAGGGTCTATTTCTGGGCAGTGTTTGCCGGGCGCTTTCGCAGCCTTTTGGGGATTGATCAGAAAGATTCTCTATATAGGTTGATTCTAGGTGACAATAGTTTATTTTTCTTATATCGCGTTAATGATCCAAACTACTTCAAACGTGCTAATTTTCAGACAGTTAGAGATAGTATTTTTATATGGCGGGCTATGGCTGCTAGAAGCAATCTGTCGCTAATACATACTAAGCTTCCACTCTGGGGAAACCCATTGCTCCCTGAAGTGTTTCATGACTATATGGGTAGATCATGGTCGAAATATGGGATTATCTGTCTGGGGGATTTGTATGAGGCAAGGGGAATTAAATCATTTGAAGCTCTAAAATTTCATTACAAATTACCTACTAATTTTCTGTTTAAATATTTACAGATCAGGGATTATTTGGGGAAGAACTTGGACTCAAACATGATCACTCAGTCTTTGATTTGGGACTGCTTATATGGGGAGAAAACTAAGTCTTTAATAGGTAATATGTATAAACACCTGTCTAGTTTTAAAGTGGATGGATGTGCAAAATTAGCAACACTTTGGAGCCAAGTATTGAGTACACGTATAACACCTGGAATGATTACTCAGACTTTGGGTAATATAGGTGACTCAGTCCATTCTGTGAGTCTACAACAACAGCAATGTCATACAATCTGTATGTTGTACTATACACCTGAAAGGATTGCTAAATGGGCAGGAGGTAATAATGGTGGTGAAAAGACTAAGGGGCATATTACCAACAACTAGCGATAATTATCGCCATGTTGGTTTAGAGGCGATATTTTTATCGCCTTGCTATTATCAAGATATATCTCCTAAGCGATAAAAATTGGCCGAAATGCATGAATATCGCTGAAAAGTCAGCGATATTCATGCATTACCGAGCTAATGCTCTAAGCCATGTTATCCACCTACCATTGGATAACATGGCTAAGAACTGCTCAGGGGCAGGTGTTAGCTTTTGGAGATATTCGCGCTTAGCGCGAATATCTCCAAAAGTTGGTAATAGGAGATAGCGATGTTAGCGACTGTTTCCAGTTGCTAAAATCTTGCATGTCATTAGTGATAAATATCACTGACATGCAAAGCGGGGCCCAAGATGGTCGCTATGTCCTACTAGCTGTCGCTAACTGGTGTTAGCGACAGCTAGGTAATAGGGAGATAATTTTATCTCCACTTTCTTGGCTTTTAAAGCCAAACAAGCGGAGATAACCCCCCTTGATAATATGCCCCTAAATGTCCAAAATGCGGGACTCAGGCCGCAAATCTTATTCATATATTCATAGAATGTCTGGAATTGTGGACCTTCTGGCAGAAGATTGGCCAGGTGTTTTATATTAAACTGGGAGCGGGTCCCACATTAACGGCTTGAGGACGGTCATTTGATCAAATATGATGGTGGCCGCTTGGTTAGCTATTGCCCGGGCCTGGGTTTTCTCGTTACCACCAACTATTTGTGACTGTTGGACTATCATTAAAGAAATATACAGCTTGGAGACTGCCTTGGCTAAAGCTAGGGGTATCGGTTCTATTGTTAAGAATGAGAAAATGTGGGATTCTGTGGACCTGGCGATATAAGATTAGTTAGATAGAGAAACTTATTCTGGCCTTTATGTATACATGATTTAATAGCTATGCTGATAAGTTGTTTATTTGTGGTAAAAGCGATCTGTTCTAAATTTTTCTAGTATCAATCTAATGTCCTATTGATAATTATTCTTACATATTCTGATTTATTCTATGTATCTCATTGATGATTATCTTTATCCAATCTGATTTATACTATGTGTTTATGTATATATTACCCTATTTTGATGTCAAAATAAAAAATGTAAAAAAAAAAAAAGTCTAACTATTGTTACTTGATCCCCATTGCTTTTTGCAAATTTCTTGACAGTGGCACCACCTTATTATTTGTTACTATATGCTCTTGGTGAGAAGTGCTGATGCTTTATCTTTTAATGCATTTCAGCCATGTCTACATTTGCTGGTATAGTCTCAGGAAAGTGCAACCTACTTGGTGGGTAGTCAAAATTCTAATATGAAAGTGATTTGGATTTCTAATGTATATTCCAATTTGGTAGTCTCTTTGTCATTTCATAACATGAAACTTGAGCTTTATCTGTTCCTGTAGTCATGCCAAACAACTCCTCAGAAAATAAATATTTTCCATTTCTATTTCACATGGCGGGCTTCCATGCTTTCTATATTCATCACTCAGAAAGTTGCATGTTCGTCCAAGGACTGGTAGCCACATAGAGTGTGCCACCTTGACAATTCTATGCAAGGAATCTAGTGCATGAGAAAAAGTAGAGAATGTCCAAAAATTCTGGAAGTCGATGTTTGTACTAAATGCATAATATTTGGTGAACATTTGGGATAGCATTTTTAATGGGAGAACTGTGGACATGCTGGGTTGCAAGAATTCTATGAATCCTCGCAGATTCTTAAATTTTTCTTCACATAGATATGAGGAAAAGCTGTGATTTAGCCAAGGTTTGATCTTTACAGGCATTCTTGGTAAGAATGATATTGGGATCGACCCAATCTACACCACCCCAGATTTCCCCAGGTACATTGTTTTCAGAAATGATTCGGCCTGGCAGGGTTAGCTAAGGCCCGACCGATCCATGGCCTGAATACTTCAGCTACCAATATTGCAAGAATTCGTCAATTTGCAAGGCAAAATCTCAACTTTCTTCTTGTGTCTTAGAGGGCTTATGGAGCTGTTCCATTCACAGGAGATAGCTCAGTCACACAAGTGGGATACTATTTTTATTGCAAGAAGTGTAGAAACACTGTGAGGTAGGATATTTGTGGATCCTTGCAAATTCAATCAGCATGGCCTGCGTTCACTTTTCCTTTGCTCTGTAATGTCAGTCCACACAGCATGCCGCTCAATACTGCAAAAAAAAGAATCAAACTTGGAACTCATGGAAAGCATTTCCCATGCATGCAGATGTTGATCTGAGAAGTGTTTCTGTGTTTTCTTACTAGAAATACTTCCTTTACAGTACTTTGAATGACTGGGTCAAGTCCACTGCACTCTTAAAAAGTAATACAGTGGATGTCAACTGGTCATCCTCTGCCCTAAAGCAGTTAAACTTCTGGCTTCTCTTGATATTATTGGGAGAGGCGCATGTTCCCTAGTCCAGAGGCATCTTAGTAGTCTATACTTGACCAACTAGGTGGCCCATTCCCGTAAAGGAGTCAACACTAAAGATCAATTAGGTGGGTATTGCTTGACATATAGCATGTAGTCAAACTGGGATGGTTACTGTTAGACCTGTCTGGCTTTTTGGCGAAGTCCCTCCTAATTTTTATTTATTTTGTCCCCTTTTTGCCCCTCAAACCCTTATTAATTTTTGTGTCTACTGACTTTTTGTAGGTGTTGGCCAGGGGGATAGGTGTTCCCTCTCCCCCTCATAGTTTTTTACCTCAGGTCCAGAGGCCTGTTCTGACAGGAAAGTTGGCACCACCTAAAATGGTGGCCACCAACTGCCCCAACTGTCACCAACAGAACTTGGCCATAGCCTAACATAGGGCATTCCAGAACCTTCTGGTCCATTCTGGACCACTGAAGGGCAGCCTATATAAGGCGGAATGCGGGGCAGCCATTTTGTCTACCTGTGGAAGTCAGCTGGAGGACAGGCTATAGCTAAGGGTGGGAAAGGTTAGACATAGGGTTGATTACCTGGACTGGGAAGCTGCCTTATTGATCTACCCCACTACTCCCCTTTTGGTTACCTGTCCTGGCCCCGCTGCGGAGGGTTACTGGAGACCCTGGGTGCCTAGCTTGCCCCTTGTCTGAATTATATAGGGGAAGTTCTCAGGAGAAGGAGACTGCAGCGTGGTAGAGCGCAGTCCTCTGCCCAGAAAAGGAACTTTAGGGAAGTGATTCCCAGAATACTTTTACCGAGGCTGAAAGGGTGAAGAACTGGTGTGGAGTTTATTGCCTTGAATCACAAGCATTTCCCCCCCTTGTTCCCGGTACCTGGCTGTCCTGACTCAAGTGAGCTCCCTGTGACTGCAGCGGGGGCTGGGAGCGTGCTCCACTCGAAGTGCCTCAGGGAACACTAGTTGTGTAAACGGGCCGCCTTTGTGCCTGTGACCCGTAGTGGCGGCGGACGCTGTGGTGGTAGGTTGATTTCTCTGCGCTGTGTCCTGCTAGCGCTGACCTGACCCGAGTAGCGAGGAAGCCAGTGTTTGTGGGCGGGGACGAAGGAAACCGAACCAAGCAGCCTCCAGCCGAAGCCACTGCTCACTCGCGCATGCCCGGTCGCACCGCTTCCCTTCAGGAAGGCGGAGGCGGGACCAGGCTGGGAGGCGCCGAGCGCCGAGCAAAGGCTGTGGTGTGTGTCATCGTCCTCCCCGCTCGAGCGCCTCACGAAGGGGCCGGCGCGAGCGGGAAGGAGGGGTTGTGTACCCCGTTTTGCCTCTACATCAGCCCCAAACCGTGCAGCGGACCGGAGGAAGATCGGCTGAGTAAACACGACCGGTCAACAGAGACGCGTGGTGATTGATAGAGCGTCTCAGCTGAACAGTAAGGAGAAGGGGTCCTTGTGGGCTCGGTGTGGAAAGGGGAAGAGCGAAACCGGCCAAATACTAACAGTTAACTTGCTCCTCTCCCTTCAGCTGCAAACAGGAAGCGGGGATCAGTGGGAGAGTACAAGGTTTATTCCCATACTGCTGGTACCTGAAGGAGTCATTAGATCCCCATAGGAAGTGTGGGTGCTGTCACACAGGTCTGAGATCCTAAACCCCCCTTTAAGGCTGCCCACGTGTTGTGGGGAAAATTACCTACAGTGGGAGGAGGGTTAGAGCACCATATTGCTTCTACACTTAACTAAATATGAGAATCTGAGGTAAAGGTACTAGAGTTGTGAAGCTGATAATCTTAGTTAGCCTTCCTGCCAGATCTGAAGCAACTGCTTAACTATATTGAATTGAATTTTCACCTCCCAGAAGGAAGCTGTAACAGTAAAGTTTAACTAAGAATAGTGCTTAATGAGGTATACTGTTAATCCTGCTTAATGTGGATTTGATATAATTGAAAGTGTCATTATTGATTATCTGGCAAATGTAATGCACCTTAGAATTCTATTGATAAATTGTTTAGTAGATTCAAAAGTAATTATTGATTCTAAGGTACAGTTTCTCTAAATGCAAAAGTGTGATAAGACTTCAGGAATATAGTAACTGCTAGTAATTTAAAAAAGTGATAATCCGCTAGTAACTTACAAAGTGTAATTGCTGACCCTGAAAGTGATTTGAAATGTTTTGAACTATTTATATGTGAGCTACTAATACTTGACAACAAAGAGAATATTATTTTTATATAAAGCAGTACGTATTTTCATATAACTTTGGTGTAGTGTTTTCTTTTTGAGTGCTATTGCGTGGAATTACTTTTGGGTGGTCTGCAACCTTTACACTGTGCCTCTGATATGCTAGTCTTGCCCTAGGCCAGGCTACCTAATTCCAACAGTTACCATCACTATTCATGTGGTTTTTAGAACTTTACCTTTAGATACTTCACAACCCTGGGGTGTCTTTCCTCACCTGGAGTTGCATGGTCTTGCATTCTTCTTCTCTCTATTGACCCCCGTCTTTCATCATCTGTTTTTTACCTTTCTTTTTTTTCGCACAAATCCGTTGCTGAAATTACCAGCTTACAGATATAAATGAGTCAAATAGTATAATTGAAGTAATCTGTATTTTTTCAAATATGGCTGTATATAGTTTGTGATGTTTTAAACGTTCGGTCCTATGTCTATGTATATATATTTATGTATGTATTTATGTCTGTTGAATTAACAGCCCTGAAGAAGTCCTTTTGAAAAGGACGAAATGCATCGGCAGTGTCTCAATCACCTTGAACATGTATTAAAAAGACTCCATTGAAAATAAAGGAAGACATTTGGAATATTATTTGTTGAAATGGATTTTATACAATTCTTAGTCTAAAATGCTGTGTGGTGCACCTGTGCTTTTGTGTTAAAATTGTTATATTCCTGTATTGGAATCACACTGAGTCAAATAGTATAATTGAAGTAATCTGTATTTTTTTAAATATGGTTGTATATAGTTTGTGATGTTTTAAACGTTCGGTCCTATGTCTATGTATATATATTTATGTATGTATTTATGTCTGTTGAATTAACAGCCCTGAAGAAGTCCTTTTGAAAAGGACGAAATGCATCGGCAGTGTCTCAATCACCTTGAACATGTTTTAAAAAGACTCCATTGAAAATAAAGGAAGAAATTTGGAAGATTATTTGTTGAAATGGATTTTATACAATTCTTAGTCTAAAATGCTGTGTGGTGCACCTGTGCTGTTGTGTTCAAATTGTTATATTCCTGTATTGAAATCACACTGAGTCAAATAGTATAATTGAAGTAATCTGTATTTTTTTAAATATGGTTGTATATAGTTTGTGATGTTTTAAACATTCGGTCCTATGTCTATGTATATATATTTATGTATGTATTTATGTCTGTTGAACTAACAGCCCTGAAGAAGTCCTTTTGAAAAGGACGAAATGCATCGGCAGTGTCTCAATCACCTTGAACATGTTTTAAAAAGACTCCATTGAAAATAAAGGAAGAAAGTTGGAAGATTATTTGTTGAAATGCATTTTATACAATTCTTAGTCTAAAATGCAGTGTGGTGCACCTGTGCTGTTGTGTTAAAATTGTTATATTCCTGTATTGGAATCACACTGTGACAGTGGGTGTTTGTCAGTGTGCACACACGTTTCTGGGTAGTCCCAAATTATATACACACACATTAGGGATAGCAACCCTTGACCCTGTTTCCAGGCAGGTCGCTCCCCACGCCGCGAAGCTCCACCTGACTGCGCCCGTGCTCCTGTGACCAGCCGCTGCTTCTGAGGGTGTTCGAGGCCCGCCTCCACCCGCAGGCTATCACCTACGCCTCATCCCTGGTGGCCAGTGGTAGGCCTTAGGTTTGCTCTGTGCCTGCTCGCTTTTTGCCTGTAACTGCTGTTTTTGGATTACCTTTTGTTTTGCTTTGTGACTGTATTTGCCTTGTGCCACTTGTTCCATGCCTTTGCCTGTCCTTGTTTCCTCCCTCTGTGCCCGTTCTCCCACCCATCCTGCTCCCCGCCACTGCGCCCCCTGCGGCCCCGCCCCCCCGCCCCCATTGCTCTGTGCCCGCTCACATTTGGCCTGTGACCGCTGTTTTTTGTATTGCTTTTTGTATTGCTTTGTGACTGTATTTGCCTTGTGCCACTTGTTTCCTGCCTTTGCCTGTGCTAGTTTCCTCCCTCTGTGCCCGTTCCCTCGCCGATTTTACTCCTCGCAGCTGCGTCCCCTGCGGCCCCCCCCCCCCCCCACCCCCATTGCTCTGTGCCCGCTCGCATTTGGCCTGTGACCGCTGTTTTTTGTATTGCTTTGTGACTGTATTTGCCTTGTGCCACTCGTTCCCTGCCTTTGCCTGTGCTTGTTTCCTCCCCCTGTGCCCGTTCCCTCACCGATCCCGCTCCCCGCCACTGCGTCCCCTGTGGCCCCGTCCCCTCGCCCCCATTGCTCTGTACCGGCTCGCATTTTGTCGGTGACCGCTGTTTTTTGTATTGCTTTTTGTAATGCTTTGTGACTGTATTTGCCTTGTGCCACTTGTTCCCTGCCTTTGCCTGTGCTTGTTTCCTCCATCTGTGCCCGTTCCCTCGCCGATCCCGCTCCCCGCCGCGGCGTCCCCTGTGGCCCCGTCCCCCGTCCCCATTGCTCTGTGCCCGCTCGCTTTTTGCCTGTGACAGCTGTTTTTGGATTGCCTTTTGTATTTCTTTGTGACTGTATTTGCCTTGTTTCACTTGTTCACTGCCTTTGCCTGTACTTGTTTCCTCCCTCTGTGCCGTTCCCTCACCGATCCAGCTTCCCGCCACTGCCTCCCCTGCGGCCCCGCCCCCACCCCATTGGTCCACTCCCCCCATCCAGCTGCTCCTCCCACCCACCTCCCCTTCTTATGGTGGCTGCTGGCGCGCCGAAGGCGCACCAAAGGCAAGCCTGTCTGCACCGGTCCAAGCCTGGACAATTCCCAGCACCAGAAGCCCTGGCCCCCGGAGACACCTGAGCACCCAACTGCACTACGACGCCAGCACCCGCCACGTACTCAAACCTGGACGAGAACACGCCTGCTACCGGGGCACACCGAAGCGCCCCCACGAGCCCTTCACCTGCCGGAACTGCAGCTTCACCAGCATCCAGTCCGCCAAACCGTCAAGCAAAGATCCCAACTACCTCCAATGCATCCTCCTCAACACCCGCTCCAATCGCAAACACGCCATTGAACTCTGGGACCTCCTCGACTCAACCCCCCCCCCCCCCCGAAGTCGCCTTCCTGACGGAGACCTGGCTGAATACCACCTCAGCACCCGACATCGCCATAGCCATCCCAGAAGGCTACAAGATCTCCCGCAGAGACTGCACCAACGGAGTGGGAGGGGGTATCGCCATCGTCCACAAGAACATCATCAGAGTCTTGACCAACACCGACGACACCCTCAACACCACGGATCACCTGCACTTCCAGATACACACTGACCCCAACACCACACTCAGAGGAGCCCTCGTCTACAGACCACCCGGACCCCGACCACAATTCAGCGACTCCATCGCCGACCTCATCAGCACCCACGCCCTCACCTCTACGGACTACATCCTCCTCGGGGACCTAAACTTCCACCTCGAGGACAACAGCGATGCCTACACCACCGCCCTTATCGCCAACCTCGGACTTAGACAGCTCGTAACAACACCCACCCACGCCGCTGGACACATGCTTGATCCCATCTTCTCCCCAAGTCCCCACATCTCCTTCAACCACACCACCGAACCCCACTGGACCGACCACAGATGCATCCACTTCACCTCCAGGAAACCCACCACGCAGGAACAACAACCAAGCTCCTGAGACGGCTGCAATGCATCCAGAACGCCTCGGCGCGAGTGGTCCTCGACATCCCCCGACGCAACCACATAACTCCCCACCAGAGAGACCTAAACTGGCTCCCCATCAACAAGAGGATAAACCTTCAAACTCCTCTTCCACGCACACAAACCCCTACACAACACCGGACCAGCATACCTCAATTGACAACTCAGCTTCTACACCCCCACCCGCAGCCTCCGCTCAGCCAGCCTCGCCCTAACATGGTCCCATGCATCCGGAAAACAACCGCCAGCGGCAGGTCCTTCTCCCACCTCGTCGCCTAGACCTGGAACACCCTCCCCACCAACCTACGACAGACCCAAGACCTGCTGACCTTCAGAAGACTTCTCAAGACCTGGCTCTTCGATCAGTAGCAGCATTCCCCCCAGCGCCTTAAGACCCTCACGGTATGTAGCGCACTCTACAATTTCCTTGATTGATTGATTGATTGAAGTTAGGTGCTGAGGTCTATAGGGTACAACTGTCCAGGCTCTTTTGACTTCTAGGATATGGAATTACAACTTAGAAAGGAGGAAACAAATGCCCAGATGCATCAAAGTACTTTTTTGCGATTCCTAATTTGCGAAAATTACCGAATCGCAAATTAGGAATCGCAAAATGGTATGCATCATTTTTCTCGCATTTTTTTTGCGATTCGGTAAAAATCGCAATTTTTACCGAATCGCATAAAAAATGCGATTTTCAAATTGCGAATTCGCAATTCCCATTCATTCCTATGGGCTGAAATGCCCATAGGAATGAATGGGAATTGCGAATTCGCAATTTGAAATCGGAATTCAACAAAGCATTTCAAGGGTGGAGAGGGGGGTCCAAATGACCCCCCCTGCACCCATGAAATGCACTTTTACCTATAAGTTACATACACACATGTCCTAAGGACATGTGTGTCTGTAACTTAACAGTTTAAAAAATGCATTTTTGTGCATTTTTAAACAATTTTGCAAATTACCACGAGATTCAACCTCGTGGTAATTTGCACTTGCAATTTGAAAATTCGCAAACTTTAAAAAAATGATGCATTGCATTTAAGGAATCGCAAAATTGCGATTCCTTAAATGCAATCGCATTTTAGAAAATCGCAAAATTAGCGATTTTCTACGAAAACAAATGATGCATCTCAAAAAGCATTTTTGGAATCGCAAACGGCCGATTTTAAGGAATCGCACCGTTTGCGACTGCAAAAATGCTTGATGCATCTGGGCATAAGAGGTGTGCACAACCATCCCCCAAACTCTGCGACAAACGATTTTCATGATAAAAAAGAAATTACTCGTTCTACTCTGTTTGAACTGCATTTAAGAGCTGTAGGTTTTTGTTACTTACTGTAGTCAAAAGATCTTCCCTGCACCCTCATTAGGGTTTACACAATGAAAGAACTACTGTGAACCTAGAGCTGAATCGTGACCAGCTAACATTTCAAAGAGACATCCTTTGTACTGTACGTGTGCCAAAAACCATTTGATCAATTTGTGCAAGAAGCGCTTTCTTTATTAAAACATACACATGATGCATCACATTATCAGTTAATGTGGAAAATGCTTCACATTCACATTTATAAAGAAAAAGCCACAGCTGTAAAAATGACATTGCTTACTGGCTTTACAATCTGAATCCATGCCAGCGGGAACACCACAATTGGCCTTTCGGCTGTATTCTATGTGAGTGAAGTGCCCAGCGTACTATTTTGCAGTCTCATAGTCTGCGATTTGCAAAACCACTGGATTTGTTAGGGCAAAAAAGTTTGTCGCAGTGTGCAAATGTGTCATTAAAAGTCATACAAGCCTTTCCTGCTTGCAATGTGCACTTTACAATGATTCAGAATAGAAAATTAAAGGCAACGTGTTAAGAGTGATTCCTTCTAGTTTACGATTATGTATGGAATTTAAGAATGGTATGTGATTGTAACTGTGGTTGCAAGCCATTGATCACATATTGAACTGTAAAATCAAGAGGTATCATCTATTCACAAAATGAAAGCTGTCTCTGTGAGCAGGGGAGAAGACAGGGTCCGAGGGGCACAGCCTGCTACCCAGATGCATGTCTCTGGTTTTCACTTTTTTTAATGCAGCTTTACTCCTTCATTGGAAAAAGGTTGCTTTCTAAACAAAACTAAAACAAAAACCTGCATTTCAGTGTGTGGTTGCTGTTCAATAGCGACCTCAGCTTCTTCACTGATGGGGATGTGCTCCTGGAGCTACCCTACCCAATCCTCTGTCTGGTAAAATGTAGCGTAAAAAAGCTGTTAAACTCAATACAATATTAAATCTGTTTTGTTGATAAATATGAATGTAAATTCATTGTATATATTTATTTCCAACATAGACCTAAATAAAAATGCTATAACAATATTCCCTTGATTTTGAATATAGCATTTAATGTATGTAACTATAATAAATTAAAATTAATTTTGAAATGTTTAAAAAAAAAACTAAATTCTCTCCTCAAGCAAAATATTTTTTTCAAAATGACCTAATAATTTAAAAATGTGATCTATGGAATGTATTAAACTAGATAGAATTATATTTTAAAATATTGTTACATTATTTTTTATGCAAATATGGTTAGTAAAATTATTTATAATTAAATTCAAAATCTGCACTTGTTCATATCATTTGTTTACATTAAATTATATTTATTTACATTTTTAACTCTTTACAAACATTTCTTCCTATGGGATTTTATTTTAAGTTGCTATTGCCATTATTTCTATTGGAGAGTGTTGCACTAGCAGAGGTTGGCCATGTGTGGTGGTCAACTTACTTCGGCTCTAAGCTGGAGTATTTAACTACTGTTTTGGCACTCTTTTTAGCTGTAGTAACTATCAACTTGCAGTTGTTGAATTGTCATAGGAGTTGTTTTTTGTGGGTTGAAGTCCCTTGCTACACCACTACCCTCTTTTGACCCCCTTCTTAATTCATAAGGATTCACCATTTTCCAGCAACTCTCCTGTTTCTCTCTCACATTTACTACTAAAACGTATACATCTGCACGTAGACGCTTCACAATCGGGGTGGTGGTCTCTATATAGAGGTATAGGAGAGGTGGAGCATAAACTCCTCATCTAAGTTGAGGAATAGCTCTATGTAGTATATTTTGTAGAACTTCAGTATGTACTATAAAATGCAGTTTGTGAATAAGCCCGATATACAACTGGAAATTCCAATAATTCCAATGAATGTGCTATAGTCTTTATTTCAAAATAATAATATTGTTGTTCTTTCACAGTCAGTGTAAAATTTACATGGCAAACAGATGGTCTCCTAACATACTCTTGCTGCAAGAGAAGTACGCACACATACTAGGGAGGCTGGAATTCCTCAGCAGGTTTGTTGGCCTTGAGAGGTCATAGAAGTTTGTTGTAGCTTCTTCTGACATTGAAGCTTTCGTTTTTGTAGAGCATATTCTTGTTTATCAGAGCACATAGATTTTGTATCGTCTTGTATCACTCTATTACAGGTTTGATGACAGATATCAAGCTCTGACTAAAGCATCCACAATACATTTTACCGTCAAGAAATCTTTAGATCTCTAAAACAGTATGGGTAGATGGAGCAGTTTTAATATTACAAACCTTCATAATATCAAATGCAACACAAGCAGCTGTAATGTGGTATCTGAAGAACTCTGGTTCCAACTTCAAGTAAATTGAATTTGTTGTATTGTAAAGTTAGGAAATTTTTCTTGATCCTGTTGAGGTCGTCTGGCAGTTTCAAATGATGTTATCCCTGGGACATGGTGTGTGCAAATATATCATCACCTTCAATTGATAGGGAGTTTTATTAAAAACAACAATAACATAGTTAAAATCATATGTGCAGTAGTAACATGCAATTTATATTGAATTGAAAATATGTTTAATACTATGCAATTTGTTCTACATAGTTATACTTATTCGAACTAGGCCTAAAAAAAGTCTAAAGCAGGTTCGCTCTGCAAATAGCCTTACTTAGATGTGCTGAAACAAACATTAGGGGCCAGATGTAGGTAAATATCATTTACCGATTATAAAATACCGCATTTTACCGATTCGGTATTTTAGAATTGGTAAATGATATGTAGCTAATGATTCTGTAAATTTTACTGAATCGGTAAAATTCGGTAAATACCGATTCAGTATTTACTGAATCGGTATTCCCCATTCATTCCTATGGGCCTGGAGGCCCATAGGAATGAATGAGAATTACCGATTCGGTAAATACCGAATCGGTAATAGGGGGTAGACCTACAAGGATGGCAGGGTGTCACATTGACACTCTGAAGCCTACCAATGAGCGCGTGAACGTTGAAGAGGGGCAATGACAAAAAGTTCTAAATCCTGACTTAGGGCCATATGTAGGTAAATCAAGAATACCAATTCCTTAATACCGAATTTTACTGAATCGGTAGGACATCAGGAAGAGGTGGTATGACCTCAGGAAGACAGCAAAACTAAGGATGGCAGAGAGACAGAGGCAGGCTGCAAAAACAGGTGGAGGAAAGAACAGAGCCCCAGCACCAACCCCACTGGAACTGATGGTGGAGTCCAATATCCAGCCGGAGAGTGTGAGTGGCGTGGGAGACGCAGACAGCTCCGCCAGAGCAGCAAGAAAACAAGGTAAAAAGCATGCCAAGCATGCTGTGCTACCCCCTCCCCAACCCCATTCCCCATAGTGGCATAGGGGCTCCCACTCAACTCCATGTCTTACTGATTACCTGCAATGCATTATGGGTGATGTAGTCAGAGGGAACTGATGTATAGGACAGTCAGGCTAGCAAACACAATAGCATGGTAAAGTAATTGGCTACGTCAGGACAATCTCTGTGCTCTGTAGGCATGATGTTTAATGTAATTCCATTGCAGACAGAGCAGTGAGTACTTCTACATTTGTGTCATTACAGGCGAGTCATCTCGCAGTGCAGCAGAGGGCAGCAGAGGCAAGTCAGCCAGGCCAGAAGGGAGGCAACATGAGGATGACAGCATGCCTGCAGGGACCACAAGCTCGGTGCCCTCACAGCCACCCAATCCTCCACAACAGCCATCACCACAGCCCCAGGGAGGGCCGCAATCCCCTCTCCCCCAGTCCCCACTGCGACGATCACCAACACTACCACCACCACAGTCAGGCAGGAGGCATGCCGTACCCACCCTCCAGCAGATGGAGGAGTCGTCAGAGGAGGGCACAGTGGGCGGACATAGTCCAATACATCAGGGATCCAACAGGGATAGGGCTGGTACTCCATCCGAGGGCGCCCACAGTTCATCCGGACGGTCCTGAAGCATCCGAGCAGGTAGAAAGTTTGTTTGCTGGACTGGAAGGCAACATGCTGAAGGTCCAGCGCCTGCAATGGATGGAGATGAAATCAATGCACAGGGAGGTGGCACACATCAACAAGCACATGCACAGGATGGAAAAGGGCATCAGTGCTATGGGAGAGAACTTGTGCGCGGGGATGGAGAGAGTAGCAACCTCTGTGGACAACCTCTGCAGCCAGCTGGAGCAGGACCATCTTGGCAGGCGCAGGGAGAGGCAGATGTTCCAGGCCTATAACAAGTCCGTGAACCGGCTGGCCACTGCAACATCACTGATGTGTCGCAGGTCCATCGCCATGCAGGAGGAGATGGCGCATTGCAGCAGGGATGTGGCAGGGGGATGGTGTCCATGACCTCAGCTTTAGAGCTCCTACAGAATGCTAAGGCGGCCACAATGGAAGGGGGGGACAGTGAGGAGGCTATCAGCCGTGGTAGCATTACGCCCTCACCCACCGAGTGCAGGAGGCGCAGTGAACGCCACGAGGCTGCACAGGAACAGTCCAACACACCAGACAGTGTTGCTAGTGAACCTGCACGTGCAGCGCGTGGACGCAGGAAGTAGAGACCTATGCCTGTTGCCATACATGAGATGGGTGATGTAACCCATGTCCGATTGGACATTGATCACAATACTGGAGGTGTGCCTAATAAACACCTTAACATGTAACTGTTACTGGCTCTGTCTCGTTACTCACTCAGAAATAGTTTGACGTAATCTCTGCCCGTCTCTGTCTCCCATCATGTTCATTTGCAACACCTGCTGCGCAGGGCTCTGGCTGAGGGTTGTCCTCGTCCCCGTCCTCTGAGTCAGTTAGTTCCACTGCTGTTCCTTTTTCTGTGGCCAGATTGTGTAGCATTGCACATGTAGCGATTATCTTGCAACATTTGATGGGGCTGTACAGACGTGCACCTCCTGTTTTGTGGAGGCAACGGAATCTGCTTTTAAGCAATCCAAAAGTGCGCTCCACCACGTTGCGTGTGCTCCTACGTGCCACATTGTATCTCCTCTCCCTTGGGGTGGTTGGGTTGAGATATGGTGTGAGTAGATAAGGCCGAAGGGCATATGCGCTGCCACCTATGTACAGAAGAAAGGGCCATTAATTTGTGTGACCAACAGCTTGGGCCAGGGTGTACATCAGGGTGTGTCACATTGACTTACCTAGTAGGTATCCGTCTCCAAATTCACCAGCAAACAGACGTGTATGGATGCCACTGTTCCGGAAGATATAAGAGTCGTGGCTACTCCCGGGGAATTTGGCCACAATGTCAGTTATAATGTACTTGGCATTACATATCACCTGCACATTGATGGAGTGGGTGGATTTGCGGTTTCTGTAGATATATTCACTTGCTGCAGGTGGGCAGATGGGCATATGGGTCCCATCGACGCAGCCTATCACGTGTGGGAACTGCGCAAGTTGGTAGTACTCCAGCTTGGTCCTCTTCAGCTCCCCCTGTGTACTGGGGAAGGCGATGTAATGTTCCATTCTGTCCATCATGGCATCCAGGAAGGTGTTAAAGAAATGTGATAGACAGCTCTGTGACACACCACCCACTGCGGCTATCACACCCTGGAAACTTCCTGATGCAAGGAGGTGCAGGCAACAGAGTACCTGGACATGGGTGGGGATTGCGTACACCCTGGTTGTAGGTCCCGTATTATGTCAAGGATGGTGTCTGGGTGCAGTCTGTACCTTTCATGGATTTCAGGTTCAGTCAATTGGAACAACGTGATGCGTAGTCTGTACACCCGCTCTTCCCGTCTCCAGATCCTCACTCCTGCTGCAATCAAGCGTAGCCGCCTTGCTATGAGGTAGAGGCCCGCCATTGTGCTCACACTGTAGCATTTTGGGGCTGTTTTTATGCACTGCATCTGATTACCACCTGCTCTTGAAAATTGGTAAATACCAAATCGTTATTACCGATTTTGGTCAAATTCGGTAATAACGAGGTTTGCTACATCGCATTTTTGGGGTTTTTACCAAATCGTTATTTCAGATTCGGTATTCATTGTTTCGGTATTCTCCGATTGGTAAATAAGGAATCGGTAATTATTTTCCGATTCGTTATTATCGATGCAATTTGGTATTACGTACATCTCAAATGGCTAAATACCGGTCGGTAACGCCGAAAACGACCGGTATTTGGCCACCTACATATGGCCCTTAGTGCTGGGCCGATCGTCATTTGGATTTAACAGTAATCGAACTAGAAGGACTTGCTTCTGTGTGCTAAGTGGATATCAGTTTTGCATCCTGAGGAGAACCCCATAAAGGAGGATCGGTGGTTCGAAATGCGTCGACCATTTCCAGGGGACCCACTGTCACAGGAAGCGCATAAACTCAGGCACAGCCACGGTGGAGCGGGCAAACTGCTTGCCTGGGGCTATTCTTTTCTTTGCCAGGAACCTTGCCGCTTACCTCTTGGCCTGACGCCACGGCCGCTGCCCGTCTCCCTCCCGCCAACGCTGCTCCATTACACCGCGGCCGCAGTGCAGAGGGGGACTATAATCCCCAGGCTCCTTCGCGGCGGAAGCCGCTACCAGCACATTCGCGCCAGGAGGCGCATAAACTCAGGCTGAGCCCGGGCAAAGGGTGGGCCATCTACGGCCGTCCAAGGCAGGGCTGGGCCACCCCTTGATCACCCTGAGAACTGTAAGACTATAAGACATATTTTTGATGACATTTACTGCTAATCCATTGTTGCGGATCGGAGTACAAGGGCATTGTTGTATATTCTGCACTTAGATAAGGTTGTGACTTAATGCCTAGGGGGAAGAAAATAGGGGTGGGGGGATCGGTGAGTGGCATGCTAGATCAGTTCATTACTAGGGCTGTATCAGTTCTAGAACACGAAATTGCCATCACCGAACGACGTCTTTCAGTTGAACCAATGTACATTAGGCGCTCATCCCTGGGACCCGTAATGCAAGCTATCTCCCCTACTGGGCTAGAAGAGCCTACCAATCTACTAATTAATGAGAATGGCAGACAAGTTAGCCCGGATGAAATTCCTTTGATAGTCCAGGTCACTACAAATGGTGCCGAATGTGAAACTTAAGCTGCACATCTCCGACACGGGCCAACACTGGAGCAAACACAAAGAGGAAAAGAACGGAGACTATACATAAAGGGAGAAATCCTAAAGTATTGAAAACTACTCAAATAATAAACTCGATTCCAGGGCCACCTGTGAGTACGTCACCATTGCCACCGGATGTCAACTCTTTGTCTGATATCCGAACGAGTCCAAACGGTAATGGGGTAACTAACTTTAATCCTATCCCCCAGCAAGTTGGAGGATCAGTTATACAGATAGAGCAGGTTGTAAAATCATTGATCCTCCCACTTTTGGAGAGGATAAAGGTGGTATCCGAAAAGTTAGAGTGTTTCGAACAAACGACATTAGATACGTTTTTTTAATCCTGAAAAACCTGTTAAAAGCTGAGGCAAAAGAAAGATCAAATAAGGATATTGCTCCTACTAAGGAAACCGTAACAACACCAGTGGCTGTAACTAGTGAAGTTGTCGTACAACCTCAAGTTACCATGACAAAAGCTAGCTCTACTGTTAACACTAACACACAGGCAAATATAGCTCTGGACAAACGTACTGAAGGATTCAATAGTAAAACAAATAGCTCCAAGTCGGGAAGGTAACTAGCCCTATAAGCACAGCAAAAGAGATAGGCAACAAGGATAGTAATTCTAAGCCACTACTGGCCACTGTTGAAGTACCACCAGAGTCCTTACCTTATGTGGTCGTCCTCACTGGCGTCCCTAAATTGAAGAGCGGAATGGTCGAATCCTATCAACCATTAAAAAAACAAAGTGACATTCTGGCTAAACAGGAACAGACCGCTCCCAAGATACATGAAAGGGGAAGTCCTGTTTGCCAGAAGAGTTAACTGGGTAGGCAGAAGACCTAAGGATATACCCGGGAATACTATCATTGTAAACTTTAGGGATAGGCATGTTGCAAGGTTCATCTGTAAAGAAAGACACCCTATGGACTGCAGTGGGATCGGAACGCAAAATCTAAGCTATTTTTATAATGTGGAGGCTGCACCACCACTGGTTAATTGCTTTGTGGGGGGAGCTCATGAAGGGGTAGTGGGCTGTCCAAACACTATTTTTACAGTGGCCACAAAAAAACATTTTGCAGAGCTATATGTGCTAGAGGAGGTGGACTGACTGGGGGCAGAAGAAGGGTCAAATTAGTAGCTACAGGGGCAGCAGCCTTAAAGCAAGCGGGCCCTTCATAATTATCAATGACCAAGATATAACTAAACAAGGCACTATAGATTTGATCCCGAACAACGAACCTTCTGATATAAGGAGTTTGAGGAACAAAAGTAGAATACACAGTAAAGATAAGTACACTAACTCTGAGAGGGTTGGGATAAACAAAGGTAAAAATATGGAAGGCTCGAGCCTGATTATGCTTGAAACAGCAGGGAACGTTGACCCTAAAATAGCAATGACTGTAGGAGCATTGAATACGGAAAGTAACATACCGCGCATTGGGTTACAAGGCGATGTTCACTTAACATCTTGGAATATTGCAGGTATAGGGAAAAATCTGAGTGATCCCACATGGCACGATTACATCGATAATAGGGATATTATTTTATTCCAAGAAACGTGGGTGGTGGAAAATCATTTTAAAATAGGTTACAGATCTTTCCATATACCGGCAGTTAATCAGAACAAAGGAAGACCCTCTGGTGGTCTGTTAATCTGGCTAAAGATCACATTGGGAACTAACTTTAGTCAAATTGATTGAAATAGCCCTGATATCCTGGCCATAAAATTTAAAGACACTAATAATAAAGAAGTCTGTATTATCAATATCTATAACAGACCCATGTCTTTGCACAAGGAATCAGAGACTTTAGCTCAACTAGATAACATCATTTCTAGATTTGATCACAAGACCATGATGATCATGGGTGGTGATTTTAATCGGAGCTTCGAACCGTTATCAGGCCTAGAAAATATTACGGAGCTGGAAGATAATGCTAATGGCATTCTTGGTGTTGAGATCAGCTCAATAGTACCATGTTCAAAAGCTGCACTCCAATTATTGCGTCTGACAGTGGGACATGGCCTGCGTTCTTGTAATGGCCGCCTGCCGTCAGACTGCCCGAGAAAACCTACCTTCAGACGGGGCAGGTGAGCCAGCTATTTGGATTATATAATAGTCTCAACAAGTCTATGGCCAATGATGATAGATCTGGTGGTGGAAGATCGAATAGAGAGTGACCACTATCCTCTCAACCTGACCCTTTCAAAGTCACTATTTATGCTGCCAGCAGAGGGGACTACTCACTCCAACAGTCTGAGTACTGATCCCCTCGTGTCTAACAATTGCAGAGCACTGAAGTGGCCTGCGGTTATGAGAAACAACTCCACTATCAAGAAAATTTACGAGCTCTATGTGAAGTTAATGTCCCCACTAGAGGCCAGCCAAGCTGAGAAACCACTAATAGTAGAGGTCCATGGAAAAATGACACTGGGGCTTAGCAAAATACTCACCAAAGCTGTGAAAAGGGCAAATACTGGACAAAGTAAGTCATTGAAAAATGGGACACGGTATGATAAAATATGCCGCCATGCCAAATCAGAACTGATAGAAGCCGTAAAAGGGAAAGACATAGTAGCCGTAAAAGAAAAAAGAAGGGAAAATAAAAAAAACGCTAGCAACGGCTAAAAAGGGTTGGGATGAAAAATTATGGTCAGAGCTATCGTGTAAATTAAAAGATCAATCCACATTTTTGGGTCTTATAGCAAGGGGAAAGAAAGAGGGTATGCCGTCCAGGGACTTGATTCTAGAAGCAAACGTCTGGGACACACATTTCTCCACACTATACTCCTACGATGGAAACAATCAAATGGGTAATGAAGAAGTAGGACTAAATGTAAGTGGGACACCCTTATCGTTTAGTATGGCAGACACTATATCAGCCATCAATGCAATTAAATCAGGGAAAGCACCAGGTCCAGACAGGTTTCCGGATAATCTCTGGAAACACGAGAACATGTTGTGGGCCCCGTACATTAACTTACTTAGCAATGAAATTGCAAGAGGTGCGCCAATCACTGAGACATGGAGGGGTGCTGAAATTGTGACTATTTTCAAAAAAGGGGACAGACAGAAACCAGCACACTATAGACCCATCAGTCTGATTGACGTTCTTCAAAAAGTTTATGCTCGTCAAGTTTTAGGTAAGCTAAATGATTGGATTAGAGAAAATTCTATTTTAACTAAATACCAGGCTGGTTTTAGGGAGAAGATTCGCACAGTCGATCACGGTATTAGATTTTTAGGTTTAGTTTGGGAATATATAAATGTAAGGAACTCCCACCTCTATGTGGCTTTCGTTGACCTCAGAGCGGCCTTCGATCTTGTTCCCAGGGACAAGCTGTGGACGAGACTAATCAACCAGGGAGCCCCTGCTGAAATAATTGAACAGATCGTTAGGCTCCATGAGGACAACTATTCAAGGGTAAGGTGGGGTCTTAATGGGGAACTATCAGAGCGCATAGATATAAAGAGAGGTGTAAGGCAAGGCTGTGTGCTAGCGCCAACTCTTTTCTCTTTGTATGCAAATGACATACCGACCACCCTCTTGGGCTGTGAGCATGACTCTCCGAAGTTGAGTGGCCAAGTAGTGCCGGCTCTGTTATTTGCCGACGACACTATTTTAATCTCCCAGACCCCAAGAGGATTGCAGAATTTGCTTGATAAATTTCAATCCTATTGTGTGGAGAAGAAGTTGGAGATCAATTCGTCCAAAACAAAGTTTATGGCAATTAGTCCCCACAAGAGTTAAAAAAAATGTATCACTGTCAATGATGAAACAATCAAGCACGTGCAGAGTTTTAACTATCTGGGTATCACTCTGGATGTAAAAATGAACTGGAATCCACAAATTGAAAAATCTAAAACAATTTTGATGCAAAACCTAGCCCCCATAGTCAGAAGACACAGGAATAGTTTTTCTAGAGCCGTATCCCCCGCAATTGAGCAGTTTAAGTATAAGGCTCAATCTGCCACACTTGATGGAGCACAATTATATGGCCACGCTGTAAAAAATGCCTTTTCAGTGCACAAAAATAATTTTTTTAGACAATTATTAGCAGTACCACGTCGCACACTCCTCATCCCACTCTTGCAAGATCTAAATATACATCGTTCTGACGATCACGCCACCTTACGTCCATTATTAGATTGGATTTGTCTGTGGGCAACGGATGAATTAATTGATTATAGAGAAGGATTAAAAGAAATTATGGTAATAAGGAACACAACTCGGCTGCTGTGGTTGGTCCATATCGAGTACTGGTTCTTCAAATTGGAGTTATACCATTATTGGACAGACCCAGGATCTCTGACCCTAACCAGCAAAAAGCTACTGCGGGAAAGGTTCTGGGATTCTGTCCTAAGTTCTACAATATATAATTCAAAAACTGGAGTATTGAGCCAAAAATTCATGGAAGTAAAGAGTAAAAGTAGCTTTGAAAGTTTTATGGCCAAAATTTTGCCAACTTTGGCAAAAACGTTGTACTTAAAGTTTCGTTATGGGATTCTCCACATCAAAGCCAATACATCAAAATGGGCATGTAATAAAAGTTGTATAGGAGATGATTTGCTTGAAAAATGTGAGTTGTGCGACATGAGCGTAAGGGAGGATGAGACCCATGTTATATTTCTCTGTCCAGCATACCAACATAGTAGGAAGAAGTGGTTGAAACCCATTTGTCGCCTCCTGGGATTCAGACGTATTTGAGATGCAGAAAGAGTGCTTAAATAAAGCTGATGCTACACAGACGATTGTATTTAGCTTAAGCCGATAACTTTTTGCTGTAGCAATAGTACGAAGAAGACAAGGTCTGAAACTGTAATAGTTTAGGTGATAGGTCAAGGCATCTGATACAAAAATTGGTAATGATCTTGAAATGGTTTTGGTTTTCTGGTGGATAAGATACTGAGTTATTTGCACATCTAAATGTTATTATATGAAATGGATGAAATACCTTTAAAATTCTATTCGTTTTTTAACATGTTTTCCTATCATTTTTCCTATTGTTAATAATACTAATCAATATTAGCACCTAGTATTTATTAGAACTAACATTCATTGATATTTATATTTGTTCCAAATTTTTAAACAGTTTATTTCCCATGCATTTAGCGAACTAGGGACTGATTGATTATAGTAGTGGATTAGGAATTGCAAATATCTGGTGTTATTAAGTCCCCTTCAGAAAATACTGTATTATTTATCAAGACCATTTTTATGGCCTCCCAGCAATTGGAAATCAAAATTGTTATTACTGGTACTACTTGTTTTTTAGAGATTGTATTTGTTCTTATGTAAATGATTATTTTATGGTTTGTCTAACCAAAATAATGATTTGAA
The DNA here is from genome assembly GCF_964263255.1 of Lissotriton vulgaris. Classification (NCBI taxonomy): domain Eukaryota; kingdom Metazoa; phylum Chordata; class Amphibia; order Caudata; family Salamandridae; genus Lissotriton; species Lissotriton vulgaris. Next base: position 1,171,335,227 of record NC_141689.1, on the reverse strand, counting down.
TGAAATGACACTCTGTTGCACCCCTGTATAATGCATGGCTGCACATGTGGCAGACATACATGGCACTGAATAAAAAGCACAAAATTGCTTTTTAAAAGGTATTCGGAATTTACCACCAACTAATAGTTGGTGGTAAATAATGAATCCTTAAATGTAAAAAGCACTCACTTGAGTGCTCTATACATCAAGGATTCAGTAATTTATCGAATCGGTATGTTAAGAATGCAATAATTTACCGATTCCTTAAGTTACCGATTTGGTAAATTACTGAATCCTACAATTTGGTCACCTACATCTGAAAAGCCTAATTCCAGTCGGTAACGGCCAAAATTGGGTAATTTCGGCCATTACCGAAAGTAATTAGGCTTCCTACATCTGGCCCAACATGTTTAAAAGTTGACCTTTTCATGACTATGCCTTTAATGAAAAGCTACACATAATTTAGCAAAATGTGTCTGATTATTAATACTAACACTTTGAAATGATTGCTGAGAAATGTTATAGTTAGATGAAATTTGAAAATAATCACATAATAAAGTGATATTTATATAGAGATGTTGACCTTTTAAATGAGTGCCACTGAGTTGGGTAACAATAAACATCTGTTATTTAGGGCCAAAATATCCTTCTGGGTGAACTTGCGCTTTACAAATACATGTGCTATGTATGTTATGTTAAATGTTTTCCCCCGTATGATATAATGAAAAAAGCAGTGCTAAATATTTCTCATTGCAGTTGATGTTTCAATTTTACATAAATTCAACATTTAGCTAACATACTATTTATTTTATTAAAAGGTTAGAAATGTATTCATGCCTGTGGGAAAGGAGATCCGAAAACGAAAAGCCTTATATATAGCTATAGAAATTAACAGTTTCACACTTCATGATAACTGTCTGTAGTTCATTGCCTCATACATGGGAAAGGAAAGAACAAACCTGTTCTCAGCAGAATACCGAGCACTGGTAGGATGAGAGGAGAAGGATCTGTAACATGGACTGCAACATTTCTTTCTGACTGGGAAAATAGGTACTGTTACCATCAGCAGTAGCCATTTTTAAAAGCAGGGATACTACTCACTTATAAACAAATACACTCCATTAAAGTGGAAGGAAGAGCTATCAATAATGTTGGAAACCGGAGCAGAAACTGTAAATTTTTAGAAAGGCCCAGATTCTCCCTACTCCTGCTAGACTGAAGGAAGCTGACATTTTTTAGGTAGCAGTTAAAGTCAGAAGACCCACTCTAATGCTCCCTAAGACCCTCAAAGGCCTGTGGCTCAGACCCTGGCCAGATTGTCACACTCAACATGCAAGGCTGAATAACAAATGACGTGGTTGGCTGATCCCCTGACAGAGCAAGAACGTATCAGCCTGACACACGTATCAGCCTGACCCACGTTACTCGTCTGTTCTCAGCCCTCCGTGCAAGATACTTTCCTAGGTCCCAGATGTAATGAAGTTAACAGTCTAGTAGCTGGGGGGGCGGAGCGAGATGGGTGGAAGGGAAGAGGAGGAGTCAGGACAGGATGAGGGCAGTTAGAGTAGGGACAGGGTGAGAGCTGGACATAGATAATAAAAGCTCCAGTTAAAGTATAACCAGCGTCTGTGGTTATTTGTAGCACGATGCTACAACTGGCGACGAGGGTGGGATGGGCATGATCGCAGCCCACTGAACCTCATATTAGTGCCCTGTCCCCTGCAGCGTCGAGAAAAGGAATCCGCTGCCGTGTGGTGCTGCTGCCTGAGGAAAGAGGTCAGCAGCAGGTGACCCTGCCCCTCCAGCGACTGTGGGGAGCCCAGAGGGAGCCACTGCAACGAGCGCTGAAACGCTCGAGAGAAGAAGCTGTTTGCGCCGAAAGCGCGAGTCCCGCCGGATGCGTGCAAACTGGCACCCTTGAAAGAACAGGAGTCGGGAGCCCACTCCGACCCTGTCTAGCACCCCAGAGCGAGATACAGGTACACCGGTGTGGAGGACGCTGTCCCCGAGAGTCTGTTGGCAAGCGCCGCCGAGCACGCTGGAACTGGAGCCCGGGTGCCGTTGGAGGTCGGAAAACCTCACGCCCGATGCGTGAGTTTCGGCACGCTATCGGCGAAGAAAAGCGGGAACGTGGAAAGTAAGGCGGGAGCCCACCCCGACCTCACCTGGTGGTAGCAGCGGCCGAAGAAAAGTGAATCCTGATGTGTGCTGCCCCTGAAGTCGCCTGCCGGTGAGTCCAGAGTGAACTTGAATTGAATAAATCAGGAGAGAAAACCTCGTGTGCTTGCAGTGACGGTGGCCATCTTAAAGTCAGGCGCTTTTCAGGACAGACCCCTTGATTGTGATAGAGCGGCCATCTTGAAGTCAGGCATAAAGAAACAAGCATTGACTAGAGCAAACAAACAAGCATTGACAAGAAGAGATCAACAAGCATTGGTTAAAGCAAATAAACAAGCATTGGCAAGAGGAAATAAACAAGCATTGGCAAGAAGAGATCAACAAGCATTGGTTAAAGCAAATAAACAAGCATTGGCAAGAAGAAATAAACACGCATTGGCGAGAAGAAATAAACAAGCATTGGTAAGAACAAATAAAGAAACAGGAGCAAACAAAAGGGTAAAAGGGAAACAACGACACAATGGTGACCCCGACACCTCACCACAGCGGAAACCCTCTGTCGCAGGAGGATCACTCCTGCGAGCTCCGGAACCTCTGACCGTGACCACGGGAGGGAGCATGGGCCCCAAGTGGCAAGAATGGTTAGAAGACTTCGAAGATTATATTGAGGGATCCAAAGTGACTGACGACAAAGAGAAGTTAATTGCCCTCCGCAACCTAGAAGGCCGGGAAGTAAGCAAAATCATCAAGGACCTTTCGCCTGCAGATACTGGAACCTATGACAAAGTGCGCAAGGCACTAAATAAGAAGTTCCTTCACAAAAGAAACGTGGATTATGAGCGCCATGCGTTTCATCAAGTGCGTCAAGCAAAAGAGGAAGCAATGAGTGCATTCATCACCCGGTTGCGACGGCTGTCGAGACATTGTGAGCTTGAAAGTTTCTCGCCTGACGCTGCCATCAAATCGCAAATCATAGCCGGCTGCCACTCAGAGACACTCAGGAGGCGATTGCTGAGGACACCCCACGAATTGGAGGAGATTGAAGAAATGACTCGTATATACGACCAAGCGGAGGAACACGCCGCCACCATTGAAACAGGACACAGCGTCAGTCACGAGAAGGCACACCGTGTTCAAGAACAGCCTCGCAGCAGAAGGAAGTATTCGCAGGAGAACCAATGGAGACCCAGACCGTCATCGCACCAACGACGCCCGGAGTACAGGAGAAGAGAACCAGGGCGAAGGGACCGAAAGCCAGAAAGGACTAAGCGATGTTATCGGTGTGGATATGACTATCCTCATATAGACACCTGTCCGGCCATGGGTCAGCGATGCAGGAAATGTGGGCGATCCAACCACTTTGAAGCAATGTGCGGGGACTATCACATGGAACGACGAAGTGAAACGATGAGATCGTCCCGCTCAGACACGAAAAAACATCACATTCGAGCCGAGAGTCACGCAGGTCACGATGGGAACGCAGATCCCCATCTCGGGGCTCGAGATCATCATCCTCCAAAGACTCGACCTACACTGTGGAATACTTGAACATGATTGCGGATCCTGATCAGCTAAAAAAGTATCCACGTCTTGACATCAGAGTGGGGAATCACAACAACAAATTTGTAATGGACAGCGGAGCCTCGCTGAACTATATTCCAGTTACGGAACACGAGAAAATGATCCCGAAACCACCACTGACTTTTGCACCAGTCCGCGTCTTTACGTGGATGTCCAAGAAGCCACTTCCTTGTCTGGGTAAATTCCACACAACGCTTACCCATGACGACATCACAATACAGGCGGTCATACACGTTATCAAAGGGCCTGAAGCCGACTGCCTACTCAGCCTCCCCACCGCAGAGCGTCTTCGTCTGGTGGAAATCCTATTCAAAGTCAACGACAATCAGGACTGTGTCAGCAAGTTTCCCAAATTATTTCAAGGCCTAGGCAAGCTGAAAGGGTGTCAAATTCGGCTGCACATTAATGAACAGATCAAACCCGTTGCGCAGCACCCACGATGGGTTCCATTCCATCTTCAAAGTGCCGTCGAGGACGAACTTCAGGAACTCCTAGCTGCAGACATCATTGAGCGCACGGATGGCCCGACCCCTTGGGTATCGCCGGTGGTCATCGTGCCTAAAAAAGGGACCCCCAACAAGGTGAGACTGTGCGTTGACATGCGCCTACCCAATACCGCAATTGAAAGGGAGCGAGACCCTGGACCGCACCTGAGCGATATGATCGCTGCACTGAATGGCGCTAGGGTCTTCTCAAAGCTGGACCTGAACAAAGGTTATCACCAGCTAGAATTAGACACCAAATCTCGCTACATCACCACGTTTGCTACTCACCTAGGACTTTTTAGGTACAAACGGCTGAGCTTTGGTGTCTCCTCCGCCGCAGAAATCTTTCAGGAGGCAATCCGTCAAATCATTCAGCACATCCCCAACACCTTAAACTACAGCGACGACATCCTAGTCTACGGATCTGATATTCGTGAGCATGACATCGCTCTGGATCGCGTTTGCCATGCCCTGTTGGATGCGAATTTGATGCTGAACAAAGAAAAATGTGAGTTTCACCAGGCCACGTTGAAATTCTTTGGCCACATTTTCTCAGATGAGGGCATGAAGCCTGACCCGGACAAGATCGCGACTCTGAATAACACCAAGAGCCCGCAGGATATCAATGACTTGAGGTCCTTCCTAGGGATGGCCAGCTACTGTGCCCGCTACATCCTTGACTATGCGACCATCAGTCACCCCCTTCGGATTCTTACTAAGCTTGGCCAACCGTTCGACTGGACCCCTGAGTGTGAGCGGGCGTTCAAGGACATCAAGCGTGCTGTAGAGTTGGCCGACAGCCTCTCATACTTCAACCCTCAACGGAAGACTGAGATCACCGTCGACGCCAGCCCCGTTGGATTGGGGGCCATCTTGGCTCAATATGATAATGACTCTGACCAGAGATGGATTGTTGCCTATGCCAGCCGCAGCCTGTCTGATCCTGAGAAGAAGTACTCGCAGCCAGAGAAGGAAAGTCTTGCTGTGGTGTGGGCACGCAAACACTTTCATGTCTTCATATATGGCAAACATTTTACCCTGATCACGGATCATCAGGCGCTAGTCACCATCTATGGCAACCCGAAATCCAAGATGCCTCAGAGAATTGAGAGATGGGGTCTCAGACTTCAGGAGTACACTTTCACGATTGTTCACAAACCGGGGAAGGCGGAGAACCCGGCTGACTACATGTCCCGCCACCCTCAGCCGTCTTCAGAATTCAAACCATCGATCGCTGAGGAGTATATCCACTTCGTGGCTGACCAGGCATTGCCACCTGCCATTCCCATGGACGTAATTTGGGAGGTCACCGCCCAAGACACCGTCCTGCAAATGGTGCTCCACCGGATCCAAACTAACAGATGGAGATATGACCCGCAAGAAGAAGACACAGACTCAACAATCCGGAAAGAGATACAAGCATTCCGGCACATCTGCGATGAACTGTCAGTCACCACCGATGGAGTCATCCTGAGGGGTCAACGACTTGTCATCCCCAGTCAATTACGGCAGGGAGTTATCAACTTAGCCCATGAGGGCCACAGAGAAGTAGTATCCACGAAGCGAGCTCTACAGGAACGCGTCTGGTTCCCCTTTCTGGACCAAATGGTAGAGTCTACACTGAAGGATTGCCACCTCTGCCAGTTGACCAGCAAAAGTAATCCACCGGCACCTCTACAAATGACCACCCTACCCAGTGGAGTGTGGCAAGAAATTGCCATGGACTTTTATGGACCACTGCAGTCTGGAAAATATGTGGTTGCCATCATCGATGAATATTCACAATTTCCCATTGCACAAATAATATCGTCTACCAGCGCCTTCTGCACTCTCAAGGTGCTTGATGAGGTATTTGCAACTTGGGGTGTCCCCAAAGAGGTCAAGACGGACAATGGGCCCCCGTTCAATGGACATGAATTCAGTGCCTTTGCAAAGCACATGGACTTCAAGCACAGAAACGTTACACCACTCTGGCCACAAGCAAATGGCACCATTGAAAGATTTATGGCTACGATCAAAAAGACATTTCAGCAAGCCACTGCTGAGAAGAAAGAACTACAGGCCGCTCTGAATGAAGTTCTCAGAGCTTACCGGACAACTCCCCACTCAACCACCGGACAGTGTCCTGCAACCCTCATGTTAGGACGGCCAATGAGAAACCGCATCCCGACATGGGAAGGTGCCTTGCAAGCGGTATCGCCAAGCCATATTCACCAGGAAATGGCTGTGACTGACAAGCATAACAAGGACAGAATGAAGTCATATGCCGATGCCAAAAGGAGGGCGAGGTCTCCCTCCTTGCATGAAGGGGATCATGTCTTCGTCAAACAGGAGCAGCAGAGAAAGACTGACTCTTGATTCCGTGACGAGCCACTGCTAGTCACCCAACAGAAGGGCACAATGTTAACGGCGGAATCGGAACAACGCCGAATCACCAGGAACATCTCCCACTTCAAGAGGTGCCCACGAGACACAAAAGGACCTGAGATGAACCCGACTGGCACTCCTGCACTTGAAGAACCTGACCTTGGTGATCCAGCAGGCAGAGGTCAGCAGGATGAGCACATGCCAAGTATATCCACTGGGAACATGTCGTTGCGGCCACGTCGTGATATCCAGCCACCAAAGAGACTCATTGTAGAGATGGACTGCAGCACTGTTTGTTTGTTTTATTAAGAAAGGGGGAGATGTAATGAAGTTAACAGTCTAGTAGCTGGGGGGGCGGAGCGAGATGGGTGGAAGGGAAGAGGAGGAGTCAGGACAGGATGAGGGCAGTTAGAGTAGGGACAGGGTGAGAGCTGGACATAGATAATAAAAGCTCCAGTTAAAGTATAACCAGCGTCTGTGGTTATTTGTAGCACGATGCTACACCAGAGATTTCTCTTTCTAGCTTCTAGAAGAAGACACCCTCCTGGCCTTCAAGATTTTTGTCCCAGACATCTTCTACCTTTATTACGAAACTGTAAATGGCATTGCAGGCAACTGCTGCCCATCCTTATGGGCTGAGGGGCCACACCCATTACTTTTTCTTGACAAGGACAGGTACGGTCAGGCTGAACAAAGGTCAATCTGAAAGACACATTACTTGTTCAGGTCAGGCAGCCAGGATAGACATGTGCTAAATGCACAGGCTCTTGTCTGCCTGAGGTGAACTTTGCTAGCCTGAGGATTTCACAGAATTATGGGAGTGGTCGCTTTGGTCAGGCAAAAGTGCATTGAGGCCCTCCCTCTTATGATGAGGGGGTGTCACTGATTGTCTTAGACCTGAATGCCTCAGTTTCAAGCTATGAAGTGCCCAGGTCCAAGTGTCAATCAGTGACACCTCGTTACCGAGTGGGGTAGGGTCAGCAGTCTATCTGAACCCATCACACTCTATGACAAGTGATGGAGCGCTGTCTTCTGTCATTGGCTGACCTTAGCTTAGGCAGTGAGAGAAGGCAGCAGTCCCAACACACCTGGATCCTCTGAGGCTTCGATTCTGCAGTGCTGCAGTGAAGGTAAGTATTGTTTTTGATGTGTGGTGCATGCATACTTGTATGTATGAATGTGTGTATGTTTGTGTATTTGAGTGAATGAGAAAGTGTTGTGAATGGGTGTGTGTGCCCATGTGTGACTGCATGGGTGTGAGTGAGTGTGTATGTGCGTGTTAAATCTTAGCCCATCTCTTCTCACATCTGGTGAGCCTTGTGAAAAGCATCTTTTATATATGTCTCAACATTTTATCGTTCCTACTGATCACCTCTGTCTTGTTTTGCCCCACTTTCCCCCCATTAACTCTGCTCTCACATCTAGCAAGGCGCATTTGACCTAGAATAATAGTAGCTACGAGTAGCCTATAGTTGTCATTCCCTCCTAGACAACTCCAACTTTTAGCTCTCTGAATGCAAGTTTGATTGAGCAGAGTTAATTGTTTGCATCTGCTGGATACTGCAGCTCAAATATGACCTGGAAGAGCAAGAGCAAGAACTTTGGCAGTGGACCCTTTAGGTACATTTTGGAAAAAATCAAAATACTCCATACTAAAGTTTTTCACAATGTTTTGGGCTAGCCTTGATTATCCCTGGGCATTTGGCCCCATCATGCTTTCCCTTCCTTTTGCAAAGCTATGAACGATGTGCATTCTGCCTTTAACTGCATTGGAAGATGAAAGTATGCCAAGTCCAGGAAGCCAGGAAAAAACAAGATACTCCCTACCATTTTAATTTGAAAATTTCCCAGGCTAGCCACTAAACCTGGGTACCTAATCCCATACTTGTGACCCTTCCTATTTTGAGGATGTGGTTATCAATCTGCCTTTATCAGCATCTGCAAATTAAACTGCAACAATCAATGCTTACCTGTAAAAACTACCACTAACACCTTAAGGCAGGTCACAATGTCTAAGGCTAATCTGCTGATTCCTGAGCACCTGACCCATCCCGCTGATTCGTCCCATGTGAAGATATTACACAAAATCTGCCTTTATCACAGAAGATTAAACTACATCAGTCCCTGCAGTCCAGGAAAAAACTACCCCTTCCACTGATTTAGTGCTAACTCTAAAACATTGTCAATTTTCAAACGTTTCACAAATTTTGGGAACTTAGGGGCATATTTATTAAAGAGGTGTGTTACCCTTGCACAAAGCAACGGGGCACAAAAGTGACGCAACTCTTAAGTTAGATTTATCAAACCATACAAGGCCACCTTGCGTAACTTGATAAATCTAGAGTATTGCAACAAAGCACAAATGACTGTGTTGCATTGCTCTGCCACAGGTAAGCAGTCCATTTGTGGAGCGTGATTGTTCCCACGCACCACTCATGGATTTTAGCACATCTCCAGATTCACCATTAGTGGTAGACCTTGGAATGCATCAAAATACTACGCTTCCCAAGGGGCGACCCAATGAGGAGAAATATCTCCTTGTCTTTTCCTCAGCACACATAGAAAGAGGAAAATGCCTCAGGGGATTGTTTTTGTGCTCAAAAACAATCCTGATTATAACGCAGGCACCCTTGCACGATAGTGCAAGTGTATCTGCATTGGCGCTAGGCAGCTCATTGGGGGCCAGCACTGGGAAAGGACAGATTTGCACCATGTAATGTTAAGTACAGTGCATTCCTGCCCTTTCCCAATGACGCAATGCAGCAACATGGCTTGCTGCACTGCGTGCTTTTTTAAATAAATATGCCCCTTAATTTGTAGTTATCTGTAGTTGAAATTCCTGGTGTGAGTATGAGACACATTTCACCTGGTTCATCGCTACAAAAACATTGCAAGAACGTAATTATTTCGCCTTTCCAGCAACCTGAGCATTTTCTGAAACATGTCGTTGCTAGACAATATGTATGTATTGAATTGTTTTAGAAAGGTTAATAACAGGGCTTTTACATGCACAGTATCTCAATAAACAATGAGGATATTCAACATTACAGTAATAGCAGCCTGACATAAGTTCACTCAATGGCAAAAGAACAACGGTGGGTCTGAATGTTAATGTAATTGCAGAATAAATTGGCGCAGGGCAAGCCTACATAACGGATACCTCACATTTGCTATCTTTTAATGCCAGAGACAGTGTGCAAAATTGCCTGTATTTTGTAAGCACTAGCAGGGGTCCTGTCACAGCTACCTGAGCTAAATTGCATGCCGATAGGTTATAAGGCAATTTGTCCACGTGCTGGTTTCCAGCAGGTACATTCCTTATGCCTTATTGCTTATAAATCTGATGTTAATGTTTTCATTTTGTGCATTTTCCAGTAATCAGTTAATCATGCCCATGTTTTAAGGTATAGCCACGTGAAAAAGTGACAGAAATTCAAATGTTATGTTTGTGTGTGTGTGTGAATGCTTGTTGAACATGAGTGTGTGTGTGGGCATGCGTGTGCATTTATGCCTTTTTAGTAGTCTTGAGTGACAAATGTGCTTTTGATTTATTTGTGATCATTGATTTATTGAACAAAACTCTTAAACAATCCTGTTTTTTGTGAATATATTCCACCCTTTCATGGATTGAAGCATTAAAGATGAACTGAAGTTTTAAATGATTTTCTGACAGTGCCGCTGATTTCCTGGAATACTCAGCATGGGCTGTTGGCTGATTGATTTATTGAATGTTTTAACTCTACCTTTCTGAGTAGTGGTCAGGTCATGAATGATGGATATTGGGTCGCGAGGTGGTCATTGGGGAAATTGTGCTTAAAATAAATCACACCTCATCACATGATCTTATTGAAAATGAGCAATGCAGTTCTGTGTAATTAGATGTACAGATCTGCACTGCTCACTGATAGACTTTTTTTGTTATAATACAGGACTTTGTAAGTAAACAGCATATAAAATAACTGCGAATTTCTGAGGATAGTTAGTTCAATAGGGGTGAACACTGTTGAAGCAACAACCATAATCCCTGCCAGGGTGAACCATTATAGTTACTAATTCAACCTGTACTTAATCCTCTGGTAGCTAGGCACAAAGCTGTCAGGCGTAATTCAAAGGCAATATGTAACATATTTATGAAGCACAATAACAGTAATAAAGTGAAAACACTACACAAGAAAAATCCCACACCACTTTAGAAAAATACATTTTCTTAAATGATTTGAGAGCAATCTAATTAGCAGAACCAGAGTATGAATTTATAAAGTTTAAGGTAAAAACTAGTGTCTAAAAGATCCATGGCTATCTGGGCATCTTTAGTAGCATCATCAAGGGTCCAGGTCTGGAGGGGCACCACTTGGGGGTTTAGGACTCCTCACTCAAGCTGGGTCCAGGTGTGGGTTCCATATGTTTGGAGCCTTTTCTGTCTCTGACACTCTGTCAGGAGGCCAGCCAACTAGACCTTGGAGTCACTGCATTCAAGTGATGAAACAAGGCTCAAGTAGCAGGGCAGGCATCTGATGGTTAAAGACAGGCTCCATGCAGTAAAGCAGTCCTTCCAGCTGCAGAAAAGCAGTCTTGTGGAGTACACAGCAGGTTACAGCAGCAGGCAGCCCCCTGAGAGTCCTTCCACAGGTCCAGAAAGTGAACTGAAGACTGGGTCTAAGGGTTCTATTTTTATACCTTGTGCCGTCTTTGAAAAAGGAGACATTCCTAGAGAATTCCCTTCGAAGTGCTTGAAGTTTCCTTTTTTCACTGACCTGGCGATCTGCATGAACATTGCAGGGGTAACAAGACCTTTGTGTGAAGGCAGAGCATGAAGTGTATTCAGTTGCAAATTTGGCTGTGCCCAACTCCGCCCCTCATGCTGCCCCTTGTTAGCCCATCCAGCCACATCTGATCCCTCTATTGTGCGGCTGTCTGGGAGGAATAAATAGAGTCCATCTGGGAACTACATCCAGTCATATGACCCAGAGACATGCTGCAGGCACCAGATAGGGATTGAAAATGCCAACTTTCTAAAAGTAAAACCAAAGGGGATGATGGACGGAGTGTTGAACATTGCAAGCACTCACCCCCAGTCAACTGACCTAGGTTTAATCCATCATCATTCTTTAACTCACCCCACCACCCCAGTTCAGACATGGCCATATGCAAATCAGTCTGACCCCGTGCCTCATGGGAACAGTCCAGCCTGAACTGCCAAGCCATGTCTTCCCTGGACCGGAAACAAACATCCAAGGACCGTTATCTGGCTAATCAGCCATCATCAGCCAGGCTAGCTTGAATCCAGTGGCAAAGGGAGCAAGGGACCCACGTCTCGGCATACACTGCCAACTTAGGGCAAATACAGCAAAGCCAACGGGGATGATGGACAGAGTGTTGAACATTGAAAGCACTCACCCCCAGTCAACTGACCTGATCTGGGTTTAATTCATTATCATTCTCTAGCTCACTCCGCCACCCCAGTTCAGACATGGCATATGCAAATCAGTCCTAAGATGCTTGTTTCCAGTCCAGGGAGGACCTGGCCTACGAGTTTGGGCTGGACTGTTCCCTTTGGGTGCAGTATCAAGACTGATTTGCATATGGCTGAGTGAAAACTGGAATGGCATGGTGAGCAAAAAAACGATGGAGTTAGGCCCCGATCTCTGTATTGGGGTGAATGTATTACATTGACCTGCATTCTGTCCATCAATTGTTCTTTTTGCATTTGTCACCCCGAGTGGGACGGGTTTGCCCAGACGTGGGTCCCGTGCTCTCCATGCCACTTGAGTCAAGCTACCCTGGCTGATGAGGGCTGAAAGGCCTAAACCGATCTTAGGATGTTTGTTTCCAGTCCAGGGAGGACCTGGCCTGGCAGTTCGGGCTGGACTGTTCCCTTTGGGTGCAGGGTCAAGACTTATTTGCGTATGGCTGGGTCCAAACTTGAATGGCATGGTGAGCAAAGAAACAATGGATTTAGGTCCAGATCTCTGCACTGGGGTGAATGTATGACATTGTCCTGCATTCTGTCCATCAATTGTTCTTTTTGCATTCGTCACCCCGAGTGGGACGGGTATGCCCAGACTTGGGTCCTGTGCTCTCTATGCCACTGGAGTCAAGCTATCCTGGCTGCTGAGGGCTGAAAATCTTAAACCAGTCCTAGGATGCTTGTTTCCAGTCCAGAGAGGACCTGGCCTGGCCGTTCGGGCTGGACTGTTCCCTTTAGGTGCAGGGTCAAGACTGATTTGCATACGGCTGGGTCCAAACTGGAATAGCATGGTGAGCAAAAGACGATGGATTTAGGCCCAGATCTCTGTACTGGGGTGAATGTATGACATTCTCCTGCATTCTGTCCATCAATTGTTCTATTTGAAACTTTCTAAAAGTGACATTTTCAAAATTTTAAACTTAGTTCAAGTTCAAGTTCGGGTATTTGTATAGCGCACTGCTCACCCAGAGGGTCTCAAGGCGCTTGGGTAAGGGGTTTATTATTTGTCGAATAGCCAGGTTTTAAGTTCTTTTCTGAAGAAGATGTGGTTTTGAGTAAGGCGGAGGTGAGTGGGGAGTGAGTTCCAGGTCTTGGCGGCAAGGAAGGAGAAGGATCTGCCACCCATGGTGGATTTTTGGATGCGCGGGACAGCGGCGAGGGCTTGATTGGACGATCTTAGTTGGCGGGTGGGTTTGTAGAAGGACAGTCGAGTGTTGAGGCATTCGGGTCCTAGATTGTAGAGGGCCTTGTGTGCGTGGGTGAGAAGGCGGAATGTAATTCTTTTGTTGACGGGAAGCCAGTGGAGGTCTTTTAGGTGTCCGGTGATGTGATCTTGGCGAGGGATGTCTAATATTAGTCTCGCTGATGCGTTTTGGATACGTTGGAGTTTTTTCTGTAATTTTGATGTGATTCCGGCGTATGGTGTGTTACCATAATCCAGTCGACTCGTGACCAGTGCGTGGGTGACAGTCTTTCTTGTCTTGAGGAGGATCCAACGGAAGATCTTTTTGAGAATGCGAAGTACGTTGAAGCAGGAGGATGAGACTGCGTTGACTTGTCTGGACATCGAAAGAGAGGAGTCTAGGATGAAGCCAAGGTTACGTGCATGGTCGGTGGGTGTGGGTGCTGTGCCCAGAGCGGAAGGCCACCAAGAGTCGTCCCAGGCAGAGGGGGAAGATCCTAGGATGAGCACCTCCATTTTGTCTGAGTTGAGTTTTAGGCGGCTATATTTCATCCATTTGGCTACTTCTTTCATGCCTTCATGAAGATTGGTTTTGGCGGTGTTAGGGTCTTTGGTGAGGGAAAGGATTAGCTGGGTGTCGTCGTCGTGAGAGATGATGTCAAGGTTGTGTTGACGCGCGATGGAGGCGAGTGGTCTCATGTAAACGTTGAAGAGGGTGGGACTGAGTGAAGATCCTTGTGGTACTCCGCAGATGACTTCAGTGGCCTCTGATTTGAAGGGGGGAAGGCGGACTCTCTGGGTTCTCCCAGCGAGGAATGAGGTGATCCAGTCCAAGGCTTTTCCTTGTATTCCGATGTTGCTGAGGCGTTGTATAAGGGTGCTGTGGCAGACTGTGTCAAAAGCGACGGAGAGGTCGAGTAGAATGAGGGCCACTGTTTCACCGTTGTCCAGTAGTGTTCGGATGTCGTCAGTCGCTGCAATGAGGGCGGTTTCGGTGCTGTGTTTGGCTCGAAACCCGGATTGAGATGGATCGAGGGAGTTGTTGGATTCAAGGAAGGCGGCGAGCTGGTTGTTGACGGCTTTCTCGATGACTTTGGCCGGGAATGGGAGGAGGGATATGGGTCGGTAGTTTTTAAGTTCAGAGGGGTCTGCTGTGGGTTTCTTCAGAAGGGCGCTGAGTTCGGCGTGTTTCCAGCTTTCTGGAAAGGTGGCAGAGTTGAACGAGCAGTTGATGACATCACGGAGATGGGGTGCGATGATGGAGTCCGCTTTGTTGAAGATGTGGTGGGGGCAGGGGTCAGTTGGCGAGCCAGAGTGGATGGAGTTCATTAGGCGGATGATGTCTTCAGTGGTGATTGGGTTCCAGGCGGTGAGGTTGTTAGTTGGCGGAGTAGGAACTGAGGGGGGTGGGGAGGGTTGAATGCTGGGAGTATTTTCGAAGCTGTTGTGGATGTCGGCAATTTTGTTGTAGAAGAAGGAGGATAACGCATCGCAGAGGTCTTGGGAGGGAGTGATGTCGTTAGATGCTGCGGTGGGGTTGGTGAATTCTTTGACGATGTTGAAAAGTTCCTTGCTGTTGTGAGTGTTGTTGTTGAGACGATCCTTGAATGCTGATTTCTTGGTGGATCGAATCAGTTGGTGGTGTTTGCGGGTGGCTGCCTTGAGGGTGCACATGTTGTCGGTGGTTGGGTTTTTTCTCCATGTTTTCTCCAGGGTGCGGCATAGCTTCTTGGATTTTTTAAGGTCATCATTGAACCAGGGAGCCTTTTTGCTGGCTGATTTGATCTGGTGTTTTTTCAGGGGTGCTAATTCGTCAGCACTGTGGGTGATCCATTGCTTGAGATTGGTGGCCGCTTGGTTTGGGTCCAATGAGAGGGTTGGAGGGTTTTGGTTGAGTGATGTGAGGAGTTGGTCGGAGGTGATTTTGTTCCAGTTTCTCTGAGGAATAGGTTGTGGGCGGTTGTGGGTCAGGGTGGTTTTGTAGCTGAAGTGAACACAGCTGTGGTCCGTCCAGTGGAGAGCTGTGGTGCGATCGAAGGAGATGTGCTTGCAGGAGGTGAAGATAGGGTCGAGCTTGTGTCCGGCTACATGGGTGGGAGTGTCAACAAGTTGTTTGAGTCCGAGATTGGCCAGGTTGTCCAGAAGGGTGGTGGTGTTGCTGTCGTGTTTGTTTTCAAGGTGGTAGTTGAAGTCTCCTAAAAGAATGTAGTTCTCGGAGGCGAGGGCATGTGGGCTGACGAAGTCCGTGATGTCATCGCTGAATTGACTGCGGGTACCTGGGGGCCTGTAGATGAGGGTGCCTCTCAGTGTGGTCCTGGGGTCGGTGTGGATCTGAAAGTGGAGATGTTCGGCGGTCGCAAGATTGTCGTCGGAGCTGGTTCTGATTTTGATGGTGTTCCTGTGGATGATGGCGATGCCTCCTCCTGTTTGATTGGTGCGGTCTTTGCGGATAATCTTGTAAGTGTCCGGTATGGCTATGGCGATGTCGGGAGCTGATGATGTGTTCATCCATGTTTCAGTAAGGAAGGCGATGTCCGGTGACGCAGTGTCGAGTACGTCCCAGAGTTCGGTAGCGTGTCTATGGACCGAGCGGGTGTTAAGCTGGATGCACTTTAGGCGGTTGGAGTCGGAGCTGTGTGTGGAGGAAGTGGGTTTGGTGAGGGTCCTGAGGCAGTTGAACTTGCAGGAGAGGCAGGCGAATGGGCCGTGGGTACGTCCTGGGGTAGCTTCGCAGCAAAGTGGTGTACGTCCGGGATTGAGGGCGAGGAGAGTAGCGGCGTCATAAGAGATTCTAGAGGGTTGGGAGTGGCGGGGGCCAGGGGGTATGGCGCTGGGCGCGGTCCAGGCGCGGACGGGCGTAGACGGGCTTACCTTTGGCGCACCTTCGGCGCGCATGGGGCGCGAACGCTGCGCGTGAACGCTGCACCCAAAAGCAGCTGTCATAAATGGATAGTGGAGGGGGCGGGGCGAGGGAGGGTCAGCTGGGAGGCGGGAGCGGGGAGGAGCCACTGGGCAGGGATCACA
The DNA here is from genome assembly GCF_964263255.1 of Lissotriton vulgaris. NCBI lineage: Eukaryota > Metazoa > Chordata > Amphibia > Caudata > Salamandridae > Lissotriton > Lissotriton vulgaris. The sequence continues at coordinate 1,171,319,023 of NC_141689.1, read as the reverse complement.
ACAACAAGATGGCTGTTGTAAATGGAAAGCGAAAGAGGGGCACGGGATAGCGCTATTATCAGGTCACAATCAGGCACAAATGCAGGCAGTGCGAGTGCTTTAAAGTTGCAAATGCACACGAAACTAATACTGTAATACAGCAATGTCAGGCAAATCGGCTGTTTAGTACAAAAATCAAGCGCTACGCTGCTAGGCGCTACAATAAGTAAATAAAGCCACCAAAGCAAACAGGCTCGGCTGGGATAACTGTACTATGATCAAGCGCTACGATGCTAGGCGCTACAGTAAGTAAATAAATAAAGCCACACAAAGAAAACAGGCTCGGATATTAAAAGTGCTGAGCGCAACGATACCAGGCTGCAGGAAGGCGTGTCGGGGAGCGTGGGGAGCGACCGCTTCAGTGGGGGCTTCGACGGTCACAGCGCTTGCTGAGTAGGGGTCGGACTTTAGAGTCAGTGGGAGGGAGGGTCAGCTGGGAGGCGGAAGCGGGGAGGAGCCACTGGGCAGGGATCACAACAACAAGATGGCTGTTGTAAATGGAAAGCGAAAGAGGGGCACGGGATAGCGCTATTATCAGGTCACAATCAGGCACAAATGCAGGCAGTGCGAGCGCTTTAAAGTTGCAAATGCACACGAAACTAATACTGTAATACAGCAATGTCAGGCAAATCGGCTGTTTAGTACAAAAATCAGGCGCTACGCTGCTAGGCGCTACAATAAGTAAATAAAGCCACCAAAGCAAACAGGCTCGGCTGGGATAACTGTACTATGATCAAGCGCTACGATGCTAGGCGCTACAGTAAGTAAATAAATAAAGCCACACAAAGCAAACAGGCTCGGATATTAAAAGTGCTGAGCGCAAGGATACCAGGCTGCAGGAAGGCGTGTCAGGGAGCGTGGGGAGCAACCGCTTCAGAGGTATTGAATTGGATTCAATTGAAGAGGATTTTCAATTACAACTTCTCAGACATCAAACATGGAATGTTGACCTGTCCCCAATGAAGAGTTAGCACCTATTAAATGTAATAAGGTAACCAAATGTTATCTTATGGGAGAGATAGGCCTCCCAGTTGTGAAAAACGAGTTTAGGAGTTTTTCGCTACAAGGACATGTAAAATTAAAAGTAAATGCTCAACCTTTCAATTACAATGAACCCTGCCCTATGCTCTACCTAGGGCCTACCTTACGGTTGACATATTGTTTGCAATAAAAGGGGAGTTTATGGCTTGGCAAGGGGTTTTATTGCCAAGTTGAATTCGTGGTTTAAAACTGCATTCAGGCTGCAATAGCAGACCCAAGGCATGTTTTAAGGGGCTGCGTAAGTGGGTGGCAAAATACGTGCTGCATGCCCACTAGTAGCAATTAATTTACCAGCCCTGGGTATATAATATACCACTCTACAAGGGGCTTATAAGTAAAAGTAAATATAGCAATCAGGTGCAAGCTAATTCTACTATGTTTAAAAGAGAGAGAGCACAAGCACATTAGCATTGGTTACCAGTGGTAAAGTGCACAGAGTCCTAGAACCAACAAAAATTAATTTCAGCAAATAATGGAGGCTGAACACAGAAAAGGTTTGGTGGAAGACAGGCCCCACACTGAGTGACAGCAAATAAACATAAGAGCAAATGTTTAGTTGTCTATGATGTCATTCAGAACCCCAAAGTGAAAAGCATCCTCTTATTGGCTTATTAATCTTCTATAACTTTAAGTTATGTTTAACCTCCAAAATCATCTATTTCTGCTTTCAACATTTATATTGGGCAGAGGATTAATAGGTCAGTAACACTTAACATTGATTCCCTCCAGGCCAACAGTAAAAAAAGAATACCTGGCCTCTTGCCACCCACCACCACTGCACTCTGTATTTACCCTCTCCCTGCTTAAATATGTAAGAAAACTGCCTGGCCTCCTGGCACCCACCCCTAATGTCCTCAACAAGTCCCCTACCGATTTACACAGCTATACCAATTTTGTTTTTAAATAATCGGTATGCTGCTATCAGCTCTCACCATCTTAGGTGGTACCCCCCCTCTACCTGCAAAAAGACCCACTCTCTGCTCTCAAATTAAGACTGCAGAGAGTTGTTACTGCCCTGACAGTGTTTCTATGATACCTTCACCGGCAGGGAAATGTGGAAGTGTAAAAGGCATTGTGATACTGACACTTACTCTCCTCCCTAGGGTCTTAGATACTCAGGGGAGATAGTAGAAGGCAAGTGAGCCTGACAGTCACAGTTTCACCAATTTGCTCAGGTCTCATATGACCCAGGAGAGCTGATGTAGGTAGCAAGCACTTCACCTGGAGAAGTTACAACAGTGTGAAACAACTTTTATTTTGCTCTTTTGTCACTAGCAGTAAAGAATCAGAATGTTATATGGTTGTCTAGGCTCAAGGCTTCCAACAAATCATAGATAATAATAGTTTTAAGGATATCTTTGAAGATCACTACACAGAGAAATGCAAACATAGAGTCTGTCTGCTTTATTGCATGCAAGAATGAATTACATTTGTGACCAAATCAATTTGTGTACTTTTTAATATTAGTTTAGGAGAACATAAGGAAGATCAATTTTCAATTGCATCTAGTTCATTAATCATATATCTCCAAACACTATGATGGAAGAACTTGCAAGAACCTAAAGTTGTAAAAAAAGATGTGCTTTCACACGTAAGGTAAATACCGTTTCTTTTACCACATTTGTGTTGGTTGCATGTGATCATTCCTAATTTATTTAGAGATAGACCTAAATGCACTGGGTCCTACCCTTCACATTACAATATCTTTGTACCATGTAAGTGAACCCTACAACCTTTGTAACTTAGTCACAAAGACGTCATTGTGTGTTGGTGTAATTTACTTTTGTTTTACTTCTGGTTTTTACATCTGAATTCCAGGAGTGAACCAGCAGTACTTTTGATTTATTCATGGAGTACTATAAGAGTATGGTGCAGTAACCTCTTTGGGAACTGAGGACTGAGCTGATCATTTCATATTGAGAGGGGCACTTATTTCCAAATTGGTCATCTCATTTGCTGATGTAATTTTCAATAAAATATAAAAATTAGAGTTGCAAAGCTAGTGCATAAGCAAGTGTGGATTTTTCTATAAAGTTGCATTGGCTAATGTTCACATGAACGTTTTTAATAATTATTAATAAATCAAAGGGAGAGGGAGAAGTATAGACTCATAGCCAACCTGCTCAAATTTGACAGCTTTCACCGAGGCCCTCCTGAAGAAACCTTCCCCATGTGCAATTTTCCAGACTAAGGAGGAACTGCGCAAAGAAAACAGATGTCATCATCCAAGCCAAAGAACTCAAAGGAAAGTTGTGGGACTACAACTTACCAGAAAAGATCATTAGAAAATCTTTCAAAAGAACAACTATTCAAAACAGGGAGGCCCTTCTTGATCTTCCAGTCAGAAATGAAAATACCATCCCGCTAACATGTAACTATGTATAGTACCATCTTGAATGATATCAGAAAAATTGTAAACACGAACTGCCGTATTATCCAATCTGGAAACCTAAAATGGGAAAAACGCGCTCTTCACTTTTAAAAAAGAAAAGAGCTTAAGCTAAGGGTAAAAAGGCTAGACAGCAAGGAATGCAAATTTGGCACCCTATTACCACCTGGAAAGAAAGGTTTTAGCCGTACCCAAGGTGTAAAGTTTATTTAAACAAATGGAAATAAATATGTATATGTGATATATCCCCGCTGCAAAAATGTATACTTCCTATATGCATCAGTATTTTGCTATTGTTTTATGTATCTCTTAATGTATTTATGTATATTATTGAATTATCTTTGTAATCTTTTTTTTTTCTTGTATGCATTGAAGTCAGCAAATAAAAAATTAATAAAAAAAAAAAAGAAAAGAGCTTAAAAGACAGTCTGGTAAGAACAAGACCCTAAAACCCAGGAACCACTGATGTAAGAAGCACAGTTAGAGGCCTATGCCCCACCCCCCCCCCCCCCCCCCGGAGGTGACTGAACACCATGCCTGTGGAAACTGCACTGTCTGCCACCTAGCAAATAAAACAAACACCCTTACCCTTGAAGCAGGGAAAACCTGCACATTTCAAAAACACACAAATTGCAACTCCACAAACGTAACCTATTTGATCACATGTACGTGTGACTTACAATACGTGGGCATGACCATCAAAATAATTAAGACACGAATAAATGAACAGAGGAGTAATATAAGATGTAACAGAAACACAACAAACATGACTGAACACTTCATCCAACAGGGACACACTCCCAATGACATGACTTGGGTAATTATAGAACAATTGGATGACTCTTCAGGAACGATGGAAAGCCATCACTTTGAAAGAGAACAACATTGTATTTAACCTAATGTCAAGTCATAAGACGGGCCTGAATGACAATATACCTTGGAGCAATGTCCTATGAATTAAACAGTCACAAAAGAAACAAACAACATAGATGAAGACCACTCCTTATTATCATTATGAATACTCTATCCCAACTTCAGATGGACATTTTTAAGATGAGCAACTGCTCACATTTCAATTTTGGAGCCTTGATATCCCGTTCGTTAAAGAAGATTGTTTCTAACTGTAGGAGGCATCGTAAAAATACACACGAATCGACACCATACAGATGACATACTCGTGGAAATTAAAATGTGCACCTTACCATCAAAGTGCACACATCCGTGGGTGTTCTGCGTGAAACTATATGACACAATGGTGCTGGAAACTGAGAACGGCGGAATCAGGATCTTTAAACAATTTATGTTGGCAAGAAATTAAAAAACAACATGACCAACAGGAATCTACCTCATGGGGCAATGATCTGCGAGCATCATTAGAAACCCTCAAAATAGAGGAGATCTGGAAGAATCCACCTGAAGAAGCTGCCTTTAAAAAGATATGCAAGCTAAATGCAAAAGCCCTATCTCTGGTTGAAGATAAAAAGACTCTGGCCAAACGGCGACATGCATGGACCATTCTAAACTCGTACAAATGTTTAAAACCTCAACCTTACCTCGTGGCGCACTTCAGGCTATCGTTAAAAAGAAAATTCATGGCCCTCAGAATGGGTGACCATTTCTCCAAAGACTTGATTCCATCATGGAAGGACACACATCAGGGACCAAGATGTAGACTATGCGATTATCACAGTGAGACTCTGTGCCATCTCCTGTGTACATGTGTGCCCTTAAAAGAAAAGAGGAAAACCTTATTGAAACCAATTTTTAACATGCTACAGATTCGTACCTGCAGGCAAGCTGTGATCAGCTGGATGGGAGGAGGTTCAAACATCCTATCATGCCGCGGGGTAAAATTTATGAATTTTGTAGAGTCTCAGCTTCAAAAAACAGAAATAGACTACAGATAAGGCCTGAGACAAAGTGTGCAATTAATGAATGAGAAAATACATTTTAACTAAATGAACTTTTGACTTGCTGCTATTTCATATGGAATTCTTTTTGTATATGTATGCTTTATGGTTATGACTAACCAAATAAAGTAAACTTTTGACTGACTGATTTTATATGACAACTTGGGTTAATAGTTTTTAACACGAGCAAACCGCACATTTCAATTTTTTATTCTCATTTTTTTTAACCCTGTGTGTCCTGCTCCTCCAAGATGAATGTTTTAATATGCAGGAACCATCATAAATACATATGATTAGCACCAACAAATGAATTCCAAACAAATGAAAGATAACAACATACGTTGTCATCGCAGTGCATATACACATCTAGACAATATCATACCTATTAAATATGAATAGGCTTTTGTGTAAATAAAAACCTTCATGAGTCATTACATGACACAAGAATCCAATGATAGACAGCGTGGGTCCGGCAGAAGTACAACAACCACACGTAATGGAACATCTTTACAAATCTAACACACGCAAAGACGTAGCTCCGTCCTACTTGAGGTCAAACACAGGTTATAGCGCCTCTCATGGCACCAGAAACAGGTGGACACATATTTTCTAATAAGGCGCTGCCCGATTACAGTCCTTAATTTACGGGACTGTCGAGGATGCAGTAGGTTCGCATGCGGGTGAGGCACCTTGAGGAAGTAAGTAGAACGGGTGAGCCTGATTTCAGAGTAAATGGCCCACATAAGGGCACTGTATAAATCTTATTTTTAGCCCTTTTAAGGGTTTGACTACAGGAACCACGTCCCCACAGTATCCCAAGGAGCAACGACCTACCTCTAATTAAGTCAGTAAATTTTGCAGTTTTTTTAATGATTTTTAAAAAATGTGGATACAATGATCTCATGCTTAAACAGTGGCGGCTGGTGACTTTTGAGTCCAAACAACCTACAGGGGGGCCGGGGGGTTCTCACCCGAGAAAATTGTGAAAAAAAGAGTGGACAAATGGTGCATTTTCAAGCAAATTTGAGAAAGCTAGAAGGTTAATAAAGCAATTGTGAAAGTGCAGTTATTACATTATTAAAGAGATGTCACTCAACAACATAGGTAGCTGCTTATTCAGTATATCCAAGGTCATGCTGCTCGGAGCATACGTGCCTGTGTTTCTAAAACTCAAATGCTGTAAAATATGTGTGTGACCTGCAGCCTCACATAGGGGCAGATTTATGATAACTGGCGCATCCCCATGGTGCGCCGCATTTACAATGCGGCGCACCATGGTGCAAAAACGGCAGATGCGTGACGCATCTGTGCCGTAAAGGTGGCGCATTGCTGGAGTTGCGTCGCAAGCGTGACGCAGCTCCAGCAAGGCTCGGGGGTGCCCTATCTGTCCAATGCTGCCTCAAGCCTTACGCCTGCTTCAAGCAGGCGCAGGGTTTTGACGCAGCATTGGCCTGTAAGTGACTGAGTGAAATCTTATAGATTTCACTCAGCCACTTTTGGAGGCGCACCTGCCCCGGAACGCCCACCCTGCGCCGGAACGCCCCCATGTGGCGCAGGGCTTTACAACGTGACGCATCTGCCTAGATGCGTCACATTGTAAATTGGTCGTAGGGATACGCCACGTTTACGCAGCAGTTGCGTGACGCAAACGTGGCGCATTACCAACATAAATCTGCCCCTTAGTCTTTTGCACACTGTACTATCTATGTAATGAGCTTAGTGCGGCAATACAGATATAAATACATAAGGAAGTCAGCTACACAGACTGAAAATCATTCCCATATAAGTTATATGTATCATGTGTTTGTGGTACACAAGATACAGAGCTAACAGTGCACTATTAATGCATTTTCCTTTCCATACCTGGTCAGCAGTAGTAAAGGCTATATATAAACACACTTACAATTAAAAGCACACACTTACTTTATAGCTCAGTTGTTAACTCCGCACTGATGCTCAAAAACAATAAATATTTGCCACAAACTTTGGAGTGATTTGATCAATAAATGCCAATTTCCCAATACCTAGCTCCCAACCACCCTTTACACTTGCAGATTAACCTTAACAATTGCAGATTAACTCGTTGTAGTGTACATTTGAATTTCCTTCAGTGTTCCCATACAACAGCACTCCACCTCTACATAGTACATTCAAAGCACGGCAGCGAGAACATCACTTAAGTTGCAAAAGTGTGAAAGTGTTAGGAGTTGCAGCTCACCTCGGTTCTGCAGTAAAGCAGGTTGGCTGAGCTCGAATCTGGATTTATTTTCAGGGTCTGATGATATCATGGAGGTGATTTATCTTAGCCTTTCATCATTTTGTGTTTCGCACATTCCGCTCAGTATAGTGTCAGAAAAATGCGTTCCTTTCAGATCTCTGCGTGCAAGCAGCTGTTACGAGCACACTCGTGCGTGCTCGGAGTTCACCAGTCTATGCTGAACAATCTGCATCTGTTGACTCTAGAGCAGCGTGAGTGTTTTCAGCATTACCCCCTGGCTGATAACTGAATCCATGTGAGTCTGTCATGACTAGGAAAAGTGGACGGCAGTCAGCCATGTTTGAACTGAAAACAAACCACCAGTCTCTGTGCCTTTTCATCATTCAGAACTCTTGTTCCGCACACCCTTTGTTCCCTTGTCCTCACCCTTCTGCCCTCTTTCATACTGTTGCCTTCCTGTGCTTTTCTCTTCGCCCTCATGCTTCAATTCTCTGTGCCCCCGTACACCCTTGGATTCTCCTGGCCTCTGTAACCTTCTTTTATCAGCGTCCTTGTGCCTCTTCCTGCGCCATGCGCTTCTTTGGGCCTCAGGACCTTTCAGCTCTCTTCTCCTGCATCCTTAGGTCCTGGGACCTGTTATGGCTATCTACCTGCTCCCGCCCGCACTGTCTCCCTTCTTGCACCCTATGGTTCTGTGGCCCTCCTGTACCCTACGGTTCAGTCTTTCCCTCTTCTCTTAACCTCTCTCAGCGCATCCACTATTCCGTTCTCTCTCTCTCTCCTCTCCTTGCAACCTTTGGTTCTCACCTTCTGCATATTTCGTTTATCTTGCTACATATTTCGGTTCTCACGTTAATATGGGTCTATAATAATAAAAAATATTGTCTCTCTTTTTCTCTCCTTGCATCCTTCAGTTCTCTAGGCCTCAGATTCCTTCTGTTCCACGGGTCCCGTTGAGGCCGTCAAGACGGGAGAGAGAGGGGGGTCTCACAAGAGTGTGGGGGGAGCGACACAGTGATGTAAATAAAATTAAAACTAAACTTACCTTAATACCTTCCTCCCACTGCGTCCTTTGGATCACGTTCCACCGCTCCTGCTGCTCCTGGCCAGACCTGCCTTAACCTAGACAGCCTCCTTCCCGCTCCCCTGAGCCAATCACAATGCTGCAATAGCAGCATTGTGATTTGTGCGGCCGGCGCCCGGCCGGGCACCTGTAGGCCAGAGAGCCCTTTTCTCTGGTGAGGTGTAAAATGAATGTTGTACTGCACTGCGACGAGTGAGTGAGCCCGAACAACCTACAGGGGGTCCGGGGGGGTTCTCACCGGGGTTCTCACCGGAGAAAATTGTGAAAAAAGAGTGGACAAAGGGTGCATTTTCATGCAAATTTGAGAAAGTTGGAAGGTTAATAAAGCAATTGTGAAAGTGCAGTTATTACATTATTAAAGAGATGTCACTCAACAACATAGGTAGCTGCTTATTCAGTATACCCAAGGTCATGCCGCCCACTGCTCCGAGCATACGTGCCTGTGTTTCTAAAACTCAAATGCTGTAAAATATGTGTGTGACGTGCAGCCTCACATAGTCTTTTGCACACTGTACTATCAATGTAATGCGCTTAGTGCTGCAATACAGATATCAATACATAAGGAAGTCAACCACACAGACTGAAAATCGTTCCCATATAAGTTATATGTATCATGTGTTTGTGGTACACAAGATTCAGAGCTAACAGTGCACTAATAATGCATTTTCCCTTCCATACCTGGTCAGCGGTAGTAAAGGCTATATATACACACACTTACAATTAAAAGCACACACTTACTTTATAGCTCAGTTGTTAACTCTGCACTGATGCTCAAAAACAATAAATATTTGCCACAAACTTTGGAGTGATTTGATCAATAAATGCCAATTTCCCAATACCTAGCTCCCAACCACCCTTTACACTTGCAGATTAACCTTAACAATTGCAGATTAACTCATTGTAGTGTACATTTGAATTTCTTTCAGTGTTCCCATACAACAGCACTCCACCTCTACATAGTACATTCAAACCACGGCAGTGAGAACATTAATTAAGTTGCAAAAGTGTGAAAGTGTTAGGAGTTGCAGCTCACCTCGGTTTTGCAGTAAAGCAGGTTGGCTGAGCTCGAATCTGGATTTATTCTCAGGGTCTGATGATATCATGGAGGTGATTTATCTTAGCCTTTCATCATTTTGTGTTTCGCACATTCCGCTCAGTATAGTGTCAGAAAAATGGGTTCCTTTCAGATCGCTGTGTGCAAGCAGCTGTTACGAGCACACTCGTGCGTGCTCGGAGTTCACCAGTCTATGCCGAACAATCTGCATCTGTTGACTCCAGAGCAGCGTAAGTGTTTTCAGCATTACCCCCTGGCTGATAACTGAATCCATGTGAGTCTGTCATGACTAGGAAAAGTGGACGGCAGTCAGCCATGTTTGAACTGAAAACAGACCACCAGTCTCTGTGCCTTTTTTCATCATTCAGAACTCTTGTTCCGCACACCCTTTGTTCCGTTGTCCTTACCCTTCTGCCCTCTTTCATACTGTTCCCTCCCTGTGCTTTTCTCTTCGCCCTCATGCTTCAATTCTCTGTGCCCAACTTCACCCTTGGATTCTCCTGGCCTCTGTAACCTTCTTTTATCAGCGTCCTTTTGCCTCTTCCTGCGCCATGTGCTTCTTTGGGCCTCAGGACCTTTCAGCTCTCTTCTCCTGCATCCTTAGGTCCTGGGACCTGTTATGGCTATCTACCTGCTCCCGCCCGCACTGTCTCCCTTCTTGCACCCTATGGTTCTGTGGCCCTCCTGTACCCTACGGTTCAGTCTTTCCCTCTTCTCTTAACCTCTCTCAGCGCATCCACTATTCCGTTCTCTCTCTCTCTCCTCTCCTTGCAACCTTTGGTTCTCACATTCTGCATATTTCGTTTATCTTGCTACATATTTCGGTTCTCGCGTTAATATGGGTCTATAATGATAATAAATAATGTCTCTCTTTTTCTCTCCTTGCATCCTTCAGTTCTCTAGGCCTCAGATTCCTTCTGTTCCACGGGTCCCGTTGAGGCCGTCAAGACGGGAGGAGGAGGGGGGGTCTCACGAGAGTGTGGGGGGACTGACACAGTGATGTAAATAAAATGAAAACTAAACTTATCTTAATACCTTCCTCCCACTGCGTCCTTCGGATCACGTGCCACCGCTCCTGCTGCTCCTGGCCAGACCTGCCTTAACCTAGACAACCTCCTTCCCGCTCCCCTAAGCCAATCACAACGCTGCAATAGCAGCGTTGTGATTGGTGCGGCCGGCGCCCGGCCGGGCACCTGTAGGCCAGAGAGCCCTTTTCTCTGGTGAGGTGTAAAATGAATGTTGTACTGCACTGCGACGAGTGAGTGAGCCCGAACAACCTACAGGGGGTCCGGGGGGTTCTCACTGGGGTTCTCACCGGAGAAAATTGTGAAAAAAGAGTGGACAAAGGGTGCATTTTCATGCACATTTGAGAAAGTTGGAAGGTTAATAAAGCAATTGTGAAAGTGCAGTTATTACATTATTAAAGAGATGTCACTCAACAACATAGGTAGCTGCTTATTCAGTATACCCAAGGTCATGCCGCCCACTGCTCCGAGCATACGTGCCTGTGTTTCTAAAACTCAAATGCTGTAAAATATGTGTGTGACGTGCAGCCTCACATAGTCTTTTGCACACTGTACTATCAATGTAATGCGCTTAGTGCTGCAATACAGATATCAATACATAAGGAAGTCAACCACACAGACTGAAAATCGTTCCCATATAAGTTATATGTATCATGTGTTTGTGGTACACAAGATTCAGAGCTAACAGTGCACTAATAATGCATTTTCCCTTCCATACCTGGTCAGCGGTAGTAAAGGCTATATATACACACACTTACAATTAAAAGCACACACTTACTTTATAGCTCAGTTGTTAACTCCGCACTGATGCTCAAAAACAATAAATATTTGCCACGAACTTTAGAGTGATTTGATCAATAAATGCCAATTTCCCAATACCTAGCTCCCAACCACCCTTTACACTTGCAGATTAACCTTAACAATTGCAGATTAACTCATTGTAGTGTACATTTGAATTTCTTTCAGTGTTCCCATACAACAGCACTCCACCTCTACATAGTACATTCAAACCACGGCAGTGAGAACATTAATTAAGTTGCAAAAGTGTGAAAGTGTTAGGAGTTGCAGCTCACCTCGGTTCTGCAGTAAAGCAGGTTGGCTGAGCTCGAATCTGGATTTATTCTCAGGGTCTGATGATATCATGGAGGTGATTTATCTTAGCCTTTCATAATTTTGTGTTTCGCACATTCCGCTCAGTATAGTGTCAGAAAAATGGGTTCCTTTCAGATGGCTGTGTGCAAGCAGCTGTTACGAGCACACTCGTGCGTGCTCGGAGTTCACCAGTCTATGCTGAACAATCTGCATCTGTTGACTCCAGAGCAGCGTAAGTGTTTTCAGCATTACCCCCTGGCTGATAACTGAATCCATGTGAGTCTGTCATGACTAGGAAAAGTGGACGGCAGTCAGCCATGTTTGAACTGAAAACAGACCACCAGTCTCTGTGCATTTTTTCATCATTCAGAACTCTTGTTCCGCACACCCTTTGTTCCGTTGTCCTTACCCTTCTGCCCTCTTTCATACTGTTCCCTCCCTGTGCTTTTCTCTTCGCCCTCATGCTTCAATTCTCTGTGCCCCCGTACACCCTTGGATTCTCCTGGCCTCTGTAACCTTCTTTTATCAGCGTCCTTGTGCCTCTTCCTGCGCCATGCGCTTCTTTGGGCCTCAGGACCTTTCAGCTCTCTTCTCCTGCATCCTTAGGTCCTGGGACCTGTTATGGCTATCTACCTGCTCCCGCCCGCACTGTCTCCCTTCTTGCACCCTATGGTTCTGTGGCCCTCCTGTACCCTACGGTTCACTCTTTCCCTCTTCTCTTAACCTCTCTCAGCGCATCCACTCTTCCGTTCTCTCTCTCTTTCTCCTCTCCTTGCAACCTTTGGATCTCATCTTCTGCATATTTCGTTTATCTTGCTACATATTTCGGTTCTCACGTTAATATGGGTCTATAATAATAATAAATAATGTCTCTCTTTTTCTCTCCTTGCATCCTTCAGTTCTCCGGGCCTCGGATTCCTTCTGTTCCACGGGTCCCGTTGAGGTCGTCAAGTCGGGAGGGGGGGGGGGGGGTCTCATGAGAGTGTGGGGGGAGCGACACAGTGATGTAAATAAAATGAAAACTAAACTTACCTTAATACCTTCCTCCCACTGCGTCCTTCGGATCACGTGCCACCGCTCCTGCTGCTCCTGGCCAGACCTGCCTTAACCTAGACAGCCTCCTTCCCGCTCCCCTAAGCCAATCACAACGCTGCAATAGCAGCGTTGTGATTGGTGCAGGCCGGCGCCCGGCCCGGCACCTGTAGGCCAGAGAGCCCTTTTCTCTATGTAGGCTGCAGGCAGCCTACATAGAGAAACAAAGAGAGTGGGAAACTGCGAATGACTGGTTTGGTTGGCCCCGGGGCCGAACAAACAGTCAGCTCCAAAGACAGTGAGCTAGCCACGCCTCCCCTACACTCGAGAAGGAACGCCCACCCTCCCGCCCCAAAGCAGGCACTCCTGACACATCTGCTTTCTCGCCGTCCGAAAGCATTGGGGCGACGCCCCTTGCCACAATGGAGGAGCCGCCACTGTGCTTAAAACACTAATAGCGTAACTGATCACATACCTACAGGAACAAAAAATAATGCTTTTGAACTAGGGTATAACACCCTGAGTTTAGTCTGCACGAATATGATCTAAAATCATTCCCTTCCCTCCACGGTATATGCCTGTCCGAGGAGAGAATGCCACGATAACCACAGAGTAGACATAGATGATATGACTATCTGCATATAGGATCAGTGTTCCTAAACACATAGGGGCAGATTTACAAGCCACTTGTGCCACTTTGCGTCATTTTTAACACAAGGAAATGACGTAAAAGTGGCACAAGGTACTTGTAAATAAGCTCCATAATACTTACAAAACGAAGGCATGTTCACATGTTACATAAATACCTGCGGTGTATCACCACTGTAATAGATGCAGGACTGGTGCGCACGATGGCCAACACTCATGGTGAGCGCAAAACAATAAGAGCACATGTGACCGAGCTCTTTTCTAGAATCGTTCTCTTTTAACTGTTGGTCTATCTCAATACCTATGTGATCTGATACCGAAACATATAGAGTGCTCACCTACGTAAACAAATATTAAAGGTATCACATGCACTGATACCACAAAAATTAATAAGCAGCTTCAAAGGATAGAAGATTCCGGATATCGGGGAGCTCTAGGAAAATAATTACTTACCTGGCTCCCAAAAAAGTATTTACCTACCTAAAATGTCTTTTAAATGATACTCTCTCCATAAAATTGTATTTTACAGGACAGGATTCAAGAAATACTGTCTTGACTAGAACCGGGGGTCTGTAAGTATTGACTGTACAACACTCGGCACTTGCATTCTTGAATACGTATGCAAGTCTAACATATTCTTTGGTCCTGAAGAAAGCCAATCAGACCCAAAGAGGCAAATATTATGGCTGAAACATTTCGACCACATTAAGAACAGGTGGGAGCAATTTAAATATCCTACAACTATCAGCCACTGTTGTTAAAATTGACCGAGAGTCCTGAAAACACAATCACAACTTGTGGAAAGGAGTCTAGAGACAATTTTATTTTCACCTTACACTGACACACACGCAGCCACAAGATCGCTCCGTCACAGAAAACAGCTCTGCTGTAATCAAGCATCTCAGCACACCCCAAAAGCACTGGGCAACCAGGGTGAGAATCCAATTATGAAGTATGTCACCTTCTAGGTAGGTAAGTGAGAGTTCTTTTACAAACACCTTAGGGGCGATTACGATATAGCCAGGGACGGACTGGGAACCAAAACCGGCCTTTGCAAAGTGCTCGGCCATGCCCCCCCTCTGGGGGTTGGGGGTGTGGTGGAGCTCTCTGCCACAGCCGGTTTTCGCCCGATTTTGTTACTGGGCTGTGTAACCAAATGGCCCCAAGGGGCCCGAAACTGGCCCCCACCCTTGTGGCGTACCAGGGGATTGCCCGGTGCATCCTACGGCCAGTCCCTGGATATAGCCCACAAAGGTTCCAACCTGTGGTAGGGCCGGTCAGTTTCCTTTCTGACCGTCTTATTATGATGGAGGTGGTCCGAAAGAAGACCGGCTGGTCATGACTGCCGGCTTAAGATGGGCACGGAGAGCCCATCTGCCTGTCGTAAGCCATCCTGTAATATCCAGGGAGCCTCTTTCCGCCGTTGAGATTACAATCACGGTTTCCAACATGATTTCCATGTCGGTCCGTCCAACATGGAAACCATGTCAGAAAGCTTGTGGGGGGTAAGGTTTGCTCTGATGCTCCCTATCTCACTTTCTAACAAATACCTAGCTCAAAATGCCACGTAAAAATCTGTTAGCATGTTGTCATTCGCAGGTTAATACTCGGAGGAGCCAACCCAGCTTTTCATTATTCTGAGCTCAATAAAATAATGCTATTGGTTTGAGATATAGTGCTATGATGAAGCAAAACTGTGGCACCCCCCACCCCCCTTCCCACCAGGCTGATTTACACAGCCTGGTGGGGAACATGCACGGGCTCCCTGTTCCAGTCTGAGTGCTGAACCATGGCACTCAGACCAATCACAATGCTGCATTGCAGCGTTGTGAGTGGCTCAGGGGAGCCTGTGTGCCTGGTGCTTCCTGCTGCTGGCCTGACGTGAGACAGGAAGAGGATGGGGATGGAGGAAAGGCAGCAGCTGGCTGCTCCAGGTACGTTTATATTCATTCCCTACCTCCCACCCCCCTCCCCCCGCAACCCCACTACCCCATCCTGTGATAGCCTCTACTGCTTTTACATTATTATTATTATTATTAATAAATTTTATAGAGTGCGTAGTCACCCGTGAGTATCCCAGCGCTAGGAACAATTAACCAGAGGGGTGTGAGGGGCAAGGAGGTGAGAAGGGTATTTATGGAAAAAGGAAGGTTTTCAGCCTCTTTCTGAAACGTAGATAGTTGGGTTCTGTTCTGATCTCACGGGGGAGGGCGTTCCAGAGACGTGCGGTATGAACCGAGAAGCGTCTTCCACCCGTGCGGGCCTTCTTGACTCTGGGGATGGTGATGAAATGTTCCTGATCGGAGCGAAGAGCTCTTCCGGCTTTGTACGGTATGATGAATTTAGCTAGGATCGGAGGTCCTTTGTTTTGCAGAGATTTGTGGGCCAGGCAAAGGGCTTTGAACTGGACTCGTTCCCTGATCGGGAGCCAGTGGAGGAGCCTAAGAGCCGGCTTAGCTGAGGCTCTGGCGGGTGTGTTGGTGACGATCCGGGCAGCCGCATTTTGGATCCTCTGTAGCCGGTTCAGAGTGGCCTCAGGAGCGCCCAGGTAGATGGAATTGCTGTAGTCGATCCTGGAGAGTATTAGGCCTTGGATCAATAGTTTTTTTGCGGTAGGAGGGAGTAAAGGGAGGATCTTCCGGATTGATTTAAGAAGCCCAAAGCATGTCCCGGCTACTTCCTTTGCCTGTGTGGCGAACGAAAGGTCTTTTTCGAGCCAGACTCCCAAGCTCTTAACCTCGGATTTTGGGTCTGGGGGCGGGCCTAAACAGGGTGGCCAGATGTGCCGTGACCAGATGTTCGGTGACAGGGAGGGCCCCTTCTGACCCCGGAGGAGGATGTCGGTTTTAGAGCCGTTAAGTTTGAGATGGGAACGGTTCATCCATCCTTGTATATCCGTGAGACAATTGTAGAGGTCCGCAGGTTGTTGGCTTGGGTGGGATAGGGAGACCACTAGTTGTGTATCGTCAGCGTAGCTGACGATGCTCACTCCGAAAGGGGTGACGACTTCCTCCAGTGGGGACATGTAGATGTTAAACAATGTGGGGCTCAGGGAGGAGCCCTGAGGTACACCACACTGGAGGGGTTTTTCGGAGGAGCGGGTGTTGTTCTCCCAGTTGTTCTCTTTTCCACCTATATCTTTTTCTCTCTCTTTGTTTTACCTCTTTTTTCTTTTAATATCTTCTCCATTTCTATTACAATATATAGCAATGGACGGATGTTTTTGTTGATGCTTCCCAAATGAATTTTATGCTTCTACTTCTTCCCCGGATGCCCCCAAAACTGGTTCCTAAGGGGAAAGCACAGTTATTCACCATTTGCCCTATATGCTACTACCAAATGTAAACCTCTATCTGAAAAAGATTGAGCTCTACCACTGTATATCATATAATTCATGTGGCTATGAAAAGAAACTGATGCAGAGTACTGTGGTGGTGTGTTAGAGCAGTGTGTTGTGATCCAGAGAAGACGTAGGCTTCGGGTAAGTCAAAATATCCTTTATTCATGACATGTCTAGCAAGCTATTCCTAGCTGCGCTGTCACCTTCCAACTGTCCACCGCTCTGAGTGAGGAACCCTCGCATTACCATGCTAAGGTTACACACACACCACAAGATCCTGCTACAAGATCACCACCCAATGCTCTATGTCAACACAGGAGAACCTGTTGCCCGGAGCCAGACCTGCTAATACCTGTTGGAATACGTTTTCAGTTTAAATGGTGGGTCAATCAATCAACCAATCAATCAATAAATCAGGGATTTTTGAAGTGTGCTAAGCGGCTGAAGATTGGCCTATAATGTGTCAGGATATCTGGATCACAGACAATTTTTTAGTAGCAGGGTTATGATAATATGTTAGTTTTAAGGCACTGGACTTGAGATGAGAGAACTTTTAACCAACCTTCACATGAATTTAATGATGACCCACCGACTTAGTTTAATAATTTTAACATTATGGGAATCTGGAGTTAGAGCGAATTTAAGGATGTTGATGACATTGGTGACTGTATCATCTGAGACTGGAGAGCAAATTGTTTGGGATGGATAAGTTTGATTTTGGGGCAGCCAGGGTCTGTTGAAGAGTAGTGGTATGAGCAAACTTTTCTCAGAGAAAGGCAATAAAATTGCTGAAAAACTAACATCAGGAGCCATACTAAGCAAAGTGAACCGGGGTGAAACGGGCGCCTGCACCAGCTTTTTGCTCCACTGGGGCACTATGGTAGTACAGAAGGAGTCACAGACACTTATGCAGCCACTTCTCTAATACTAATAGCGCTGGTTCACATATAGCACCAGCATTATCTTCATAGGTGGCCTGCCTCCACGCAAATGACGGAATCACTTTGCCTCTGCGCCTGGACTGCATTATGGAAGCTGGTGCAGAGGCAATGATGCCCTTAAGAGGTACACTTACAGGGCCCAACAAAAAGCTGGCACACTGTCAATGCGCCTATTTAAGGCAGCCCTCTGTAAAGGTGAAAGGGGGCCCCTGGACCTCCCCAGACATTCACCTGCAGATGGGTGCAGAAACTCACTGCATCCGCCTGCAGGGTGATCTCTCTCGCCTCTTAGAAGTACAGGTGGCTTGCACCATGCAAAGAAAATGAAGGAGCAGCTCGTAATCAGTTGCTCCATCTTTCACGGAATGCACTGCCTTTGGGGAAGCACAAGTTTGCTGGTGCTCTAGGGGCAGTGCATTAATCTTAATAGTATGCACTGTCCCTTTCTGCACCAGGCGCACCTTTTTAAAGGTGCACCGTGGTGCAAAAAGAGACGGTGCGCTTCATATGTAATATGCAGTGCACCAACACAGGGAGAGAGCAGAAATGCGTCTTATCTTAGTAGAAAAAGCACATTTCTGCTCTCTGCCTCTCATGCAATGTAAAGCAACAAGGTGTATTGCTTCTTTGCGTGAAACAATAGGAAATCTGTCCCATTGTGTTTTAAGCGTTTTGGAACATTCCTTTTCATAAGTGGCATAGCACAGATGTTTTGGAAAACCTCTTGGGTCTTGTGGAGCAAATGCATTTTTATAATGACATGCAAGGAGGAGGCCATTAGCTTTTTGTTTTTTAAAACTTCCATCCCAGAAGACAGTTCCATACTGTTGTAGGGCTGGAACCTTCATGTTGACACTGACAGTCACAAACAAATAAATGAGCGTGTGGTTGGGCCAGAATGGGCTGGAGATTTACGGAGCAAGCTTAGGTATATAAAAAAATGTTTGTTCTAATAGTCTCCATTATGAGTTGGGAGGTTGTTCAGGTCAAAGATCTTTATTCGGCCCAAAAAACAGCCATAAAAGCAGAAATAGAAAAACATGATTACATTAAGATTATTTAACAGACACAACCTAACAAAAACATATTCAAACAGATAAAAGGAAAACTAAAACATCATAAAAATGTTTAGTATATTAAACCACAGGACACATTCTTAAAAATATTCACTTAATCAATTTTAGGCATACAATTACAATGTCAATAAGCCCTATAAAAAAAACAACCTCAATATTTAGTAAAAAATTAAATAATCATAAACGTCTTGAAGACTTACAAAACACACATTAGCCTCAGCTCTCTATACACAGCAGGGAAATAAAAATGTAAGCAGGTTTGACCAAGTTGGTTCCATAATCCCAAGGCACAATCTGAAAAACAAGTTACAGCAAAACAAATCTTTACAGAAGCTAGTTTCTGTAGTACCAGTAACGCTTGTCTCGCTCTCGGTATCTTCAGGTCAGCAGTGTAGGCAGAAGGTATTGTGTCCTAGGCAACATGTAAATATTTACAAAAAATACGAAAGTGCAAGGTGCTCTGGGTGGTACTTTGATCCAAGGAACATACGGGCAGATTCTCAAACCAGGTGGCACCTTTGGAAAACGCAACCAGAAAGTGTACAGTATCTAAACTGAAGCGCAATAGGTATAATCTATACTGTGGGATATTAATCCTCATAGATAAACTGTTTATCCGCTCTCCGGCAATACATCCACACGATATTGCACTAGCAGATTACTTGCTTTCTGAACTAATCTATGAACCTCAAGTTTAGCAGCATACATTTGCTTCACTACTTCCTTGCTTATCAATGCAGCTTTTCTGCATCACTAAAAAGCTCTGGGAGCCCTAAAGATTGGAACGTGTTTTTTAATATACATTAGCCAGGGAATGGAGAAGACCCAATCCAGATTGTATCTTTTATAATCTGTTGAGTAAGACTCAGCTTGGGCTTTCGCCACACAGAAACCCACAGTAAAAGAGGGGAGATTTTGATATAGTCCTCAAGATAGAATAAGCCTATTTTACTATGACAAATAAAAGTAGAACACCCCTCGGGGACTGCTAATAGCCTCTTAGGAATTTGTTTTAAACTATCTAAAACGAATTTGCTGCTTCAAAGCCCCAAATCCAGCCCCATACATTGCAATAGACAGGCACTCACTCTTGTATAAAATGAGCAGTTCATTAATAGGTTTATGGCACAGTTTCTGGGCAAACCTAAAAACTGCCACTATGGATATGATAAATTGTTGAGCTGTAATTTTAATTATTATTATTATTTTTTTTAAATATTTTATTTATATTGGTTCACGGCAAGAATACATCATACATCTTAGGTCATAAATCATAAATACATCAAGATACAAAAAGAAAATAGCGTTAATTCATTTGTAAGAAAAACCTTGATATCCTTTGAGTACAAAGCCACCATAAACAAATGTAATCTCAGTGACATAAAAATAGAATTAAACAACCATCTCAATCTTCATAATAATCAGAAAAAGCCCCCCAGATTTTCCGTCCCATTTTATTCTTTCTCCTAGACCCGGAGACTGAAAAAAGACCCCACTCCAATTTATACAGTTTATACAATCGTGCTCGCCACTGCTGAAATAGTGGCGGTTTTTCCTGAAGCCACTCTGTAGCGATACCTATCCGTGCTACAGTCATAGTGAAAAAAATGAAATAACGAAAAAGATAAAGTCCATCAGCACGGTTGTCATTAGGAATCTTCCCCAGCACCAACATAGAGGGAGTAATCATTACACAAACCTTGAGCACTAAAGACAAAAACTTTTCAATATCTTGTATGAACACCCTTAATCTAGGACAAGAAAAAAAAAAATGTAAACTATCTGCGTAATCAGCCTTACACTAAAACATTTTCCATCAAAACCTCCTCCCCATTTTGACATTCGTTGTGGTGTGTAATATAAGTCAAATAAGGTTTTGAAAAACTGCGCTTTTAAATTGGCTGACATCGAAACTTCTTTGGAGAGCAAGATGAGATTTTCCACATCAACCTCAGTATCCGCTAAAATATCAGCCCATTTTGCCCTTATTCTCTCCAAATCGTCGGGTTTCTCCTCCATAAACATTCTATACAAAGTTCCAATCTTCACCTGGCGACCAATTCCCTCAACTACTTGGTGCTTTTGTAAGCTTAATTTTTGTCTCGTAAGAAAATCCCTAATTTGTAAAAATTTAAAAAAATAACTTCTGGGTAAGCCAAACTCTTCACTCAATTCCACAAATGATTTGCATTTACCATCCACCCAAAAAAATCCCCCAAACATGTCACCCCCTTTTTTTGCCATTTCAAGGCCATTCCATCCAAAAATATCATAGGCAATAATTGTGATGTGGTAAAGGGAGTATAATACGCCAACTTTCCAATATCTATAGTACGAGTCAGCCATTTCAGGTCTTATGGGCTCCAATCAATACCTTAAATCGGGTCCGCTTATAATAACTGCCATCTATTTCAATAAAAAAGCTTTGTCTCACATGTGATCCCATCAAGATCTCAAATATAGAAGGGTGATTATACATAAGTTCCGTGGATTCCCCTATTGTCAACACTCTCATTCTTAATAAAAAACAGACAATGTAGTAAAGAAAAAAATCGGGTACTCCTAACCCTCCCCTTTCAGGTGGTAGCGTCAAAAATTTCATGGCCCGTCTTGGTTTTCCGGGGCTCCAAATACATTTCCCACATAATGATTGTAAAGCCTGTAGCTTGGGTTTTGGAAATTCCAGAGGAATTGAACGGAACAGATAGAGCACTTTAGGTAAAACATTCATTTTTATAACGTTGGTCCGTCCAATAATGGTCAAGAATAAACGATCCCATCTCTCAAGAGAAGCCTTAATTTTATCATATACATTGTTCCAGTTTACTTCAACCAGTTCAGACATATTTGTTTTAATCCGTATCCCAAGGTAAGTAACTTCCCCCACCACTCTCTCATCCTCCCAAGTTATGGCTTCTGAACATAAAATCTGAGTCTTTGATACATTAAGTTTGTAACCAGTTATAGTTCCAAATTCTTTCGCCAGCCTTTCAATCTCTAAATTAGCAGTGTCTGGTGTGCCGGTTACCACCGCTATATCATCCGCATAAGCGAACACGGAAAAAGAAAAATCAGATACTGTAAAGGGAGGGATTAAGGGGTTCTGGCTTAATTGTTCAATAAACGGGTTAATGTATAAAGCAAATAATAACGGAGAGCATGGACAGCCTTGGCGAGTCCCTCTTAGTAATGTTAAAAAAATCAGAGAGCTCTCCCAATGCCGAAATTTTTGCCGTAGGTTTAACATATAGGGGGTCATTAGGATCGCGGACGGACTTGCGTCCGTCCGCGACCCCAGAGCAGGAGGGAACCTCCGCATTGCATGCGGAGTTCCCTCCTGTGCCATTAGGATGTGACCGCAAGGGTTGCGGTCACATCCTCTATTTTTAACATTGCGGCGGGTGGAGCTTCAAGCTGCACCCGCCGCAATGTTAAAAATGCACGCATTGCATTTGCATGCAGTAAGAGGCAGGCACCGCGCGGTGCCTGCCGCTTTCTGCATGCAAATGCAGGGGGGTACCATAGGTACCCCCCATGTGCACCCTCACCCCCCCTTCACCTAGGGGGCCCGCAACGGGCCCCCGCAGTGAAGTTACGTATGCTTTTCCACGGCGGAAAACCCGCCGCGAAAAAGCATAATTTACAGGCCATCCTAATATGGTGGACGGTGTTTACGAAGACACCGTCACCATATTAGAGCTTTTCTGCCGCTGTTGTAAGCCGACCGCGGCGGAAAAGCTGCGGACGGAAACCAGGACCCACCAGCCATCCTAATGTGGCGGTGGGTCTTTGGTCAGTCCGCTGCGGTTTTTCTGCATCCTCTAAGCCGGCGGTGCCTTCCGCCGGCCCCGAGGATGCGGAAAAACCGCAATCATAATGACCCCCATAATGTTTTGATAGCATTGATATAGCATTGATATATTTCTGTCCAAAGCCCATTTTCGCCATTAATATCCAGAGATACTCCCAACACACACGATCAAACGCTTTTTCTGCGTCTAACAGAAAAAGCGCCAACTTCCGTTTATTTACAGCCGCCAAATCAAATAACGTGATTACTTTATTGATATGATCCACAGTGCCTCTTTTAGGGATAAACCCATGTTGATTTCGTGAGACTAAAAATGACACAACTTTAGATAATCAGTTGGCCAAAATCTTTGACTAGATCTTATTATCCACGTTCAATAACGATATAGGACGATAAGATCCAACATTATCCACAGGTTTACCTTTTTTACAAAAGACCGCAATAGTTGCGTCAGACCATGTGGTAGGAGGATTCCCCTGTTGTGCAGCCAAAATTACATGAAGCAATTCATCCTTTAAATTACTGAAAACAATTTATATACTTCTGCAGGTATTCTATCTGGTCCAGCAGCTTTACCTACGGCAAGACTCTTCACTGCTACCTCTAGCTCTAACATAGTTATTGGTAAATCCAGTTCTTTCGCCATTAGGGGTTCTAATACCTTCAAGCCGACCTGTAGTCTATCGCACCATTGTCTATTTACATCTAAGCTATCACCCCTAGAATAAAGTGCCACATAAAAACTTTGAAATATTCGAAGAATACTTTCTGGTTCTGAGTGCGATTTACCCTGAGCATCTATCATTGAGCTAATATTCCGAGCTGTCTGCTTCATTCGTAATCTTACTGCAAATCTTTTACCTATTCTTTCCCCAAATTCATGACTTAATATTTTGGAAGTTAAAAATCTCCTAGCAATTTCCATATCCCAGAAGCCCAGAATATTAGTTCTGGCCTTAGCCACCTCGTTTTCGACCTCCCAAAGCTCTTTTTTACCCTGAGCAACCTCCCTAGTTAACAAAAGCTCTGCTTTAACCAAGAGCTCATACAGTTTGTCAAGTTCGTTTTTTGATCCTTTGCGTTGCCAAGATGAGAAACTGATACACTCTCCCCGAAAACCCGATTTAAAAGTATCCCAGACTATACCAGTATTGGCCGTACCGTGATTATTAATAAAAAAGTATTGAATCCATCTTTGCATATGTGTTTTAAATTCTTCATTCAACCCTAATTTCCGATCCTATGAAAAATTAGGTGGTGTTATTCTCCTCACAGAGCTCTGTATTTCAATCAGTACGGGGGAATGATCAGAAGTAATTCTCGGATAAGTACTAATATTAGTCCCTTCCAGCAAATGTTCTGGAGCAAAAAAATAATCTAATCTTACTAATTTTTTATGGGGGTATGAATAAAAAGTAAATCCATTATCCTTACCGCAAAGTTTTCCCCACACATCTATTAGGCCTTGGTCTTGCAGTAAGTTAACAAGAGCTTTAAATACTCTTGGTTTACGGCCTTTATAATTTCCATATCCCTCCAGTAAAGCATTATTAGACAAATTTATATTCATATCCCCACAAATCACGATTGGCTGAGGAAAATTAACTAACTCCAAATTAATTTCCACCAGCGGGGCTGGGTCATCCAAATTAGCTCCATAAATAGTGGCCAACGTTATTTGCCTACCCCCACTGTTACACTCTGCAATTGCCCAGCACCCATTTTTATCCACAGCCTTCCGTCCAACAACTATAGAGTTATCCTTAACTAAAATAGCAACCCCCCTTATCATACTGGTCTGTTTGGAAGCAGCAACTAAAATATATCCCAAATCTTTTAACACCTCCCTTTTTGACCACGAAATGTGGGTTTCCTGAGTACAAATAATATCCGATTGTATGTATTTCAATTCTGCGGCTATTTTATGTCTTTTCATTGAGTTATTAGATCCACATACATTCATTGAACAAATTCTTAAGCTTTTTCCGGCTATTTTAAATCAAAATCAAAATATCCAACCATAAGTGATCCATTCTGCCTAGCACCCTTTTTCTTCCCATAAACAAACTTAAAAATCAGTAGTTCGGAGCAAAACAAGATGTAGATAAAAAATCGCAATTAATTAGCGATTACCAAAAATTCGCCGAATTATTGTGCGATTACTCAAATAGCGATTCTTTATTAGCAAATTTGCTAATAAAGAATTGCAAAACCCGGAAAGCAATTCAGGTGCAGAATGATGACATCACAACCAGGAAGTGTGACTGCCCATGCTGCACCTGATTGCCTGCACCTGTTCCTGAGTCAGTTGCTGCCTGAGAGACAGCGAGGAGGGAGTGTGGAGGGAGTGTAGAATCGTCTCTGAAACCAAAGTAGCTGAAATGGAATCCCAGGGTGGGGAAAAGCAGGGTGGGGACAAGCAGGCTGAGGAACACAGCAGGCACAGAAAACAAAAATTCTCAGAGAGGGAGCTTGAGGTATTTACTGAGGAGGTAGTGAGGCAACATGACCTCCTGTTTGGGAAAGCCTCACTTCGTGTTCCTGAGGCCAGGAAAAGAAAAATATGGACTGACATCCAAGAAAAGGTAAATGCCATAGGTGTAACCCATCGTACCACCGAGGACTTGAGGAAGAGGTAGAACGACATGAGGCAGAGATCGAAGGAGAGGGTGGCCACCAGATTGGCAAAGGCAACTGGAGGTGGGACCTCCACTGCACCAGATCCGACGCCCCTGGAGGAGTTGGTGGAGGGCACACTCATTCCTGAGGCAGTGACGGGATTGGCTGATCTTGACAGCTCTGACACCAGAAACACCACAGGAGGTAAGATGCATGCAAGTATCCCCAAAACATACCCATCCCACTCATACCCCAACATACCCATGCATGAATAGGAATCTGGTCCATGTTTTGAGGGTCACCCAGTAATGTATTATGGGAAATGTAATCCCATGCTTTGAAAGTTGGTCCTGAGATACTTACAAAGGGTACATAAGGAACTGTCACACTAGCAATGTGCAAAATAGACAAAATAGACAAGTAAGCATGTCATTTGTAGTATCAATAACTTTATTGTAATGAACAAAAAAATGACACACAACTCATGTGTGCTATTTTTTTTGCAGCTGGACCAACAGCACAGGACACTGTGGCTGCAGTGGGGGAGACAGCTACAGAAGAGGACCAGGCAGGGCAGGAGAGCCAGGGTGCCACACAGGACACACCATCAGTGCAAACCAAACGGCGCAGAATTGTACCTGCACTGATACCAATGGCATCCAAATCTACGGATGCTGAAGAGGACACACAGGCTGCAGCAACTCAAAACACAAGGCTGGGCAGATCACAATCCTGCGCATCAAGCACAACTGGCAGTGGTGCAAGACAGAGGGCACGAGCCAATACCAGCAATGCCTCCTCAGGTACAGACTCCGTCTTCGCAGGGCTGGAGGGCAACATGTTGTGTGTGCAACGCCTGCAAACTAAAGGGATCACATCAATACAGCACCAGCTAGCACAACACAACTGGCACATGTCAGAGCTGAGACTTGGGGTGACAGCAATTGCACAAGCTTCAGAGGCAAATCTGAGGGAAGCCAGAAGGGATAGGCAGCCCGGTGCAGAGAACAACATCGGCTACACACCCGCCTGGACCAGTTTACAAGGGCTATCAGCCGACAATCCACAGCTATATCCATGCTAGCTCGGAGAACAGTAATCATGCAACATGAGATGTTATGTTATATGTTATGTTATATATTGATTTGTAATTCGCACTGTTAGTCAAGAATTTCCTGGCGCGGAAGAGAGACCTAGTGTCAGCTGAGAACAGTGGAGCTAGAACGCTTGCTGAAATAGATGGGTTTTGAGAAGTTTTTTTAAACTAGTCAGGTTCGGCGTGTGCCTCAGAGCGTCTGGTAAGTTGTTCCACAAGGAGGCAGCTCTAACTGCCAGACATTGGCCTCCTAGACGAATCCTCTTGAACCTTTAGGGTGGCCGATCGCAACTGACGTGTTGGCTGGTAGAACGCAAATCTGCCCTTAAGTAACATGGGCACGAGCCATGTAAAGCTTTGTGGACCAGTACCAGGGCCTTGAAGCGCACTCTTTGGGCGACAGGAAGCCAGTGGAGCTCGTAGAGCTGCTTGCGCACGCTTACCCTCCTGGGGATATCAAATAGGCGCCTCACTGTCGCGTTCTGGACCACTTGCAATTTGCGAATCAGAAAGTCTGGGGCACCGATATAAATGGCATTAGATTAGTCCAGGCGCGAGAGTATAAGTGCCCTGGCTACTGCTTCTTTTGCAACTTGGGGGAGGAGAGGGAAAAACTTCCTGAGGGTGGTTAGGGTGCCAAAACATGTACCCGCCAACCTCGTGAATTGTTCGCGTAAGCACAGATCAGCTCGGAACCAAATCCCCAGGTTTTTTGCAATCCCACAGTCACCCTTGGGCATGGTGATCCTTTGGGCCAGAGTGATTCTTTAAAGGCCACTGGGAATTGGCCGTACAGGAGTATTTCAGACTTGTCCTCATTATAATTGAGGCTGGCCGGGCAAGCCATGCAAATACCGAGGACAGGCATTGCTGGACAACCTCCGTATGAAGGTCACCATCGTCCCATGTGAAGAGAAGTTGGGTGTCATCGGCGTAGGCCATTATTTTGGGACCCAAACTCTCTGCCAGGTAGATGAGAGGGGTCATATAGACATTAAAAAGCAGGGGGTCAAGGTGGACCCCTGGGGGACTCCTGTTTTCACCTAATTATTGGATGAGTGGAAGGGGGGCATCCATACTTGTTGGAAGCGGTTTGTGAGAAAAGATTTAACCCAGCTTAAGGCCGCGCCCATGATGCCAACATCCGACAGCCTAGAGAGGAGCTGGGAATGGGGTACCGTGTCAAACGTGGCAGAGAGGTCCAATAAAATCAGAACCGCCCTGCCGCCCCCTTCGAGACATTCTCTAATGGCCTCGGTGACCTCCACGAGCGCAGTCATTGCTAAAAGAAGTTCGGAAGCCAGATTGGGCAGGGTAAAGCGCCCCGGAGGACTCCACGAACTTCTCCAGCTGTCTGAAAGCAGCCTTCTCATAGACCTTAGCTAATGCTGGGAGCAGGGAGATGGGCCGGTAATTCGAGGAAATCAGAGGATCTGCCAAGGGTTTTTTAATCAGAGGGAGGAGCTTTGCGTGTTTCCATTGGTGAGGCATCACGTCTGATTGTAAAGAATCGTTAACCAAGGCTGTCACCATAGGAGCAAATACTTTCGCCATTCCCCTTAAAACCCTGGCAGGACAAGGGTCCGCAGGGGAACCGGACTTAAGTACTTTTAAGATGGACATCACATCCTTCACCTCGACAATGTTAAAAGTGGACATCACGTCCATCGCCTCCACAATATTAAAAGTGGTAGGGAGCTGGAATGGTTCATTATGGTCCTGGTCAACCGGAATGGGAGGAGGGTAGACCCGAGCGGGCAGCTTAAGGCTGGCTTGGATCTTTTGAATTTTTTTCTATAAAGAAAGTGGACAACTTCTCGCACCAGCCGGCAGATGTAGGGGCCGACGAGGTTTCTGCGGCTGGGGACGTAAAACTCCGCACAATAGCGAAGATTTCTCTACTATTGTTTTTAGCCTTGCTAATTCTAGCCGCAAAGTGGTCACCTTTGGCGGACTTAATGGCGGCATAGTACTCTTTTTGCGCTGCTCGGAGTTCCGCCTTGGCTGCGGGACAGTATTCCTGCCGCCAGGCCCGTTCCCGCTCCTTACAACCAAGCTTTAAAGTTTTTAAATGTTCCGTATACCAGGGAGAGGATGGAGAGGCTCTAGAACGCCTATTCCCTGATGGATGAGATAAAGTATTTATAGTGGAGCTTATCCAAGTTGAGAAGTTCTCAACTGCTTCCTCTATATTATGGGCCTCGGCAGGGTGAGTGTGGGCTAGTGCATCTGCTAAGGCAGAGATACTAATTTTCCGCGGGAGGGGGCCATGATACTCCTTTCCCCGTATGCGGGCGCTGTCAATATCCCATGAGAAACAAATCAAAAAGTGGTCAGACCAAGTAACTGGGCGTGGGGTTTCTAATGTTATATTAAAGTTGGAATGGACAAGATCTAGACAGTGGCTACACTACTGCCAGGACATTGCCATGGGCCTGGTGCAGGTGACCCATGCACTAGACCAACAGCGGGCTGTTGTCACTGGGGGAATTGTAACACCTGGGAGACTAGACACAGATGGGCAATCCAGCAGGAGCACACCGACTCCACCTATTCCTACAGAAAGGCATAGGGGTGGCCGTCAGGGCTGAGCTGTGGATGACAACAATGAGGCAAGTGCACAGGCTGAAGGTACATCAGGGCATGCACGCCCGAGGTGAAGGGACGGCATGCACAATGGCGTGTTGTGAGGCAACACAAGCCATGAGGACTACCCAACTCACTGACATTATGGCAATGTGAGTACAGTAACATGTGGTAACTACAAAGTTGCAGTCACACTGTGTGACTTTACACATCCTGCATTTAAGGGAATAAACCTATTTTCTTTTCATCAACATTGGTCATTCTGGTCTATTTTCTCACTTAGAAGTTGTTCTGTGTGTCATCATCACGTCTCAGGACCCCGGCAGCTGCCCCGGCTCCACCTGCACCTCTGCGTTGGGGAGCTGTATCCTCCTCATCTGATGTGTCTGAATCTGTCAGACCCACTGGGGTGCCCTTCTTGGTAGCGATGTTGTGTAGCATCGCACAGGCCACCACAAACTTGCAACTCGTCTCCGGGCTGTAATGTAGGGTACCTCCACTCTTATGGAGGCATCAGATACAGCTTATGAGGATTCCAAAGGTTCTCTCAATGGTGGCTCTTGTGGCTCTGTGGGCAGTGCTGTACCTTCGCTCAGCAGCTGTGGTTGGATTGAGGTAGGGTGTGAGGATGTAGTCCGGCACAGCATATGCACTGTCTCCTGCAGGGATACAGTATGTTGATGTTTAGTAAGATACTGCAAGTTCAGACATTTCATACTACTGTTTGTGTGTGCCATACAATTACCTAGCAGGTATCCCTCTCCGAACTCGCCATTTGTGAGTCTGCAATGTAAACCACAGTGTCTAAAAATGAAGGAATCATAAGTGCATCCTGGAAATTTTGCTACTATGTCTGTGATTACATGTTTGGCATTGCAGACTACCTGAATGTTTAACGAATGGTATGATTTTCTGTTTCTAAAAACATACTCATTGTGTGATAGGGGGGAGTGTGTGACATGTGTTCCATCTACGCAGCTAATCACGTGGGGGAATTAAGCAATTTGGTAATAATCCTGTTTGGTTTGGTCCAGTTCCTGCTGTGTGTCTGGGAATTTGATGTGGTGATGCATCCTCTGCATCATAGCATTGAGGAAAGAGCGGAAAAAGTGTGAAAGTGCACTCTGGGACACGCCTTCTACTGAGGCTATTACCCCCTGAAAACTCCCTGACGCTAGGAGGTGCACTGAGCACAACACCTATATGTGTGTGGAATGGTGTGGGCCCTGTATGTGGGGTGCTCCAGCATGTGTGTCAGCTCCTCTATCAGCTCCAGGATACTTTCTGGATGCAGCCTGTAGTGCACATGGATGTCCTCCTCAGTGCGTTGGAAGAGGGTGATGCTTGTCCTGTAGATCCTCTCCTGGCGTCTCCTTCTCTCTTCAGCCTCTCGGATACGCAGCCTCCTGGCTATAACATAAAGCCCAGCCATTGTGAGAAGCCACTGTTGCATTATGGGCCAGTTTAAATAGGTTGCACCTGATTACCACCTGGTCTGAGTTGGTGGTATTTGAGAAGTGCAAAATGGCGAATTTCGGAAAATCGCTATTTGCGATTTTTACCTACATAGCTAATTACGAATTTGCATATTGCGTGACGGTATTTGAGATTTTCGCAAATATTGAGACACAGCTTGGGAATTCGCAATTTGATTTGCAGAATCCATTACACGCAAAATTGGTAATCGGAAATTTTGCGAATAGTAATTTTGCATGGCACATTACTTACCTACATCGCATCACACACTTTTGCAATCGCAAACACTCAGAATTCTGCGGATTTCGGGGTTTGCGATCACAGAAGACCTACCTACATTTGGCCCTTAGGGCCTAATTACGACTTTGGCAGTCTTGGGACTGCCGTCGCATTGGATTTAACAGCTGCCGATAAGGCGGTCTCACAGCTGAATAACGTTGTTGGAGGTTCCACAGACAAAAGACCAACACCTCACCATGTTTTCTCTTCCTGACTCGATGGCAGTCACAGACGACAACGGCTGATGGAGTGAGTCCAGCCCCTGTTTCGACTGTTGAGATTACGATGTGCCTTACTGCCAAGCTGACTGTGGCTGGAGAACCTGCACATTCGACCTGGTGAAAACACAAGATTTAAGGAAAAAATGTGCATTGTCTCCTGTCTCCACTACTCTTTCCATCAAGGAGTTCCTCGGCTAGGTCTCCCCTTTGCTGCAGACACTTGTCCACAAGGGAAATCCACACAGATGTTGAAATAATCACAGGTAAGTTCCTTGCCATTTTCTCCACTGTTGTAATGGTTGTGGACTTGTGCTGTGGGAGAAGGTTAGTTTTCCATAAGTGTAATACATATGGGTGTATTTACAGACTTGTTTTGTGAAAATACACACATATGTATTTGCACTTTGGCAAAAAAACTACAAATACGTGAGTTTCCTAGCACTAAGCACAAAGACTGCCAGCACAATGGTAACACCATAATTCGACAGGTGGAAGACTCAGTGATCTACTTGGGACTGCTGCGGCTGTAGTCTGGTGGTAATATTCCCAAAGTTGTAATAAACTCCTAAGCCAGATTTGTATTAAGGTCCACGTTCTTCATAAAGGAGGTAAATTGGCTAATAAGACTCTGCCCAGCAGAACTGCATCATCTGCTCAGATTAACACTCGGAGCAGGCGCTTAACCACTAACAGTTGTTAATAAGATTTGTATCTGTCAAGTTATCTATTGCCATAAAAAAATTAATTATTACATTTTTTAGACATCTGACCAGGAGAAGAGGTTGCTTAGGATGGGGGTGCCAGTATGGCATGGGTACACTATAAAGAACTGCACCAGGCCATGGCCATCAGCAGAAAATATTTCAATATCCCACATGGAGAGTTGTTGTGTGCAGAAGGGGGAGGATAGGTGTATCATATTATTCACAAGCAGACTTTCAATGATTCATACTGTGGTCTTTCAGTTGTGTCTAGGTAATTTGGGAATGATGAATCAGTGCCTCCCCTCCACCTCAACTTGACTCCCAGGTTTTGAGTTATTTTAGATGGCAGAGAGGATTTCAGAATAGGATAGAAATATGCTTTAGTAGACTAAGTTGAAGTGATTTTTAATAGGTGGGGAGTATTTTGACAAGTATATTGTGGAAACTTGATGCATGTTTGATTATGGACCTGGAGTGGAGGAAACATTTTGGAGGGAGAATAGGGAAAATGGACAATCGACATTTGTTGTCAAATCTTTACGATGGAGAATTTCTTTTTGCAGACCTTGGATGGTGAGAGAATCTGAGACCTTGAAACTAAGTAAAGAGGCTCTATAAGTCCAAAGGGACGGAGCATTATAGCAACTAAAGAGTTAAAAAACAAAATTTCCTTTGGAACAGCAGAATCTTTACACATCCAGTGTCATACAAATCCACCCATCATTATGATCAAATTTAACCACTCTGCTCAAAATGTGAAAGTACTTAAGCACAAATGTTAATACGTCAATTATAAAAAAAAATCAAGTCAAGAAAACTTCATATTAAAATTCAATATACATTTTATGACATCATACAAGAAAATTTCAATGAAAACCCTTAAAAACTCTTGACTACCTCAGTGAGTACAAAGTACCTCTTTTAAATACACCCCCTGGAAAGGAAACTACAGAAGACAATGAAATTTGCCTTTGAGACGTTAATTTATCTGTAATATGACAAAGTCTAGCAGAGTTGAACTTCCCCTGTCTTGTTAGCTACTGTCACATATCAAATTTAACAATAATCACTGCGTTAACGTGTTTCGTTGGTCATAAGTGGATAAGACCACAATATTCAGGACAATAACTGTCTTTCCTCCTCCGCAATTGAATTATTAAACCTAACATGAAAAAATAAAATAAAAAGCTTTTTATGAATTAACATTTAAATAAAAACATCATGTTGTTCTCATTATGTATCAGATGTAATTCCATACATCTATAAAGCAATTGTTTCCATGCACATAGATCCATTTGTCCTCTAGAGAAAAAACCTTTTGTTACCCACTAATTTACACATGATTGGTTCAGAAATTGATAAGTACTCACACATCCTTTGAGAGAGTTCTGTAAAGAAAGAATACATGTATTCAACCTCCACTCATACAGAACAGACATGCATTTACCCTGTTAGGAAAAGTTTTACCAACACTCACCAGTGCAACTGCACTCCAGTTGGTATAGCTCCCTTTTATATGTGGAGACGAATATCAATTGTGTATTAGTCTGTCGCTGAAAGATATTTTTAAACATCTAAAGTTACAGGTGGTAAACACTAAAGTTAAGAAAATAATGAGGGCACCCTATCCAGATGACAACAACATGTCAAGAGCACTTAGAAAAGCAATGAGAAGTTTCATAGATGACACCAGTCTTACTAACGAACCAGCAGATAAAGGGGGTGGTGTGGTGGTCTTCGACACAGAGGATTACGATCAGAGGATGTTGGTTCTCCTTGGAGTCGCATATCACTACACCCGAGTACCCGACTCCAAAATGGAGGTCTTAAAAAAACAGGTAGCGGATGTCCTTAATAAAGAAGATTATAACAACTGGGTTTGTGAAGGGGAATATAGGTTCCTTCAAAAATGACAATGCCATTACTCCAGCCATTTATGGGCTACCCGAAATTCACAAAAATGAAAGAGACCCTCCTATGCGACCCATAGTTAGTGGCATAGGATCCTTATTAGAACCCTTCAGCCAATATGCTGATACCTTTTTGAAACCTCTAGTTACAAAGCAGAAATCGTATGTAAGGGATTCAGCTCACATAATCTCTATGTTCGAGGGCACCATCTTTAATGAAGATAGACAATGGTTGGTGACCCGCGACATAGAAGCTATATACGCAAACGTTCCTCAGTACGATACTATTAGAGTTATTGGTGAGATTCTAACCCCTGAAGATCTAAGAGGAGCTAACAAAGAGTTTGTCATTGATTGCATTACTTTGGGGCTTAAGAATAATATGTTCCTGTTCAAAGAAGACCTGTATCTCAAATGCAAAGGCACCAGTATGGGGGAGACCTGCGCTCCCAGCCTGGCATGCTTTTATGTTGGTAACTTTGAGGACAGACATATCTTCAATGAGGCGGCGCCATTTTATGAAAACTTTGTTTTGTGGCGCCGCTTCATTGATGACATTTTCTTCATCTGGGAAGGTGAGGAAACCACCCAGTTAGAATTCCTAGAATGACTAAATTTAGGAGACCAAAACCGAAGATTCACGGCCCACTATGACAATAGTACAGTAAACTTTTTAGATATCACCATTAAAAATATATTAGGCTCACAAGCAGTTGAATTATTCACTAAGCCCACAGATAAAAACACTTTACTACACTGTTGGAGCTACCACACACGTGCCGAGAGAGACAATATACCTTTTTGGACAGTTTCTCAATATGCAGAGAAATTATTCCTCTTTAGATGATTTCTATAAACATTCGGAAAATTTAAAAAGCAAACTCCCTGACTGTGTATCCCCAAGAAATAATAAAACAGACATTCAAACGTGTGAGGTTTTATAACCGTGAAAGCATGTAAGAACAGAACCCATCTGAGAGAAAGAAAAAAGATGATGCAGAAAACAAAAGATTAGTGTTTGTCAATTCTCCAATATCAGCAAGAAGATGAAGATCGTAGTAAATTCAAATTGGAGTTGCATTCAAACGTAATGATAATATCAGCAAGAGTCTGGTTAATACTGATAGAGCCACTCAACCTATGATACAAAGCACACTTCAGATGAATAGAGTTCAAGGTAATTTTAAATGTGGTACTTGCAGTATATGTGATCACTGCCTAGTAACCAAGGCAGTTACCCACAATGGCTACACATTGACTGCTAAAAGCTTAAGTAACTGCCAAAGTTGCAATGTGGTGTACCTACCACGCTGCCCTTGCGGGCTAGCGTGTGTGGGTGAAACCGGAAGGGAACTCAGACTGCGTATGTTGGAGCATCGCTCAGCACTGAATACCAAGAAACATAATGCACCCCTAGTGGAACATTACAACTTGGCAAAACATAAACATACAGAATTCAAGTGGTTTGTTATCGAAAAAATCACCACCAATATGCGAGGAGGTAACGTAGAGGCTAAAAGAAAAAACAGGTAACAATGGTACATTTCAACTCTTAATACCATAGACAAGGGATTAAATACTAGAGAAGATTGGATGAAGCTGGTACTATAAATTCGGTTCTCTGTAGCACATATAAGTAGTCGAAATAACATAGTGGCCTATACCAAGTTGTGAACCTTCAGGTAAATCAGCAGAAGGTTTTAGTCTAGAAGAGATGACATAAATAATGACTGTACCAACATCTGTGGAAGTTAGAAAGCTGACTCAATAAAAAAACGATAAGGGTTCAATAGTAAGGAATCACCTAAATATTTCCTTTTTAAGCATCAGGAAGACAATATGAGAAAGTATGAAATAAACATACCTCTTTTAAAATAAGAGATGGTAACGTAGAGGCTAAAACAAAAAACAGGGAACAATATTGTTCCAAGATGATACGACCCGGGGGCATGTTATTGTTTGACACTAGAGAGCCGAAAACGTATTTAGGAATGTTATAGTTTACATAAATCCTATGCTCTTTCGAATTTACGCTTAAGGAAATATATAAATAATCAATATAATGATGTATAAGTTAATTTACTCATCAAACCAGAAAATATGAAATATAAGATTATAACCCCTGTGTTTTTGTCAAATGAAGATTGCACTTATGAATAAAGAGAACTTTAATAATAACATGATAACATTGAGATTGGTAAAAGATACGTCAATAAATGAGAAAGACTTGCATGTGAGACTTAATGGTGCAATAGCCGAGGGCTCCACTCCAATATGGTGGCGCATTCCTAGCTAAATGAAACACATATCGTTAGACTGCCCACAGACGTCATTTTAAGGCGCTTGTCCAATGAAATGTTACTAGCTTTAAAAACGACCTGCGGTCTCGGCAAGTCGACTATTACAGGCAGAACGAAGGAGTATAGACAGAGTACGCAAGGTCGGATGAGCTATATAGGTAAGAAGATTATGCAGTCAGAGTAGAGGCCTCATAGGAGGGCGTTCTTGCATTCTGTTCCCCTTTGGGATAATGTATTTACTAAAGTAGCAGAGAGCTTTTTTTCGTCCTGGTTAATAATATCAAAAGTGTGGGTAAAATACTTAGACATCTGTACTTACAATAAGCTCTCCCCTAATATATTTATGAATTAATGGAAACTCACAAAGGGAGTTCAAAATTGGATCGATATACAATGGTCAGAAATAAAAACAAGATAAGTAGAGTTTATAAACACAACTAAATTTGCGATATCTGACTACGAGATTTATATACGCATAAAAAAGAAAATTGGGAAAAAAAGGAGCAACTACTCTATGAATATGTTTGCCAATGAGGTATCTTAAAACTAAAACTATGACTACCCATAATATATAAAACAAAAATAGATATCTATAATTGTTTTCCACACAGCCTACTAAGATGTGCTCCGGCTAAAATAAGAAGAGGAAAGACATTGGTTGCCCTCCCTCTTAGTGAATGAGTATACAAAAGTGATTACAAGATGAGACATAGGGAACAATAATGGTAGTCACATTAACAGAGCATCAAGCTATCCCCCGACAATCTGCCTTAGATGTATACACTTCCCTTTTCCATCTTTTTAGCTATATCTTTATATATTTTTTTAGATTTACTGAGACTTAGTCCAGTCTTTCTACTTAGGGATCTGGCAGCTTTGCATAATTGTAACCAACTCGTGGTGAGATCTAAAGCAGCTATATGGTGACTTATGAATACTAAGAGTGGTTTTCCTTTAGTGATTGTACTAAGGATTCGTGTAGTTTTCTATCTACTTTACATACAGGAAGGTTTTTAATCAGAATACCAACCACCCAAGAAATAGATGTTTGCCTTCTAAACGCAACTTAGAAGCGAAGAAAGGTGTTGGCTACACACAATAAACTTCCTGTATTGAATAATAAATATTATTGTAGTCTAACATTAGATGTTTATCTTTCAGCAACAGACTAATACAAAATTGATATTTGTCTCCACATATAAATGGGAGCTAGACCAACTGGAGTGCAGTTGCACTGGTGAGTGTTGGTAAAACGTTTCCTAACAGGGTAAATGCATGTCTGTTCTTTATGAGTGGAGGTTGAATACATTTATTCGTTCTTTACTAAACTCCCTCAAAGTATCTGTGAGTACTTATGAAATGAATGAATGAAATGAAAAGACCATTTGTAGAGCGCAGTAGCTACCCTCAGGCGTCCTGGCGCTGCAGACAAAACGCATATGGATAAACAGTTGAAAGCTATTCTGGTTTGTTAAAAAGCAGGCTTTTTAGGTGTTTGCGGAAGGAAAGTAGTTTGGGCTCTGATTGCAGCTGGAGGGGGAGGGAGTTCCAAAGCCTAGCCACGTTGTGAGTGAACGAGCGACCCCCACATCCGGCTCTCTTAATCTTGGGCACCACGGCGAGGAAAAAAGATGCAGATCTGAGCTGTCTGTTTGGGTGGTAGGTGGTTATCAGAGACTGGTTTATAGACTTATCAATTTCTGAACCAATCATGTATAAATTAGTGGGTAACAAAAGGTTTTTTCTCTACAGGACAAATGGATCTATGTGTATGGAATAAATTGCTTTATAGATGTATGGAATTACAGTAGGGTTACTCCACTTGCTAAACCAATACATAATGAGAACAACATGTTTTTATTTGAATGTTAATTTATAAAAAAAACGTTTTATTTTATTTTTCATGTTAGGTTTATTAATTGAATTGTGGAGGAGGAACGAAAACTATTGTTTATGACCACTGAAACGCATTGATGCAGTGAATATTGTTAAATTTGATATGTGACAGCAGCTAACAAGACCGGTGAAGTTCAACTCTGCTAGTCTTTGTCATAATACAGATCAAATTAACGTCCCAAAGGCAAATTTTATTGTCTTCTGTAGTTTCCTTTCCAGGGGGTGTATTTATTAGCAGTACTTTGTATTCACTGATGTATTCAAGCGTTTTTACCGGTTTTTATTGAAATGTTTTTGTATGATGTCATAAAATGTATATTGTATTTAACTATGAAGTTTTCTTGACTTGATGTATTTTTTTATAATTGACATATTAAAATGTGTGCATAACTACTTTCGCGTTTTGAGCAGAGTGGTTCCATTTGATCATAATGATGGGTGGATTTGTATGACACTGGATATTTGAAAAGCTATCTTTGTTGTAAAGCTTCTGCTGTTCCAAAGGGAATTTTGTTTTTTAACTAGAGAGAATCTTCAAGCCCATTTTTTTTACAGTTTTTGTCTGCCAGCGGTAGGGCGACATTTTCTAGTAGCCACTATGCCGCAAATACTTCTGAGCCCTAAGCAGATTGTCCCCTCTAGAAGGAGCCCAAGAGGAGGCAAAAACCCCCATAGGGAAAAAAACGCCAACAAAGCCAGCAAGGCTCCAAGGTGACTTGGCGTACAAGTTACGCCCACAAGAACAGGATACAGGACCTCAAAAGAGACAGGGAGAACCACCAACAGGAGTAATAACACTCAACAGCAAAGAGGAATGCTAACAGGAATGAAGAATCTTAGAAGGAATGAGGAATCCCATTTGGAGCAAGGAAATACACCAACAGAAGCAAAGAAGTGTTTGCATTGCAATGAGGAGGGGCCTTCTACCCCTTGTATAAAACTAGTACTGGAAGGACTAGTGTTGCCTTTATAGATTTAGAAGCCTCCAGGAACATAAATGGAATGGCTGCTATCTTTGATTTGTAGCAGAAAACCCCATTAACACTTCCAAAGAATTATGGGATTGACAAGAGAAGATCTATTGTGTTCCCCTAGCATGGCCCCTGGGGAGAGGATTGCCTGGGACTACACTGGTGGGCCAGGCAATATTAGGAGATGTTCATAGGAAAATTATATGGCCCGCCCATCTCACTGCCGCCGTGTGGATGAGTACAACGCATGTCCCGCAGTATGCAGTGGGACGTGAGAGAAGCAGTTAGGCACGGCACGGGCCTCATAACTTGTAGATTGATGATAGTTCAGTAATCATATTTGGGATGATGAAAAGAATGGGAGATGGAGTCTAGGTGTGGAGGAACAATGGTCTAGTTTTACTATCTGTCATGGTATCTACTTATGGGCCCCATACTGGTAGCAAGATTAGAGACCATGGGGGGAGGAATTTCTGCAAGGGATCGTAGGCATTAGGTGTGTCGTCCTAGAGAAGTTCCTAGAAACCAGGTTATTTGTATTCAGCCTGCCTATTACGGCTTACCGATAAAATTCAGCCTGTTGTGACTATGATCCCTCACTTCCTCCAGAATGCTCTAAGCATGTTGTCACCACATTAAGCGTTGGAGTACTCATACCTTGGTACCCAATCTGTGTGTATTTGTATGTGCCTGTGTGTTTTTCGTGGGTGCATGTGTGTGTGCACTTGTGCATGTGTTTGTATGTGTGAGTGTGTGTTTGTGGGTGTATTACACCAATAAGGTGAGCAACCACATAAGACAGTGAACCTTGATGGCAAATGTCTCCTTTTTGTCCTCTGGCAGCCCCAGCACTGTTCATCTCATGCTCTGTGTTCCCTAAAAAGTATGTTGTAGCTCTTGTTTGTGTGTTCTGATTTGGAATCATAGGTTTTACAAAAGAACAGGCTGGGGCGTTTGCATTTACTTCACCTGTATGAGCTAGATCCAGTTGGTTTATCTGTGGCCTTCAGAAAGTGAAGTGACATTTGTATTAATATGAGCCCATGGTCATGGTCCTTGCAAATAAATTAGACAAAAACATGTGCTGCATGTTTTTCTCTCAGGAAGGTGAGTTTTGGCCTAAGAAACCCCTGGCTGAGGCGTGTAGGTCATTCAGACCCTATATGATCATTATGGAATATCTCCCATCACCAATAAATCCTAGACTGTAGAAATATTATGGAGGGCCTTGTCATCGAAAGACTGGTCTGTCTGAAATAAAAGACTCACTTGAATTTGGTTGGCTCCTTCAAATATTTTATTACAGTTCAAGATCTGAGTCTAAAGATGGTGAGGAATCAACAACCGCGTCTTTGGAATGCAAGCTGCCCATCTTGGATGGAACATCAGATCACATTTTACAAGTATAATGAAAGAATTGAACAAGGGACGGACTGTTGTTTCTGCCATCCTACTGAGCCTCAGAAAGATTATAGGAGGAAGGAAGAAGCTTTTTCTGATCATAAAAGAAACTTGTAGAACACACTGGGGATAAGCCTACCTGTACTAATTTTGAGAAATGCAAAGAGCTAACTTCTTCAGGCTGTCTTCAGAACCTGCTACCTGTGAGAATAGCCTGTGCCAAGAACCAGTACTGATATCATGCTCAGCTCAACCTATTCAGAGTGAGCTGCATCAATACTGAGATCGCTTCTCTGACTCTCTCTTTGATTTCCTTGTCAAACAATGTTTCACATTTTGTTAAATCAGGAGTTTGATCACAGTAGGGTAAGCTCATGAAATCTGCAGGGCAAACCACAGTCTTCTTTCTCTCTCTCTCTCTCTCTCTCTCTCTCTCTCTCTCTGTCTCTCTCTCTCTCTCTCTCTCTCTCCTTCATAATATGATCTATTTTGTCCCTGTGACCATGTCACTTGTTTAGGTGTCCCTATAACCCCCTACTTAGACCTCGATGCACAATTTGAACCCCAAAGATTTCATCATGTGCACCTCGATCTGAGACTTTCACTCTTGCTGAACTGAATGCTGTATTTGTGCAGACTCTTTCCACTGCAGTGTGAAGTCACTTTAGGTTATGGTATACTCACAGATGCCGCTACACAATCAAGGGTCATAAATGCTACATTGGCAGTCAATCTTTGTCAGGTGCTCAGACTCCAAACATCAGCCAACCATAATAATTATTGCCCAGTTGGCACTCCATCTGTTCTGGTGCTGCTTAAATTCACACCAACAATCAAGTAAAACTGAACTAAGATGGCTCTCAGACCATTTTGACCTGCTCACCCCGACCTGCATGTAGAAATGCAGATGTTGACACTCCCTTTTTGCAGTGCTTTAAGTTAAGCATGCAAATACAAGAATGGGTTGTTATTTCCTACATAGAGGCAGGTCGTCCCCCTTTTGGATGAAAATATTTAATTATGAAATGGCACTTTATAGTGAACTATTAAATCCTATAATAAAGCCATCATTCAATTTATTTTTATTAAAACATGAACAATGACTCGACATCCAAGTTAATGCATCTTAAGTGTGTCTGACATTCTAAACCTACAACAGATTCCTAAGTACGCCTTCTCTACTCAGCATAGCTACCCCATGAGAGGTAAACATTAAGTAGGAGGCCATTGGCATTACACTGAAGTGTACAGTAGCACAAGGACCCTCGGATCCATGGATAACGGGCCATACTGGCACAATGATTTCCCATTTACCTTAGTCTCTCAGCGCTCGATGTTGGAACATAGTGGAAATCCCAATGATTTTTGAGTTAGTTTCCTGCCTTGCAAACACTTGTACTTTCAACCCATCAAAAGAAGAATATTTAGAGGGTGGGAAAGGCATCACTCTCATAGTCGGATTCACAAAGGTAACTTTTACTTTTAAGCAATTTACACTTTTGAGTACATTTACTAATTTAAGCTGTTCAAAATATACAAGTGTAAGCTTCACTATTGACGTAAACTTACAGTACAATTTTCTGTATAGCCAATAAGTAGTAAACTTGCTCAAACAAAAGTCTAGCTTATTCAAAAGGGTATAGCCCCCAAGTTCCTTCAGTTTGATGGAAGCATGTGAGTTAAACTTTTGCAATAAAGTTACACTTGGATTTTGTGAATAGCCAAAAAGTAGTAGACATACACAAAAGTGTAATTTACTCAAAAGTGTAAGTTACCTCAATGTTTTTGAGAGTGTTTTAGAACTGGTTTCACCACAAAGAAAATCACTTTTTCTGAGTTTGTGAAAGGGATACAACAATAAACTGCAAATCACTATGTTTGCAACTCTTACATTGAGAGAGAGCTTACATGGAATCTCTACAAGGTGTAAGTTTTAAAAGCAGCTGTACACATGGCAAATCTCAAATATAATGCTTTTTAGACAACTCAGAAAGTCATAAATTTAAGGCAAGTGTAAATGCTGTTCTACCTTTAGATGTGACACTCTTTTTGTTGATTGCTTTAATTGGCATTGCTTTTTTGTTGCTTTGGCGAAAAGTAAAAAAAAGGCAGACTTTCCTTTTTTTCCAGCTCTATAAACTGTCTAATTACTGCTTGTGATTTACCCTCAAATACCTAAACACGCATTTGCATACTTTAACTTATCCCATACTAATTACTTCTTCAGGTCTTGAAACTGTAGCAGCTAGATCATCAAAAAGTGAAGAAGATTGAATTTAACAATCAACAGTAATTTCTAGAAAATGCATTTTTGCTCAGAAAAGCGAGAGCCTTAAAATCAACATGATTTTCTTTCTATCTCCATCAGCCCGCATTATGAGGAGATTGTTGAGGAGATTATCAAAAATCCATAATCAGGAGTTTTAAAGGGGATTAACCGTTTTAATAAGACACATTAAATAAAATACATATGTAACTGTGAATAATCTATAATCTGAGAAATATGAAGTTTGCAAGCAATAATGAATAATCAAAAGTGTCTTTATAACTGTCAAGAAGGAAGTGCGTTTGTCTATACATAACTTAAGCTACAATCCATCTATCTCAGTGCATCTTAAAGCTTATCAAGTGAGTCCACAATCTAATAAATTCACATAAATCTAGAAGATTTACAAATACTGCTGTAGTTAACAACTCATTCAGAATAGTTCAATAAACCTAATATGAGTTCCTTGAGTCGGAACACAAAATATTGTTTACAGGCGGTCTTTCTTTTTTTTTTTAAACAACATTTATTGAAGTTTAGAGGCCTGTATACATGTATTCTGCAATAGGTTCATACTAAAATACATACAATGAAATGAGCAAGATCGCCATCCTGGATGACACAATTATAGTAACTAACCCATACATATGGTTGCCCTGCTCCTCCTGCCACCCAGTGATCTCATCACATGCTAGAGTCGTTGGTGGTCAGTTCGGTACTGGCACTGACCTGAACCAATTCTAACCCCTCAAAACTTCCCCCACCCATTCCTGACCCAAGGCATGTCTCTTCTCTTACAGTCAGCATTAGAGACTGAGTTGGATCTATTGCGC
The DNA here is from genome assembly GCF_964263255.1 of Lissotriton vulgaris. Taxonomy (NCBI): domain Eukaryota; kingdom Metazoa; phylum Chordata; class Amphibia; order Caudata; family Salamandridae; genus Lissotriton; species Lissotriton vulgaris. Next base: position 1,171,275,765 of record NC_141689.1, on the reverse strand, counting down.
TTTAGTTTCATGAATGTGCCAAGAATGATACTTCAAGAACTATTCCGCTATGGAGGCGGGGTCGCCCTACATACTACACATAGTGACCGCACGAGCCTCAGAACACTGGGGTAGACTATCTAATACTGGTGGTCTTTCATGTCCTTGATGGTAAGTTAAGGTAGTTAGTGCTTGTTGCACAACTTTTACTACCTCACATTAAAAGCTGGTTTCTTGAGGTATAGAGTGTGGCAAAAAGTTTGTGCATATTTCTTGTGTGGCATTTTGTTGTTGTAGTGATTTATTCTGTTGATTTTTGAGCACCTGTTTGTTTTTTTGCTGCTTTGTTACATTAGTGTAATGCGATGTCTCATACTATGGTTGTTGTACTGGGTTCAATTTTACTGTATTGTTGTGTTGCTCTCAGTTCTTAATTTGTGAAAGAAAAAGTGCTGTGGCCCAATGTTTTGCTGACAAGCCCATGACCAGCACTTTAAAAGTTCAAGATGCTAATTACCAAGGCTTAGTAGTTTTAATTCAACCTCATCCACCTTTCATCCACCACTAAACGCTTCCTTCCCCTATATCTCACTCTTGCAGGTCCCTTTTTATCTCTGCTTTTTTTCTATGTCACAGAATTTCCTTCTTCGTCTTCTTCCTTCTTTCCTCTTTCTGTTGTTCTCCCTCTTGCTGTGCATCAAAGTCTGATTATTGAAAATAAGTGTCTGTCCCCAAACATTGGTACTGGTGGGCTCCACCTGCAACTACCAGCTCTAAGTAAGCACGCTGATGACGTTTTAATAGCTTTATGTTGCTTTGTGTATGTTAGTGTGTTACATTATTTTGCTTACTTTAAATGCGACAAGTTCTACTATGTTCCCAGTCAAAAGCAAAATGTGTGTTTAACGTTCCTGTGAAAAGGTACCACTTTTTGTGATACAGACATATTTTGTCTTGCATTTTGGCAGTGATATTTAAATTCTTTTTTTGCGTTCAAATGAAATTGAGATGCACAAAATGCTGTAGCTGTGCCCGCGAGCTCCAGATCCAGAAACAAAAAATTAGAAGGGCGCAGATAGAACTTTTTTGTTGCAGAAAATTCACGAGATGCAAGATTCTCTGTCATGCTCGGGGGTAGCAACATTTGTGGAACATTCTATTGCCAATGCAGTGCACATCCACAGTTTCTGGGTTAATTGAAAGCGACAAAAGTTGTTCAGAGACTTTGGGAAAGCGCCTCAATCATCCTAGGGGCATATTATGAAGGGGGGCGATAGGCAATTTTCACCGCTTTAGCGGCCGTTTTTGGCGGCTAAGCGGCAATAATACTATCGCCCTATTAGCAAGCTGATGCTAACAGCAGTTAGCGACAGCTTGTAGGCGATAGCGAGTGGTTTGGGGCACGCTTTGCATGTCAGCGATATTTATCGGTAATGCCATGCAAAGTGGGCGAACCCAACCTGTTAGCGACTGAAAGAAGTCGCTAACATCGCTATCGCCTATTAGCCAACACAGGCGTAGCGATTGAAATATTCGTGCTAAGTGCGAATATCTCCAAAAACTAACACCTGCCCAGACCAGTTCTTAGCCATTATATCCAATGGGAGGTGGATATAATGGCTAAGACCCTGTTAGCGATAATGCATAAATATCGCTGTATTCTCAGCGATATTCACGGATTTTGTCGCTATCGCCAGGAATTTATCGCTTTCGAGATAAACGTTGCTAATAGCACGTTATCTCAGCGATAAAATCCCGTGATGCGTGGCGATAAAAAAATTGCCGCTAACCCTATTTAGCGATAAATGTTGCTATTTGTTGATAATATGCCCCCTAGTTCCTCTGGTGTACAGGAATTTGGATTTCTTTACCTTGAAAACGTTTTCCATTGGGAGAAAAAAGAGAAATCGAGAATACATGAGTAATTTGTTTACTTATTGAGCCAGGGTGAAATTTAATTAAGCCAGTGACATGCACCAAGTAACAGAATTTCACATTATCCGAAATTTCCCAAAATTTCACATTATGCAATTCTACATGGCACCTTGCCGAAAAATGACTTGACAGATATCAGCGTTGATATCTGGAAAGAAAGAAAGAATTAAATGAGAGACCTTTTTTGTGCTCGAACCAGTCGCCTGCTAGTATCATACATGACTGTTTCACATTGTGTGGTGGCTTAAAATAAGTCACATAAGATACAGCCAAACCAAATTTTGCCACAAGAGAATAATTTTGTGAAACTTCAATGGAATTTTCCAAAATTTGTGAGAAATAATTAAGGAATTCTGCACACCTCTAACTGGTTGTCTGATTGGCGCTGCATGGCATATGCCAGAGATGCTACAAAAGTGATAAATGCATATACTAACTCACATGGTAATCCTAAATCAGAATTACAAATGTTGTAATATCTATGGCACTCAGATTTTCACCCGAGATAATTTTTTCAGAGAGTTTTATTACATTTTGAGCCTTGTTTACAGGGAAAGTGGTGAAACGTGTTGTGAAGCCAAGAAGGCTCACAACACACTCTGTCACTTTTGAAACGCAGGGCTTCACCATATTTACAAGAATATGTGCAGGCCTGCATTTCCCCCAGCGCTGTTGCTAAATTTAGCTGCCTGGTGCCAATCCAGGCACCCTTACACCATAGTGCAAGTGTGCCTGCATTGAGAGGAATGATTGTTTATGTGCAGGACGGTGTCCCTTCCTGCACACAAACAATATTTAAAAGGTGTTTTGTAACTTCTATGTGTGCTACTTAATGCAGCACACACAGAAGTTGCAAAACGTCATTTTTTTCAAATGATTGTTTATGTGGAGGAAGGGACATCTTCCTGCATGTAAACAATCATTGCTCTTTTGCTGTTTCCATGTGTGCTACTCTCTGCAGCGTTCATGGAAACAGCAAAAACAAGGAAAAATGTAATATTTCTTCTGGTTATCCCAGGGTGAGACCATGTTTTCCTTGGTCTTAATGTTGTTGCTGCCTCCTATTTACTCCAACCTTGTAAATAGGGGGCAGAGTCAAAATCAATGGATGCTGCGGTGGAACACCCACTGAAAGACCCATTGCCCTCCCGTTTCAACCTCAGTGTAGTGTGAAAGGGTGCCTTATTTACAAGGCAGTGCTAAGCCACGTTAAGTGGCTTAACACTGCCTTGTAAATAGGGCGAAGCCCCCATCGCCACCAAGACATCTGGAAAAGTGACGTTGTGGGGGAAATAGGGGCTGGTAAATATACACTGTTGCAGACATCGAAAAAGCAACAGATAAGCTATTTTCACACCAGGGCCAATTCCCATCCAGTCTAATGAGCCTTCAAGCTGTGTTGCGTCAGCCTCAGTAGTGGCTTACAATACAAAAAGGCTAACAAAACAAAAAGAAACAGCAACGCAGGACGCCCCTCCACAGCAAAATGCCCTATCTTGTCCAATAAATGATATGCTCTTCAGCACACACCCAGAGCTCCACGCAACTCAACTTACCACCACCACCCCAGGTCATGTACCGAATGGTCTAATCTCAGCCACCAGTGACCACTATTGTGTATCCCACAATGAGCAGCTCAATTGTCCCATATACAGTAATACTTTTTGGTGCCTCCTCTGTCTATATAAATCAGGTGTTTCAACCCCATGCTCAAGAAGTTAGTATCTGTTACCATCTAACTAGTTTATAATGTGCAACAGGGTGCACCATGGAATCCGAGGCAGGGTCAGCCCCAGAACCCTGTCCAGCCAATTAAAAATTCTTCCCAGAATGGGGGCTTCACTCCACATCCCAAAACCGTGTGTAAAAAATATCATGCCTCTGTCTGGCAGAAATAATCAGTTCTCTACTCCACAAACACTCCCTGGTAAATTGTACTATGTACAGATACCATAACTCAATCATCCAATACTGGGAAGCGAAGGCCGTCACTCTTGTTGAGGCCAGTGCCTCCCCCAAATCCTCATCTTGAATGAGGCCTAAGCCCCACAGTCAGGCTTACAGCAAGGGACCAAAGGAGTCGGAACATGAACCACCAGAGATCCATAAATGTTGGATATCTTGTGTTCCAAGATATTTGTCAATAATATTTTGCCCTCTAGGAAACTGAATTCCAGTATTACCACTGAGGTGGAAAGGTAGGGTGCGAGAGCATGTCAAAGCCGTAACTTGAAAAGTTGATAATGGCAGAGGCGGAGGCTGAAATCCTCCCAGAGCTCACTGAATTATGTTATGTTATGTTATGTTAAATGAACTTTTTGAGCACAACTAACACCATTAGGTTCCTTGGGGTTTTGCTGAGGGAGCAGGGGAGAGAGACAAAAGATAGCAGCTAATTATAAGACTCGGTGAAGAGGAACGTTTTAAGGGAGGATCTAAACTTGGAGTAAGGAGAGGGCAACCTAAGAGGAAGGGGTAGGGAGTTCCAAAACGACGGGGCTAAAAATGAAAACCTAGGACCACCGTGTTTCTTCCTCTTGAATCTGGGAACTGACAACAGGGCCATCTGGGATGACCGAAGGGTTCGAAGAGGGGCATACGGGTGAAGCAGGGAAGAGATGAAAAGGGGACTGTGACCTTCAAGAGATTTGGAAATAATGCAGCCAGGCTTGAATTTGCAGCGGGCAGATACCGGAAGCCAATGGAGAGTTTTTAAAAGGGGGCGAACATGTTGATCTCTGGGTTGGTGGTAAATCAGGCGGGCGGCCTGATTTTGGATCAACTGGAGTCTCCTAAGTTGATAAGCAGGAATGCCTGCATATAGTGCATTTGCGTAGTCAAGCCTAGACATGACTAACGCAAGCAGGGCCAGAATGAGGGCATTGGTGGTGAGTAGGCGAGAGATTTTACGTATTTTCCTGAGTTGGAAGTGGCTTGAGGAAACTACGGCGCTTATCTGGGGCGTCATAGAGAGGTCAATGCTAATGACGACTCCCAGACTTTTGGCTGAATTGACAGGGCAGGGAGGGCTGCCAAGGCTTGCAGGCCAGAAGGAGGGGTGCCAGGGATTGGAGGGTCCCCCGACAAGAACCAGCTCGGTCTTGTCGGGGTTGAGCTTCAGGTGGTTTGAGCCCATCCAATTACTGATGAAACAGAGGGTGTTTTGAAAAGTGGTGATAGATTCATCAGAGGAGTCGATGGTAAAAACCAGTTGAATGTCATCCGCGTAATTGAACGCGGAGACATTAAACCTACGGAGGGAACGGATTAACGGGGCCAGGTATAAATTAAAAAGGAGAGGGGATAAGGAAGAGCCCTGTGGGACACCGAAAGTCAGCTCGACTTGAGTAGCGGAGAACTGGGACAGCCTGACTGCTTGATGGCGTTGAGTCAAGAAAGACCGAACCCAGTCCAGGGCGGTGCCCTGGATGCCAGCCTCTCTGACACGATCGACCAAGATGTCATGGTCGACCGTGTCAAAGGCGGCTTACAGATCCAGGAGGACCAGGGCTTGACAGGTGTTGGAGTCGGCCCCCCTGCGCAATTCGTCTATCGCAGAAAGGATAACTGCTTCTGTGGAATGCGCAGGTCTAAACCCAGCCTGCTGGGGGTCCAAGACACACGAGTCTTCCACAAAGGTGCTGAGGGTTTGAGTGACATGTGACTCCAGAACTTTGCTGAGGAAAGGGAGGAGGGAAATTGGGCAATAGTTGCTCATGATGGACGGGTCTGCCGAGGGTTTTTTCAAAATGGCAACCACCTCGGCCCGTTTGAAGGATCCAGGAACCTCCCCAGTAGTCAGAGAGTTGTTTAAGAGGGCTAGGGGGGGTTCAGGACAGGAAGTGAAGGCTTCCCGAAGGGCCGAGGGGGGGGCAGCAATTGCTAGGGGAACCAGAGGAGACTTTATGCAGAAGGGAAAGAAAATTGACCTTTGAAATGGGGGGGATCTGGGTTAAGGTGCGAGTATTGAAGTGGCAGGGGGCACTGGGCGGGGGGGACGGGTGAGACTTGAGCAGAAATGCTAGTTTTAATCTTAACAATCTTGTCCACAAAAAATTGGTTCAGGGAGTCACACAAGGGCTGGGAAGGGAGGGGGGCAATGGTGACTCTCTCCGGGTTAGACAATTCCTCAACAATTGAGAAAATGTCTTTGGACGTGTTTGAGGAGTCCAGGATTTTATTAGAGAAATAGCGAGATTTCGCCGGAGCTATTGCTGACTTATACTCTCTCAGCTGAGAGGAAAAAATCTCTTTTGTCTCGGGGGAGTATCCCCGACGCCAGCGCCTTTCTGCCTGACGGAGACTGAGTTTTAATGCTTTGAGATCCTCGGTGAACCACCTTTGGGCATCATGACTGCGCCTCGTCTTGACTGGTTTTAAACTTAAGGGAGTTGTTGTGGAGCATTTCACCCAGCTGGAAAATGTCAAAGAGGTTACAGTGCTGAAAGCCCTTTAGTCCCACCGTCTCCTGCAGTGGGGTTGCCACCCATAAAGGAGTTTCCAGCATGAGGAAGCCTGCCCAAACCATGACCACCATGCTCTCTCTCCAAACATTGGGAATCACCTAAGTAGCCAGAGGAAGCACCTGGGGCTCTGTCCCACTGTATATTAAGTGCTGGATGGGAGTCTCGCCAGGGGTCCTTCCCTCTGATATGTAGGCAGGATCTTTGAAACCCTCCAAATCACCAATCGTTTAAAACTGCCAGCCGAGCTGCCTTGTAATAACCCCAACACAAATGTTACCAGCAAATGTATGCAGGGAAAGCCACTCTAGCTTTGCCTTGTGGAATGGGTGAAAAAGTTCCACAATATACCAAATTCAGATGCACAGCCAGAGAATGGTGTGGTAACATCACATTCAATAAATATTGTACCCAGCATTTTTAGAATTAACAGCATAACTTGTTACCTCCTGCCATTTATGGGATTATGCCAGACTTGTAATGAGAATTGAATATCGGATATTTCATTTAAACTTTAGGGGTGCATCATAATCATGTGTAGAGCCACCTGCATATAGTCACTTGTTGTATGAAAATGAAGTGTTAGAACTTTTGAAAAGTATTAACCCAAATTTGTGGTGTATTCTAGACCATTGACAAGTAGAGTGGAGAAACGACATAGAAATGAATGTACCTACCAGGAAACATTAACATGAAGAACTCGTGTTGTGCAACCGACACTCATTCACATTTATATGTGTTCACTAATTACGTATTTTACACATGGTTAAATGCATTAGATGAAATTGTATTATGGTTACCTGATTTCATAAGTCTTGTATGATGTTTTTCTTCCCTGCGGGGTTCCCCAGGGATCCTCCCTAAGCCCCACCCTTTTCAATTTTTATGTCTCCACACTGGCCCCAGTTATATAGGTTCGAGCTCATATCATATGCGGATGATACGCAGATTGTGGTCTCACTGCTACCAGGTAGAGAGGAAGGCATAGCCAGTAAATTTCAGGAGTGCATATCAGCAGTCAGTGACTGGATGGCTAGGAACTGTTTAAAGCTAAACTCAACTAAAACTGAAGTTCTACTTTTAGGCTCCAGTGACAACTTTTGGAGCCCGAACTGGTGGCCGGAGGGGCTGGGTGTTCCCCCAATCCAATTACTAAGGTCTAGAACCTGGGGGTTCTGATTGATGATAAACTTACCTTTAGGCCCCAAGTTAATGCAATGTTGTCAGCCATTCATTTTACACTGAAAATTCCGGAAGATCCTTCCTTTTTTACCCGACATGTGCAGGAAAACAGTGGTGACGGCCTTGGTCTTGTCTCGCCTCGATTACTTCAATAGCCTTTTGCTCAATGCCCAACAGGGGCTCCTTAACAAACTACAGGCCTTGCAAAATGCAGCAGCTCATCTTATCACAGGCGTATAAACGTTTGCATCCATCTCCCAGGAATAGGTGAAGCTGCACTGGCTCCCAGTACAGAAATGGATCTCCTTTAAAGCCTTGTGCATAGTTTTCAAGGCCCTTCGAGGGCTTCGCCCTGCGTTTCCAACACAGTACTTTCAATGGTATCGGCTGGGTAGACATCTCAGGTCAGCCAATCTGGGGCTGATCGCTACCCCTCGGATAAGGAAAGCTCAATGGGGTGGCAGAAGCTTTATCTTGGGGGCTGCGAGGGCTTGGAATGCCTTGCCTTTGGCTCTTAGACAGATCACAGATTTAATGACCTTCTGCAAAAATTTGAAAACATGGCTTTTCGTGCAGTAAGTTTAGGCCAGGCTAGGGGAGCTTTCATTCAGCGCCAGGACACCGTTTGGTAACATAGCGCTCTATAAATGTTATAAATAAAATAAATAAATAAATAAATAAAATGTTAGTTAAAATTCGAAGGCTTTAAGTGTTTGTCCCTGCGACTCTTGCTTTAGAATTAACAGTTGAATTTCATGTGTGCTGTGGAATTTGTTCTTTCTCACATTGTGTCACAAGGGTGAAGAAGCGCCCTATTAGATAGAATAATGTCTTCGTTTTAATAATAATGCAAGGAGGGAAGAAGTTACAATTGAGTTGCTTGAATCCATAAAGAATGGTTATTGTGGTTCACACAGGAGAAGGCCTGGGAACCAAGGACACATTGTATTGAAGGAGGTACTCTGTTGACATAGTGGAAAATTTCCTTCAGGAATATACCCAGCGTGTATGGCGTGATCCAAAGTGCATCCTGGGATTTCTACATGGGAATAAATGGTTGGTCGAATTAGGGATAGTGTGCCACTTACTTCTTTCCTTCGGAGAGAGAGCATCTTTGAACAAGCTCTGTCTTTTCTAGCTTTATGCTACTTGACCCATTGTTCATGGGGAAACTTCTTAGGAAGACTCTACGTGCTGACACCTTTTATCATTTCTCCTGAAATGCTTATTTAGGGATGTCACCTTAGTGTTAGTGTAGGGATAGATGTACTGCTTTTACTCACCAACACTAGAAGCAGGGAAATTTGGACTCATGCTCCCTGATTTTCTGTATCCTGCTTCTTGAATTAATGGTATTGCTTATGCTGCACCATCTAAACTTGATGCACAGTTTTGACTTTATGCTGATCCCTCGGTATATCTATATATATGTGTTGGGAAACATCCTTTACAACGCGGTGTTTACACCGCACGACCTTTATGATGCGGCCATTACAACGCAAGTCATTACTACGACTTGTGCAGGATGACGCTCTTGGTTAAGGAATAGTTTTATTCTATTCCAACACCTTCCCTACTGTTACGTGGGCGGGAGTTGGCATAGAAAATTAAATTAATCCTCAATCCAGCGCCCTCAAACGCAAGTCGTTGTAACAACTTGCGTTGTGAAAAACGCGTTTTAAAGTACCGCGATCAAAATGATTGCGTTGTACTGAAGTACATCTATATGTGTTGAGGTGTCCCTTTGTTGAGGTATTTTTGGCTTTGTAATAAATTAACTAACCTTAAGTAGTTGTCCATGGGCTATTATGTCTTCAACGGAATTTTTGACTTTTTACACTTTCATGCTATGAAAAAGAACCATAAGAGTGTGACTCTAGAACAGTTTAGAAAGTATGGGCTCACCCATTTCAGTTTGTGGCAGTGTAGGATGGTTTGCATTTGAAATAAGGGGAGAATCTGCAAGTTGTCTAGAATAGGGGGAACTTAGAACCCCAATCCCTGAACTAGAGCCCAAAGATTGAGAAAGGAAAAGGACAGAATCTGGAGAAGACTGACGGAGTTTGATGGTGTGGTGAGATCAGCAGCGAATGACTAGTGAGTATTAATAGGGTGTATGTAGTGTTTTAGATTGTGGGGGTAATTTGATTGTGTGGTGTCTTGCAGAGTTGGGTTTGATAGTCGAGTCAATGTGATTTCAGGCCGGTTGTGGTCCAAAGATTGAGATTTGAGTATGAGATCCTGAAGTGGCCTTATATCGAGCATATATTAAAAGGTGTGGAAGACACTGAAATTGTGATTGCCTAACTGAAGAATGGATTGTCATGAGAAGTCATCGGCAGTTCCACCCAAGACAGGGAATTTGTGTTAAATGGGATGTATGGAATCATTTAGTGGAACTAGTTTACAGGGATAAACCATACTGATACTGATTCGGGTGATCCATGCTGGTTGAGGGTCACTGTGTATAAATGTTCTTAAGCAAGTTGAATTCTATTGATCCTTTTAGATGGCAGACAATTATGGATTTAAGATGACTGTGTGATTGAAAGCATATGGAGAAATTGTGAAGGAGGGTGAGCTGCTGCGAGGAGTGAGAGTGACGTTGGTCGATGCCGGAAAGTTGTGGCTGAGTAGGATTTGTTCATCATAATCAACTGAACAAAAAAGTGGCATTTTGAAATCATGCAATGCTTTAGAGAGTTGCAGGACCTTTTCAGAGAGGACAAAGGGGTTGTTACTTGAGAAGGCATATAGGCATCACTCGAGAATACTCCCGCACATTATATGGCGATAAAGGTTGGGCTACATACCATAATTTGGCTCCAAAATTGGCATAACGTCACCAACAAGGAGGGTGAATTATCATTTCCACACTTTGTTTAATTTGGATTGGATGTATTGGATCAGCTCAGGAGAGTAATGTTTGAGCTGCAACCTTTTCCTAGACCAACACAGTTTGAAGTGTTAGCAGCATGGATGCATGCAACTCATGCTAAGCAGAGAGGGAAATATCAAGGGGGAATGAGGAAAACTGTAATGGCAGATCAAGATGCGAGGATTAAGAGGTGGAGATTGGATTCCATTGAGGGAGAGAGGTTGTACCCAGTACTGATAGGGGATGAAGATTCCCCAGACGGTAGTAAAAGGGGAAATGGAAGGGACAGTAGTGACTAAGAAAACAGCTTGTTGGATGGGTTGTTAGCTAAGCGTCCTCCACCTTACAGTCCACGGTTAGGAAAAGAGGGGCGAAACTCAGAAGGTGTTAGGAATGTGGGGAGTGTAGTAGCATAGGTGGGTCCTGATCCATAAGTCACAGGAAAGATATCAACAGGAGTAGGGAGGACAGGAGTGCCCACCTTGGGAGGTATAGAGCATACCGGTGTCAATGCCGTTTCACAGTTGACATAGCTCTTACAGTAATGTTTACCATTAATTCTGTTGTCCATTTTACAACCCAAGTCCAGTGGTAACCCTTAGTCAGAGACAACCCATACATGTTAAAGGAACTGGATTGGAAAGAACAGGGATTTGTCCTTCTTAACCCCTTCGAGGCTAATGACGAGCTGGGCTCGTCATGGCGCTTACCTGCTGTGCGCGGATGACAAGGCCAGCTCGTCATGAAACAATGAAAAACAATAAAACCCAGCGCAGGACGGGAAAACGCCTAGCAGCCAAGTGGTTAAGTGCCTGTGAATACTTTACTACTGACCCTCCTGGGGTAAGCCTTGGCTCCAGTACTATAGGATCTATACCCATGGTAAGTCATAGTTCAAATCTACAGATGTGGAAAACTCCTGTGAGAGAACCAAGCAGTGCCACCTTAGCAGCAAGTACAAGTCAGAGAGTCCCTGAAACCAACATGTTATAGATGAAGTGGACTTGGGAGTCCTGGTTGAGAGACCACAATAATAGCAAGGAAATTCAGAGTAGTCCGCCAAGTCAGGGTACACTCAATACTGCAATGACGGTGAAGTTAATGGGTATGGTGAGGCTGAAGGCTGAAGTAGATGAAATTATCAATGAGAATCTACCTTTAGATAGAATAGAGACCTATGAACCAGATGACCTGTTGTTTGTTGTGAAAGATGTTACCCGAAGGGCACTACAAGCACACAAGAAGTTGTCGTAATTGGCTCAGAGGTATGGAGTGGACTTGTCTCAAATGAAAACACTACAGGGAAATCATAGACTTACTTACAGTGACCAAGAGCTAGAGGAGAAGAAATAAATGACTGGGTTGGAAACACACATCTGAGAGCTGGTGATAGAAATAAGGGCTTGGAGTATGCTGGATAACTAGGAGGAGATTTGGTCGAAGAAGAAGAGCGTAGGAAACATGACAGGAGAAACATCACCTCCAGGAGGGGGAACCCAGAGCGCAGAGGCATGTCCATTACGAGAAGTGTGTAGCGGAGGGTACGTGCATGTTCCCCAAAGGCAGAGTGACCTTACTGCATTGGCGAATGATTTTCCCAGTCTGAGGGAGAATCCTGCTGAATAGTATAAGCAAGGTGATTGCTTTGTTAAAATCTCAATAGTGTTCTCAATTGACTTAAATACCATATTCAAAATTGTGGTTCTAGTGATCTATGGTCTCAAGACATCGGTTGGGTTAAGATAGATAGAACAACCCAGAAACACAAAAAGTCAGTACTTGCTTACTGTGCAAGGCTGTTACAGGCTTTGAGTGCTAGGAGGAAGGGGTCCCAGTGTGGACAGGGAACATATAATGCAATTCATATGAATTAATCCAAAACAATTATTTTGATCTGCAAAGTTTTATTCACTGCGGGATCCAGTGTAATGAATACACGTAGCATAGCAAACAGTCAACTGTATTTGAGGTCATACAGTGCCCCAGGAGGGAGAGGGGAAGTGATAGTGGAGAGGTAGGGAAGTGAAGGGATTATGTGACAGTAAAATCAACAATTCAGAACACTTTTCATGCTATAATTCGTATAGCAACAGCTGCCATAAAAAATGGCGACATTATTTATAGAAGGGCATACAACACAAAGTACAGTGTATATACAAATATTGGCTTGTGTGGTTGCCGCAAATGGAAAAACTGTCGACGTTTCGACCCTCTGAAACTGCAGGAAGAGTTAACCTTGCTGCGGGGTCTTCATCAGGACCAGGGGGAGGGGGAGGGGCAGGGAACCACAGGGTCAGAAGTCCTCCGTGTGGTCTTGTGGTTAATTAAGGCAATGACGGTAGTAAGACTGCACCGATAGCGGCGTCATGCACTCAATCAGTATTCGGTCGGTTCAGATATCATAGGGAATTGATCCAAAGTTTGTTCGATAATAGTTAATCTGGGAGCTCCGTACGAGGGCAGCCGATGAGTGCTGTGTTTCCTGGTGTGAATAAAACTTTGCGGATCAAAATAATTGTTTTGGATTAATTCATATGAATTGCATTATATGTTCCCTGTCCACACTGGGATCCCTTCCTCCTAGCACTTACTGAACCCAGGTCCCAGTGACTTCAATTGGGTAACCCTTTCGTATACAAGTTACAGGCTTTGAAGCAGTAGAGTGGGTTAGACACACTCTACCCTAAGGACATGAGAACATTTGTACCCAAACTCAATACTGGGTTGAGGCCGGTGATCAGCCTCATGATTTAACAGCACCCTAATCAGTTGGCAAAATAAATCCGTCGATTAAATCCTACGGTATGCCAAGTACTGCAGTGATGAGTAAGACTCTACGCATAGGAGGATAAAGGAGAATCTGATGATGGTTCAAATGTGAAATGCCCAAAAGGGAGAACAGATGTAGGCAATCATGGGAACTGTAGCTTGTGGCCAAATAATGCCCCAGGAGGTGTCCAAGTAGCATCAGTCCCAAGATCGACAAGACAGGGAAGAGGAAGACGTGTCCCCATATATCCTAAGACAGGGATAGATGTTGCAATCCTGAAGAAGACAGCCACCTGATATTTTTGTCACACGATTGAGCATTGGAAGCATACGTGTCGCCTTAATCCTGCAAATCAAGTACAGGAAAGAGAGCTTGTGCAGGTGACAGATGTGATAAATCAGTTACCAACAGTAACTAGGCCGAGATGAGTAAATCCAGGAGAAAATCAGAGCTAGCTAGTGCAAGTGCCTCAAACCCCAAGAATCTCACAGTGCAACCAAATTTACCGCCAGATACCCTTAATGGAATCGCTGAATGGGCTTGATCCGGACCTGAGGGGGGAGACTGTACTCTTAAAGCAGTCTTAAAGGAATACCAGAGTGGACCATATGTAGAAGCCGATGTGGATGGTCATCCCATTATATTACATTCTTGATTGATACTGGTGCTACTCATTCTACTGTGAGATATTCAGTAGCCCCAAACCTACCCCTCTCTGTAAAGTCCATCAAAGTTTTAGGATGTGTCAAACACAAGAATGCCAAACCCTTTGACAGAAGAGCTGCCAGTGTAAATCTGCGCCTTTCGGGATCACCAACAGTTTGTGGTGTGCTATTCGAGTCTAATCTGTTCATTAGGGTGTGATCTGCTGTGCAAATTGAATTGTACCATCTACTGTACACCAAAGAGAATTAAATTGCAGACTAATGATGAGGACATTGCCTTTAAACTGGCAAATCAGAACTTTTTTGCTACTTTGTTCACTTTACTGATAGTGGAATACATGCCCCTGGATCTGAGAGACACAGTTTCTCCAGTGGCATGGGGCTTCTCAGGGGAAGAAATCAGACTGATTCAAGGAGTCAAGCCAGTTCGCATGTAGGATAAGCTGAATGCAGAGTTCCAGAGAATGCTCAGTACAACCTGACCCCAGAAACAGTAGCAGGAATTACACATGTAATAAGTCTATGATTGTGCAGGGCATCCATAAGGAAATCATGGAAAGTCAATGTAATTCTTCTATCATGGGGTTACAGAAGCGAAGTGGGAAATATTGCATTGCCCAGGACGTGAGAAAGGTCAATAACATTGTGGTTCCATGTTGTCCTGTGGTACCGACTCCATCTGTGATCTTGTTCCTAATTCCTTATAAAGCTAAGTGGTTCACAGTGATTGACAAATGCCAGGCATTTTACTCCATCCCATTTCATGAGCAAAGCCAATTTTCATTTACTTTCCGTCTGGAGAATTGTGTCTTAACGTGGTGGCGTATCCCACAAGCGGCATACTGATAGTCCATCCTTGAGAGCTTGATCCTGCCCCAGAATTCAGTACTACTCTAGTACATTGATGAAATCCTCATTGAGTCTGAGATGTGGGGTGCTTGCACGGATGATACCATCGCCTTACTGAATCATCTAGATGACAATGGGCAGAAAGTGTCACTGAGTAAGCTTCAGTATTGCCTAAATGAAGTGCAGTATTTGGGTCATTGAATTGAAAAAGGCAGGAGAAATGTGTCACTGGAGAGAGTGGAGGCGATTATGAAAATGAATCATCCCAATACACAGAAAGAGGTCAGAAGGTTCTTTGGAATGATTGGCTACTGCTGACAGTGGATTCCTAACTTCTCCTTGATGGTGAAGCCATTGCAAGTGCTGACCCATAAGGATGCGTGTGATCCGGTACCTTGGAATAACAACTGTATGCTTGCCTTCCTGGAGTTGAGAGAGTGCCTGCGCCACAGTCCAGTTTTAGGAATGCTTGATTAGGACAAAGCATTCTCATTGTTTTGCATGAACAAGAGGGTTGCTCTTTATCTGTACTCCCCCAGACACATGGAGGTGCCTGTAGACCATTGGCCTTTTTCTCAGCTACATTAGATCCTGTAGCTTCAGCGTTGCCCAAGATGTCTCAAATCCGTTGCTGTAACCAGTGCCAGAATCAAATGATGTGAAAGCATTGTGATGGGTTACCCTCTTACAGGATATTTACCACATTCATTTAATCTCCTGATGACGAGAACCAAAACACAGCATTTGAAAAATAACGGGTTGGCAAGATATGTGCGGGTATTACTCGCTACTGAAAATGTTACCCTGAAGAGACGTTCTGTGTTAAATCCTGCTACCTTGTTACCTGTTCCAAATGCTGATGGAGAAGATTGTGAAGAACATTACTGTCTAGATGTCACTTAGCTCTGCACGAAACCAAGACTTGACATTGTCGATGAGCCATTGCCTGATCCCGATGAAGTCCTGTTTGTTGATGGTTCATACCTAAGAGACGATGAAGGAAATTTGAGAGCAGAGTTTGCTGTCTGTACCATTTCGGGAGTGATGTAAGCTGCTTGTTTACAGAGAGTACACTCCACACAATTGACCAAAATCATTGCCCTGACCAGTGCATGTCGAGGTTCAGAGGAGATCCAAGTCACCATCTATACCAATAGCCAGTACGGTTTTGGTTTGTTCCATGACTTTGGACAGCTATGGTCACAGAGAGGGTTCCTAACATCATCAGGATCCCTGGTTAGGAATGAGGATTATGTGAGACAACTACTGGAAGCTTTGCTATTGCCAAGGGAAGGGCTGTTGTTAAGTACGTAGCCCATGGAAGCGTAAATGATTTTGTCACAATAGGAAACAGGTACGCAGATGGAATTGCGCTTTTTCTGCTATTCATGCATGTGTTTTCAATTGGTAATATACCGGCAAGAGTAGAGAGCAGACCGAACTCAGCATGATGCTAGCTGTTACTGACACATGGGATGAAATGAGACGTTTGAGAATGGAGGCCTCAGGCAAGGAGCAAGCAGGTTGGATCAAACTAGGTTGTGAGAGATGAGAAAATGATCTTTCAGTGTCAGTAATGGCAGGGCAGTATTACCAGACTGTTTGTTAAACCCAACGGCAAGGCAGATTTATGGAGCTGCTCATTTAGCTATGGATGCAATGGTGAAATTTTTCAGACAGACATGGTTCAATTCGAGGTTTCGAGTTATTGTGGTCGCTGTGTTTCATTGGTGCATCACATGTCAACAAATGAATGCTGTGAAGACTGTTGTTGCTTTGAGTCACTTTCTGCAAATCAGGGAGTACCTTTTATCGGATCCAAATGGCTTTTGTCAAGATGCCTGTGTGTAATGGATTGAGATACATCCTGGTTGTTGTGTGCATCTTATCTCGATGGGTTGAAGCGTGCCCGACTAGAAGGTGTGATAGTCACACAATAACGAAGTTGTTGCTCAGAGAACTCATTCCTAGATTCGGATTTCCAACTACATTGGAATCGAGTAGAGGTACACACTTTCAGAACGAGATCATAAAATTACTGTGCACCGCCTTGACTGTGGATCAAAGACTGCATTATAGTTACAGACCAGAGCATCTGCAATGGTGGAGCAGGTCAACCGGACTTTGAAAGCAAGGTTGGCTAAAGTTTGTGCTTTTACATCTTTAAAATGGACTGATGTGTTGCCTTTGGTGTTTATGAATCTGCACAACATTCCTGACAGGAGAACTGGGTTTTCTCCTCATGAGACACTAATGGGAAGAGCAAAGCATTTGCATGTTGTGCCTGCTACTGCATTAATAAATATCACAGATGATTTGGTCCACCACTACTAGTTCGGTCTGAGTCTCATCAGGTTGAAGCAGCAACTGCAAAGGCCTCAAAAGATCTTTGCCACAACCTGAACCATGGGGATTGGGTTCCCCTCAGAAAACACGTGAGGAAAAACTGTCTTGACTCTCAGTGGCGTGGACTGTACCAAGTGATACTGGTGACTAAAATTGCTCTGAAGTGTGGATGAGTACCAAACTGGGTTGATCACAGGTCCCTCTTTTGAAGCAGCTCCTCTCCCAGATGTCCCTCCAACCATGAACAAGGGGTCACTGGAGGGGACAAGCCAAGGTGTAGAAGTACCTGAAGAGACTGGAAGCACACCTGGTCAATCTGAAGGGGGTCAAGCTACACAAGACCCAGTTAAACACTCTGGGCCCAATTCACAGAATGAACTTAAGACTCAATCCTAAACTTACTACTGTTTTGGTTTTCACAGATTGCACTTACTACTTTTGGTATTCACAGAATGAACTTACTACTTTTGGCATTCACAGAATGCACTTACTACTTTTGGTATTCACAGAATGAATGTACTCATTTCGGTATTCACATAAGTTAGGACTCCTAACTTTAGGACTCCTAAATGCCTTCTGTGAATACCGAAAGTCTTAAAATTAGGATTTTTCTCAATTTAGTAGTAGTAAAGTTAGGACTCCTAACTTTAGGACTCCTAAATGCCTTCTGTGAATGCCGAAAGTCCTAAAATTACGATTGTTCTCAATTAAGTAGTAGTAAAGTTAGGACTACTAACTTTAGGACTCCTAAATGCCTTCTGTGAATACCGAAAGTCCTAAAATTGCGATTTTTCTCAATTTAGTAGTAGTAAAGTTAGGACTCCTAACTTTACTACTACTAAATTGAGAAACATCCTAATTTTAAGACTTTCAGTATTCACAGAAGGCATTTAGGAGTCCTAAAGTTAGGAGTCCTAACTTCTGTGAATACCGAAATGAGTGAGTTCATTCTGTGAATACTAAAAGTAGTAAGTGAATTCTGTGAATGCCAAAAGTAGTAAGTTCATTCTGTGAATACCAAAAGTAGTAAGTGCAATCTGTGAATACCAAAACAGTAGTAAGTTTAGGTAAATTGAGTCTTAAGTTCATTCTGTGAATCGGGCCCTCTGAGGGAGATGGTAACATTGCAAGTGGTATAGTCTCAGCAGAAGAGACTGGTTTGACAGTTGGTCTCATGCAATTGAGGGAGAAGGATGCCGCAGATGAAACATGACCTGCAAGCCAGAGGAGGAGGAATCTGAAACTGTCATCTGAAAGAAAGCTTGCATTAATAAGTAAATCTTTGGAATCTGATTTGAGAGCGCCAGAACAGAGCACAGAAGGTGCGAGATGATCCAGGTGAATTTGTTGGCTGTGCCATAGATATTCCTCTCTACCAATGACAGAGAGAGCGAGGTCTGAGACTTCAATACTGATTGTCGAGATCTTGCTGAGACTAGTTCCTGGAATCAAAGCTAATGCACTTCTGTCATTAATTGTACTTTTCCCACCCAGGATAAGTGGCTTACAGACTCCGATTGTGTAAGACATCGAATTTCCAAACTTTGGAGCATCACAGTCTCTTAAAGAGATTGCAGTATTGAGGTCTGAACTGTTACTACTAGTCATTGAGGAGATTGGCTCTGATCTCATATGGGATGAAAATCGAACTCTGAATTGCAAATAATTTGTTTGAAAGAAGATAACCTAGGCAGAGTGGAAGAAGAATAAATATAGGGATTTTCATCTAGAAGAAGATGGAGGACTAGGGAAGTCTTCCAAGCTGCCTATAAAGTGCACAAGAGACTGTGAAAAGTGTCTACCCAGGTTTCAAATGAAAGTTGTTAGGGAGACTTTGCTACTCATGAATAAGAGGTGGAGGAAAGAGACCCTGTGTGTTGATCCTCTTACAAACTGTAATCTAACTTACTTTTGAAAAAGGAGTCCGGAAATTTGAATCATAGGCACAAATGCATTATAGGTACACTCATTGCAGGGGTAATCTTAGTAATTGCTGTAGTCATCATTGAGCCAATTGTAAGTCACTTTAGGTTGAGGAACATGGAGTGGGGGTACATGGGACATCCACACCCACCACTGCTCCCTCCAAAGAGGGTACATTAGGATATGAAAAAGGGTGAATAGAACAACCTAGTCACTTTATGTATGTAGATTTGTCCAAAGGGGATTATACGGTAAATGCTTGTGCTAATTTGTTGTATGAGTATGTTGATAGTATGGAAGTTAGAGATTGTTAGGTAAGTCTGCAACTGCCTGCTTCAGTCAAGGAGGGGATCCAATATCTCCACTTACCCTTGTTTCATGTGTGCTGTGGAATTTGTTCTCACGTTTTGTCTTGCAGGTGAAGAAGTGCTCACTTAGATAAATGTCTTTGTTTTTACTAGTCAGGCAAAGATGGAAGAAGATACAATATAGTGCCTTGAATCAATAAAGGAAGGTCATTGTGGTTCCCACAGGAGACAGTCTGGCAACTAAGGACAAATCGTATCGATAAAGGTACACCGTTGACATTGTGGAAAATTTCCTTCAGCACTGTACTCAGGGTATATGGCGTGATCCGGAATGATCCTTTTGTTGCTACCTGGGAACAACTGGTTGGTGGAAGTAGGGATAGTGTGACACTTCTTTCTTGCCTTAGGAGAGAGATCGTCTTTGAACGAGCTCTCTCTTTGGTAGCTTTATGCTACTTGACCCATTGTTCGTGGGGAAACTTCTTGAGAAGACACCACATATTGACACCTTTTATCCTTACTCCTGAAATGCTTATTTAGCGATGTCACATTAGTGTTAGTGTTGGGATACATTTAATGCCTTTACTCACCAACCCTGGATACAGGGAAATTTGCAGTCATACTTCCAAACTTTCTGTATTCTGCTTCTTGAATCAATGGTGTTAATTATGCTGCTCCCTCTAAACTGGATGCACATGTTTGGCTTTATGCTGATCGCTCTGTATATACACTTGTGTTGAGGTGTCTCAATCTTCAGTTATTTTTGCCTTTGTAACAAATGAACTAACCTTAAGTAGTTGTCCGTGGGTTTTTGTGTATCCAGAGGAATTATTTGCTAATTGATTATACTCCTAATGACTTTTCTCCCCTTTACAATTTCTCACTGTGAAAAAGAACTATCAGAGTGTGACTCTAGAACAGTTTGGAACTCATGGGCACAACCCTTTCATTCACATACTATCCGCTGAAGAAGAACTACCACTTTTACAATTTATAGATAAGTAGATTTACATGCTTTAAAAGTACATGCCTATATGGTCTTGGACTTCCTTTTTTCGTTGCAGATAACTATGTTAGAAAATAAGTGCTTTGATTTTAATGATGTCTTTCAATTATAAAGCAATTTCACAGTGAATGTAGGTATGCTCCGGAAAATAGGGGACTGAGCTAAAACGTTAAAAAGACACTTAGATCAAGCAGAGAAGCATATTTTTGTTAAATTGATTTCCAAACACTCATTGGCAGTGTATGCCAAAAATACACCTCCCACATCAGACTTTCCTAATGTCTATATGTTGCCGGTTTGCACTCTTTTATACCATCAGATCCACCAAATTTGCCTTGCCTCCAAATAAGTTTGGAGCAAAGCCCCAGACAAGAAACATTTGCTGGGCTACCAATGTGTGTACAATACATGTGTTGGTTTTCTTTGTCTCAGACATTGCTGTGTTTAATTTAAACACAATCATAGAAGTGCTGAATCATGAAGCAGGCACTATGAAGACAATGGGGCATATTACCA
This sequence comes from Lissotriton vulgaris, assembly GCF_964263255.1. Lineage (NCBI taxonomy): Eukaryota > Metazoa > Chordata > Amphibia > Caudata > Salamandridae > Lissotriton > Lissotriton vulgaris. The sequence goes on along the minus strand of NC_141689.1, from coordinate 1,171,254,945 downwards.
ACAACTAGCGATAATTTTTGTCTCTAACTTGTTTAGAGACAAAAATTATCGCCGCACATCGGCGATTTTTATCGCAGATAAACCTTGCTATTAACAAGGTTTATCGCAAATGCGATAAAAAACGGCCGAAATGCATGAATATCGCTGAAAAGTCAGCGATATTCATGCATTATCGAGCAAATGCTCTTAGCCATGTTATCCACCTCCCATTGGATAACATGGCTAAGAGCTGCTCAGGGCAGGTGTTAGGTTTTGGAGATATTCACGCTTAGCGCGAATATCTCCAAAAGTTGGTAATAGGAGATAGCGATGTTAGGGACTGTTTCCAGTCGCTAACATCTTGGCACGCCCACTTTGCATGTCATTAGTGATAAATATCACTGACATGCAAAGCAAGGCCCAAGATGGTCGCTATCTCCTATTAGCTGTCACTAACTGGTGTTAGCGACAGCTTGGTAATAGGGAGATAATTTTATCTCCGCTTTCTTGGCTTTTAAAGCCAAAAAAGCGGAGATAAACCCCCTTGATAATATGCCCCAATATTCTTTGTGTAGCAAATTGATGACAAGAGGCAAAATAAATGCTACAGGAGAAAACTTTTCTGTTAGATGATGTAGTGTCCGGCCCCACCCTTTTTCCTGCCCAAACTGATTTTCATGACCTCCTTTACCATTTATCAAACTTTCCTAATGTTTTTTTTGTAAAAATTGCATTCCAGCTCAATGATTACAGTTCATCCGGCCCGTGCTGGAGAGTACGGCCCGAGTCAGAGAGTACAGCCTGGGTGTGGAGAGTGCGGACGGTGTTAGGCCTGTGGTGGCCTCCTGCGCGCAGGGATCGGGTCTTCTTGGGAATGCAGCCCTAAGCGGTGGTAAACTCCATCTAAGGCTAAATACAGGCGCGAGCCAACAAGTACCGTAATTGAAAGCTGAAAAGAAGTTTGAAGAGAGAGTTCAAGAGGGGGTGAAACCATTGAGATGTAAACAGGTAGGGTCCGTGCAGTCTGCCTGGAGGATTCGACACGGAGGGGAGTTCCGGATCCCCTCCGTGGGACCAGTACCCGGGCCCTACTTGGCCCCCGCAGGGTGCATTGCTCTGCGGCGGTCCACCGCGACCCGCTCTGGGTCGGCTGGGAAGGCTTCGGGGTGGCAGGTGGCCCTCTGCTCCGGCGGAGGGTGTTATAGCCCCCCCTGGCAGCAGCTTTGTCGCATCCACAGGGCAGAGGGAGATTCGTTCGCTTCCGCGCCCTCCCCTGCGCACCTTTGTGGAGCCTTTAAGCCATCCCGCTCAGGCTCCCTGGCGCAGTCCGTTGCATTGCGCTGGGACGCTTTTGGGCAGCCATGCGCTTTATAAATCTAATTTCATTTCATTTCATCAAAAGCCGTTTCTCCAGCCAGAGGCTAGCAGAAGGAATCCCAAGGCAGATCGGGGGGGTCTTAAGTACCTGCTAGACTCAGGGAACCTGCAGGGAGTTACGCAGCCGCCATGACACTGGCTGTGTTCATACACCTACGCAGCTGACAAGCTGTTGTGTTGATCACCGACGCCGTCAGGCCCCGAACCTAGTCACTGGATGCTTCACAGCACTCGGGACCCCAGGGACCACCAAAATCTCATGCCTTGGCCCCGGCTTCACAATCCCAGCGGATAAAAGGCAGGCTCCCAGCTCATGCATCAGCCATGTTCTGCTGTTAAGCACACCCCCCACCAACCCAGACATTTCTAGAATCTAGACACTCGTAGGAGCCAAGGGTGGGGTGACTTGCATGGATCCCAAGAGGATTTCTGACGAAACTTCCAGAGTCTGCTGGGAACTACAAATTTCCTACCAACCAGCGTTCCCACACGTCAACTGATAAAAAAGGCACCAGTATAGGGCCCAAAACATTTCCTGTCAAAAAAATGACCCGACCTGATTTGGCAATGGAGGTAGCTACCCTGTTTGTAAGCCTGGGGAGAAATCTGGTCCATGCATGGAGATTGCAGAGTTTTCGCACTCGGTGGAGACTGTGGGTTCCAAAAAACTCCTTCCTTGCTTGTGCGCGCCAACGGTAAGTTTGTGAGCGTGAGCAAGGAAAATCCAACACTAGACCACTTCCCTGTGAGATTTATTAACACAGGCGGTCGTGGATTGGTACTACCGCTCATATTTGTGAAAATGTGGCAGAGATAGGTGTTTGCATTTAGCTGAAGCCATCTTGTTTCCGGCAGCCATTTTGTCTGCCATGTGCTCGTCATGTGCTCTTTCCTTCTTCTCTGTCATTTACCCTTGTGCTCTGCTCAAAGGACTGGCTATACATAGCCTCTGCTACGCTGCACATGCTCAGTTGAGCTTGTGGCTGCCCATGCACCTGTTTAGGTCTGTTACTGTCAAGATGTTTCTACTGAAGTCAGCAACTGTTAACTCCTCCTTCTTTGTTGACTGTGCATTTCTGTATGACCATTTATGTATGTAACTCTCCTTTGTGTGCTTGTACCGCCTTCTTTTGAGCTCCTTTGTGAGTATAAAAGACCCATGGTTCTTCTACTCTTTATGCTACTTCATACACTACCGAAGGGTGTTTTCCACATCATGAGTTTTAATAAATACATTTTTTTATCTTTCAGTTTCCATGCCAACTTCTATTTACTGGTCTGAGGACTTGCGTGCAGAGAAGGGCGAACCCCTAGCACTGGTGAGCCTGGCTGAGGCCCACCTCTACAGATTGGTGCCCAACCAGTGGGGCTCATTGGCGACTCGGATGCCCAAAGGAGCGGTGGAAACAAAGGATTGGAATCTCGCTGCAGACGATCGCTGCCCGAGGAGACCGGCGTCTTGGCACCCACTGCGATTTTCCTCTCTTTCTGATCTGACCCTCCAGGTTGTGCCGGTCTTCTACTGAGATCTCTTCTGGTGTTCCCCATGCAGAGAACATTTGGTCGATTCAGAACTTGGCAGTTGGAATCTGGAGATCTGTGCTTGGTAAGGTCGTTTGATGCGACAATGTGTGATGGGACAATATGTGATGGAAATGGAAATTGGACAATATATGGGAACGTATGGAAATATATGAATTGCAATTTATATAGGCAGGTAATGAGGAGATTTTTCTCTAATTTGTGAATTATATGTAACAGCACATTTTGTGTTAAGTGCCACTGCTGTATAGTATTGTATATCTTACAATATTCTTTGGCATGCCTGTTTCAAGCACACTTCGTAGAATGTGTTGCTTCTGTGAAGGTACCGATGAGAGCATTGAGAGGAATCAATTGCCCACCGAGGGGACACCTAATAGGGACATGTATATTGAAAACTGTATTTCTTCTATATTGTACAGCACGTTAGGGAATAAATATACTATCAAGGATCCTGCGTTGCGCTGGCCTATGCATGGATCATTTGATCTTAGAAAGATTCAGTATGTGGAGCAATGTATGTTTAAGCGCAATGAGAAGAGAGCAAGCTTTGATGGATAAGGAACAACGCAAAAGTATCCATGTGAAAGCACTGGAATTGAAAAATGAAGAAATGAAGAAGATAAACGAGAGAGAGGGTAGCGAGGGTTGTTTACAGGTAAATGGCCAATACCTTATACGGCGCCCCCTCTATCCTCTCCTTAATAAACCACAGGATGATTCAATTTTGCTAGATCGTTCTCCAAGTACATATACCTTTCCTTCTGCTCCTGTCCTTGTTTCTGATGATGATGATTCTCCTTTGGATCAGGATAAGCCAGGATCAGATCCTTTGCGAGAGACTTGCTCTATGCTGACCGCTGATCGTGCGGCTGCCCTTAGATCCACTGCTCGCAAAGCTGCTCATGATAGTATTTCTGCTTCTGATCTTTTAGCTGACGTGCAACAATGGCAGGACAGGGAGCAGTTATAGTTTGCAGAAGTATTTGCCATCGAAGTAATTGAACGGTTTAGTAAGCATTTCACAGAGTTAGAGCCTGATGATATAGCAAGGGATTATAAAGAATTGTGTGATCATCTTTTTCTCCTCCCTCAGGTGGCTGACCTAATTAGAGGTATGGTTAAACTGCGAGATGATGCATTCCGTTTGTGAGAGAAGAAAAAGGCAGTAGCTGCAGCTGCACAAACACTTCACCACCGTGCTGCGGGCCGATGCTTCAGAGACAGATAAGAATGTTGTAGTTCATGGAAAACCAATGCGGGAACTGCACCTTTGTATGTCCCTCCTAAGGGTGCGGGAACAGATGATGATAAAGCTTCAATGGATACGAAGGGTTATTTCATTTATAATTGGGTCTACACTCCTTGGAGTGGAGCAGATGTCATGGCTCTTAAAACTGCTTTGCCAGACCTGTGGAAAAATCCGGCCGCTTTTTATGAGGAAGTTGAAGGAGCCATTAGTTCTTGTACCATGACTTTGTCAGATATTGGTATGTTTTTTGGGCTGATTTTACTCCCTGATATGTGGAGGTCTATTCGTAAAGTCGATGATCATACCAGTTTTGGGATGTTTGGAAAGAATTAGAAAAGGTAGATGCAGAAAGGGAACCTGCACAGAAACCACAGCAGGTAATTTTAGACCTTCCAAAAGCTATACTAGTTAAGTTGAAAACAATCATTCCTCCTAAAAAGATAGACTGGACTGTGTTAGCATCCTGCAAGCAAAAGGCAGATGAATCAGTCTCTGACTTCCTCACACATTTTGAGGAGGCATTCCACGGCTTTAGTGGCCAGTCATTGACAGATGACACAGGCAGACATCTGTTTATGGACAAATTTGTCGCAAATGTGTTGCCAGGAATAGCTAGTCGCCTAAAGGCCAGCGAAAGTTCATGAACTACGTCTTCCCCAGTCTCTCTTTTGACTATGGCACAGTATTATGAACATCAGGAATTAGAAGGTAAGGGAAACGAGGATAAGAAAAATAAGGAGCTGAAAACAAAGGTTATGATTGCTCAGGTTTATGGTCCCTCTTATGGAAATAGTGGTCCAGGTGGACGTGCAATGTATCGCCCTGGTACACCCCTGGACATTAGACACTGGGCTTTTGAATGTCCTCATTGGCGCCCTCCACAAAATCAGCGTAGTTGAGGACAAATGATAGGCCGCCGAGGGACCCCAGGACATAGGGGAGGTAGGGATGATCTTGCAAGATTTGAAACTGATTGGCGTCCTCCAAATTCTTTAAATACATTTGATAAGCATAACCAATACCAAATATCTGACTATTTAAATTCGGATTTGAAGGACTCTGCTTATGCATAGGAAGGCCTAGAATGGGGTAAGGAATCAGTTGAAGTCCCAGTCAATCAGAAGGACCCCTATATCCAAGCACATGTTATGGGTTCTACTGATTGGTTTCTGGTTGATACTGGAGCTACTCGTAGCGCCTTGTCTAAACAATTGGTTCCAAGGGCTCCCCTGTCTGGCTTAACCATTATATCGATAGGTTTAGATGGGACACCTTTCCTTAGCCCACTATTACAACCACTTGCATTCCATGTTGATAAATTTACTGCTCCATGTCCTTTTCTGCTTTCCCCTAACACACCAGACAATATTGTGGGTCTTGATATGCTCAAGTATTTTAGGGCTACAATACGTTGTTCCTAAGAAGGTGTGCATGTTATTTTGAATGATAACTACCCGGTGATTGAGAAGTCCTGTCTTAATAAAGAGGATATTGCATTGATTTCACTCCCTAGTACTTTGTGGGCTACTTCGGACACTGATGTAGGGCAAATAGTTATTTCACCATTGCATATTAGTGTCAAGGAGGAATCTTAATTGCCACGATTGCCTCAATACAAATTTTCTCGAGGTGAAGAGGCACTCGTAAACATTGTTCATGATTTGATTGAAGTGGGAGTTGTTGAAGAAGTCCCTTACAATATTTGCAATAGCCCTATCCTTCCTATTTTGAAGAAAGACACTGATACTAAAATCTGCAGGTTTATCATTGATTTACAAGAGGTTAACAAGATTGTAGTGCCTCAGTACCCAGTAGTTTCGGACATCACAACACGTCTTACTTTGGTTCCTCCGATTGCCTCTACCTTTACCGTGATTGATTTGAAGAATGCCTTCTTCTCAATCCCTATTCATCCCGATTGCCGGTATTTGTTCGGCTACACTTTGAATAATCGATCATTTAGATTCTGTAGAGTTCCTCACGGGTATACAGAGAGTCCTGGTATTTACAGCCAAGCATTGAAACGACAACTTGATTCTTTTCCTGTGCCGACTGGGGTGGCTATCATACAGTATGTTGAAGACATCTTGTTGGCCATGGATACGCCTGAACAGTGTGAAAAAGGAACGCTGTCATTGCTTTCCTTCCTTGCATCGCACCACCACAAAGTTTCACGGAAGAAAGTGCAATATTGTAGACCGAAGGTTACCTATTTAGGTCACCTTCTGTCTAATGAGGGAAGTGCACTTACAGCAGACCTCATGCAAGCCATTTTAGACACACCAGTGCCCCATACTCAGAAAGATATCCGTGCTTTCATTGGTCTTCCTTATTTTTGTAGGCAATGGATATTAGGTTTCTCACACATGGTTAAACCCTTGTTGGCTCTTCTGACTAAAGACACTCCGATGCCCCTTCCATGGACGGATGAATGACAGAATTCTTTCCATCAGTTGCATCAAGCTCTTTATTCTGCACCAGTATTAGGCACTCCATATTACACTAAGACTTTTACACTCTATGTACACGTGAGATCTGGGTGTGCATTGTCAGTTTTAGTACAGACACATGGTGACAAGCAACGTCATTGTGCATATTTTTCAGCTGTTCTTGATCCAGTTGCTCGTGCATTGCCTGGGTGTTTTCGTTCTGTCGCAGCGGCAACTGGGTCTATACATCAGAGTGAAGGGATAGTTTTATCATACCGACTGTTGGTGTTAGTACCTCATGCAGTTGATGCCCTTCTGAGTCAAACCAAAATGCAGCACTTAACTAGTGCTCATTTGACAGGTTATGAATTGACAGTCTTGGCCCCTCATATCACTTTCAAAAGATGTTCTACTTTGAATCCTGCTACTTTGTTGCCGTACCCGGCGACTCAGCCTCAGTCACAGGAGTCTCATGATTGTATATTCCTCTCTGAGGAACAGACAAAGGATTGTGTTGATTTTAAAGACACGCCCCTCGCAAACGTTGATGAGGAAATTTGGGTTGATGGGTCTTGTTTGAAGTTACCAGATGGCACGACATCAGCTGCATATGCAATTACAACACTTCAGACGGAAGTTGAGACAGTTAGTATCCCACAGAAGTCAGCTCAGGCAGCTGAGCGAATAGCTTTGACACAAGCGTTTGAACTAAGTACTGACTTGTCTGTGAAAATTTATACTGATAGCTTCTATGCTTTTGGAGTGGCTCATGATTTTGGGTTACTCTGGAAGGAAAGAGGCTTTCTTACAACCCATGAGATGCAAATAACGCATGGATAATTGGTGCATAATCTTTTGACTGCCTTGACATATCCGAAGAAAATAGCAATTGCTAAATGTAGCGCACACAAGAAAGTGACCAATAAAATAGAACGAGGTAATGCCTTCGCAGATCACACAGCCTGTGAAACTGCAATGCAGTGAAGAACCACATCAATGTACGTAGTGAGGTCACAGGCTGAACAATGCATAATGTTAGGCAGGAAGTGCTAGACATGCAGAGATCTGCTTCTGCTGAAGAACTTGAACAATGGTCCAAAGAGGGAACATTGGATGATGAGGGCTGTTGGCTAAATAAAGAGATGAATAAATGGAAACTGCCAACAGCCTATTTACAAACTATGATTCATATGGCACAAGGGCCGGCACATGTTGGAGCTCCCTTGATGATGAAATTGTTCACCCAAGTTTGGGAGCATCCAGAGATTGCTGGCACGGCTAAAAAGACAGTACAGTCCTGCTTGATTTGTCTCCGGTATAATCCTGGTAAAGGGACACAAACTCCTACAGGAGGGTTTGCTATACCAACTGCACCTTTTGAAGTTTTGCAAATGGATTACATTAATCTTGAATACTGTAACATTCTGAACTATGTTCTAGTAGTAGTATGTGCCTTCAGTAAGTGGATAGAGGTTGTATCCCATGAAGGATAATACAGCTCTTACTACAGCCAAGGTGCATTTGAAAGAATTCTTCCCCTGATTTAGTGTTTGCAAACTTTTATTTAGTGATAACGGAACCCATTTTGTTGGGAAGTTGTTGAAAATGTCCTGAAAGGATTAGGGATCAAGCAGAAGTTTCATGCTGTCTACCATCCACAATCAGCAGGGCTAGTGGAGAGATATAATGCTACACTTAAATTGAAGCTAGTGAAAATGCAGGCTTCCACTTCCTTGAAATGGCTTGATGCACTGCCCTTGGCACTGTTGTCCATTAGATCAGTGCCACACTCACGATCTGGGTTTACACCATATAAGGTGGTATTTGGAAGGCCTAAGAATATTTGGGGAATACCTAAGCCATGCCCCATACATGATGTACCATGCATTTTGATGAGTGACTACCTATCACAGTTGACTGACAGTTTGATTTCTATTTCACAACAGGTTCGAGAAGCTCTTCCACAGGTGAGGCCCACGGACTCGGCCCGGGGTTCACGTTATGGTCCAATCCTTCCAGAGGTCGAGCAGCTTGGAGCCCAGGTGATGTGGACCAGAGCAAGTGCTCCTCGCTATGAGAACTGTGGTTCGAGTAACGAACAGGAGGAACTGGGTGCACTCCACCCATTGCAAAATGGTGCTGTATACCCTGGTGGAACCTGCTGCCCTGTTTGACCTTCGAGACATTCTGGGTATGAAGAAAGGCCAAGTCGTATCACCTGAAGAACCTGCGGAAGTCTTCCCGGACCACACGATCCCTGGTGTATCCTGATACCAGCTGAGACCCCGGAAAGAACCTGCATTGTTGAAAAAGACAGGTTGAGCAGCAACCATCCTGGGTTAGTGAAAGGGTCCTGCATAGTCACACCCGTCTTGACCCTCAGTGAAGAAACCAATGGCTGCCCAGGACTTTAGAGCTCCAATAATTACTTCAGCGATGAAATGACCATGTCTGTGGGGAAAACATCAACTACTGCGAAAATCTGTGATAAAAAGACCATGTGCATTGCTGGATTTGTTGTCACTGTGGTTGCTATGGCAGTGATAACTTGGGTTGTAGAGAAAGTGGCTCCTGCTCGACAACTGCTCTCTGCCACTACCCCAGTACCAACTGACCACCACTATTTTACTCGCCCACATCATCAGCAGAAGCATAGACAATATTATCTGAACAATACGTTCATCCAGATGTTGCACCACACTCACAATGCTACGAACATTACTAACTGTTGGGTGTGTGGGATGATGCCAGCTCACCAGAAAAAGGGAGGAACACCTTTCATTCCTCTTCCATTTTCACATAATTTTTCTTGTCAAGCCTGTTTTGCACTTCTAATCGCTTCTCAAGAGGCTAACATTACTAGTATGGCTGTAGGGAAAATAAATTATTACCTTAATAAAGCGTGTTACCCTAATGAAGAAGGTGATCCACAAGCTAAAGGGACTAAATGGGAGTGGGAGGAGTATCGACCAGGAAATGCTTTTACACCTTATGTTTAAATATGCAAACTCTCAAGGGTAATGGACCCCACTCCCGCCTCCCAGCTGCTCCTCCCTCCCTCAGCCCCTCATATGGAGGCCGCGCGGCGCTGAAGGGAGCGACCTTTGACCCTGTCCGCAGGTAGGTCGCCCCCCAGCCACAACATGGTCCTCCCATGACGCTGACCCCGCTGTCGCCTGCCCCCGCCGCTGCCTGGTGCCACGTGAGCCCCCTCAGGAGATCGCTGCATTTTATCGGTGTTGCTCCTTCTCAATTCGTATTCTGTGACTCTTGTTCCCCTTGTTGCGCCTTGTGCCCCCTTTGCCTTCTGTGACCCCTTTGCCTTCTTTGACCCCTTGTTCCCCCGCATTGGCCCCCGTTCTCCCCCGATCCCCGCTGTCACCCTCCGTCCCTCAGCCCTCATATGGAGGCCGCACAACGGCCAAAGGCAAGGCCGTCTGCGCCCGTCCACGCCTGGACCGCAGCCAGCGCCAGAACCCCTGGCCCCCGCCGGAGCCAGGGCACCTGACTGAAATACGACTTGCCGCCCTCAATGCCCTCAACACCGGACGACCGCCCGCCTACTACAGAGCCACCCCGAAACGCACCCACGGATCCTTCACCTGTCAAGCCTGCAAATTCACCTGCCTCCGATTCGGCCCCCCGCCAGCCAGACCAAGCAACAACGACAACCACCTCAAGTGCATCCTCCTCAACACCCACTCCGTCCAAAAGCACGCCGTCGAAACTCTGGGACCTCCTCGACTCAACAACACCAGACGTCGCCTTCCTCACTGACACCTGGTGAACACATCCTCGGCCCCAGACATCGCCATAGCCATCTCGGACGGCTACAAGATCACCCTGAAGGACCGCACAAACCAAACCGGAGGAGGAATCGCTATCATCTACAAGAACACCATCAACGTCACAGCCAACGCCAAAGACACACTCTCCGCCGTCGAACACCTACACTTCCAAATACACACCGACCCCAAGACCACCCTGAGAGGAACGCTCATCTACAGACCCCCGGGCCTGTGCACACAATTCAGCTAAACCATCACCGACTTCTTCAGCCCGCATGCCCTCGCCTCACCAGAATACATCCTCCTAGGGGACCTGAACTTCCACCGAGAGAAAAACAATGACAAAAACACCACCACCCTGCTCTACAACCTGGCCAACCTCGGACTCAAGCAACTGGTTGACACACCCACCCACCTCGACGGCCACACGCTCGACCCCATCTTTTCTGCCAACAACCACGTCTCCTTCAGTCACTCCACAGAACTACACTGGACCGTCCACAGATGCATCCACTTCACCTTCAAAAAGAATACATCCCACCAGCGCACACAACAAATCCCCCACATATGCTGGAGCAAAATCACCACAGACCAGCTCCTCTCATCACTAAGCCAGAACCTGCCAGCCGACACCGCTGACCCCAACAACGCAGCCCACAACCTCGCACAATGGATCACCAACTGCGCCGACGACCTCGCTCCACTGAAGAACACCCCAGACAAGATCGGCAACAGGAAAACAACATGGTTCACAGATGCCCTCAAGAATCAAAGAAATCCTGCCGGACCCTCGAAAAAACCTGGCGCCACCATCGGACTTCAGAACAGATGACAGCCCTCAAAAACACCACCCGCGCACACCACCAGCTGATCCGCACCACCAAAAAGACATCGTTCAAAGAGCGACTAGACAAGAACACCCATGGGGCGTGGCTTGAGCGCCGATGGGAGAGGCGGCGTGAGCTCGGAGCTCCGCGCCAGATCCCTGATTTATCCTGATTAACTAAGCTTTGGGACCGCAACTTCGGCTTGGAAAGTTATTGGAAGGGTACGGGAAGAGAAGCGGCAGATTTCTGCGACACTAGTAACCCTCCGGGACTCCTGGGAGGTCCACCACGCCGCGCCGAACACCGGAGGAGTGGGACTTAAGATGGCGGCTATCCCGGGCTCCCGATGACGCTACTGGGCGCATAGCTGGACTGTGGCCACGGGGAGAATCCCAGGGCAGCTATCGCTGGTGCCTTCAGCAGGGGAGAGCAATAGAGGTGACCCGGCAACTGGGAGGTGTGCAGACACGCCGCGAGTTGTGGCAGCGTTTAATGACTTGGTGCTGCAGCGGCAAAATGGCGGTCCAGAACTGATAGAGGCCAGACAGCGGACTGAGCCCTGAGCAGCTGATCCAGGGCGGGGGCTGCTGGCGTGTGTAGCGCCTGGCCACGCACGGCCACTACTTTCAAGGACAGGAGCGGAGGGAGGTCAGCCTTACTGACTTGAGGCCTGCGGCTCGTGGTGCCAAGAACAAGGGGCGCTGAGATCGGAGCTGCAACCCGGTTGTGCCCCGCCACTGAGTGCCGGGATGAGTGGAAGAGCCGCAACCGAGGTGTGGATGAGGACCGTGCGGAGATGGCCTGCAGACAGTCACCCGGGTAAGTGGGGCGCAGTAGACCGGGGACCCCGATCTGCGGAGGTGGACGCAGGGCACGGGCGAGCTGTGTCCTGCGAGCCTGGGGTGGTGCGGGATGTGCAACAAGCGGCGGCAGTGAGCAGTGCAAATCTCAGCAGCGACCCGACGAGATCTGACTTTCAGTGGTGGTTTTGGTGGTGGCTGGTCGGCACGGGGGATAGCAGGATCAACGGAGATGAATATGGGCCCTGTGGGACCAGTGGGAACACTTGCGACCACCAAGGGGAGACAGCGCGATACATCTTAGCTGCTGTGGAGACCGCCTTAGATGGAGCTCCGAAGGGACCGAGTACAGAGAGAACAGAGCGTAATAGCTGCCAGGCACTTACTAGAGGTGGTAGAGGACATTGTGATTGCCCTGGCCCTAGACCGGACCTGCCGAAGGGTGGATAGGTAGACCATGAGTAAACCGGAGGAGCTGGTGTTAGGGCAGGTGGGGCCTATAGACTGCTGAAACTAATGCTGATTTTATGTGTCTGATAGCCGGTGCCGGGACCACGCAAGCAAGAGAACTTTGAACTGCGCAAGGGCTCGCCCAGTAGGAAGGTGTGGGGGCAATATTGTACCAGCTGCATACTTAGCACTTCATCAACGAGGCAACACGCGGTCAGCTGCGAATTAACTACGGACCCATACCTCTGCCTAAACCTAGGATAAAGCTTGCATGACTATGGGTAAACCCAAGGGGAAAACTGAGGGCGGCGCAGACACTGAAACTTCAGACCAGACAAAGCAGGGGACAGCTGATCTGCAACAACAGCTGGACCGCATTTCGGAGGCCATAGCGGCATCTCGAGAAGCCCTACAACAAGACATTGCTCAGGTAGTGACAGGGTTGGGCCTACTGTGAGCGGATCATTCTAAGTTAGCCGATAGAGTGAAAACAGCTGAAGACACGCTCCAGGAGCTAGCACCGGCCCAGGCGATCCTCTAGAGCAAAATGGCAGACGCCCTGGAACGTATAAAAACCCTGGAATAGAGAGCTGAGGATTCCAAGAGCAGAAATAGGCGCAATAATATACGCGTGCTGGGCCTTCCAGAAAAAGAAGAAGGGGAAGACATGATCGGCTATCTGGAAGCCTGGTTGAAGTCTGTGGTGGCCCCGGAGGGCCTGTCCACGTTCTTCACGCTCGAGCGAGCACACAGAGTCCCAGCGTGTCCTCCACCACCGGGTCGCCCGCCAAGACCAGTAGTGGCAAAGCTGCTTCATTACAAGGACAGGGATTTGCTACTCCACAGGGGCCTTATTCGGCGGGTAACAGCAAAGTGAACATCTTCCCGGACTATACGTTCGAGACTCAGAGGCTCAGAGCGTCATTCCTGTCGATTAAGAGGGAACTTGGGACCAAGGGGATCCAGTACTCCTTGCTCTTTCCAGCAAAACTGAGGGTCATATTGGATGGTACCACGCAGTTCTTTCATACCTCTGATGAAGCATGGACATGGCTAGAAACCTATAGAGCAGGCAAGGACCGCAGGGGGGGACTGGGAGTCCGCTCCACAGAGGGCTCCGCAAGTGCAAATGTAAATATGTAAATTGATACTTGTATAGCGCACTACTCACCCGCAAGGGTCTCAAGGCGCTTGTACGAATACCGCTGTGAAACCCATCCTGGCTTTCCCTGTGAGGCGTCCACTCCTGGGCACCCCCAAGGTGGAGGCCAGGCATCCTTAGCATTGTGGGGGCCATTGTAGAGATTAAGCAAGCTATTGCCCAGAGTTGCAGAGGGGGACTCCATGATTGGAATAGGCACCGAGGCGAGAATTATCAGGTCCGTGGAATTTTGAGCCCAAGACCCACCGAGGCGGGGAATTGAACCCTGGTCCCGGGCTAGACCTCTGCATCAGGGTCTGCCGCTCTAATCATTGAGCCACACTTTTCCACGAAAATCGTGCGTAAATCACAGCGACTCCGGCGGAAACTACAGGGGTCGAAGAAACCATTGCCGTCGCAAACAAATGAGGAACGGCAGGCGGCCCTGCAAGTGGTGCTGGCGCTCTCAGGAGAGCAGCTGACACAGTCAATACCTGGAACTGAATCGGAGGGGCATAAAACCTGCTCAGAAACTGAGATGTCGGAAACGGACAGTGTGTGAGGCCCCAAGGTCACTCCAGGGACTGCTGATGGTGTATTGGATGCTTAGGGCGGGGAAAGACTATAATTGATGTTGAAACATTGAAGTTAACTGAGGCCAGTAAAATGGTGGACTTATGACTTTACACAAATGGGTCCAGATGCTGAGACCTTTTGATAAGGGATCATGCCGCATGGGGGCTGCGGGCTGGCGTAGCTGCTTGTCGGACCAGGATCACCCCCACTTGCCCTTAAGGCGGAACCGCAGTGACTACTGCGGGACATAGTTGAGTGTTCTGATTTCTATGGTTTGGATGTGGGCTGATAGTTTGTTATTAGGTCCTGTTTGGGGGGGGTGGAGGGAGATGATAGTTGGGGAAGTTGTTGAGATAAGAGGGCAAGTTGGTGCGGGCAGTTGCTTGAAAATAGTCAGGATGGGATGTATCGAGGGCAATGGGGACATTACCTGAATTGGTCTGCATTTCCTGGAATGTGCGCAGCTTACATTCAATGACAAGACGACACAAAGTCCACGCCTATTTGGTCAGGAGAGGAGTTCAAATAGCCTTTTTGCAGCAAACACACCTTACCAAGGCAGAGGGCCTGGCGCTGCAGCGTAGGTAGAGCGGCCAGGTCTTTTGCACAACGTACTCAGCGTATGCTAGGGGGGCGCTTATCTGGGTGAGAGCAGGAGTGCCTTTCCAAGCTATGCAACATGTTGTGGACCCTGAGGGTAGATATGTGGCAGTGGAGGGACGATTACATGGGAAGGAGATCACACTTTGTAGCGTATACGCACCCAATACTGACCAAGCACACTTTTTGAGCACTTTTCGGGGGCGTTGAAACATTACTTAACCAACCCGATTTTAACTCACTCACGGATACTGTGCTTGATAGATCACACCCGCCGCTGGCCGATTCACCAGTACGTAGGTTGGCACAGTGCAGACTGAACTGGCAGGAGAGATGGGACTTAACCCCTTCGCTGTGGGGGTAATTCCCCCGCTGTAATGGGGGGTGAGGGGGGCACGCACAGCGCCTGCATGCTCATGAGCTGAGCCCGTCATGATCTACAGTGCTCCTGTGCTCATGACGAGCTCAGCTTGTCACAGGTGCATTGGTTCCCGTGGAACGCTCAGCACAGCAGGGGAATTCTCCCCGCACCTGAGCAATCCACAGCCCATGACGAGCTGAGCTCGTCATGAGCACCGCAGCACCGTGCCTCATGACGAGCTCAGCTCGTCATGAGCATGCAAAAGGTTAATAGATATCTGGTGTAGACAACACCCTAGAGAAAGAGATTACTCCTTTTTCTCGGCTCTACATAAGCTCCACGTATGCATAGATGCAATCTTATGTTCACAGTCGATAGCCACAATAGTAATCGATCAGAATACCTGGCGAGAATCATTTCAGATCACAATCCACTGCTGCTGTCCATTAACTGGTGGAGGGCTAGATCAGTCATACCTACATGGCAATTACGCCCTGTTATGTTAAAATGTTATGTTAAAAAGTTTATACCGCGCACGTACACCGAGACGGTTTCTTGGCGCTCATAACAGACATAACGAGCCAGGGCAGAGGGTATTATTCTAAGGCCGCTTTGAAAAGGAAAGTTTTTAAAGTTTTTCTGAACAACTCATAAGAGGGGCAGTGGCGAAAGGAAGAAGGGAGGGAGTTCCAGAAGGAAGGGCCTAAAAAAGAAAAACGCATTCCGCCATGTTTTTTGCGGCGGTTAGATGGGATGCAGAGAAGATTGTCAGCAGAAGATCTTAAATTACGGGTAGGGAGGTATCTCTTTAGCTTGGAGGAGATGAACTCGGGGGCGCGGTTATGGAGAGATTTGAATATGGTGCATCCGAGTTTGAAGGAGCACCGTTTAGCCACTGGGAGCCAATGGAGGCTCCTCAGAAGGGGGGAGACATGCTGGTGTTTAGGTTGATTGAACACCAAGCGGGCGGCCTGGTTCTGAATTAACTGGAGTTTTTGAAGCTGATAGGCAGGAATCCCCACATACAAGATATTAGCAAAGTCAACCCTGGAGATGACCAAAGCCAGTATGACTAGTATGAGTGCCTTTCTGGTAAGAAATCGGCAGATCTTACGCAGATCTTGCGCAGTTGAAAAAAGCAGGATGATGTAACAGCCGAGATCTGAGATTTCATAGATAAGTCCTCAGAGATGACCACTCCAAGGCTTTTCACAGAGCTGACCGGGCGAGGGGGGGTGCCAAGAGAAAGGGGCCAGTAATTGTCATCCCATGGATTGGTAGGACAACCCACCAGAACAAGTTCCGTCTTAGACGGGTTCAGCTTGAGCTGGCTGTGAGCCATCCAGTCAGAGATGAACAACATTGTTGTTTGAAAATTAGAGCGGGAGGAAGGTGAAGTGTCCAAAGGGAAGACCAATTGCAGGTCGTCTGCATAATTATATATAGTGGCAGGGGAGTGACGAAGGGAGACCATAAGTGGTTGCATGTATAGGTTAAAGAGAAGCGGGGAAAGAGCTGAACCCTGGGGGACACCACAGGTGAGGGGGGAGAAAGGAGCAGAGAAGGTAGAAAGGTGAACTGCCTGGGAGCGGCCTTGCAAGAAGGATCGAACCCAATTAAGGGCGATGCCCTGGATGCCGGCGTTTCTGACACGGTCGATCAAAATAGTATGATCGACCGTGTCAAAAGCCGCCGAAAGATCCAACAGTACAAGGGCTTGGGAAATGTTATTATCGGCACCGGTTCTAAGAGTGTCCATGACAGCCGCGATCACCATAAACGTGCTCAGACACCTAGTTACATAGGTTTCTAGGATCTTTCCCAAAAAAGGGAGAAGGGAAATGGGTCTGTAATTGCTCAGCACAAGTGGGTCTGCGTTGGGCTTTTTCAGAATGGGTAACACCACAGCCTGCTTGAAAGCTTCTGGAACAACTCCTGATGTTAAAGAGGAGTTGAGGAGGGCCAAAGCAGGATCAGGGCAGGTCATGAAGATTTCTTTGAGAATATGTGGGGGGCAGCAGTCCTTGGGAGAACCGGAACTGACTTTGTGAAGAAGACTGTGGAAGTCGGTGATGGAAATAGGAGGAAAAGTATGACATTTCTGAGGGTTTTCAGAGGGGAGGGGAAATGATTTGGAAGGGGAAGGTGGAGAGATATTGTTTTTAATTGTGGAAATTTTGTCTTGAAAGAAGGCATTAAGCTCATCACACAATGCCTGGGTGGGCACGGGTGGAAGAGTGATGCGATCGGGAAGGGAAAGCTCATTGACAATCGAGAAGATGTCTTTGGCTTTTGAAGCCAACTCCAAGATTTTACGGGAAAAGTAGGAGGTCTTTGCCTCGAGTATGGAGGATTTATACTTGTTAAGTAAAGTAGTAAATTCTGTCTTAAGTGCGGGGTCGTACTTGTGGCGCCAGCGACGTTCAGCTTGGCGGAGGGCTAATTGGTCAAGTTTAAGCTGGTCATTAAATCATCGCTGGGCGTCGTGGGGGAGCAGGACTTTTATGGTCTTTAGAAGAGCTACAGTGTCAGCTGCTGCCTTCAGCCAGTGCTCAAGAGTAGAGGCTTGGTGAGAGACTGATTCAGAAACTGGAGGGACTGAGGCTGCCAGAAGAGAGTGAAGTTTTGACAAATTGGCATTTTTCCAATTACGGGCCGTGATGTTAGCCGGGCGCGGAGGGCGGTGGAAGCTAGGAAGGTCAACAGAGAAAGAAATAAGGTAGTGGTTGGACCAGGTGCAAGGGGTGATCAGTGGAGGTGAGATGTCGAGGTTAGCCATCCAGACCTGATCAAGTATGTGGCCCTTGCAGTGGGTGGGAGTGGAAATCAATTGCTGGCAATTCAAGCTAGTAGCTAGCAGCTGAAACGCTGGAGGATCAGGTCTAACAAGTAGCTATACGAGAGGGCATAGAACAATATTTTGCGGAAAATGCGGGCACAGAGACTTCTAGAGTGGTGGAGTGGGATGCCTTGAAGGTGGTGATACGGGGGCTCTGTATCAGCAAACATACGGGAATGAGGAAGGTGTTGCTGACTGATATAGATAAGGCTGAGGAAAAACTGAGAGCCCTGGAGCAACAGCGACCAGAGCAGCCAGCATTGCAAATGCAACTACTGGAGGCAAAAGAACTAACAGCAGCGAAGGTAGAGAGATTGCACTGTTTTGATCATAAGGCTTACACAGCGAAAGTGCACGCACAGGGGGACAAGGCTGGGGCATTGCTGGCGTGGCTGGCCGACCCGGTGCCGAGAGGTGTCCCGGTCCTGGCCATAGAGTCAGTTTCCGGTAATATAGTATACACCCAGCACAAGATGAGTCATTTTACCGGAGTAGCTTGAGGGTAGAGGACAAAGAAATTGAAGAGTATTTGGCAGAAATCCAACTGCCTCAGCTGGAAGAGGAGTAGACCGACGCACTAGGACAAGATATCACTGTCACGAGATCCGAATAGCTATCAAGCAAATGGCCCGGAAGAAAACCCCGGGAGTAGACGGATTGCCGGTAGAATTTTATGCGCAATACGTTGATTTATTGGTGCCCCGTCTACTCTAGATCTATAAAGAAGCTAGAGAACTGGGTCGGTTGCCGTCTTCTTATCCCTCTGCTAAAGCCAGGTCGGGATGGTGAGGATGTAACGTCCTATAGACCGTTATCCATGCTGACGACGGACTACAAAATCCTGAGTAGAATTTTGGCGACTCGATTGTTGCCTCATATGACCCCCCTAGTCCATCAAGATCAGGCCGGTTATATACCAACTAGAAACACTTCTTCCAAGATAAGACGGTTCATCAGGATCATGGAGACCGCGCAACATGGCCTAGCCATGCCAGCGATCCTATTGGTCGACATTGAAAAAGCTTTTGATTGCTTGGAATGGACATATCTTGGCAGAGTGCTGAACCGGTTCCGTTTAGGCGAGTGGTTTGGGAGCTGGGTTAGAGTGTTATATTTTTCGGCGGTAGCAAGAGTGAGGTTGGGGACACTGATTTCCACCCAATACCCAGAACTACGGGGAACGAGGCAGGGATGTTCCCTTTCCCCCCTGCTTTTTGCGCTGGCAATAGAACCGCTAGCGGTGCAGGCGAGGTCGGGACTTCACCACGATGGACTGAGATATAATGCACTACCACAACGCTTATTGTTGTATGCAGATGATTTAATCTTGTATCTGGAAAATACAGAGGGGGTACTGCAGGGAGCAATTACGCTGCTAACAAAATTTGGAAACCTATCGGGACTCAAGGTGAATTGGCGTAAGACATGCGTTTATCCGGTACGACCATGCGAGATGGTCCCAGCTCTCCCCCAGGGGATAAAATGGAAGCCGGCGTGCCTCACGTATCTGGGGGTTCGGATCTACCATGCTGCTACCGACATCCTACATGGTAACATAGGACGCTGTGTGGGGGCTTTGAAAAAATGCATTGCATTTTGGTCCACGCTTCCGCTGTCAGTAATGGGGAGGATAGCCCTACTTAAAATGGTGGCGTTACCGAGGCTACTTTATAACTTTAGGACACTACCGATTTGGATCCCACCATCGTTGTTTAAAGAATTGAGATCGATGGTCGTTGGTTTTCTGTGGGGAACTGGCAGGAAGCGAATAGCCTTGGGAATACTTATGCGGCCAAGATTAGAAGGGGGACTAGCGGTTCCAGATTTTGAACTTTACTATCTGGCAGCACAACTGCAGAGTCTCACACAGGCGGTGGACACAGAGTTTCGGGCCCTGAGCAAGGGAAAGGCACGGGGATTCAAAGACATATCCTCTCCTATATAATCCTACAACAAGCACTTCTCCCCAGAGACCTATCGCTGGAAGAAAGCACCTTGAGATCATGCTGGAACCGTAGCCAACGTAAAGTGGGAGTCTTGCACCCATATGCTCCTGAGATCCCACTGGGAATACTGACGGCACTTCCACATGAGGGGGACTGGGCTGCTCTAGAAGAATGGGAGCACATGGGAGTCCAGATGGTAGGGGACTTGTATGATGAGGGCGAACTGTTGTCTTTTCAGGCACTACAAGAAAGATATAACCTCCTGAATGGGGACTTTTTGCATGGACACCCATCAGTACGGAAGACACCACCCACGTCATGACAACCATCCGCTCTGGCTCCCCCTCTGGCCCATGCCCCCATCACCCATCACATATTCAACAAAGCCGACAGCATCATCGCACCCCACCTCCTTCACGTCAGCCACCTTCCCGGAGAGCTGGAAACAAGCAGAGATCCACGCCCTACTGAAAAACCCCACGGCGGATCCCAAAGACCTCAAGAACTTCCGCCCCATCTCTCTTCTTCCCTTCCCGGCCAAAGTCATAAAGAAGACCGTCAATAAACAGCTGACCACTTTCCTCGAGACAAACAACTCGCTCAACCCGTCCCAGTCCGGCTTTCGAGCAAACCACAGCACGGAAACCGCTCTCATCGCAGCCACCGATGACATCAGGACCATGATGGACAACGGAGAAACAACCGCCCTTATTCTCCTAGACCTCTTGGCAGCCTTTGATACCGCATGCCACTGCACCCTAAAAACCCGCCTCTACAAAACTAGGATCCAAGGAAAGGCCCTAGACTGGATTGCATCATTCCTCTCCGAAAGAACCCAGAGAGTCCACCTCCTTCCCTTCCGCTCCGAGGCCACCAAGATCATCTACGGCGTACCCCAGAGCTCCTCACTCAGCCCAACCCTCTTCAATACCTACATGAGCCCCTTCGCCAACATCGCACGCAAACACAACATCAACGTCATCTCCTATGCCGACGACACCCAACTGATACTCTCCCTCACCAAGGACCCAGCCACCGCCAAAACCAACCTCTAGGAAGGAATGAAAGACGTTGCAGAATGGATGAAGCTCAGTCGCCTGAAGCTGAACTCAGACAAGACGGATGTCCTCATCCTCGGACAATCCCCCTCCGCCTGAGACGACTCCTGGTGGCCCACAGTGCTAGGCTCCGCGCCTACTCCCACGGACCACGCACGTAACCTAGGATTCATCCTGGACTTCTCCCTCTCGATGACCAGGCAAGTCAACGCCGTCTCTTCATCCTGCTTCAACACCCTGCGCATGCTCTGAAATATCTTCAGGTAGACCCCCACAGAAACCAGAAAGACCGTCACCCAGGCCTTCGTCACCAGTCGACTGGACTACGGAAACGCCCTTTACGCAGGAACCACAGCCAAACTCCAGAAACGACTTCAGCGCATACAAAACGCCTCTGCCTGACTCATCCTCAATAGCCCCCGCCACAGCCACATATCCGCCCACCTAAGAAACATGCACTGGCTCCCCGTCAACAAGAGGATCATGTTCAGGTTCCTCACCCACGTACAAAAAGCACTCCACGACAAAGGACCCGAATGCCTCAACGACCGCCTCTCGTTCTACACCCCTACCCGCCAGCTCCGCTCAGCCAGCCTCGCCCTCACCACCATTCCACGGATCCACAGAACCATCGCTGGAGGAAGGTTGTTCTCCTACCTGGCCACAAAGACATGGAACTCACTCCCTGCACACCTTCAACCGACCCAGGACCATCTCACCTTCAGGAAGCACCTCAAGACCTGGCTATTCGAGCAATGAAAGCACCCCTCCCTTAGTGCCTTGAGACCCTCACGGGTGAGAAGCGCGCTCTTCAAATGTATTGATTGATTGATTGATTGATTGATTTGTAAAAGCTGTCACTAGGGCCCAAGCAGATTTGTGTATAAGCAGTGTTGGAAAAATTCCAGTAGGAAGAAGTGAACGTACTCACGTTTTGACCATTGAAGGTACAAATAACAGCAGCTTTATGTCTTCACAAAATACATGTTTTGTCTGCGGTAACAAGGGATACTATCATCTGCCTGTTGGATGGTCTGGAGTCTGCTACGTGTCCTTTTTGTTACCTCCTGTGTTTCTGGCACCCGCATCATATCACAAGGACTATCGGTTGTTTAATGATATCTCTAAGAACAGATCCAAGAGGAAAATAAGGAATGATGAGGTGGACCAGACTGACACTGCACTAAAACAATATGTTGATTTCAATCTGGGACTGTTCTTTTTTGGTGCTGCCTTTAACAGTAGGAAAATAGGACGGTTGACTCGTGTTGTGGAAGCTGGGACCAACCAGACAGCTATGGCACTTGGGAACATTACAGAGGAACTGCAAATTGCAAGGATTGTGCCGCTCCAAAACTGTATGGTCCTAGATGTAGTCTTGGCTGATCGAGGTGGTGCTTGGCGGATCATCGGAAGCAGCTGTAGTGTCTACATACCGGATCATGCCCCTTCCATGTTTGATGCGATCTCTAAACTTCATAGGATTGCTGCTGAGATTCATCCTGATACTGGCACTTGGACTTTCGCCAGCTGGTTTTGGACATTGTTTGTTACCTTGGGTTGGAAAGTGCTAACAGTCCTATGTATAGTGTTCGCAATTCTACTGACATGCTGCTTATGTATAAAATGTGGTCCAATGCTTTGCTCCATCTGTATTACTGCCTGTACACCTGCTAAACGTAATGTTTCACAAATGAATGCCCAGCGTATGCTAGATAAAGAAATTGATAATATGATGTGGCTTGACATAAAAGATGTATACTCATATTATTCTAGATCATAAATGTCTTCAGCTAATGCTAAATGGGTTGTCTGTGGAAATTTGTCAGAGATCGGTGTTAGCATATAGAAATGTCTAGCTTTTGTATGTTTCCCTAGCTTGCCGCTGGGAAAACACCCAAACACCAAAGCTACCCCTATTCCCAGTGGCTCCGCTTTGCGTTTAAGGTCCGTTTGTGTTACAGATGCTAAGTCAAACCACACAGGGGGAAGCATTTTAATATGGATAAGTGTGGAAACACTGGGTAGTAAGAATTGAATGGAGCGCAACATATTCTTAAAATATCCCTCCGAGAAATATGTGTAACATATCTGATTACAGCCATTTAAGGAAAGTTTGAAATTTGCAGGGCATTGTGGATAAGTGGATTGGATCAATTCACATTACACCAGTGTGGACACCTCATTTTTATTGTTCCCTCAGAGTCTATCCACAACTGAAGTACAAATTCATATCAACTGGTTTTGCACTACCGTTTTCAATAAGGTCATATAGTAAATACTAATAACAGTATGAAAATATTGAACTTCTCACCCAGTGGTAATAAGCATGAAGCCATGTATAGGCACCAACCACTTTATGATCCAGTTACCCATGATTTATGCATGCCACAAAAAGCTATACACAATGCAAGCCATGGGTCCAACTCAAAAAACTCACATCGACAAACTACCACCATTCAAGGACCTAGCACATTTGCATGCCAATAATTGTAAACCCCTAGTAAAGTGTACTACATGTGCCCAGGGCTTGTAAATTAAATGCTACTATCGGGCCTGCAGCATTTGGGGTGCCACCCAGTTAAGTAGCCCTTTGAACATCTCTCAGGTCTGCCATTGCAGAGCCTGTGGGTGATGTCTTAAACAGCCATATAAACCTTTTTCCAGGCTCAAACCTTCATTTTGAATACACATAAGTCACCCCTAGGGTAAACATTGGATAGCCCAGAGGATGGGGTGCAATGTATTTAAAAACCTGGACATGTACTTTTAAGTTTTACATGTCCTGGTATTGAAAAGCTCTTAAATTCGTTTTTCAATAATGTAAGGTCTTTCTTTCCCATTGGATATCATTGAAGTTGCCTTATTACATTTTATGTGTAATTTCCAAATGGGAAGCGATAACTGGTTCATGCTTGGTCTCACTGGAATCCTAAATTAAAAGAATAACTTAAGGTGAAGTTGGATTTCAAATTACAATTCCAAAAATGCCACATTTAGAAAGGTGTAATTTTTTTTCAAAGCCATTTGGTGCTTGAAGCTTGTCTATGGTCACATTATTAGATGTAGTTGGCAGTTCGACTTTGTTTATTCCTCCTAAACAGTAACACACAAGTTGAAGCTTCGATGTCACTTGATGGGGCATCGCTGGCAGGCTGGGAGAAAGGATCTGGGTTCAGCATCACTTATACCTGAATAGGCTGTGTCCTGCCTCCCCCCTCAAAGGGTGCATATTCCCTATAGTTAGCCTAGAGCCAGGAAGCACTTCAATGGTACAAATGTGCATAAAAGAAGGACCTGAGACACCACCACTTGAGTTCACTTCTAGAACTGTGGATACCATGCCAGGAAGAAGGACTGCTGTGCTGCTGAAAGGAATGCCACTCTGCTGGATTGCTACTCTGAAGAAGCTGTCATCTTGCTGTGCTGACCTGCTGCTTGCTACCTTCTTGCCTGGGTGAAAAGAATTAGACCTGAAACCCATCTTGAACCCAGGCCCCCAGAATGGCTCAAAGTGCTAGTCTGCTGGCCTCAGGGACATAATAGTCGCTCTTTGCGACTGCAAACGGGCCTGTTTACACCAGAATCAAGCCACTCACACAGAAAATCATTGCAAGGCACCACAAGCCTGTCTCTTCGCTCTGCGATCATTGTTCGCCCTAAAGGACTGCCAACGAGAAGCTCCAGATCTCCCCCCACCCCATCCAAGGCCTGGCCTGCTCTTTGTGCTCTACTGACCACTGCCTGTGGCACTCTCCTTGCTTCCGGTGACCTTCTTCCACATGAACAGGACTCGTGGTACAAAATGTAAGAAGGTAAAAATTCAGCTGGACTAAAATGTTACTATATCCAACTTTTGACTTCGACCTGGTCTAACACGACCAGATCACTGTGGTTGGCACTTTATGCTTTTAGGTAGTATATTGCAGTTTATTCTTTAAAAATGTATGATTATGGTGCTACTGATTGCTTTTTTCATTTTGGTCTTATTTTATTTATTACATTGTGCACTATTTTTCTCTAGCCAGGTGTGGGAGCTCTTTTCTGTGTGGTGTTTTCACTGTTTTGAAATTTAAAGTGTTGCACAAATACTTTACACATTGGCTCTAAGCTAAGCCTCACTGCTCTATCTGCTCTTTACCAAAGCTACCCGGGGGCTGACCACAGGTTAATATGCCTTACCCTGACTAGGGTTGTGGTTGCTGCTTGATCACGGCTCACACCCAGTAAACCAGTAACACAATTTCTAACAACCAGCAACAACTGCTGTGTTCATTTTCGTAATTGTTTGGCCTCATTGAGCATGTCTTTTGGATTCTACCTGGCGAACAAATCTCATTGTTGGGCCTCAATTTCTTTTTGTAACCACTAAATTGATTAAATTCTTCGATTTTCAATTGACATCAGTCTATCTGTCAAGTACACAGTCATTGACAAAAAGCAGATGTGAAGCCAAGTATGGGTGATTTACTGTATCAATTAATCGTTACCAGTCTACAAATAAATAAATAATGTGCAAACTTGCTTCTGGCAGAGGGCTAAAGAAGATTACATTGGAGTTTACATATGGATAAACATGTGAACAGTAAATTCCAATATTTGATAAGGGAAAAGAAAATAAACCTGAACACGTTGTATGATCATGCTAAACAATATAATTAACATCCATATTTACAAAATAAAATAACAGTGATCCCAACGCTTATCAAGCTTGCACCAAGACACATTGCTGCGCTGCGATACATGAAAGTGAGAGGGAAGGAATGTGTCATATTTAACTTTCGATGGTGCATTCTTGTCCTCTTCTTGTGCTGGAATGCAATATGCTGCCTTGCCCCAAAGCAGTGAACCTTTTGCCATAGTGCGAGGCTGCCTCCATTGTAGGCAGGCTTGTTTTTGTGTAGGAAGGTACACCTTCCTGCACATAAATAATCCTCAGATGCATCTTCTTCTTTCTATGCTCGCTTCAAAATGCAGCACACTGAGAAAGAGGAAACAACAAGGAGAAATAAAGATATTACTCCCCAATCCACCTCTGTTGGAAGGCGTACAATTCTGACACATTGCCAGGTCTACCAGCGTTGGTAAAAACAGGGAATGCATCTGAATACCTGGGTGGATGCATGGGAACACCCTCACTCCGCACATGTAACGCCCCCACCATGCAGTGTAACCCAAGGCAATGGCTCATGCGGCCTTGTGTCACACCAGATTTACCAATCCACGCAGGGCCGAATTGGGTGGCCTCTTATGGCTTGATGAAGCAGAATCTAGGTTTGGCATCATGCTGCGTTACCTTGCATGAGTGACACACGGGTGACGGAAAACGCTGATAAAATTGGCCCTTTGTTGATTGCGTTGCACCTGTTAATTTTTGTATGTTTACTCTCTCCCTCTGGGAATTATGAAAGAAAATGCTTATGCAATAAACTTGACCAATAGTTCATTCGGAATAGGATTGGAGAAATTCACATGGCAATCTCTTGAGGGTGTTATTGTTGACAGTTTTGACAGAAGCCTATCTGCACACCTCGATGCCGGTTCACTGGGATCTCACATTCTACAATTCTGTTTTGGAGGTTCTGGTTTCGAAGTTGAAAGCAGGCTTGCTATTCTTCCCTTGGCTGGAAGCAGATGTTAATTCCTATAAACAATGTCTTATTGCGGAAGTGTCATTTGAAATGACTGCTAATACTACCTCTTGCACTGCTGTTCCTGCTGCACTCCGCTGCTATCCTTCTGCAGCTTAAAAAAAAGTACATTACTTTAATAGCATTCACGAACAGGAAAACAAGCACTGCATGTTAAATAGTAAATGAATCTTTCAAGACCATTTTTGCTGAGAATAAAAGAGCATCTGAGGATCACTTTTCGTCATACTTTTAGGTCTGCATTAGGCAAGACCTCCTGATTTTGCTAACATTAGGGGCCATAATTATTAAAGTTTAGCGTCACCTTAGCACCACCTTTTTGTGTCACTCTTGCGCCACGTAAGGTAATGCAAGAGTGACACAAACCCTAGATGAGTTTTACCAAGCCATGCAAGGCCACCTTGCATGACCCTGTGGTGCTTGTTGAATCTGGGGTGAAGCGAGGGAGCGCAAATCGCTGCCTTGCCTTATACTCTGCCCCAGGGAGACATTCCATGGATTGAGTCTGGGTGTTCCTACTCACCAATTTATGGATTTTGGTGCATTTCCAGATTTACCATAAGTGGCAGACATGAGAAAGTGTCAAAATGCTACATCTACTCAGCAGAGGCATAACAAAGAGAAATAGCTTTTTTTTTATGTCGGTGCGCCGATCGCTGCCGATGGCAAGGTATTGCCTGAATACCTATCGCCTCTTAGCGTTGTCACGCCCTTTCCCTGACACTATCGCCTCTTACAGACGTGTTGATAATACGTCAGTAAGAAACTGAAAATTATCGGGGAAAGGAGGCGATAACAATACTCCCGATACTTGGCACGGGCGATAAATATCGCCCTTACTTGCTAATATGCCCCTAATTGTGCGGGCCATCCTTCATCTCTTCAAGATCTTACCCTATCGGGCACCTCTATGTGTGCTCAATCTTGCCCTTATTTACGGTTGCACATGCCACTTCCTGAACGTTGTGCCATAACGGGGATCATAATTGATAATCTGACTGTGCTTCTCTTGTTCACATCTGGTATGCTGCAGGTACACTTCGGATAATTTTTTAGGGGGCTTGACCATTCCTTTGGGGAGCAAAGGGGGATCGGTCATTCTAGAGGCGTAGGGTGCTCAGTTCCCTGAATAAGTGTGCTGCTAAGATGAAAATCTGTCTCCAGAGGCTCCAGCCTGCACTCCTGATTTTATCTCATTGCATTTCACAGGAGGAAACCTGGGGTAACAAGAAGAGCCCAGAGAGACTGGCAGCGTCTCAAGGTTTACCATGGCAAGAGTGCTGTGGCTGTGAGTGTCAAACTACACCAAAGCACTGGTATTGAAATTCTAAGCTATTTCCGCATATTTGACATTTATCTTCCAACTGAAATGGGTTTTTTTCAGGCTAAGAGAGAGCGAGCGAGCAGCAGAACTGTAAAACTAGAACTATAAGCGGTTGACATGATGACCTTACATGTTTTAAGCAGTATACGTTTAGCTGCATAGTTATCTGCCATTTCTTGCTTTGTTTTTGGTTTATCGTGCAACATCCTGTTATAGCCTGTTGTTCAACCCTCGCAGCCGTTTATTTCAAGTCAGGGCAATCCTGTGGGCTCGAATTGATTTGTACTGGATTGTGCTGGACTGCACACTTGTAAGATTGGTAAGCCTCTGGCTCCAAGTTTTGCCGTCCTATGGTCAAGACAAAGATTTATCATACATCGTATGATTCGTTATCATAGCTGCAGTTCTTGTTGGACAGCAACTTTGAGGATGATTCCTTACTTGCCAGACTGATGAAGGTTAGGTGTATGGTGATCTTATAGTAATAATTTTAGAGCATTGTGGGCCCGATTCACAGAATGAACTTAAGACTCAATCCTAAAATTACTACTATTTTGGTATTCACAGAATGCACTTACTACTTTTGGCATTCACAGAATGAACTTACTACTTTTGGTATTCACAGAAGTTAGGATTTTGTCTTAAGTCTGTCTTAAGTCTGTCTTAAGTTTATCTTAAGACAAACTTAAGACAAAATCCTAACTTCTGTGAATACCAAAAGTAATAAGTTCATTCTGTGAATGCCAAAAGTAGTAAGTGCAATCTGTAAATACCAAAATAGTAGTAAGTTTAGGATTGAGTCTTAAGTTCATTCTGTGAATCGGGCCCATTGTCAAGAATGGCATTAAATTAGCGCTGGTTTTATCGGCAGAAAACTGCTGCTAAAGCGTCGATAACGGGCTTGATAATATGCCTTGGAGAATTCCAATAGGAGCCCATGTTGACACCAGAACATGGACTTCTATTGGAATTCTCAAGAGCATAATATCAAGCCCATTATCGCTGCTTCAGTGTCAGTTTTCTGCCACTAAACCGGCGATAATTTGATATTGCCATTCTTGATAATATGCCCCTTAGTTCTATTAAGTTTTAGTAGTATAAATGTTGTTAGATTTGACTAGGGAGAAGTGTAGTGCAGAGGCCAGAGTGGCTAATTCCGGAGGTTGGTGTTCACCGCTTAATCGCCGTAGCAGCTCAGCTCAGCATTATTCTACTCTGGGTAATAGCTCACCTAATCTCCTGGACGGCCCGCAGCGCCTTGAAACCTTTAAGGGTTGATATGTTTGCACTTTACAAATAGGAAATATTATTATACTTTTATTCTAGGCCGTCTATTTCTCTGGCAGTACATATGCTTTGTCCCTGAGCCCTAATACCAAGAAGATCCTTAAGGCCACCTACTTCCCTCCCTAAAAGTGCAAAGCTTACTGTAAAAGTAGAGCAAATGATGTAACAATATTCAGACAGTTTCAACCTTCCAAATATTCTTCTAAATTCCAGAGAAAATCTAAATATGGATTATTCTGTGAATTAATCAAATATGCTTAACCCAGGTGAAATCTATCGGGGAACAGCGTTTACAACGTAACTTTTACCACGCAGTACCTTCACCACGCAACTTTTACAATGCAAGTCGTTACAACGACTTGCGCTGGGGTGCGCTGTAGGATAGGGATTAGTTTCATTTACTATCCAAAACCTTCCCTACTATCCACGGGGACTGGAGACGAAATAGTAAATTAAACTATTCACTATCCAGCGCCCCCCAACGCAAGTCGTTGTAACGACTTGCGTTGTAAAACCACTGTGGTAAAGGCATGCTTAGTAACAACATACATCCAATCTATGTGATGGTGAATCAAATTTAAGAGCAAAATATGGATGCCACCATAGAAGTTAATGGTGTTCTTGTTATTTATGGTAAACTTGATGCAGTAAATTTGTGTCGACACATGGAAACTGAACTGGGGCAGGTATGTAGAGAGGATGGCCCACATTTGGCAAATAAATGAGATAGTAAACAAGAAACCAAATATTTGTCTGATTGTAATTTTATATGGAGTCATCACCATTAGCAAGTTATGCTTTTGCAGCAGCTTACACTCTCCCTGACAGGTTGCGCTGCATCATAGTTGTAACATCTGAGTTCCCGCCCATTTAAAACTGCCCAATATAGTAGCCCCAGGTAGAGATTTTTAATATCTTCAACTCAGAATTCCAGTTTCTAGAGTATGCCTTTTCATGCTAAACATACTACAGAATCTCAAAAATATTCCGATCAGAACTTGAATATGTCTGAGGCAATATAGTCACTTCAGTCACTACAAAGAATTTGGAATTTGTGTTGGACTATCATTGGTGTTGTTTCCCCCAACTTTTTGACAATGTTAATATTGATGATGATGTATGCAATGATAAGTGTATGTATAAAAAAGAAGTCAAATCACTGTTTTCTAAACTTCCAGATGTGACTTCTACATCAATCCTGAGTAAGAAATAAATAGTCACACAGGACCTGCTCCGTAGGCATGAGCCCACTGATTGACAGATCACTGGTGGGGTGGCACATAATTAAACCATCTGTTCCTGCTTTGCCAAATACCTGTTGTCTTTGTTTTTTCAAGGTAAATTCATATTCGAGCAACACCTTCAGACCTCCAACCTTTGCTGACTTTTTTTTTTGCTAGCCTTTTTCTTTGCGCTAAAGGGCTTGTGCTCTTTCTCTGAAATATGGTAACATTGGCTCATACTCAATTGACATATTTAATTTACTTATAAGACCCTAGTAAAGTGCACCACATGCACCCCAATACTGTAAATTAAATGCTACTGGTGGGCCTGGACCACTGATTGTGGCACCCACGTAAGTAGATCTTTAAACATGTCTCAAGTCTGCCACTGCAGACACTGTGGGGCCGATTCCGATCCGGTAAAATTCTCGTCCGTACGATTTGCATCCGGAGCCATTTCCGTACGATTCGTGCACACACAGTATGACTTGAGGAGTACGATTCGTACGGTCCACGTCAGGTAAGGGCGATTTGTACGGAAAAGCACACATTCACAAACACTCCATACAGTGCGTACCCCCCCTTGATCGCAGGGGTACGCACCGTACCCCTGCGATCATGGGGGGTACGCACCGTACAACCAGCGGACATGGGGTACGCACCGTACACCCAGAATACATGGGGTACGGTGCGTACACCCCAAGATCTCGGAGCACAGTGCGTACACCCTGTGATCGCAGGGGTACGGTGCGTACCCCTGCGATCATGGGGGTACGCACCATACCGGGGGGGCCATTCTGTACCTGTTTCGGGGCGAACTCTGCTTTTACGGCTGTTTTCAGCTCCCGTAGAAAAAGGGTCTTACGGTGCGTACACAACACGAATCGTACTTGCCAGTTTGGAAAAAACAGCCGCGGACCGTACAGATGTCCCGTACAGCGGGTTCCGAAGGAGATTCGTACGGGGATTTGATTCGTACGGTCCCTGTACGATTCGTACGGAGTCCAGCTCCTGGTACAGATTGTACTTCGTCGTATGTACGGGGGACGCTGCAGGGTACAATTCATACGGGAAAAACGCTCCGAACGGCAATTCGGAGCACTTTTTACCGGATCGAAATCGACCCCTGTGTGTGCAGTATACACTGCCATTTTGACATGGTGAAATAAATCAACAGCAGGGTGCATTGTATGAAACAAGCTAGACATGTACTTTTAAGGATTATATGTCCAGGTAGTGAAACACTCTTAAAGTTGTTTTTTACTACTGCAAGGCCTTTCTCTACCATAGGATAATATTAGAGTTGTATCATTACATTTATAAGTGTAGTTTTAAAATGGGAAGAGATAACCCCTCTAAGTTTGGAGTCTCTGGTATCACAGTTAAAAAATCCTAACTAATGTTGAAGTCATATTTTAAAGTCAGAAAATGCCATGTTTAGAAAGTTGGCATTTCCTTGCCATAGCCATTTGGTGCCTGCAGCCTGTCTCTGGTCACATGTCTGTGTGTTGTAGGCAATAGTTCTTTGTGTATTCCTTCTAGGCAGCCACAGTCAATGGAAGCTTAGGTGTAACTGAGTGGGTAATTACTGGCAGGATTCGAAGGAGGAGCTGGGCCTAGCCTCACTTACACCTGAATAGGCCGTATCTTGTCTCCACACAAAGGGCTGCACACCCCATGTAGTTAGTATGGAGCCAGGAGAGGGAAGGCAAGGCATCTGTGCACTTCAAAAGCATTCCTCTAGAAGCTTCTCCAACTTCAAAGGCACAACTGTATATAAAAGAAGGACCTCAGACACCACCACTTCAGTACACTTCTAGACCTGTAATTATTTTGCCAGGAAGAAGGGTTACTGTGCTGCTGAAGGACTACCACTCTGCTGGATGTCTGCTCCAAAAGAACAGCTGCCCGCTATCCTCTTTCCTGAGAAGCCCTTGTGATGGGCTTAACATTCTCGTCAGCAGAATCAGACAACTTCTCTGCTGAGTGGCTCATTCCCAAGCACAATGGATGCATCTTCTCGGCTGAGGGGTGCATCTTCAAATAGATCTGATGCATCACCACTGCTTTGAGGATTGGACCCTGCACAAAGACCCACGTTGACCCTGCAGAATTTAAAACCAGCACACATGCCTGGTGGTGCAGCACACCCACAGTTCGGGTCCTCACTGCCCTCATCGATGGCAGCCTCGATGATGATGCCGTACTCCACATTGTATCCTCGCAGCTCCTCTGAACCCACTCTTCATTGATGCGTGCCTAATTCTTGATGCTAGGCTTCGCATTGCAAGCCACATCAATGAGATCCTCTATAATGACGTGAAAGGACTTCGGACTGTAATCTCACAGCATCACAGAACTTAAGCATCGCTACTGCTGCACGGAACATCTGCAACGTTAAGCAACCAAAATATGAGGTACTCTGGTCAGCAGGCCTAACGGGGTCCCTCTAGCCGCCCCACGATCTATTGCAAATGATCTGAACTTATGACTTTGTCCTGGTGCGGCACAACAAGATATCTCCTGTTAGCGATTTGTGGTTTTTGGTGCTTTTTTTACTGAAAACTTTCGATAAATATATCACTTGTTCTACTTGGATTTTTGATATTTTTGTCTTGAGGGTGATGATGAAAGAAAACACTCCAGAACAGAACTTACAAGACATATCGATACAGAGCTGGTAGAAAATAGATCTGATCCACCTTTGTGCGATATAGGCCCTAATCAAACAGTCCCAGCTCAAATAGAGGAAAATTCAATAAGAATAGATGAAAATGAGCACACACTGATAACGTGGAATATAGCTGGTTATAAAAATAAAAGGTACAATATCGAATCGCAAGAGGAACTGAAAAACTGACATATAATATGTCTGCAGTAAACATGGGTGGAGGATAATGTATACATAAATGGCTTTCACTCCTTCCATACCCCAGAATTGCTGTCAATAAGGGGAAGAGCAAAGGGAGGCATCTTAACCTTGGTTTCAAATACTATACATTTAAATTATTGTCTTTCTGGAATAACTCCCCCTATTTCCATATACTAATTGCAAAGGGACACAACTACAGAGAACTTCTGTTAATACATTTCTATAATATTAACTTTGTGAACCCAGTCTCTGTGGTACAGGAACTCAACAGAATTATGGTGGACCTGATATATAATTACAGCAAACCCCTATTAATCCTCTGGGTAGGTGATTTTAATGCCCGTAGCTGCCCTAAAGTTGAGCCACGACTATATGGGGTAACAGACCATAATGGTGGGGCAATCTGCCATTTCAAACTACTGATTTCATGGCAACTCGAAATCAGAAATGATTTTAACACCTTGGTTGCTTGAGAGATTATTCTCCTGTGCTGGGCCCTAATGTAAACGGGTGTCGTCATGACAAGCTCAGCTCGTCATGAGCACAGCTCCACTGTGCCTCATGACGAGCTCAGCTCGTCATGAGCATCGAAGGGGTTAACGTAGGTACTAGTGAGTTGGACCCCACCTTCTACAGAGCTGGTATATGTTCAGCTATTGACTACATAATTACCTCCGACACTTTTAGGGGTACCTCAAAAAAATCTAACGTTGAGATGTCTTATCCTAGTGACCATGCTTTATTGAGCTATGGCCTTATTTGGGATCCACGTAAGGAGAAGATTGTAAAATACGCCCTGAAACCAACTCTGCAAAGTAAGAATGGGTACATCCTAAGATGGGATAAAGTGGACGTAAATCCCTGCTAAAGGAGATTGTAATGGAAAAAAATAATGAGGTTCAGCTATCCCTATATCCTCAAGTAAACAAGCAGCAGTTGATTGAGGCATTTGGAAAGATTCTGGAATACACGTGACTCTATTTAATGGTCCCTCCTGCCAAAAATAAATTCAATAAGAATTGCTCCCTTGAGGCAGAAAATCTTGGAAAAGCACTAAGAACCATACCAAGAAACAGAAACTTAATTAGTGAGTGCAGGAGGGCATATAAGCTAGCCAGGAAAGAAAGACTAAACAAACTTAAGGCAGAAGCCTGTGAGATTCTAATCCAAGCATCAAATATTATGGATTGTAAAGCCTTCTAGAAGGTAGTTTATTCACCCTTCCTGCAAGAAGATGGAGGTCCATCCTAGATGCATACACAGAGGAAGTCTCCTGGGTAACTCACTTTCAGTCATTCTTTTAAATCAAGAGAATGCTGTGTGAGGGACTAACCAGTCTAGATCAAGGGGAAATACAGAAGTTGTCTTTTTAAATTAAAGAAATATAATTGGCCCTCTCTCAGACCTCTGTCATGAAGGCGGCTCGACCAGATGGAGTCCTGATAGACCTCTTTCTTACAAACAGAACCTTATGGCCCCCCCTTTTAACAATCATATTCAATGCAATTAGCAAAATAGGCCCCCTGCCCTCTTGGAAGCACTTACTCATCATCCTGATATACAAGAAGGGGGATGGCTCAAACCCAGCTAACTATGACTCTATCTCTCTAATAGATAGCACAGCAAAATCAATGAGGAAGCTCCTGTTAAATCGATTAGAGGAGTGGGCAAAGGATAAAAACATCTTAGCTCTGGTTCAATATGGCTTCAAAAAGGGTAGGGGGACCCTCAATCAGTGCCTAAATGTAACCTGGATATCATCAAAATATGTAATCACAAAACAAGGTCAGCTCCACATGGCCTTCATGGAATTTTCATTAGCTTTTGAATGTATGGCCCACGATAAACTACGGTCCATTGTGGAGGTCATGGGAGTGGATGCAGGGATAATCTTATTCATTAGACAATTATATATGCCGGCAATTGTACGCTTTGGAAAACAGGGGGAGAACACCCGAACTTTTAAAATTCAGAAAGGCGTAAGGCAGGGGCGTGTCTTAGCCCCATTTCTCTTCTCAATGTACACAAACAAATTAAATAAGGTGATGATTGAGGAAAGTAAGAATGTTCCCCATGCAGCCTTTATAAATCTTCCTATTCACTGTATGCAGATGACGCGATATTGCTAGCTAGAACATCGGTGACCTTACAGAATAGTTTTATGAGATACTGAATTAATCAAAAGGGAATGGACACTGGTATCTACTATACCTTTGGTTAGTCTTTGAGAACCCTCATAGACAGCCTGTTTTAGTCGATGCGGTGTATCTTTTATCCGCCCCGTCAGGCGTCATGGCATATTCATAGGGTAGTCAAATAACGTGCGGTATGCCTGCCTCACCCGAGGCTACCTCTGGTCCAGGTAGAAGTGTCCGGAAATAATAGGAAAGGGAAAAATATAAAAAACAGTGTGTCACCAAAAAAGAATTTTTAATGAAAAGGTTGACACTGTTGTTAAAAAATTCGATATATATGTAATCGGGCAACTAGATTACCATATATCTATATATATATGGATGCGTCAACATGTTTCAGCTCTATGAGCCCAGCCGGGTCTGAAGAGCTTTCGTCAGGACAAAAAGACAAAAATACATACACAGAAGGTACTTACACAACTTGTGTAGGTTCCTATAGCTATTATGGAATTTCTTATACAGTCACCTATAATGTGGGAACACAAACCAATACACTATATTATGGTATGTTTAATGCGGTGAGTTGGCATAATACTTTTCTTAAAGCACACAGACTAGAATTACTAGTAAAAGGTATGCACCTAATTGTAGATACATTAATAGTGAGAAGGAAGGAGGGCAGGGGAAAACAGGTTTCAAGTCTCTAAACACAGAGAGGAGGCTACTTGTGCATTGTGTGTGTTTAGAGACTTGAAACCTGTTTTCCCCTGCCCTCCTTCCTTCTCACTATTAATGTATCTACAATTAGGTGCATACCTTTTACTAGTAATTCTAGTCTGTGTGCTTTAAGAAAAGTATTATGCCTACTCACCGCATTAAACATACCATAATATAGTGTATTGGTTTGTGTTCCTACATTATAGGTGACTGTATAAGAAATTCCATAATAGCTATAGGAACCTACACAAGTTGTGTAAGTACCTTCTGTGTATGTATTTTTGTCTTTTTGTCCTGACGAAAGCTCTACAGACCCGGCTGGGCTCATAGAGCTGAAACATGTTGACGCATCCATATATATATAGATATATGGTAATCTAGTTGCCCGATTACATATATATCGAACATATTGTACACTACTTTGAGGATAATGCAGGCTCAGCCA
This sequence comes from Lissotriton vulgaris, assembly GCF_964263255.1. Lineage (NCBI taxonomy): Eukaryota > Metazoa > Chordata > Amphibia > Caudata > Salamandridae > Lissotriton > Lissotriton vulgaris. The sequence goes on along the minus strand of NC_141689.1, from coordinate 1,171,218,326 downwards.
CCTCTCTACAGATGGAATGGGAGGCGTTCAAAGTGGTCATTAGGGGACAGTGCTTGGGCACGCAGGGGAACCTCAAACGGCAGGTGGAGAGGGACTTACATAGGGTGGAGGAGGAATTGAGTCGACACGAACGGGACTCGGTGGGAGGACACATCACTGGGCTTCAAACAGCGCAGGCGACCCACGAAAAACTGCTGGAGAGGCTCAGATGTCTGAATTTCGCGGCTCATGCGGCACGCACACACGATAGGGGGGACAAACCCGGTAATTTGCTGTCGTGGCTCATCGCTAGAGAAGACCGGACGAAGCCAGTCACAAAAGTACAAGACGCGAATGGGGTGCCCTTACATACGCAGTCAGAGATCCACGGAGCATTCACCGCACACTACAAAACACTGTATCGACTAAAACAGGCTGTCTATGAGGGTTCTCAAAGACTAACCGAAGGTTTAGTAGATACCAGTGTCCATTCCCTTTTGATTAATTCAGTATCTAACTAGGGGAACTGAATGGACCTTGAATCCTCATCCCTCCTTTTTGATAGTAGTTTTATGAGATATTCATCCTTTATGGCAGAATTATATCTGCAAGTGAACAACACAAAGACCTTTGTTCTGTCAGTTGACAGGGACAGGCTAAAACTGAGAAAGTTTTATGTAGAGGGCAAATGCATAGATCGGGTGTACAAATTTGCCTATCTTGGCATCCTATTTGGTTTAAAACTAAAGTGGTCTGAGATGGTGTCACACAGGGCAAATCTTATGACAAAAAGCATAGGTGCATTATTTAAATTTGCCAAAAATGTGGGTAGTAAACCAATTAAATAATTGATTAAAATGTACACAGCAAAAACAATCACCATAGCCACATATTGGGCCAGAATTTGGGGTACCGCTTACACAGGAGAGTTACAAGTCAATGAGGATAAGTTCGCTAAAAGGCTTTTGTCAATTCCAGGTGCCTGCAGCAAATATATTGCCCATAAGGAATTGGGACTGCCTTATATCAGGGATACAATCAAAATGGCTCACTGCTGCTGTGGCTCTCAATCTGGAAAAGAAATACGGTCCATCTTAACCAGCACATCATAAATGACATCATGAAACTTGATTGTGCTGAAACTGTTCCCTGGTTAATGTATGCAAGACAAACACTTACTTCCATGGGTGTGGAGGATTTATATAAAAATCCTAGCAGCCATGATTCGTACCCCAAGTCAAGACTGAAAGAGCTCTACATAGCGAAAAGTGAACAGATAAGATGGGAAAGGAATACATTAAAAAGAACTATAATAATTACTTACCTGGCCTCACCTCCTGTGTTATGTGGTAGTTCTTCTTATCTTTCTTTTGTTGTGAATCCCCAGCACCACTATTTGCTGATTAAGATCACACTACGTTCCTTTGATGCTGGGTTTTCGAGAACATACATATTTACCAAATCATTTACCAGTAAGTCCATTTGACGCCTCAACTAAGCAAACTACTTCCCACTTTCTATTTTTCTTTGCCTTATATGTGACGGAGAGGAAAAAGTTTATCGTCCAGCTATTGCGTAAGCTCACCTTGTGTAATCACTCATCGGCTGTTTTAGTTATGTTACAGTTAGAAATACATTTTGTTTGTTTTATGATGGCGTCCTTTTTACAAGCTGTTTTAAAAACTAGGAAGACTGTTAATATGAAGTTACTGTGATTTAATTGTCATCAGATAATGATGGCCACATTGTGTGTGTCCTAAAAAGGGATATATGTTCCTTTTCTCACTGCCCCTACGCAATATTTAAATGTCCAAATGCGTAGATAACACACTAATTAGCCCTATTGGTAAGGGGTGGCATCCTTTACAGGAGCACACCACCACCATTATAACCTTCATTATTTTATTATATTTTATTTTTTTAAATAGTTATGTAAAATCTCTTGAATAATTTATTGAACTGATGTCTGATCTGATATAATGCGCTCATCTGTACAATATTGCGTATTAGTAATATACTAACAGTTCGCAATGAATTTTATGTACTTTTATGCACTTTAAATGTTAAATAAAGTTAACATTGATTGATTGTCCTGTATTTATAAAATTTACCCTCCATTTTTCGAAGATGAAGTGGGATCATTTCATGTGGTGTTTTCACTGTTTTACTGTTTGATGTGTTGCACAAATATTTTAACATATTGCCAAATTGCCCTGTGCCAAGCTACCAGGGGGTGAGCAAAGGTTAATTTGGGGTTTGTTTTTGCCTTGTCCTAACTAGGATTGTAGTTGCTGTTTGACCAGGGATCACATCCCCAGTCAACCAGTAACGCAATTTGTAAGATATATTATCCGTGATAGAGACGCCCATAGGTGGATCTATTCACCTTTCATCAATACTAACAGTTGTATTACAAGTACTTTTTAAGACGAAGTAGGCAAGTAACACGGCAGCACAAATTCAAACTTCTAATTTTACTCAAGAACATCTTTCTTCTCAGTTTCAGAAGCCCCTACTATTGGAAAGTAGTTGTCCATTATAAACCTTTGATTGTATAGCAAATAATGCATTTGTTAAAACCACCAATGGTGTTTAAAATGGACAATTGCATAATAAGGGAGGAAATATCCATTGCTATTGAGGAAAATTGTATTTGAAATCTGCAAAGAAAAAGGTTAACATAAAAGGAAAGAAAAATATAAGAAAACTACAGCAGTCAGGTTACAATGGATGACCTAAAGCTATGTTTTCCTTTGTCATACCAGTGGCTACCACAGTGAAAGCTACAGTTCACGTGACATGAGTGTATTCTGCATGGTTTATGGGTCACAGCACATGCACTCAGCCCTGGACGGTTGTGTCCTGCTCTGCAGAGTCTAAAAGACAACAAAAAAATTTGACCACACTGAAATGGGAATTTTTTCTCAGCTGAGAAAAGCTCAACAATATTATTAGCAGTAGTGCACAAACCATCCACTTTTGGAATTTACCATCTAAAACCAAATAGGAAAAAACAAAAGACTGAGCTTACCTAAACGGTGTTTGTCAAAACACCTCATGCTTGACTGATCCTACAATGAATAATGCATCCATAATAACAAAGAAAACACAATCTTCATGTTCTACAGAACCTATAGCTTGCAAACCTGAACCAGTAGCAAGTTTAGTGGTCTAATATCAAACCCTTAGCTTATTGACTAAGATGTTATGATAAGGGGGAAAAATATGAAAAAAAATAAACACAGAGAGGAGGCTACTTGTGCATTGTGTGTGTTTAGAGACTTGAAACCTGTTTTCCCCTGCCCTCCTTCCTTCTCACTATTAATGTATCTACAATTAGGTGCATACCTTTTACTAGTAATTCTAGTCTGTGTGCTTTAAGAAAAGTATTATGCCTACTCACCGCATTAAACATACCATAATATAGTGTATTGGTTTGTGTTCCCACATTATAGGTGACTGTATAAGAAATTCCATAATAGCTATAGGAACCTACACAAGTTGTGTAAGTACCTTCTGTGTATGTATTTTTGTCTTTTTGTCCTGACGAAAGCTCTACAGACCCGGCTGGGCTCATAGAGCTGAAACATGTTGACGCATCCATATATATATAGATATATGGTAATCTAGTTGCCCGATTACATATATATCGAATTTTTTAACAACAGTGTCAACCTTTTCATTAAAAATTCTTTTTTGGTGACACACTGTTTTTTATATTTTTCCCTTTCCTATTATTTCTGGACACTTCTACCTGGACCAGAGGTAGCCTCGGGTGAGGCAGGCATACCGCACGTTATTTGACTACCCTATGAATATGCCATGACGCCTGATGGGGCGGATAAAAGATACACCGCATCGACTAAAACAGGCTGTCTATGAGGGTTCTCAAAGACTAACCGAAGGTTTAGTAGATACCAGTATCCATTCCCTTTTGATTAATTCAGTATCTAACTAGGGGAACTGAATGGACCTTGAATCCTCTTCCCTCCTTTTTGATAGTAGTTTTATGAGATATTCATCCTTTATGGCAGAATTAGATCTGCAAGTGAACAACACAAAGACCTTTGTTCTGTCAGTTGACAGGGACAGGCTAAAACTGAGAAAGTTTTATGTAGAGGGCAAATGCATAGATCGGGTGTACAAATTTGCCTATCTTGGCATCCTATTTGGTTTAAAACTAAAGTGGTCTGAGATGGTGTCACACAGGGCAAATCTTATGACAAAAAGCATAGGTGCATTATTTAAATTTGCCAAAAATGTGGGTAGTAAACCAATTAAATAATTGATTAAAATGTACACAGCAAAAACAATCACCATAGCCACATATTGGGCCAGAATTTGGGATACCGCTTACACAGGAGAGTTACAAGTCAATGAGGATAAGTTCGCTAAAAGGCTTTTGTCAATTCCAGGTGCCTGCAGCAAATATATTGCCCATAAGGAATTGGGACTGCCTTATATCAGGGATACAATCAAAATGGCTCACTGCTGCTGTGGCTCTCAATCTGGAAAAGAAATACAGTCCATCTTAACCAGCACATCATAAATGACATCATGAAACTTGATTGTGCTGAAACTGTTCCCTGGTTAATGTATGCAAGACAAACACTTACTTCCATGGGTGTGGAGGATTCATATAAAAATCCTAGCAGCCATGATTATTATTATTATTATTGGGACATTTGTAGAGCGCTGCGATTACGCACACCGGCGTGTCCACGCGCTGAAAGTGGGAATAGGCAGATGACAGGGGACACAAGAAACTGCGCGGGCCATTATTTAGTATAAAGAAATGTTTTTAATTTTGCTCGGAATCTTGCCTCCTCTGGTTCCAGACGCAAGTCCGCTGGCAGTTTGTTCCAGTTAGTTGCCGCCAGGTATCTGAAGGACCTGCCTCCCATGCGGGCCTTCTTAATTCTTGGAGTCCTCAGTAAGCCGCCCCCTGTGGATCTAAGCGCACGTGTTGGTTTGTACACCTCGATCAAATTAGTCAGAGGGTCAGGTGCCCTGCCATTCAAGATGCGATGACAGGTGCAGAGGGCTTTATACTCCACTCTTCTCCTCACAGGGAGCCAGTGTAGCTGCTGGAGGGCCACCTTAGAAGGCGCCCTTTTAGGCAATCTGACAATCAGACGCGCTGCCGCATTCTGCAGCACTTGCAGGCGGGCCATGCTTTTTTCTGGAGCCCCCAGGTACAGCAGGTTCCCATAGTCCGACCTAGCTGTCACCAGGGCATGGACCAAGGTTTGACGGGCTTCAAGCGGGAGTAAGTCCAGGACCTTTCTCAGCTTCTTCAGAATCCCGAAACAGACTCCCACCACCCGATTAATCTTGGGGCCAAATGTGAGACCCACGTCAAACCACACGTACCCCAAGTCAAGACTGAAAGAGCTCTACATAGCGAAAAGTGCACAGATAAGATGGGAAAGGAATAAATTAAAAAGAACTATAATAATTACTTACCTGGCCTCACCTCCTGTGTTATGCGGTAGTTCTTCTTATCTTTCTTTTGTTGTGAATCCCCAGCACCACTATTTGCTGATTAAGATCACACTACGTTCCTTTGATGCTGGGTTTTCGAGAACATACATATTCACCAAATCATTTACCAGTATGTCCATTTGACGCCTCAACTAAGCAAACTACTTCCCACTTTCTATTTTTCTTTGCCTTATATGTGACGGAGAGGAAAAAGTTTATCGTCCAGCTATTGCGTAAGCTCACCTTGTGTAATCACTCATCTGCTGTTTTAGTTATGTTACAGTTAGAAATACATTTTGTTTGTTTTATGATGGTGTCCTTTTTACAAGCTGTTTTAAAAACTAGGAAGACTGTTAATATGAAGTTACTGTGATTTAATTGTCATCAGATAATGATGGCCACATTGTGTGTGTCCTAAAAAGGGATATATGTTCCTTTTCTCACTGCCCCTACGCAATATTTAAATGTCCAAATGCGTAGATAACACACTAATTAGCCCTATTGGTAAGGGTTGGCATCCTTTACAGGAGCACACCACCACCATTATAACCTTCATTATTTTATTATATTTTATATTTTTAAATAGTTATGTAAAATCTCTTGAATAATTTATTGAACTGATGTCTGATCTGATATAATGCGCTCATCTGTACAATATTGCGTATTAGTAATATACTAACAGTTCGCAATGAATTTTATGTACTTTTATGCACTTTAAATGTTAAATAAAGTTAACATTGATTGATTGTCCTGTATTTATAAAATTTACCCTCCATTTTTCTAAGATGAAGTGGGATCATTTCATGTGGTGTTTTCACTGTTTTACTGTTTGATGTGTTGCACAAATATTTTAACATATTGCCAAATTGCCCTGTGCCAAGCTACCAGGGGGTGAGCAAAGGTTAATTTGGGGTTTGTTTTTGCCTTGTCCTAACTAGGATTGTAGTTGCTGTTTTACCAGGGATCACATCCCCAGTCAACCAGTAACGCAATTTGTAACATATATTATCCGTAATAGAGACGCCCATAGGTGGATCTGTTCACCTTTCATCAATACTAACAGTTGTATTACAAGTACTTTTTAAGACGAAGTAGGCAAGTAACACGGCAGCACAAATTCAAACTTCTAATTTTACTCAAGAACATCTTTCTTCTCAGTTTCAGAAGCCCCTACTATTGGAAAGTAGTTGTCCATTATAAAACATTGATTGTATAGCAAATAATGCATTTGTTAAAACCACCAATGGTGTTTAAAATGGACAATTGCATAATAAGGGAGGAAATATCCATTGCTATTGAGGAAAATTGTATTTGAAATCTGCAAAGAAAAAGGTTAACATAAAAGGAAAGAAAAATATAAGAAAACTACAGCAGTCAGGTTACAATGGATGACCTAAAGCTATGTTTTTCTTTGTCATACCAGTGGCTACCACAGTGAAAGCTACAGTTCACGTGACATGAGTGTATTCTGCATGTTTTATGGGTCACAGCACATGCACTGAGCCCTGGACGGTTGTGTCCTGCTCTGCAGTGTCTAAAAGACAACAAAATAATTTGACCACACTGAAATGGGAATTTTTTCTCAGCTGAGAAAAGCTCAACAATATTATTAGCAGTAGTGCACAAACCATCCACTTTTGGAATTTACCATCTAAAACCAAATAGGAAAAAACAAAAGACTGAGCTTACCTAAACGGTGTTTGTCAAAACACCTCATGCTTGACTGATCCTACAATGAATAATGCATCCATAATAACAAAGAAAACACAATCTTCATGTTCTACCGAACCTATAGCTTGCAAACCTGAACCAGTAGCAAGTTTAGTGGTCTAATATCAAACCCTTAGCTTATTGACTAAGATGTTATGATAAGGGGGAAAAATATAGACTGAGTAGAAGTACCTAGAACTTACAATTTGACCAAACCTAGTTTTACTGCAAACGCTTGCAGTTTTGTATTCAGTACATTGTTTCTCTGTGCTCATATCGCAAGGACACTGAATACATTGTGGTTCACTGAACATATTGTGGTTACTGGTTGAGGAGGATGGACACCCCAGTCAAGCACCAACCACAATCCTGGTCAAGGTGAACCACAAAAGACACTAAATTAATCAATGCTTAACCCTCTAGTAGCTTGGCACAAAACAGTCCTCCTTGACTTATAGGAAAAGTATAAAGTATTAATGCATCACACAAACAGTAAGTGAAAACCACACACACAGAAAAACCCCACACCAATTGAGAAACTGAGTACATTTTAATAAATAAAATGATACAAAAACTTTTAAAATTCATCAGAGAATGGGTAATAATCCATTTCAATTTTGTAGGTAGAAAAAGTGTTTAAAAGCACAAAGCACAAAGCAAAATCTGGTTCATCTGGTTGTGTTAGACCAGGAAAAAGTGACATGTTCAGGCCAATCACAATGGAGTGTGGGCCAGAAACAGGGATGATGTTAGTCCTGCTGAAAATGCTACTTTTTGCAAGTCTGGTGTGCAGTGTTTTATTCACAGTGGAGGAACCCACGAGGAGCAGGGAAAGCACTGCAGATGGTTGTTGCTGTAGCGCAAACAGACTATCTTTGCTAGAGCTTTGCATTGTTAGTCACGACGTGCTGTCGCTGCTGTAGTGTGAAGTGCAGATCTTGTGTTGCCATCACTGCTGGTGGTCGCTGTAGTTCAAAGAGTCGGGTTCACCGTAGCTTACCGTTGGCATTCATCCGGGGGACAGAGTCTTGACACAAATGTGCTTGTTCACGTTCGTGAAGGGCCCAAAACTTCATGATTTCAACTTGCTTCACAGGAGCAGCTCATCTGATGCTAGCCAAGGGTCCAGGGCCTGGATAGGCATCATTTGGGGATTAGAACTCAATCCAGCAGAAGCCAGCAGTGCTGAAGTCAGGCTGGCAGTTGCAATGAGGCCTCTGGATCTTTTTGTGTTCCTGTAGCTCAGATAGACGGTTGAATTGTGGAGAGATCTCTTTATTTCTCTTCCCTTTTCCCTCTTTCTATGTATGCTACATTCTGCAGTAAACATAGAAAAAGGAAAAAGCCTCTCAGGGTTGTTTTTGTGCAGGAAGGCGCATTGTACAACAATCCTACCTACAACATAGGCACCCTTGCACCATGGTATTGGATCTAGGCAACCAAAATGGCACCAGCGCTATAGAGAAGGACAGCAATGCACTGTATTGCCCTTACCCTGTGACAAAGGGCTGCACAGCAAGGTGACTTGCTGCTCTGCCCCGAGGCACAAATTCTTAAATATGCCCCAAAGTCCCCTTTATTTCAATGTCTGGGAGGAATATGAAAAAACACCAATAGCGGATACATTCATAGCCATGTGACCCAGGATACTAGCAGAGAGCTCAAACGGTTTTGGACAAGAAAATGCAAACTTTCTAAAAGTGGCATTTGCAGAATAGTGACTTAAAATCTAATTTTACCATTAAGGAGCATTTTAAATTAGTGTTCATTTGAGTGTAAACACCAGATCTCTTTCTGTTCCCAGTCAACAGTTATCACTTAATAAATAGAATCGGGTAAATTTAGACAATGGGAGAGATACGCGTAATGGTAATTGTTAGATTTGGGGGTCTCTAGTTGGCACAGGTAGGTACTTGTGACAAATAGGAACCCTTGACTCTAGTCAGGGTAAGGGGGTACACTCCTAAAATAACCCCTGCTCACCCCCGTGGTAGCTTGGCATGAGCAGACAAGCTTTGCTCAGAGACGGTTTGTAAAGCATTTGTGAACACATACAGTAATCAAGTGACAACACTACAGATGGACACCACACAAGTTGTATATTAAAAAAAAGTATTCTTTATATAGACTTATCACAAGACCAAAAACGACACAAATCCACAATACTATATTTAAAATGGTAGGTTTAGCTTAGTCCTCTTTAGTTCTTAAAATAAGTCAATGTACCTTTACATGCGACACAGAGGGCAATGAAAGTGTTGCAAAGATGGAAATGAGGCAAAGATCCGGTGCAGAGAAAACAAGACATCAAGTTCTTCCTGATGTGGCACGCTTCTCTGATGTTGAGAGAAGTCTTGACTCAATGTGTCAGCTGCAGCGGTGACACCCTTGTTCAGTGTTGCGACGACAGGGGCTTTGGCAGAAACACTCTTCTCCAACAATGTGAGACGCTTCCGCTCGATGCGACAACTGCAGCGGCGACACCCTTGTTCCGTGATGCGACGACAGCAGCTCTGATGGCGGCACGCCTCTCAGTGGATGCGAGGTGCTTTTCTTGATGCGGTGCGATGAGACAGCCACAATGGCGACATCCACGATGCGACGGCAGCGGCTACGACGGCGACACGCTTCTTCCTCTTGGCAAGATGCTTTTCTTGATGCGGTGCAATGCGACAGCTACAGTGGCGATATCCACGATGCGGCAGCAGCGGCTGCGACGGCGACATGCTTCTTCGGGTTGCGGGACGTTTCTTGACATGCAGTGCAATGCAACAGCTACAAAGGCGACGTCCACGATGCGATGGCAGTGGCTGTGATACGGTTCTCCGTCTTGAGTCGCACTTCCAGCTCCTTGAGACACGCAGTCCCTCACGCAGTCCCTCAGAAGGCCCAAAACAGCAGCAGGCACTACCAAAGACCTCTTGGGGAGTTGGGGGTTGAAGTCTGTTGTCCCTGAGACTTCAGCAGGAGGCAAGCTCTTCTTTCAAGCCCTTGGAGATCCTTAAAGGTTGAATAAAGCACACAAAATCCATTCTCCATTCTTTGGCAGTCAGGCTACCACTGCAGGCCAATACCCTAAGCAGCACTTCAGCTTAGGGATTGTCTCCCCTCAGTTTCATCAGGTTCCTCTCCTCAGCAAAGGCTTCTTCTTGTTGTCCAAAAGTGATCTACATCCTTGGGATCAGGGTCGCACAGGTCTCTGCAACACCGCTTGCATCCACACAAGGACGCGAGCGGAGCGGTGTTGCAGAGACCTGTGCGACGTAGACTTTGAACCTAACAATGACTTTGGGAAAAATGAGGCGATTTTTTTGAGATGACGTCACAACGCAGAATACCACAGCACTGAAAGTATTGGTACTTATATACTGGGAATGAACACATTTAAGGTTTAAAAAACGTCTGAATCAAATCTGGTAGTAACCTGTGTCCAACATTGGCAGGATCAATAGCGGCCGTCCTCAGGAAGTAGGCTCCCCAGGATAAACAAGCACATATCTAGAATACTGTCCTAGGTCCTGATTCCTTCGATTCTTGATTGAAGATTAAATAACAGAATTAGATTTTCCTGGACCAACAAGCACAGATTCGAAATACCGCCCTAGATCCTTAATGCCTTAGATGTTTTGCTGAAGATTAGAAAACAGAGCTTCCTGGGTGTAGAGAACAAGGTGCAATATATCGGACGGGTCCTGAAGAAGGTGGCTCCGATTTTCGTTGTATGCCACCGAAACGCGCTGACCAAGTCTTTTGTAAAATCCTACTGAATGTAGTAAACCTGTATTGGGCAATAGATGAAAATCTACCAAACGTGTAAACTTGTTCAGATAGATTGTTCTGTTATTTGAATGTGTATGAGGTATGAGTGAGTGGTTTGGTTGTGTCAGTTCTCTACCCAGGAATGAATGGATTTAGTGTAGATATTAATTTATGCATTGTAGATCGTTGATGAAAAGTTTGTATTTTTTTTATAAAGTTTTATGCTGAAAATGATAATATGGAAAAAAGTACTCATAAGGAAAAAAGTAATGAAATAAAAAAGAAAATGAGAAAGTAAAAAATGTCTGTGGTATTTGGTGTTGCCCATGTTGGAATTCAGTGTTGAATCTTTTGATAAAAGAGAGAGGTCACAAGGGAGCTTTTTCATAGTGTTGGCTACCTCAGACCTATTACACTATGCAAAGGCGCTCAAAGACGTTTGAGATAATGACATATCTCATAGGATTAGTTGGTTAAGCAAGGTAAAATGGTCTTTGGCGAACATGGGTATGAGTCATCTGTGGGAAGACCCAGCTGGTAATCTGTTCTCCCCAAAAACTGTCTTCAAGAAAGCATACTGGGATATGATCAAATGAAAAATTGTGCGGTCTATCAAGAATCTATCATTGACTAGAACCTTTTTGGAACATAAGCCAGATCCCATGTATGAACATTTTTGGGACTTTATAACCAAGCACAATGACAGGAAACTATTTTACCAGTTTTGGGTAGGCACACTTCCGATTAAACGTTGCACTAAAAATTGGCATAACGCTCTTGATAGTAAATGCTTATATTGCCATGACGGAGAAGAGACAATACTACATATTTTATTTGTATGTCCAGCATATAAATTACCACGGAGCAAATGGTTAAAACCAATCTGTTCTAATATGGGCATCAGGTCATGTGCTATTGCTTTACATATATTAAAAACCAGCACACAGGAGTAAATTGTGATTGCTGTAGCAACATTTATAGGCCGGATGTGGAGACTTTGAACAGTGATCGCTCTTAACTCCATGGCTGCTAAGGCAATTCCCCTCCTGTGCTGGGAATTCGCTATTTATATTGTTTTATGACGAGCTGGGCTCGTCATCAGTGTATGAGGAGGCTACACCATGACGAGCCCAGCTCGTCATGAGTGTGGAAGGGGTTAATATAGTGTATGTTGTATTGCTACTGTTCAGTATTTCTGCTGACCGTCCAGGATTCTTGTAGATAGTGTAAATAATGTTTCATACTTTATTTAACTTGGTACTGGATGAATTGTAAAGTAATAGTGTACTACATTTTTTATAATCTGTTTTTAATGTTGATTAGGATTTTTTATTGTTTTTTAGAATGTCTTTTTTTGATATTTCTACAAGTCATATTGACATGATAGTGTTCATTGTTACGTGCTGATGTAGAATAATGTATTTGTTAAGACAATGTATATATTTTGTGTGTCTTTTATGATCAGCATGATTAAAATAAAGACTTAATTGAATTGAAGAAAAGTAGATGTTGTTACACATATTGTGATTTTTGTTATTTGATAAAAATCAGTTCAGTAGTTTCTGAGAAATTTAAGAAGAAAAGATAGTGCTATCTGTGTTTTACAATATTTCTCGGCAACATCATGAATAATCGTGGATGCGTGCGGCAACAGGAATGATGAGATTATCTAGCCGCAATCTGTACAGAAAGTTGCAGCTCGCATATTTCTTGATCAGGTCACAGTTCCCGGGGCTAAATATTTCTGTGAAGGTGTCAGGATGGAGGTACTCCGAATCCTAGTTTGAGAAATACGGGTGTTAGTGACAAAAGTTAAGTGTTCAAAATCAATTATTTTAATCATGTGGGAAATTTGCAAAGATGCTGTGGCCATCAGCATGGCCCTCGTATAATGCTGCGACTCATCGCGATTAACGACTTCACCACAACTTTCGGTGTCCCAGCAAACATGGGGAACACCAGGTAAAGTGGCTTTATTGAAACCTCATTACAGGGAGACACCTTTAAACAACATATTACTAAACAACTAGTGTCAAACATTGAATAAAACATGTCTATATATGTGTTTTAGAGTTTCTGAAATGCACACGCTATTTGCGATTAGCGATATCACCGCAACTTCCGGCGTCGCCGTGAAAATGGTAAACACTAAGTAAAAGGGGTTTTCTTGAGAAATCATTATAGACAGGCAATTTTAAGGAGGAGAGTACTAGGCAACCAGTGTCAAACATCAATTAAAATATGTCTACATATATGTTTTAGAGTTTCTAAAAAATGTGTGCTATTCGCACTTAGCAACATCACCACAATGTCTAATGTTGTACTGAAAACTGGAAACACAAAGTAAACATGGTTTTCTTGGAAAATCATTATAGACAATGTTAACGAGGAGATTAGTAAGCAACTAGAGTCAAACATCAATTAAAATATTAAATTAATATATGTGTTCAGAGTTTTTGAAAAAAGTGCGCACTTTGCAGTGGCATCGCGGGGATAGCGGAGACGTTGCAACCATAACATCTTTTTGAAAAAAAAAAACAAAGTTATAAATCCACTGAAATAAATAATAATTGATTCCTTTTTAACCCGTTTACTGCACCCGCAATTTTGCGGAAGTGCGGCACTTCCGCAAAACAGGTGGGGCCACGTCGGCCATTGGCCGACGGCAGCACCAGCACGGTAGCATGGAAGGAGTTAAAAGGCTTCTCCAGCGCTGGCCAAACACATATGTACCTTTAAGTGGTGCAAATTCTGTCAAATTAACCTGTCAAATTCTGACATTGTATGCGTACAAGCTCTTCGGGATCAGCACGATGCTCAGATTGGTCCACCCGTTAATACTTCCAATTCCACATACCATAAAGGTACAAAAGCTTCAAGTGATTGAGGGAGAGAGAGGATTGTGGGGAAAGGAACAGCAAAGAAGGAGACCTGTAAAGAAAAGATAAAGACAATTAAGGGTTCCACTCTTGCTGCTATTAGAAGATAACTTATATATATAGTTTTGCTATTAAATTTACCTATCATATGGGGTGATGCCTTATGGAATCAATGACTTTCCTTACGCACCACATTTAGACTCATATATCCTTCCTTGCTGATATGCAGAAAACTTCTGTAATACAAATGAATCACAAGTAAATAAAAAAATCCTCATTCAAACCTTTGTAGTACTAGTGTAAGGCAGGCCTTGTGCTACATAGCAATTCATGCGTACTATGGACACACTGTAAATCACATGTATGTTTGTCATAGATGAATATTCTCATCAAAAAACAAAAGGATGTCACTAAACATTAGATTCAGAAAATCCTTTCTTTCTTTGTAATGTGAAATATGCAACCAATGGACCAAAATCAGCAAAAAGCTAAAATCCTTTAGGTAAATGATAGTTACTCACAAAGTAAATGTTAGTCAACGTGTTTATTTATCTCCCAAGTTTAAATGTCACCAGCAAAAAACCACCCTTACAAAAATAAAAGAATCATTCTTGTATTTTAGGAGTTTTACGAAAAAAATCACTGTAATTCAGCAGCACAAGATCCTTAAAGTGCAAAATCAAATAGTAACTTATCTGTATTATGTCAGAAGCTCAACATGTTTTGCCAAACAGGATAACAAGTATGGCTTAACAGGTGTTCCTAGCAAGAGGCTTGTAGAGTGCAAAATATCATGAGACTTCCACAAAGAAGAAACAAATTCAAATAAAAAAAGCCCTCCTTGGGCTGCAGAAAATGAAAGCACGCCAGCTGCTGTTTGTCGAAGAACAACCAGAAAATCCTCCTGTGGTACTTTAACAGGAAACTTGGGAATTACAGAAAAGGTAGACCTCATTTAGCCACCAAAATCCACAGTTCCTTTTACTAGAAAACATAGAAATGCTGCCAAAACTGGCAACCATAAATTTGCACCTTTTCAGCTCCACTGAAGAGCAAAACTAACTTTACAGGTGGAAGGAATTGCGACGTCAGCTTAAGTGCAAGTACTCTATTTATGGTCACTCCCCCTCATGAATGATTGAGCTGTTTGCAATGCACCATGGGAGTTGTTGTGAACTTCAAATATGTCTATAGAGGAAATAACATTTTATGACCTTTTTTTTTGATTGTGTGTTTCTTGATCCTGCATATGAAACTTGAAGGCGCTTATGCAAGCCTTTGCCTGACTCTTTCCCCTTTACTATGAAACAAACACTTCTCCCTTCACTAGGCTTTGTAATGCTTTAAAGAATTCCATTTTCAATCAAAATATGTAATATTCACAAATTACTCTTTGTTAAAACCAGGAAATTATTTTTCTCTGTTCGGTGATCACAATCAATATCAGTGCATCTCTCTATAATGTATTTAACCATTACCAGCGCAGATCTACACCAACCGATTTATACCAGAGTGGCACACTGTGACATCAGTCTCACAATTTCAGCCTCCTTTACAATTTTCATAAGTGCTTTCTCTAAGCAGTTTACACAAAATAGATGCAAGCAATTTCAACCACTAACTCTGTCTGCTCTTGTAAAGAAATGTAAGATTATTCAAACACACGAGACAATTCAGAACAACACCTTCCGACCTATCCTAACATTCTCTTCAAGTAAAACCTCAATCAGCAGGATCTCACTCGGATTGATACAGTTCTTCCCTGTGCACTGGGATCAACTATATCAGCCACATCTCACATTCACCCAATATAAAGTTCCTATCTCAATAATGCTGTTGAAGAAGTATCACAACCAGCACCACAACACACGGGGCAACTACCCCCAGTGTCTTCAACACTGACAAATCCTGCCATCCATGTAGGTATGTACCCTGGGATCTTACAACCCCACTTTCACACATCAGCTTTATTGATCTCTGCAGAACACCACACTGCCACTGCAAACTACCCCAATCTAAGCCTAGCAAATGCAACGTGCAACCCTAATAATATTCACACTTCTTAACTGCTACAACCTTTTACGAACCACTGGACCTCCATCAATCTTTCGACCGAACAATGGGCTTTTTGTGTTTTGGATTGGGCTTGGGCAATTTCTGAACAGGACAGCTAACTCCCTCATATAAGTGGATAAATCATCCTTTGCTACCAAGGGGCATATGTAGGTAGGCATTTGCGAATAGCAAACGCATAAATTCTGCGAATGTATGCGTTTGCGAATGCAAATCCGTGAAATGGTATGTAAGAAAGTAAAGTTGCATGCAAAATAGCTAATCGCAAAATTGAGAAAAAACTGTTTTGCGAATAAACATGCGAAATCGCGAATCAGCGTATCAGTAATTGCGTAAATCGCAAATACCGTTACGCAAAAAGCGAATTTGCAAAATAATATGTAGGTAAAATTCGCAAATAGCGATTTTACGAAAATCGCTATTTTGCACTTCACAATTACCACCATCTCTGGTCAGGTGGTAACCAGGCGCAACCTACATTAAGTGGCCCATGTTGCATCTGTTGTTTCTCACAATGGCTGGGCTCTATGTTATAGCCAGGAGGCTGCGTATTCGTGAGGATGAAGAGAGAGGGAGAGGATTTACAGAGCACGCATCACCCTCTTCCAACGCACTGTGGAGGACATCCATGTGCACTACAGGCTGCATCCAGACAGTATTTTGGATTTGATAGAGGAGCTCACACCCATGCTTCAGCACCCCACACACAGGGCCCACACCATTCCCCCCCACATTCAGGTGTTGTGCTCACTGCACCTCCTATCGCCAGGGAGTTTCCTGGGGGTAAATGCCACAGTGGGAGGGGTGCCCCAGAGCACTCTCGCGTTTTTTCCATGCTTTCCTCAATGCCATGATGCAGAGGATGCATGTCCACATTACATTTCAGGAACTTCATCAGAAAAAAATTGATTATTAGCAAACTGCCCAATTTCCACATGTGATTGGCTGTGTAGATAGGACACATGTTGCACTCTCCCCCATCACACAATGAGTATGTTTTTAGAAACAGAAATTCCTACCATTCAATCAACCTCCAGGTAGTGTGCAACGCAAAAACATCTCATTACCGATATTGTCTCAAAATTCCCTGGAAGCACCCATGATTCCTTCATCTTCAGACACTGTGCCTTACACCGCAGACTAAGTAATGGAGAATTAGGAGAGCGATACCTGCTAGGTAATTTCATGGTACACACAAACATTAGTAGGAATTACGACAACTTGCAGCATCTCACTAAACATATTTTTCTTACTCCCATGTAGGAGACAGTGCTTATGCTGTGTGTGAGTTCATTCTCACTCCCTACCTCAATCCCCCCAATGCAGCAGAGCGAAGATACAACAATGCCCACAGATCCACAAGAGACACTATTGAGAGAACATTTGGGATACTCAAGAGCCGTTTTCAATGCATCCACAAGAGTGGAGGCACTCTTCAGTACAGTCATGAAACATGCTGCAAAATAGGGGTGGCCTGCGCTATACTCCACAACATTGCCATCAAGAAGGGCACCCGCGTGGAACTGACTGACTCCGACACATCAGATGAGGAGGGACAAGCCCCCAAACGGAGGCATGCAGGAGGAGCTGGGGCAGCTGCTAGGCGCATGCGACGTGATGACATCACACAAAATTACTTTTAGGTAAGAGAAAACACCACAATGATTAATGTTGTTTGCAAAAAAACAAAATGTATTTCCTTAAATGCAGGAATAGTAATGTCACACAATGTGAGTTTGACTCCAAAACTTGCACCTGTTCTTTTCCACACAATGCCAATATGTCTTTTACTGAAGTCCTCATGGGATGTGTTACTTCACAACATCCCATTGTGCATTATATTGCCTCATGTACGGCATGAACGTCTGTTCTGACTGGGTTTTTGTTCTATTTTTGAGTGAAGGTGAATTTAGCCTACTATCATTCTAATAGAGGGATTAGAGCCTTAGATTTGGCCTATTTACAAGATGCTTGATATAATTCCCTATTCTTTTCTCTATTATAGGGTCTATAAGCTTATGTAAGGGGATAGATTCCTTAGTATTGGTATTATTTCGTCCTTTTGTAAGGTTACTAGTATATTCCTGATAGAGTTATTCATCTTTATGCTTACTTCGGGCCTTGTAGGCCTCGAACAGGAGAGACTCCATCTTTCTTTCTGTCTCGGCTGCTTGAGATGCTTTTAGGTCAAATGTGATGTTTTAGTTATAAGGTGTTGTTCGCTTGGAGAGAACCGACTCGGGCTGGCCCTTATCGAAAGACTGTATTTTTCTTTGTGTCGAAGACACAAAATCAGGCCGGCCGGATGAGAACGTGTCCTTGGCACGGGGTGGTACAAGAATTTGGTGGGCGGCAGGTTACTGGCTGGAAATTTCCATGCATGAACAAGGTTCTATATTAGCGAAAGTACAGAGAGGAGGACAGGTCATTCAGTCAGTTAGTAGACGGCAGCTAGTCGTTAGCATTCTTGCAGTTAATCAACTTGAAGCAGACAGTCGCCATTTTGAAGTCTGAGAAGACCGAAGGCTGATAATCTCTCAGAAAGATTGAAGTTACTTTAGTTGGAGCAGCTGGTGAGCTTTGAAACTGAGATCAGAGCATGCAGAGTGAAGAAGTTAGCAGAGCGACCGAATACTAGAGCGGCAGTAACTCATTTATAAGATCGAAGTCAGAAGGTGAAGATAGTCCGTGACAGAGAGGAGAGAGGAGTAGTGCAGAACGACGAGAGTGAGACAGACGAAACAGAGAACAGGAGAGAGGTTCCAGTGACTTGGAGGGGAGCAGAGGAGACAGAGCATTGCGGTGCAGACGTGAATCCGTGACTTCAGGGGTGATCCTAAGATGAGCCAAAGCACAGACGAGAAGGGAACCCAGATGACAACTGAGTCCAGACTTCCTACTTATAAGGTGACGTCGACCCTTTCTTATTAGCGTGCACACACATATTCTAATTCTTTCCTTTGCTTTTCAGACTGTACGTTATATTGCAGTATTATATTGTTGTTATAATTTGCTATTGTGTAATAAAGGGACCCCAGTTCTTAGTGAACCACTGTGCAACTGTTATTATTATGATAGAACTAATCTTTCTTCTAGTCAGATGCTGTTATGTGGACGGATGCGTTTCCCGTCCGGGTAAGTGGTAACTGAGCAAGGGAACAGGGAGCGTCTAAATCAGAGAATAACCTTTGCATACCATGATTTGGCCATTCTTGTGTGAGAGGATTGAATTGTCTATCTATCACATAACCTATAATATTATACATGAGACATTCCCAGTAGATATTAGGTATATAGAGAAACTTCCCAACAGAGAGAGAGAGTTGAAGGTATTCATAGGACACTGATCGCCGTTGTGTAGCGGCATTATTGAGAGCACCGGGGGGATACGGTGTGTATCGTCACCTGATTGTGAAGGAAGCGTGAGCACCGGGAGGATACGGTGTGTATACCTATAGGATTGTGGCTTAAGAGAGAGAGAGAGAGCACCGGGGGGATACGGTGTATTCACACAGGATTGTGGCTTGTGTGTTTAAACACTGATTGTGGTCAGTGTGTAATGGTAAGTAATCAGAACTGCCCCTTCAATATGAGGAGGAGGGTAGCATAGTCTGGGCCTGAATTGCCGCAAGACTATAAGGTATGAGTGTGGTGTAGAATATGGAATTCCGTAGCAATTAGTGATTGTTTCTAGTAATCCCTATGGATTTGGTGATGTTTTTGATGATCTAAGCGTGTATATTGCAAATTCCCCATCCCCAGGTAGGTACCCAGGTACCGAGGTAAGTAGGTCCTGAGGAGGGAGGTGGTTACGTTTCGGCTGGGTTGGTGGTGTCTTGGTGAGCTGATTCTATTTGTTCTGAAAATCCGGTTTTTACATCTGGCGTCACGAACCGTTTATGTAAGCCTGTTAGCGCGGTGTTGTTTCTATCTTGTTCGTTTGTGCTTGGCACGTGCGGAGTACTTTTTGTATATTATTTGTTTATAGTTGTATATATCTTTTTCTTTTTTGGCACAATGTTTTTGAGAAGGTCTAAATCTACTTTTAAATTGCCTGTTGAAATTCCCGGATGGGAATCAACGCCTTATAAGGCATTGGCCCGTGAGTGGGCTTATTCTACTGGTTTGAGTGAAAATTGGAGTTCTTGTTTGGAACTGGCGGATCTGAATCATGTGATTGCTTGCTTACAGAAAGCGCGGATTGTGAAGGGTGATGAGCTTCCTATTTTGGGATGCAGAGGTTGGATTGTTTTATATGCGTAAGGGATTGTACATGAGAAATTTCTGAAATTACAGAAACAATATGCAGATATTGAAGAGAAGTTTGTTGAAGTGCAACATGCTCACACTCTTTTGAGATGTCAAAATACACTACTTGCCGACAAACTTGAGACTTATCAGACTATTGCTGAAAGAGCTGCTGTTCGTATTGCTAAATACAAATATAAGAATCGTCGTGGTCGAGTTTGCAAACGGAAAGTGCGTCTGGTCGTGGCGAAAGCCCGACTGGACTGGAATCCTGATGAATGGGACAGTAATATCTGGGACTCGAATGATTCTGGCTCCTCGGCTGAGGAGTCTGACAGACGTGAGTATTCTCGCACCGGACATGACTGTAAATCTAATACTTTTGACAACCTTGATGATTCCGACGACCATGGTCGGTGTTCTAAATCTGACGACATTTCTCAATCTAAATGTCCCTCTAAATCTGTTGATCGGGTTCCTTGTGCTCCTCGTACTGAGGTTTCTGTGCATCTGGTTTTTCGATGAAAGTTACAGCAGGCTCCTGGTAATCCTAAGGGTATTCCTTTTGATAGCTTAGAAGATTTCACGCAACAGGAAGTTAGTGACATTTTGGAACGATTTTGACAGCGGCCCGGTGAGGCCTTGCTTACGTGGATGGTGCGTCTCTATGAATTGGGTGCTGCTGGCATCATGTTGGATGGTGGAGTTGCTTTGAAATGTTGTTCTTTGAGTTCTGATTCTACTGTACAGGATAATTTCCGAAACTTTAACGGTGCTGGTCAAATTAGTTTGCTTTAATTAGCGACTGATGGTTGTAATCACAAATACCCTACTGAATCTGATTGGCCTCTGAATGACAAGCCATGGTATACTTTGCGAGATGCGGCACAAAGATTAAAGGAGGAGGTTATGAAAACTGCGATTTTTCTGAGTACTTCTGACAGATTGTTGGATGGTTTGTTGACATCTTCTGTGCGGAACCGCATTATCCGTTCTTCCCCTGTTGCATATAAACAAGTTATGATGACATTGTTGATCAATCAAACTGGTAACGCTTTGTCCTTGGTGCTTGAATCTGTACGTCAGCTTGGTGAATTGGGCGAATGGCTTAAGCCTGAAAGACAGTCCAGACCTGAGGGTCATACTGGTGGAAATTATCAGTTTTCTAGACGTGATATGTTTCTTGCCTTGTTGGCTGACGGTGTGAAGAGAGAAGAGATTGATGGTGAACCTAATAATCGCTTGTGGGCTATGTTTCGCAAGCGTGGTTTGGAGAGGAAGGAGGGTGCTAGACGTGTACGAAAGAATGATTGTGATCGTGAATATTCTGGTGACAGTGGAGATGACAGACGTCGTGATGATTCGGATCGGCATGATAGACGATGGAATGAGCGAGATGTGTCCCCTCGGCGAGAGAGAGAGAGGGGGAGAGAGGGAGAGAGGGAGAGAGAGAGAGGGGGAGAGATGAGCGTGTTGACAGCAGATACAGAGATGAAAAGGATCAGTCCCCCGAAATAAGGAGAAGAGAGGAACGACACAGGTTTTCTGAACGTAATTCTCAATACCATGTAGATGACAAAAATCTGTTTCGTGATGGGAAGGATATGAACAGGAAATTACATCATCCAGAAAATTTGAGAGTCTTTACCCTGATTTGTCTTGGTTGTCAGAACGCAATAAAAATGACTAGGAAATAGGTCAAGCTCCAGTACGCAGTTGGGCTCACAAAGACAATAGACCCTATGTAGATATTGAAATTTTTTGGAGACATCGTAACATACAGAGGGCCCGAGCATTGGTAGATACAGGAGCGGAGGCCACTTTAATTCATGGAAAATCAAAGAAATTCAAAGGACAATTTTTTACAATTACTGGTTTAGGTGGAAAGGAAACCCCCGCAGTACAAACAAATGTTGAGATGAAAATAGGTAGAATTCCCCGAAAAGAATATTCTGTTTTAGTTGTGCCACTCTTAGAATACATAATTGGAATTGATATCTTAAAAGGTATGACTTTACATTTAGATGATGGATGTTATCAATTTGGAAGTAGAGGTTATATATCATCCAGACCTGTACGAGTTGGCCGTTTGAGAATGCCTCCTATAAAAATTCCCCAGGCTACAAAAGTTATTTACCAAAAACAGTACCGTATTCCAGGTGGTCATGAAGAAATTAGTGCTACTATTCAGGACCTAGTGAATGCAGGAGTTATACCTCGGGTTACTTCTGCTTGGAATAATCCTGTTTGGCCCGTGCGTAAAAGTGATAATTCTTGGCGTATGACTGTTGATTACCGCGAATTGAATAAACATACACCCCCTTTGACTGTTGCAGTACCAGACATTATGACCTTAATTGAAAGAATTCAGAAACATCCAGGAATGTGGTATGCTTCCATTGACATTGATAATGCTTTCTTTTCGATTCCAATTGCCCCTGAGTGTCAGGAACAGTTCAGTTTTACATGGAATGGATGTCAAATGACGTTTAGAAGTCTTCCCTAAGGCTATGTACACAGTCCTACGATCTGTCACCGGCTGGTGGCGGAACATTCAGCTGAAATACCCATAAACCCACAGATACAGATGTGTCATTAAATTGACGACATTTTTATTCAAGGTGAAACACAGGATCAGGTTCAGATTCAGTAAGACCAGGTTATCAATCATTTACGAGAAAAAGGTTGGGAAATGAATCCCGACAAATTACAAGGTCCATCACAAAGTGTGAAATTTTTAGGCATCAATTGGCATAAAGGAAGCAGAGAAGTAATTCCACAGGTGAAACAGAAAATTCTTGATTTTGCTGTTCCCCGGAACAGAAAAGAAGCCCAGAGATTCATTGGTTTATTTGGTTTTTGGCGTTAACATATTCCACATTTAAGTCAGATATTAGCCCCTTTGTACAGAGTCACTAGCAAAAAGAATGCGTTTGAATGGAGTAAACCACAGCAAGATGCGTTTGATTTGGCGAAAGAAGCGATCCAATATGCTTTGGATCTGTGGCCTGTACGTGATGGTGATGTGGATCTGAATGTGTCTGTGCAAGGTCCTTATGCAAATTGGAGTTTGTGGCAAAAACAAGGCAGAAATAAAGTACCGTTAGGTTTCTGGACTAAAAATTTACCCGATGCTGGTGAGCGTTACACACCCTTTGAAAAACAGTTACTTGCATGTTATTGGGCCCTGGTGGATACCGAGCAATTGACTTTGGGACATGATGTGATGTTGAGACCTCAAATTCCTATTATGCAATGGGTTTTGAGTTTGCCGAAAACTCATCGAATTGGACATGCTCAAGAGGCGAGTGTGATTAAGTGGAAATGGTACATTCAAGACAGAGCACGTGTGGGACCGAAAGGTGTCGCGACGTTACATGAGCAAGTGGTGCTGGCGCCATCGAATGAGACCGAGAGTGATTGCTCCGTACCTATAGTACAGGAATCCCCTGTTAAGTGGGGTAAGCCATTTGATGATCTGTCCGCGGAGGACAGAAACCATGTGTGGTTTACGGATGGTTCAGTGAGGTACATAGGAGAGAAGAGGCATTGGAAGGCAGTGTCCTATAATCCTGTCACACAAAAATTGCTGAGTACAACTGGTGAAGGAAAAAGTAGTCAATTTGCTGAATTGTATGCTGTTTACCAAGTTTTAAAACAGGAACTACCTGGTACGTGTCACATTTTTACTGACTCCTGGTCCACTGCTAATGGATTGGCGGTCTGGTTACCAACATAACATGCTCGCAATTGGGAATTGCATTCTAAAGAACTTTGGGGTAAAGAATTATGGCAAGAAATTTGGTAATTGCTTCCGCAAAGTACTGTTACCATCTTTCATGTGGATGCCCATACACCAATAGACTCCCTTGACAAATTATTTCACAACATTGCAGATGAGAAATCTAAAATTGCTGAGGCAGTGGTGGACATGCAGAATTCTGATTTGGCGGGATTGGCGAAATGGGCCCATCAGAAAGCAGGACATTCTGGAGAAAGAGCCACTAGCAGGTGGGCTGCTGACCGAAGAATTTATATTCCTCTAAATTTAATCAAAGATACTATAATGCATAGTCCTATCTGTCAACATTCTAGACAACGAAAAGTACCCCAACTTGTTAGAGGACAATTACTTCGAGGTAAATTACCCGCTCAAATTTGGCAAATTGATTATATTGGTCCACTTCTTATGAGTAAAAATTGTCAATATATATGTACCATTGTGGACACTTATAGTGGCCTTTTAGTAGCTTTTCCCTGTAAACAAGCTACCCAAGTAAATATCATTAAAACATTGAAATTAATTATGCTGTATTATGGTGTCCCATTTCAAATACAATCTGACAATGCATCCCATTTCAAAGGAAGATTGGTACAGGAAATTTGTGTGGAAAACAACATTGAATGGGTGTTTCATATACCGTACTACCCACAGGCAACAGGCCTTGTGGAGAGAATGAATGGTTTGCTAAAAGATCAATTGCGTAAATTAACTGATAACAAATATAAAAATTGGAGAGATTATTTATTTCATGCACTGTTAATTTTGAATAATCGTTCATTTTTAAATGCTGATTCCCCATTAATGCGTTTATTTCCTCCAGCTGTTGATGCTAAACCGAACACAGTTAAAAATACTGTAATGTATTGGGAGATTTCCCCTGGAGCCCTGGCTCCATGCAGAGCAACCCCAGGTTCCGCAGGCTTAGACCTGCATGCCATGAATGACATTACTGTAAAAGGAAGAGATCGAGTTATCATTGAAACTGGCATTGGTGTCAGTATACCGACTGGAAGTTTTGGATTAATTACCCCAAGATCGGGCCTGGCCTTAAAAGGCATTCAAGTGCTTGGAGGTGTAATTGACAGTGATTATCAGGGAGAGATTAAGGTACTCCTGATGAATAGCAGTGATGTTGATTTAAAAATTCATAAGACTGACCGAATTGCTCAATTGCTAATAATGCCTGTTTTCAGTGGCGAGATTCAGAAAGGCACCGCCCCAACTCTATTAACTGTTCGAGGACAAAAAGGTTTTGGCTCCACTGATAATCCAGGAGCGAGAGTGTGGGTGCAGTCGCCTAACAATCCCCCTGAGCAAGCTGAAATTATTGCAACAGGTCATGATAAGACTGTACTTGTCATGAGACCAGGGAGAGATAGCTGGGAGGCTGTCCCAGCTAATAAATGTTACTTACGAGAATGAATAATGCCTGTATTTGATTTTATTTTCAGATCATTCTCTGCACTGCTGTTGCAGGATGTTCCGGCGTTGGACTCCTTTTGGCCTGCTACGTCGGGAGAGGAAGGAACCCCCAGACTTTGGTTGATTCAATAATCAGAGTACATCGTTCCTTTGCTGTGTGGGATTCATCATCTAACTTTTGGACAACCCTGGCACGGAGAGTGACAAACTCCCCACATTTCTGTTTGACACCGATGCGTTCGGTAACAGACATATTAGCAACCTGTTTGGTTGCCGTTCCAGCTTCTTTGAAGACCCTTGCCCATTTTTTCAATATATCAAATGCCCATCCTAACATTATTCTAGGTGACTTTGCAACTCATGAGTACTGTCCTTTATGTACTGTGCTGTTAGATCCAGTACCACCAATTCATTCTCAAATAACTACATATAATATCACACAGGGTGATCTATGTTTCTTCCTCACATGTGATCGAAGTGCTATAACTGAATGTGTTCATTTAAAATTGAAAGGTGCCACTTCATTTACAGATCATGAAAAAACGTTATGTTCCCGGAGATTACCAAAATCATGTACTTCAGTCAAGAACAATATGACCTGCAAAAGTCTTGTAGTTACCCCTAGCCACTATCGTACAATGCTATTACCTTCTGGATGGCTTTTCTCTTGTGGCAATACATCTTGGCCTTATATCCCTGCAAATATTACCGGAGGACCCTGTGCTATTACTAGATTAAGCTTGCTAATGTTTTTTTCACACCCTAATGCGAATTCCTGTATTGCCCGTGATGCTGTAATTTTGAATGACAATTGTGACTCTACACTATCTTAGTTTGGCTTTCTCTATTTTAGGTGTCCCTGCTCTGGCAGTACATAATGCTAAATCTATTGGGAAAATGGCCTGTTGGATGGTTAAATCCATCAATCACACTTCTATGATTCTATCTGACTTGCTATTAGAAGCCCAGGGTGAGCGTAGGGCAATTCTACAAAATAGAGGTTCTATAGATTACCTTTAACTTAAACATGGTCATGACTGTTCTGACTTTGAAGGTCTCTGTTGTTTCAATCTCTCAGACCACACTAGGTCGATTCAGGCTCACATTGACAAGCTCCATGATTTGACCAAAGAAGTTAGAAAACACATAGATCAGGGTTGGTTTGACTGGCTCTTTAATTGGTTACCAGATTTACATTCTTTACGACAGATATTAGGGGGTACCCTGCTTGCTATTTGTATTTTAATTGCTATTTGCTCTTTCATTCAGTGTATTCCTTCTTTACTTCAAACTTGCAGATGGTGAACTAGAAACAGATCTGTCAACTTTGTTTCATATTATTCTTTGACAGACGTTAGTTCCATTTAGCGACTAATTAGTAGCCTAAAGTCAAGGGTGAAATGTTCTGACCGGGTTTTGTTCTATTTTTGAGTGAAGGTGACTTTAGCCTACTATCACTCTAATAGAGGGATTAGAGCCTTAGATTTGGCCTATTTACAAGATGCTTGACATAATTCCCTATTCTTTTCTCTATTCTAGGGCCAATAAGCTTATGTTAGGGGATAGATTCCTTAGTATTGGTATTATTTCGTCCTTTTGTAAGGTTACTAGTATATTCCTGATAGAGTTATTCATCTCTATGCTTACTTCGGGCCTTGTAGGCCTCCAACGGGAGAGACTCCATCTTTCTTTCTGCCTTGGCCGCTTGAGATGCTTTTAGGTCAAATGTGATGTTTTAGTTATAAGGTGTTGTTCGCTTGGAGAGAACCGGCTCGGGCTGGCCCTTATCGAAAGACTGTATTATTCTTTGTGTCGAAGACACAACATCAGGCCGGCCAGCTGAGAACGTGTCCTTGGCACGGGGTGGTACAAGAATTTGGTGGGCGGCAGGTTACTGGCTGGAAATTTCCATGCATGAACAAGGTTCTGTATTAGAGAAATTTCTGAGAGGAGGACAGGTCATTCAGTCAGTTAGTAGAAGGCAGCTAGTCGTTAGCATTCTTGCAGTTAATCAACTTGAAGCAGACAGTCGCCATTTTGAAGTCCGAGAAGACCGAAGGATGATAATCTCTCAGAAAGATTGAAGTTACTTTAGTTGGAGCAGCTGGTGAGCTTTGATACTGAGATCAGAGCATGTAGAGTGAAGAAGTTAGCAGAGCGAACGAATACTAGAGCAGCAGTAACTGATTTATAAGATCGAAGTCGGAAGGTGAAGATAGTCCTTGACAGAGAGGAGAGAGGAGTAGTGCAGAACGACAAGAGTGAGACAGACGAAACAGAGAACAGGAGAGAGGTTCCAGTGACTTGGAGGGGAGCAGAGGAGACAGAGCATAGTGGTGAAGACGTGTATCCGTGACTGCAGGGGTGATCCTAAGATGAGCCAAGGCACAGACGAGTAGGGAACCCAGATGACAACTGAGTCCAGACTTCGTACTCATAAGGTGACGTCGACCCTTTCTTATTAGCATGCACACACATATTCTAATTCTTTCCTTTGCTTTTCAGGCTGTATGTTATATTGCAGTATTAAATTGTTGTTATAATTTGCTATTGTGTAATAAAGGGACCCCAGTTCTTAGTGAACCACTGTGCAACTGTTATTATTATGATAGAACTAATCTTTCTTCTAGTCAGATGCTGTTA
The DNA here is from genome assembly GCF_964263255.1 of Lissotriton vulgaris. NCBI lineage: Eukaryota > Metazoa > Chordata > Amphibia > Caudata > Salamandridae > Lissotriton > Lissotriton vulgaris. The sequence goes on along the minus strand of NC_141689.1, from coordinate 1,171,190,345 downwards.
TGTGGACGGATGCATTTCCCGTCCGGGTAAGTGGTAACTGAGCAAGGGAGCAGGGAGCGTCTAAATCAGAGAATAACCTTTGCATACCGTGATTTGGCCATTCTTGTGTGAGAGGATTGAACTGTCTATCTATCACATAACCTATAATATTATACATGAGACATTCCCAGTAGATATTAGGTATATAGAGAAACTTCCCAACAGAGAGAGAGAGTTGAAGGTATTCATAGGACAGTGATCGCCGTTGTGTAGCGGCATTATTGAGAGCACCGGGGGGATACGGTGTGTATCGTCACCTGATTGTGACGGAAGCGTGAGCACCGGGAGGATACGGTGTGTATACCTATAGGATTGTGGCTTGAGAGAGAGAGAGAGCACCGGGGGGGATACGGTGTGTATTCACACAGGATTGTGGATTGTGTGTTTGAACACTGATTGTGGTCAGTGTGTAATGGTAAGTAATCAGAACTGCCCCTTCACTATGAGGAGGAGGGTAGCATAGTCTGGGCCTGAGTTGCCGCAAGACTATAAGGTATGAGTGTGGTGTAGAATATGGAATTCCGTACCAATTAGTGATTGTTTCTAGTAATCCCTATGGATTTGGTGGTGTTTTTGATGATCTAAGCTTGTATATTGCAAATTCCCCATCCCCAGGTAGGTACCCAGGTACCGAGGTAAGTAGGTCCTGAGGAGGGAGGTGGTTACGTTTTGGCTGGGTTGGTGGTGTCTTGGTGAGCTGATTCTATTTGGTCCAAAAATCCGGTCGTTACATCGCCTTGATGTTGCACCGTCACCCTGGTCTGTGTTTTCAGTGCAGTGCTCCACACCTCTTCCCTGACGCCCACTCCTACGCCTTTCAGCTGGTATTGGTGGAGTTGATGTACTACGGCTCGATTGCCCATCTGTGTCAATGCTAGCTGGCATAACTATGCCCCCAGTTACAGCTGCACATAGCTGATCAAGAGAATGTGTGACCTGCACCAGGCTCCTAGAAACATCTTGACTGCAGTGTGTCATAGCATTTTGCATGCTGACTGTTCTCCTGCAAAGCATGGCTAATGATGAGGATTGTCGACTCACAGCCCGGGCAAATTGGTCTAGGTGTGATGTGAGTTGTTGTTGCTCCCTGCGCTGGGACTGGCTAGCAGCTCTGGTTTCATTCAAATGTGCCTCTGTTGTCGTAGCAATTCGCATGATGCCCACTCTCATCTCAGACATGTGCCTATTGTGCTGTCCCAGTTGTCGTTTAATTGACGCTATGCCTTTACTTTGCAGGCGCTGCACTTGAAGCATTTGTCCCTCCAGCCCTGCAAAAACAGACTCCGTAATTGTGGTGGTATTGCTGGTGTCCCTCCGTGCCCTCTGTGTGGCTCCACTGGCAGTCATGTTTGATGTAGTGGTTTGCATTGTGCCCTGAAAAGCCCTAGACGATACATCAGCCTGTGGCTCATATTCAGCAACTGTGGATCCTGAATTCATTTGAATTAATGCTGGGAAAGTTTTGCACCTTTTTGTTGGTATTGTAGGTGTGTCAGTAGTGGCACTCTTAATTCTCCAGCCCTACCTGATCTTCTGCTGAAGCGGACACTTCCACTGGTGCAATAGTGGCTTGGGTAGTTAGTGTATCTGTTAAAAAAAAAAGAACACACATGAGTTGTGTGTTTTGAAATTTTTATTTTTATGGAAGTATAAGGTTTATACTTATACTATTTACATGCCTGCTTGTATTTTTTGGGGTACTGTTCATTTTGTATTTGGAACTGTTGCCTACATGACCTTTGTCTGACTATCTGCCCCTCTGTACATGACATTTTACTACATTTCCCATAATGCTTCACTGGGTATTACTGTATTCATGGACCGGATTCCTATTTGTGCATGCAAGTTTTGGGGAATGAGTGGGATGGCAATGCATTGTGTGTTATAGGCATGCATCTTACCTTCATTTGTGTCTCTGGCTTCAGAGTTGTCCAAGTCAGCCACGCCCGTCACTGCCTCTAGCCTTAGTGTTGTCTCCACCAACTCCTCCATGGGAGTCAGATCTGGTGTTTTGGAGCTTCCACCTCCAGTTGTTTTGGCTTCTGCCAATCTCGTGGCAACCCTCTCCTTCGACCTCTGCCTCATGTCATACCACCTCTTCCGAAGGACGTCGGTGGTTCTGTGGGTAACACCAATGGCATTTACTTTGTCCTGGATTCCTCCCCAAATCTTCCTCTTCCTTGCTTCAGGCACACGGAGTGAGGCTTTGCCGAAAAGAAGATCATGGTGCTTCACCACCTCCTCTGTTAGGACCTCTAACTCCCTTTCAGAATATTTCTGGGCCCTTTTCCTGGGAACTTCTGCAGCCTGCTGCTCTCCACCTTCATTTTCAGCAGCTTTTGCATCCATTTTTGAAAGTTTGAGCTCTGATCAAGTAACACACACCCTCCACTCTGTCTCTCAGCCAGCAACTGACTCTAGGACAGGTGCAGGCAATTAGGTGCAGCATGCAGACTCACACTTCCTGGTTGTGATGTCATCATCCTGCACCTGAATTGCACTTTCCCGTTTTTTGCGATTCTTTAATAGCGAATTCGCTAATAAACAATTGCAATTCCAGTAATCGCAATAAAATTCTGCGAATTTTTGGGAATCGCTAAAAAATTAGCAGAATTTTACCTACATACGATTTTGCAAATCGGAAAGTGCGATTCCCGAAAAATCGCTTTTACCTATATATGGCCCCAAGTGTAACCCATGTGGCTATACAATCAGGGCCAAGAATCAGTAACTATAGTTAAGGAGGTTCATTATAAGTTAAAAATCCAGTTCAGGGAAACTAGGCTATAAAAATATAGAATTACAACAGGAAAGCCTATACTCTGGAAGAAATCGAAGTGGATCAATATTAGGCAAACAAAAAGTTCAAAAGAGTAATACAAGAATTTAATGTTCAGGGAAGAATCTTGTTTTTTCCTATCTATACATCAGTATAAATAAATCTCCTTAATCAGAGTCCAAACTAAGAGGACGGTTTTAAAATCCTAAAGAATGTATACAATCTGGGAAGTTCCATAAAGGAAATTTGAACAATTAAGCAGGAAGGTGTCAGCATTTCAGATGCTCAGTCAAGAGTCTTCTAGGGTCAGGGAATAGGTGTTAGCCTAAGCCACACTCACAATCAAAAGGAAGCATAGTAGTCTAAACCTCTCAGAGTCCATAGGAGAGTGAGAAAAAAGGTCAGGACAAGTCCTGGAAGTGTTCTGGGATCATATGAAAAACATCTGTAAGGGATCAACAAGAAGTCAGAAAGAAGTCTGAGCTCAGATGGTGTGAACACTAAGTTATAACACACAAGAGTCTCCTGGGCAACCCCCTCTGTATGCATCATCAGGGGTCCATTGTCCTCTTCTATTCTCACCTAGCAGATGGAAACATTTTCCAAATTGTTCACACTTTCACACTAAACATGGAAACAACATTGTCTTCTCACACAGGCTAGGTTGAAACATTGCTGAAAAGGCCTTTCAGTTAACGCTCTGGCTCTCCATGTCCTCTATGTTCTCCGGCTGTCCTTCTATCACTAGTCCAGTAATGTATCTATTCTAAAACAAACAATACATGCAAATACCTGCAAGATGTACCATGTTGGCAGAAATTTGACAGCAATATTTTTTGCAGGACAGCAAGCAGGCCAAGTAAGGACAACTTAAAGTATTAAAGCAATGGTGCACATTTATTATGCATGCACACATTTAAACACCAACAAATATAAATCTCTAGTTACCATAGATTCATATTGCATGTGGCATACATTAAAAGCCTAAAGGCATACGTAAACGCATGCCTAGGAACTACAATTTTAATGCAATTTATGAACCATTAGTTTTCATATTAAATAAAACTAATTTGTTTTTAACATAAATGAGACTTCATAATGTGAGGATGCTCTTCATTTATATCTGAATTGTAAATGTCAATTAATGTATTAAGGCACACAGAGGTGACAACTCTGACTCGCTAACCAATCTATCAATCCTCCGGGCTGAAGGACTAAAATACAAAAAGCACATCTTCAGAGAAAAAGCCTTTTTTTCTGATACCAATTTGACCGGTCTAGAAACAGACCCAAGGACATCTTAAACATCATCAGACATTAAACCTCCTCTCTCTTACAACACTCAATTATTACTTTACTAAGCGCAACAACGAATTTGCAACATTTTTCTCCGCTAAAACATCCAACATTGAAATCTCTCTTAAACCATCTACCTCCCCACCCAGTACCAAGGATGCAAACCCATGCTAAAAGAGTCACCCTACGTCTTACCACCAAAAGATGGCTGTCCCCCCTCAGCAACACTGATCAAAGACTTCAACCGCTTGCAATCATAAAATGATGCAACTTGGACAAAATTCAACCTTATCACTGAAGAAGAAGTCTGCGCAAGCTACTTGCTAGCATGAAGTTGACATTGCACATCTCCGACCTTCTCCCTGCAGTGATTGTCAAAAAACTTAGGCACATTATCTCCATGATATTGACCAAAATCGTTAACTCTTCCCTATTGAGCAGCTGCATGCTGACCCTCCCTCAAACTTGGACAAGTAACCCACCTGATCAAAAAAACTGACGCCGACCAAAACGACCTAAACAACTGCAGACTAATCCCTGTCTCTTCGCCAAAACCATTGAAAAAAATGTGTGCATTACATTTGGAGGCATTATAACTGGCATGTAGAGTACTCCTCTTCATTTTCAGCATGGACATTACACACTATCTTGAATTAAATTTTGGTAACACAGTCTAAACGATCATGTGACCCATGATACAGAAATTGTGTCAGCTGTCATAACATATCTAAAAATGGCTTGAGGGAGGCCATAAATTTGTATAGTCTAACCATTAGAGTATCTCACTAAAGGACTTGTGCAGCCCAAACTTCTAGTATCCTTCATGCAAAAGAAGATGTTTAGCATCAAACACCAATATGCATAACTACTCCTCTTAAAGTTAAATAAACGTAGGTAGTCCCGGAAAAATCACTTGGTTGACAAACTTCTGTGAACCGTAGCCGAAATTGGGATGGCCATCTTAAAACATTAGTTAAGTGACAGAACTGTAAACTCAGAAACTATCTAAGTCACCTGCTGTGGCTACAGAAAATGTATCATTATATTTTAGATTTTATGGGACCAAATATTATAATGGATCACTATCCTCATTCAAATTAGTGAGCATCTATGACTTTATATGTTCATGTAGATAGAGTTAGGTAAAAAATAGTTGCCATCTTGCTAAATAAAATGATCACTAATTGTAAATCAAAAAATAGTGGAATTTAAGACTACCAAGTATAAATCCAAAATTATTAACCACTAATAATCTGACTGAGTAATCAAGGATACAAGGAACGAAGGGTCACAAATTTAATAGAATCAAAACCAAAGTGAGTAACACATATGCTGTTCATCAAGTGCTTTCAAAATCACAGAAAGATGTAAAAGGGTTATTCCCATGTATAGAATTATTCTAAGAATGTATCAGAATATTATCATTATCAAGGAGTAATGGCACAAAAGGAGGTCACGTGCAGAAAATAAATACCTACATAATCCACTAATATACAGATGTCATACAACCAAGTAAATGGATATATTCATATTACATTAATGTTACTGTCATAAATGCAAACATGATACAGATGGTTGGCAAATGTCAAGGAAACATAATTCAACAAAAACTTAATCTTCTAGAAAATACTGTAGTTCATTATCAATATTCAATCCTCATTCAACAGATCTAAGTTTCATTATCCGTGTCATTTTATAGTGTCTGAGTTTGAATTCACGATTACCACTCTGAACATTTCTTCTTACATGGCCTATCTCTTGAAATCTAAAATTGTGTTGAAACATTGAGACACACATTCCAATGTATGCAAAACTATTGGTCAATTTAGATCATTCATTTTCAATGTTGTGAAGTAATGGTACTCCAACATACATTTTTGGGCAATGACAAATAATAAGACAGACTCCAAATCTAGTGTCAAAATTGATATATACTGGAATGGTAAGATCACTTGTATCATTGTAGTTAAAGCATACCTTTTTATCTAGTGCCCATCTGAATACACTAAAATGACCAAATTTGTGAAAGCCTTTATTACGGTCAGTTAACCAGTTCGTATGTATGACTGGTTGAGGATAACTAGAACTAATAATATTAGCCAAAGTACGACCTCTCCTAAATGTTATACAAGGTTTCAGGGTCTAAGATGGTTGAAGTGATTTGTCCAAGGTCAACAGATGCCAGTTTTTCCTAAGAATACTGTATAGTTTCTCTGAATCTGCTTGAAAACTGGCAACTAATGGTAGTTTGTCTGAGGCAACCCTCTTAACTTTCTGTGTGGGACTTAAAGTGGCCTTACGAAGCAGGCTACAAGCTCATAGTATAGCGGTGTCAATAACACTCTAATCATAACCTCTATTAATAAATCCTTGTTCAATATCCTGAAGATATTTAACAAATTATTCATCCTCAATACAGTTTCTGCTAGCCCATATCATTTCGCCATTTGGGATGGCATTAGTTTGTGTTTTGGGATAAAAGCTTGAGGCATGTAATAAGGCGTTGCACGAAGTCTCCTTTCTGTACAATTTACTGCAGATACAATTACCCTGAAGGTAAAATTCCACATCAAGGAAAACAATATGCTCCTAATTGTTCTTATATTTAAAGGACATGTTGCAATCATTAGTATTCACATAATCAAAAAATTCCTTCAGGAGCTTCAAAGTTCCTCTCCTGTCCCAATAGTGTCTATGGTCTATCCATTTAGCACCCTTGGCACCCCAGATCCACTCCGCCACCATTAAATAGGAAAACATTATTCTCAAGGATGAAACTAGTCATTTTAAAGTATTTTTCTGTACTTCAAATACACTATGGATTAGATATTGAGGAAGTGCCTTAGTGCAATAATGTCAATCTCATGTGTGATGTTTGATATAATGAGACCACATCCATGGTCACTAAAGTCATCCGAGCTTCCCAAATCCCATCATTTAATAAACTGAGAATATGATTTGTATTCTGAATATGTGATAGGAGATTCTTGACAAAGCATCTCAAAATATATCCACATAAAGTGAAAGTTGGTCCCCATATTTTCTTTTTTTTTTATTTATACCATTTTATGTAGCGCAAACTTGATACCGAAGGATATCAGAGCACTTTACAATTTGAGGCAAAGGTAATAAATCAGAACATTAGTCGATCTTTGATTATTAACATTTACAATCAGTATCACAAGTTGAGATGGTTTCCATGGTTTGTACAATCATAAGTAGGTTATCTCTTGGTGGATGGTAGAAGAGATGTAGGATACAAAGGGATCTTCCAGGTAATATCAGTCTCCCCATTGGAAATTGCTGTTTTCTTTCAGGCCTGGGTGTAGTTTGCAGAGTTTCGCTAGGTGGAACTCCTTGGAGTAACAAAAAACCTCAGCGGAGTTCCACAAGTGGCAGAGGGCACTGCAATCTGCCATTTGCGCTGACCTTCCTGCCGTTCCACTAGGAATTCCACCAGAGCGCCAGCTCACATTCGCTAACTTACCATTCACGAGCGGGCAAAAACTCTGCTGTATTATGTGTAGTGCAGTTTTCTACACTCCGCAAGCTGTGCGAAATACAGAAAACTCTGCAAAGTCCGCAAATGAAGCTGACTGCACTGCCCAGGACTAGTTTTTGAGCACCTTGGGGAGGAGTATAGGAAAGGAGAACGTTGGCGGGCAAGTCATAAAAAAAAGTATTCATCATCACTGAGTAATTCATAACTCCTCCATCTTTAAATTTGTCATTCTTCTTCTTGCTAAAGTCAGGTATAGGTTTAGTGTCAACTCTTGAATAATAGGTAATATTCCCAAGCTGAGAAAGAACCTCATTGCCATAATCAGTTTTGTTTGTTAGAACAATGGGCCCGATTATGATGGCAGATGGATTGAAGTCTGTCTGCCATTGTTTCCTATTTAGGGACCCCCGCCTACAAGGCGGCAGTCCCACATTAGGCATTACAAGGTCGCATCGCCTATTTTTCTGTATTGTGGTGTGTGCTGCTGGCTGCATCACACACTTCAAGACAAAAAGGGGTCACCGCACATATCCTTGCAATACATGGCAGGCACCATGCAGTGCTTGTCACATGATGGAGGGACATGTAGGGGGCAACAGAGGTACCCACCCCAATGATGACAGCCTAGGGCAATGGGAGGAGGGGGGCGGGGGCACTACGGGCCCCAATGTCCCTGTCTGCCAGCTTTTCCATGTCGGGTGAACCGCCATGGAACGGTTGGTGGGGAGGGATATTCTAATCCCTACGGCAGTGCCTGGTAGGCATTGCCACCAATGCAGGGATTGCAAGGCCCTTCACCGCATCGGTGGGCCCACCCGAGTTGTGGCATTTGGTGTGTATGACTGCCATCACACAGCCTGTCGGTGGTGGTCTTGCCACCATCGTAATGACCACCAATGTTCTCACCTTTCTTAGCTTCAAGTATAACAAGGTGTTATTATCCAGCAGTTGCTTCAAAGTAAACCGTTCAATATTGATAAGATTATCTCAAAACAAACCCTTCCTATTTGGTCTTGAGTTGCCAAATAATCTGTCTAAATCAAGATTGAAAGCCTTAAAAAACCAATCAATACCATTCTTAGACATAAGCTGGGTGTCCATTTTGATTTTGATTTGAGCCCACTGTCCATACTTAAGTATGTGCTAAATCCCAAGTCATTTAATAATCTGCTGATAGTAAAGAGGTGTTCCTCACAATCCTTAAGGGAAAGAAGAGTAGTGGTATCATAAAGATCTTGCATCATTATTTTACTCATTACAGGGCTCTCAGTCACAGGTTTGCCTTGTTGTGGGTGAAGGGTGAAGACTTTCTTCATTTCGATAATCGTACACATTTATATATGTATAATCTTTACTACAAGCAGATTACATTGTTCCACAATATAAAAGCCCATTCCACATTTTAGAACTGTATACATTTAAGGTGTCAAAGTAAAGTCAGCCAAGACATACACATTGTTTTTCTGATTTGTGTCTCCATGTGAATCCTTGATTAGGTTTTCTTCCATGAACAAGTCTGCATATGCTTTCTTTCTTCTTGTTGACCCCATTCCTCTGGTACTCCTTCTGGAGTATTTTTTATTCTGGCTCTTGTGTGATCAATTCCCTGTTTCCCATTCTTATATTAATAACCTGCTTTAAAACAGTGTCATCCCTACTCCGATAGGAGGTTCTCTTATCCACATCTTCATTCTCACTACTGGAAATGTTACTGGAGTGAGTTGAGCTCCCACTAACTACACCGGAATGCTGGCCACTAATGGTTCAATCATCTCTTTTAACCAGATGATCAAAACATTTAGATATGCAAATATTCTAACACTAGTGTAATCTATCTCATCTCTCTTGAGCTTTGAAGCTTTAAATTGTTTGATCTCATCCTGATATTTATTTAATATATTCTCAAGAATAGCACAATTCTTTTTTATGGGTTCAGGTAAATGTAATGTCTTAAACTCTTGATCTAATTCATCAATATTATGAAGAAATTTGCCAATGTTATTGTGTTTTCTGACTGCCTAGTGTGGTAATGCCCACCCAGTGTGTTCGCTCTTTCACCTATCTCTACTTAACGAGTTGCTTTCCTTGTAGCGCACTAGGCATGAGGAGGTGCCTGGCTCACGTCCTTGTTGGTGGCCATCTTAGGTCGGCCTTTCTGGCTGCTTTTTAATTGCCTTTATGTGTTTATTTTATTCCTCTTTTGTTTGTTCTTTATTTTAGCTCTGTTTCTTTTTCTCAGTACTCCAATCTGGGAGGGGACCCTTCCTGACTGGAGAGGAGTGCGGGGACTCCAGTTCCCGCTTTTGGTTTGCCACTGGGTTCATGGAACAATAGCCACGCCCTTTTGTAGGCTGGCTACATAGTTTTGACAGCTGCGCAGGAGGCTTGGTTCTGACTGCCTAGTGCGGTAATGCCCACCGAGTGTGGTCGTGCTTTCACCTACCTCTACCTCATGAGTTGCTATCCTTGTAGTGCATTAGGTGCCATCTAGGGTCCGGCCTTTCCGGCTGCTTTTTAATTTCTTTTATGTGGTTATTTAATCTGCTTTTTTTATTCTTTATTTTAGCTCTGTTTCTTTTTCCCAGTACTCCAATCTGGGAGCGGAGCCTCCCTGACTGGAGAGGAGCCCCAAGACAAGAGTTCCTGCTTTTGGTTGCCCACTGAGTTCTAGGAACAATAGGCACTCCCTTTTGGAAGCGGGCTATATTATCATATCAGCTGTTCGTTCGCGCAGTGGACGTGGCAATGGCGTGTGAAGGTGCACCAAAGGCAAGCCTGTCTGCGCTCGAATGCCCCTGGATGGCACCAGGGGCCAGAACCACTGTTTCTTTTGTTCCAGGGCCAATAAGCTACTCAAAAAAGGGAACTTCTGGTGTTAAACCTTCCCATGAAGGAAGCTTGCCGCCATTAACTTGATTCATCACTCAGTCTACAGCGGTGCAGTAGATGCAATTTTTCCTTTGTAGCATCTTCTATGAAGGCTCCTCAAGGTAAGGATGCTCTGCCCAGTTTAGACTCTAATCAAAGTCTGCTGCTAAAATGTTGCTTGCTGCCAAACTCAGGCATGAGATAGCAGATGTGATTGTGCTACATCAACCTGCTGCACTTTTCTTAGTCGAAACCTGGCTCACTTCTTCCTCCACCCCAGATATTCTTGATGAGTTTCCTTCTTGCTCTGCTATTTTAAGACTCATTCCGCCCTTGAGAATGGGTGGGGGCCTAGCAGGAATTTGTCAACATCATTTGCAATGTAATCTGATGGAGCTAGATATTGTTCACTTGGAGGCAGCTCTTTTTAACTTAATCCTTACAAACCATTTAACCACCTAACAGGTTTCTTAATATATCGACCACCAAGCTCAGCCACCAGTTTTGTTAATTCACTAATGGACATTATATCTGATTATGCTGTGCTCTATACACATTTTTTAAAAATAGGAGACCTCAATATCAATGTTGGAAAAGTCAACAGCCCTGTAGCTAGGCGCTTAATTGATGATCTTGGGTTGTTCTAGTTTAAGCAGCCGGTATTGATGCTCACACATGCTCATGGTCAAATTTTGGATCCAATTTTTACTAACTTGACTCTGATATCAGTGGGTCTGCAGATTCATATGGCTTGGTCAAATCATTTTCTGGTCCCCTTCCATATATCTGAACCTCCTCTGCCAACAGTACAATCCCATAAAAGGAGAGCACGTAAATAGTCCCTTATTCCACCACAAGCTTTCACAGCAGCCCTAAACAAGGAAAACTTATTTCTTAACTCATGCGTTCATACTGCTAATAGACAAATATTAGGCTGGATTGATCAGGCCCTGGATGCTTTAGCCCCCATGAAATCCATAACTAGAGGGTGCTCCAAACCATCGACAGTTTGTTTTACGGAGGCACTTCTAGTTAAGAAGGAAATTTGCAAGTAGCTGGAACGCATATGGCGGAAAGATTATGATGATCACAAGAAAACAATTTATGTAGATGCCCTGAAAGAATAGTGTAGAGACCTGAGGCACACATGTGCTAATTTCTATGCCCAAAAAATTGAGCAGTCAAAAAACTCCTCAAGGGAATCTTTTCAAAAAGTCAAATCCCTGACATCCTTGGAACAAACGACTATGTCAAACCCACCCACCACTGTGCTTTGGGATCAGATCGCTCTTTTTTTTTTCGAGAAGATAAATACCATCTATACCTCCTTTCCTAAGAATGCCAAGAACTTTCACATCCTCGCATCTGATTCATCATCCATTAACACTCCAGGAGGCTGGGACCTAATGCCTAATGTCCAAAGTAAAATGTGGATCTTCACTGGGTCCCGCCTCCTCTGACATATTAGAGTGAGGCAGGGAAGTTCTCATTAATTCGCTTAATTTACCTTTTGCGACTGGCAGATTCCTTCTGATTGGAAACACGCTATGGTGATTCCACCCTTGAAGAAACCAGCATTATATCCTTCAGTACCTGAGAATATGAGTCCCATATCATTGTTGACTTTCCTTGCAAAAAGTTGCTGAAATATTCCACAACCAATAGCTGATGAATTCTATGGAAGAGAAAGCACTTCTTCATGAGTCTCAATGTGGGTGCAGGCCACTCTTCAGCACAGAATTAACTCTCTTCTATTTGCATCAGAGTCACTGCGTTTTGCGGTGGACGAAGGCACGACAGCTGCACTAGTTATGTTTGACTTAAGTGCAGTATTGTATACAGTCAACCATGGACTGCTATTAGAAAGGCTACAGAACTCAGGGTGGGGGTCACTGTGTTGAGCTGGTTTGCGGACTTCTTGCAGGGTCGCACTTTTCAGGTCCTCCAACAGCCCGAACCTCGAAGATATGGACGCTGCAGCAGGGAGTGCCTCAGGGTTTGGCCCTGACTCTGACACTATTTCATTTATGCATGTGAGCTTTGGCCAAACTTATTGAGGGCAATGGTGTTCAGACAATATCTTACGCTGATGACACCCCACGGATTATAACGATGGCTCAGGAGAACAACAAAGCTGCGGACAAATTCAAACTCTGTCTGGTAGACCTGGCCAAATGAATGAAGGACAGTTGTTTGAGACTGAATGCAAATAGACATCCTGTTGGTAGGGAAGCAGCCATCCATCTGGTCCACTTTGTGGTGGCCAAACAAGCTAGGCCCTATGCTGATTCCTAAACCAAAGGTAAAACATCTAGGAATCTGGTTTAGTTCCACCCTATCGTTTGAAGATCAAATCTCAACCCCAGCTGGTACTTGCATTGGAAACCTGAAAATGATTCTGAAGATTTTGCGGCTACTACCAGACCCAGCTAAAAGAACAGTAGTTCAGGACACATCTGAGAGCGTAGGAGCGTAGGAGGTTGCTGCCTGTCCATCCGGTCCTGGAACCATCTGCTGTGTTTGTGCTGCAGTTGCCGCTGCCCCTCGCCACCCCTTCGCGGGTGCCGCTTCGCGGCGCTAGCTCTTGGGACAATCACCTGCAGGCGCTGGGCACTGGGAGGCGCGTGAAGGACCAACAAGACGGCGCTGTAGCAGGGACTCGCAAGTCCAGGAGTCCCTGCTTCCCCAGCGGACGCGCCCACCAACAGACACGCCCCCCGCCCGCAACGTGCCTACATTAAGCTCTGCCTGACGCTCAGCGGGACGCGAGCGGGACGCCGAGCGAAGCCCGAGCAAAGGGCGGGCAGTCTGTGGCAGTCAGGGGCTGAAAGAGGCTGGGCTGGGCCACGTCCCTTTTCTCTGCAACAGCAGTGTGCACAGACGGTCTGTGTGAGGCCCCTTGGTGTTCCCTACAATCATGTCTACCCGCTCTGGAAAACTTCTCAGGAGTGAAGGTGAAAGGGGAGTCATTGCCGGGAGCCCTGTGATTGGGACTATGGACCGCTTCATTACCAGGGTGGTGGCTGTAATAGAAAAGGAGATCGCTATGTCAGAGCGGCGCCTATCCGAGGTCTACCTCCCTTCCAGACGCTCATCCTTGGGGGCCGCTGCACAGGCGGTTACACCGGCTTGTGAGCGGGTTCAATCTGCCCCCCCTGCTGGTGTTTTGGGCGATTCTATAGACCCCCCTCAGCTGCTTGAAATAGGGCAAAATATAGACAGGTTGGAACATCTGGCCGCCCTTCTTCCTAGTGGTACTGAGGAAGAGGGTGGTCTTAGTATATCACCTCCACCTGTATCGCCTAAACCCCTAAATAAAGCCAATTGTCAGCCTCCATTGCCAAAATTGCCCACCCCCACCATAGTAATAACAGATGGGGTGCCAGATGGGGTGCCTTCTATCATTGAAACTGCCGAAACTAGGCAGGATAAGAGGACCACAAGTAAAAAGGCAGGGCATCGTAAAAAGGGTAGGCTGGTGAGACAGGCCGCACTTTACCAAAGAACAAGAAAGCCTTTTGGACTTGGTGTGAATAATGTAAGGGGCCTGACCGCAGAGAATAAAGCCGAGCCAGAAGGGGATGCTGTGATCTCCCCCAAGGGGCCACCCACTAATGATAACACCCTTAACGTCCCCAAGCTCACCGACCCTGTAACTATTGAAAACATCCTGGAGAGGGTAAATAGTCTCTTGATGCCCCTACTAATACAGGTTAAGGGCCTGGGGGCGAGAATAGATAAATTAGAGCAATCAACCCTCGACGGGTTCTACACACTCAAAACTACATTTAAACAATTATCCAGAGTGAGTGAAAACCAGGACACAGGCTTAAAGGGGAACGAGCACCCAAAAGTTTCCTTACCACCACAGAGAGACCCTAAGCCTCCAAAAAGCCTAAATAAGATTGACACAAATAGAGCCCAAACCCCTGCTCCCAAAACTTCTCCCCCACCCCAAGCAGAGCCGAAACCTAAGGGACCGCCAACGCACATAGAGGCTGCTATAACTAAGCCTAAACCACTTCCACAAAAGCAGCCCCAGACAGCCAGTGGTAAAGTGAAAGATTTTCAAACATCAGGCTCACGTGACAAAGCTCAAGGACTAGTAACAGGGAAAGTCTCCAGACCTGCCCCCCTACCTACAGCTCCAACTACCACCTCATTGGTCCCTAGAAATCCAATACGCCGGATCCCCCCAGTAAACCTCCCGCCAGACTGTCAACCTTTCGTTGCTGTTCTGGTAAATATTCCCCCACTAAAGCAAGGCCAGCTGGAAAATCATCAATCCCTTAAGAACAAGTGCATCCACTGGCTAAAGTCAAATAAGCCAATTCCGATGGGTGTGGACGGGATTATTCTAAGTGTCCGTAGGGTAGGCTGGGTAGGGCAGGGTAAAAAAACACAGGAGGGGGACTGCATAATAATAAATTTTCAAGACCCCAGAGTAGTATCCTCCATCTGCACTCCAATAAAAAACATGGGGGCTCCAGGGGTCAAAGTAGTAGACTTATCCTACTTCTACCCCAGGCAAATTGTTAGCTTGACTGGAGGAAGTCTAAGCTCCCCTTATTTTTTCCAAAGTTGGGAGACATGTTGGGCTGGGGCACCCGGGGGCACAGGGATGAACCCACCGTGGGTGCCAGGGTCCTACTGACTGGAGGAGGAAGACCCCAGGGTATGCACGATCGTAGCCTTAGATAAAGAATTTGTGAGTAGAGTAGATCCAATGGTAGTATCACCCTCTCAAATTGACTCTCCCATAATCGGAGATACTAGTGGGATGGCACCCTTAAAAGACATTCCGCAAGACCACTGCTCCCTCCAAGCATCCTCGATGAGGGCCACAGACAGTAGTATTCTCGCGACCAGTGACATTCCAGCTGTGACGGACCTAGCATTTAAGGTTTTCAGCTGGAATATCGCAGGGATCGCAAGAAAGTTGGCTCTCCCTGATTTTACTGCATGGGTTGATGAGCACTCCTTGTGTATCTTCCAAGAGACCTGGAGCTTAGTGCCGGTACACAGGGTGGGATTCTCTTCCTATTTTGTCCCCGCACTAACCTCAGAAACAGGGAGGGGGCGACCTTCGGGCGGCCTACTCATTTGGGTAGCAGCCTCCTTAGACTGCAGAGTAGAGGAGCTTCACACAGGTTGCCCGGACATCCAAAACATTATCTTAATAGACCAAAGGGGAAGACTGGTTTTAAATGTTTACAATGTTTATGCCAGAGGGACTAAGGGTGGGAGAAAGTCACCTGTAATATCTCTCCTTGAGACCCTCCTTAATAAAACCCCTTATAAGTTGCGTACACTAGTCGCGGGCGACATGAACTGTACGTTCGAGCCCCTGGGCTCGGACGTTGCCCTTGACCAAGATGAGGAGGACACTAGGTTGGGGATCCCTGTATTGGAAATCCCATCCATTAGGAGGTGGTCAGAAGTGGCGCTACAGTTATACTCCCTGAGCCTTGAATTAAATCTAAGGGCAGCCAACGGGAGGACAATTTCGGACAGGGGGGGTGCCCACACGTACAATAGACCAGGACACACCTCCAGGATAGATTACATACTACTAGATGTATATCTATGGAACCATGTGAGGGACATGCTGGTGGTCCCTACGACTGAAAGCGACCACAACCCACTTTCCTTAAGCATGGACCAGTGGTGGCGACCTGTAATAAAGGGTCATGATAATCTGGTAGTAGCTCCTCCCGACGAGTCTGAAGTTTCGCTCTGTGGAAGACGAATAAAATGGGCTAAACTGGTCCTCTCTGAGGCAAGGGTCGGAGAAATTTCATCCCTCTTAAACCATGCAGTGGCAACCCTGGGCTCCCCCCTAGAAGGGGTGGGTAGGGTGAGCGGACTTTTTGTCTCCCTAGTAGAGGCCTTGACAAATGTGTTTACCATCCAATCTAGTAAGTTGGGAAACAAGCAAAGTAAAAAACTAGATGATGGCTGGTATACTCAAACATGTAGGGTACACAAGGCAAGGCTTGTTGAGGCAGTAAAGCACAAATCCCACAGTGATATACAGGAGGCAAGGAAGACCTACAACAGATCCCTTAAAATTGCTAGGAGGGAGTGGGAAGATAAATTCTGGGAAGACCTGCTCCAAGCTAGCAAAAGTAGGGACTCAAGGGTTTTTTGGAACCTTGTAGGCTCACGGAATAGGCCCGAGGCAACTATGAGACCCTGTAACATCCCCCCACAAAGTTGGGCAAAACATTTTGGGGCCTTATATCTCCCGGCAGACGGGGAACTAAATGTTAGGATGAACTCCCCACTAGTATTCGAACCTCACGCCTATGATCTCTTTACCCCCTTAGAGATCGAAAAAGTAATAGGGTGGGTAGCCCCCCGTAAGGCAGCTGGTCCAGATGGCCTCCCGGGGGATCTTATGAAGGCATACCCAGTGGAGTGGGGAAGGGTTATTGCTGCTCTCCTTAATGACATCATGATGGGAGGGCCAGTGCCAGATTCGTGGAAAGGGGCGGTAGTGGTCCCGATTTACAAAAAAGGGTGTAGAGAAACCCCGGGGAACTACCGCCCAATAAGTCTGATAGACTCCACCCAAAAGATAGCAGGCAAAGCTATACTTGGGAGGATTCTTCATTGGGTGGAGGAGAATAAAATATTATCGGACTTTCAGGCAGGTTTTCGGGCAGGAATGGGGACAATAGAGCAGGTGTTCAGGTTGGCACTTCTGGGGTGGAAGGTGGTGGAGCTAGGCAAGGGCAGTCTATACTTGGCCTTTATAGACCTGAGGACTGCCTTTGACCTAGTCCCCCGGGAGGAGTTATGGAGGGTGCTTCATGAGCTGGGATTGCCCCCTTACATCCTGTCCCTCCTCATTAGCCTCCACGCCCATACCTTTGCACAGGTCCGCTGGGGTAAAAACGGAGAGCTCACTGAGAAAATACCGGTGTCCAGGGGCGTGAGGCAGGGATGCGTTCTGGCGCCCACCCTATTCTCACTATATGTGAATGGGGTGGTAGAACATCTCCAACTAGAACCAGCCTACGCCCCCTGTCTCGGAGGAGTGCGGATCCCCACCCTGCTTTTTGCGGATGACACGCTCTTGATCTCCAAGACTCCATAAGGCCTCCAGAAACTGCTAACCCGCTTCCAGGACTTTTGTGCTGCAAAGGGTCTAGTAATTAACGTGGACAAAACTAAGGGGCATATTATCAAGGGGGTTTATCTCCGCTTTTTTGGCTTTAAAAGCCAAGAAAGCGGAGATAAAATTATCTCCCTATTACCTAGCTGTCGCTAACACCAGTTAGCGATAGCTTTTAGGAGATAGCGACCATCTTGGGCCCCTCTTTGCATGTCAGTGATATTTATCACTAATGACATGCAAAGTGGGCGTGCCAAGATGTTAGCGACTGGAAACAGTCGCTAACATCGCTATCTACTATTACCAACTTTTGGAGATATTCGTGCTAAGCGTGAATATCTCCAAAAGCTAACACCTGCCCTGAGCAGTTCTTAGCCATGTTATCCAATGGGAGGTGGATAACATGGCTAAGAGCATTAGCTCGCTAATGCATGAATATCGCTGACTTTTCTGCGATATTCATGCATTTCGGCCGATTTTTATCGCTTAGGAGATACACCTTGATAATAGCAAGGTTCCTAAGCGATAAAAATCGCCGCAGCTCTGCGATAAAAACATCGCCGCTAAACCAACATAGCGATAATTATCGCTAGTTGTTGGTAATATGCCCTTAAGTACCTAGTCCTAAATCCCCCAAGGAAACTGGGCCGTCCACCTATGCTAAACTCTGTTGCCTTGGAGAAAGTATCCGAATTCGACTACCTTGGAATTCGGATAATGGATAGAATGTCCTGGGCACCCCACATCGATAAGATGGTCCTCAATCATAAGAGAGTAGGAGGAGCCCTCTTGAGGGAATTCCGGGCTTCACCTAGGAGATCGCTTACCCCAGTAATTGCCATCTACAAGGCTAAGGTAGTAACATCAGCCTTGTATGGGGCAGAACTGTGGGGCCATTGCCGTCTGGACGCCCTGGCCACAGTGGAGAGTAAGCTCCTAAAATCCATTATCGCCATCCCTCTGAGCACCCCAACTGTACCTGTGTTGTTGGATACAGGCTGCAAAAACATCAAAGAGCAAGCCCAGCTTCGCCCCCTCCTTTTATGGACACGAATTTGGAGGGGTGAAGAGCTAAAATCGTATGCTGATGGATTGGCGGAAATAATGAGCTTGGGCGGCTGGGCAAAAATAAAATGGCTGAGAGACACTAAAAAGCTTCTGGAGGAAATCGGACTGGGGGACTGTTGGTCATCACGTTCAGCTCCACCAAAAGAGGCCGTGAAGAGACTTTACTGGAAATGGGCTGCGGAGCAACTAGTTACAAACCCGGGCCATTGCAAGTCCACTGCTGCCTTTTTATTAGTAAAAGATGTTGTGGTATTTGAGCCTTACTTGGACTTTATTACCCTCCCTTTTGACCGAGCACTGTATTTTAAATTTAGAGTTGGCTCGCTCCCGCTTGGGGCCGTGGTATCAAACTGGAAATCAGCTGCTCACACGTCCCCAAACTGTGCTTGTTGTCCAAATAGGATAGAGACCATCGCGCATATCCTGTTTGAATGCCCGGACTATGCAAAGCCCAGGAGCTTCTGGCTTAAACCCTTTTGCCGAAACATGGGTACACGTAGCTACTTAGTAGCTTTGCGCATCCTATTTACGGACTCATCCCCTCCTATTGTGTGTGCCATAGCCAAATTTTTAAAACAGTTTTGGATTATTCGTTGCAAGAGATTGGCAGTAGCGATTTAATTCTTTTTTTAGCTAAATTATTCTGGGCATTTTATGTCCTTTTATCTTTTTTAAATGAGATTTATTACTGGTTTCTTAAAGTGAGGCTTTTTGTACAATTGTAAATGGCTGTATTGTATGTGCGCTTATAAGATATCTTGCATATCGAATAAAAGCTTATGATAATCAATGATAATCAGTAGTTCAGGCCATTGTGGTATCACAGATGAATCCCTGTAAAGTACTCAATTTGGGGGCCTCTAAGGGCAGGCTTCAAATGCTCCAGAGGGTACAAAATGTGACAGCGTAACTGCTTGGGAATATTCGAAGATGTGCACCGATGGGGCCATCCCTGGCAAAATTTCACTGGCTTACCATTGATGAGAGGATCTCCTTTAAAGCCATGTGCTTTGCACATAAATTCATCAACAAAAAAACCAAGAATATCTATCTTCTTTTATTAAACCTTACCTTCTGAGTTGGTCTTTGAGATCATCTGGAACGGGTTTGACCAGAGTTCCTAAGTTTCGCAGAACACGTCTTGGTGGCAGTTCCTTTAGGTTCTTGGCAGACACGCAGTTGTAACTGCTCCTGCTCAATCTTAGACTAAAACCTTCTGAAGACCTTTTTCGGAAACATCTAAGAACCTTGCTTTTTTAGAAATTACCTCATTCATTAACAATGCAGGGATGCCCAATACCAGAATGACAGTCTGAATTTAGTGTAGGGACACTCCTGATTGGAGTAACCAGGCACTTTACAATACTCTAACATAACATTTCAAATTCAAATTTCAAAGCTTTATTCGACATTTGTCATAAAAGCATCCTTCCTAACCCTATTGCAATAAATACTACAGCTAAAAATAGTTCTAAAACACATATTAAACATGACAGTCGAATATTATACATATTAAAAATACAAGAAAATTTCCCAATCTTCCTAGAAATTAATTTCTTTTAAAAACAATTCATACAATGAGATAATTAAATTATGGCAACCCTATTTCATGTTATGTTACATTTGACTTTAAAGTGCACGTGCGGATTGCCCATGCCCAAGCAAGAAATTTAGCTACAGCAACTACAAATGGTGTGGAACAATCGGATTCTAGTATTCTAAGGGCCGTCGATTGACTACGGGTGCCAATGTTTAAGCACACTGGCTTTAGCCATTTGCGCCTAGGGCTGTCATATAATGGGCAACAGAACAACAGGTGGGAAATGTGCTCTATTTGATCTTTACAATGATAGCAGTGTTCATCCCACATTGGAGACCAGTGTTTTTTAAAGGCATTCACTGGTAATGTTCCTATACGAAATTGAAAGTATAGTTTCCTATCATGTGGTCGTTCAATTATATCCCAATATGTTTCGCATGATGGATACATTTTAATATCATAAAAGCGAGTTGTCAGTTTTGATTGGGATCCTTTACAGAACATTGTTACATACACCATCTCCCAATATAGTTCTTTCAATTTTGCTTTCGAAGGAAAACTAGCCACATCATGATTGCCCCATAGATGATCCAGCTTTAACATTACAAGAAGCCCCCTTAGTTCTTTTAGCCATTCAATACAATGAAAACGATCACACTTGATGACATCCGCCAGAGCTGCAGCATAATGGCTTAGCTCTGGGGTCACCATCAAACGTCTCCAATACAAAAGTGGCCGTTGTCTAGCTATGTCCTCAATGTTTTTTCTGCCAAGATCCAGTTTCAGAGGAGTTGTGGGTGTACTTTGGGGGACCATAACAAGCCCTCGTAAAAATCTGTTTTCTGCGCGTCCCAACTCTCCAAGGTTTGAAAACCCCCATAATTCAGATCCATATAAGCAGGTGCCCAATACTTTCATATTGTATATTTCAAGTGCACATTTAACCGGCTTTGTTAGCGATGTTCGATGTTTTAAAGCAACTGCGCCTGCAAGCTGGTTAAACTTCAATATTGTCGTGTTAATGTGCGATTTCCACTTCATATTTCCCTGTAAGATGATGCCCAGGTAAGAAAAAGCATCCACTTTCTCTAAAGGGGTACCTTTATATTTTATTACACCTTTGAAAGAGGACTGATAGTTTAGGCACATGAATTTGGTTTTGGTGGTATTCAGTTCAAGGCCCCTACTATCAGAGAATTCACCAAAGGCATCAACCACTTTTTGGAGACCGCTCGGCGTGCGTGAAAGTAAAAGCGTGTCGTCCGCAAACATTAGAACTGGGACGTGGGAGCCTGCTATAATTGGGGCATCGCTTGGGGATTTCATTAGATGGTCAACAATTCCATTTATGTAAATCGAGAATAGTGTTGGCGCTAGAACGCACCCTTGCCTTACTCCTCGTTCTACTGGGAAAGGGTCTGTAACTTCTCCCTGCTTGCCCCATCTGATTTTAGCGAAATTATTTTCGTGGAGGCGAACTAGAAGAGTGAGGAGTTCCTGGCTTAATCCTACATCAGCCAGGGTCTGCCACAGTTTTTCTCTAGGGACTAGATCGAAAGCTGCTTTTAAATCCACAAAAACGGCATACAACGAACCCTTTTTAAATGTGACATTTCTCCAATAGATAGTTATGAAAACAAGGACTTGGTCAACACTACTAGTCAGTGGACGAAACCCTGCCTGGTAAGGAGACAGTATGTTCTTTTCATCGATCCATTGTTGCAACTTATTCTGGACTAAGCGCCCCATCAGTTTTTGTGCTGTATCTATAAGACTGATGGGTCTGTAGTTTTGGGCTAGTGTTTTATCTCCTTTTTTAAATATGGGGATGATTTCTGCTCCCTTCCATGAAACGGGCACTTCCCCTCCCATCGCCACAGCATTAGCCAGCATTTTAAAGTATGTACACCAGGAATTCCGGTCCGATAAAAATACGTCAGCCGGAATACCATCCATGCCTGGAGCTTTTCCACCCGCTATGCAATCCAATGCTTTGCTAACATCCTTCTCATTAAATATTTGGTGTTTAAAGAAGATGGATGGGGGGGTTGATCAGAAGTATGGGCTGGATTTTGGACATACTGTGGTTTGAAAAACTCAGTCCATTTATTTATGGCAACATTATTTTGTGGTTGGGCAGCTATCCCTCCCTTCTCCCATTTTACTATGGCCCAAAATCGCTTAGAATCCTTTGCTGCACAAGCCTCCTTCATTTCCTGCCAGCCTTCTTCATCCCAGCGTTTCCTGGCCTGTTTTTGGGTTTGTCTATAAATGTCTCTCGCCCTCCTAATTGCTATAGCATTGCCTGTTCTCAATTCCAAGCTCAGATTGAATCGTGCCACCCTACAGGTCTTATCATACCAGCCTTGCCTTGGTTGATCTTTTTTTACTTTACAGGGATCTACTGTTTTAGTGAAGAAGCTTTGTATTTTAGAAAAGAGGTTTTCATGGGCCTCCATCATGTAGTCTTGGAAGCTAAACTTCCCTTGATGGGACTTGATGTTATTTACTTCATCGACTACAAGTTTTTTGAGGACCTCTAGTTTTGCTGCGTCCTCTATTAGCATTCTCCATTTCAGGTGGCGTAGGTTATTCGAGCATGTAACATCTTGCGTCACCATTCCATTGTTATTGATGTGCACTATAGACTCATAATGGGAATAAAAGGTCAATCGCAAGGGGTTGTGATCACTTTCTAATCTTTCTTCTATAACCATATCTAGATTTTTACTCCAGATCCTTACGTCCAATAGTAAATAATCAATTCTACTAGCTGATCGGCCATTATCAAACGTATTATTCCCTTTTAAGTCAGAGGGCGAGCGCCCATTTACCGCTCTCAAGCCTCTAGCTAGTCAGAGACTTTTTAGCTGGATTGCCACTATACTCCACTTTTTAATGACCGGCAACTCCAACTGGGGTATTCCCCACTTGGCATCCTCCTCCTCAGACAAGATCCTATCCTCGTCACCCAAGGGCTCAAAGGTGGCATTAAAATCCCCGCCCACTATTATGTGAGTTTTTGATGTTAACATTTCAATACTCTGCTCTAAAGTTGCTACAACCTCTGAGGATTTGCCACTGGCCACTCCCCTGGCATAAACATTAAACAGGATAAGATATTGACCATTTTCCCATCTAATATTGAGTGCCATAATATCATTAGATGGTATGGATAGTTGTTTTATAGTGCAGTTCAGAAACTGGCGAATCCAGATCAACAAGCCTCCAGAGGGACGTCCTAAATGATTTCTGGTTGCTGGGATGTGGAAGTTTAGATACCCCTGTCGAAAGGTTGGAGTCAGAGACCAGGTTTCTTTTAGCATAATGATATCATGTTGGTCAATGAAATCAACCCATTCCGGTGTAGTTGCCTTAGTTGCTATGCCTGCTATGTTCCAAGATACAAGGGACAGTAGTGTGGTTTCTTGTTGTTGCAATAGCTGGCCATTTACATCATTGTTTGCAGATGCTTTGCTTTCTGCTGTTGTTAATTTTCCCTCCATTATTGTAATCTTGGTCCCTTTCGCCTCTCTATTGCAGATAGGACCCTCTGTAACTATCTTTGGCTCTCCGGATACAAGGTTTTTACATTCCATGGGACCTAATTTCTGTTTGCCTATTTTCTGCTTGCTCAAGTGAGTACATATCATGTTTTCTACCCTTCCATTATTTTGCATCAACTGCCTTTTGGGAAAGACTAGTTCGCGGCTTGCGAGTCAATCGCATTCGTTTAAGTCGAATAAGCAGTTTTCCAGGTTTAGCCCCCAATCGCAAATGGGGCTACTCCTTGCCCTTCTATTTACAACTACTGACCACTTAGTCCTTAGTATACTTGGCTTTGCCACAAGACCTCTTCTGCTATAAAAGAAGTCCAACGTAAGTGGGATTATTTCTGCCGTTCTGCGTTGCGGGGGGAAAATATTAAGCAGAATGTCTGGTAATACCTCTGGGCCCTTTAGGTTTAATACCAGGCAATCTCCAGCGAATTTCTTTGCTTTTGTCCCTATCCACTTTACTCTTCTTGCAGTTAGCAAATCTTCTGACAGCTTTTCTTTGCCCCATGGAGATATTTGCATATTATTACTTAACCACTGCAAAGATTTATTTAATAGGGAGTCAGAAGTCTCAATCTGGTCTTTTTTCAGCGGTGGCACATTGGCAAGTACTAGAATCAGGGGTGAGGCTTCCACTATCAGCTCCACAGGGTTTGATCCTATATGAAGATCAGGTGTTAAAGCATTCCCTTGGGTTGTCGGAGGGTCTACAACTATGGGGTTGTTAAGATCATTACTAGATCTAGTAGCACCTATCTGAGTTGGGTCTGGTATAACTTCTACTTTTCTTGACATATTCGCTTGTTTTTCATCCATTTTACTTATGATCAAATTTGGTATTTCCCCCACGTTATCATTTGTTATTTTTAAAAGGGTCTCCAGTTTGTGTACTTTATCAGACAATTGGTCTATTTTAGATAGGAGAGGTTTAATTAATCGTGATATCTTAGATTCTAACATGCCCATAAACTTACTCGATATCAAGTCATCCCATCCTGTAATGCCATTCCCTTCCTCCCTTATTTCTTCTGTGACACTTTTATGTTTAATTTTAGGGGGGTTGCTGGTTTTTTCCTACTGGACCGTAAACCTGGTCTTTTGGGGGGAACCTTAGTGAACCCTTTCGCAGCTCCTGGAGCGGGGACTGGCGTTGGTGGAGTGATGCTCTCTTCACCTATCTCTAAGTCATTACAGGACATGTTTATCTCATCCCCCATTAATAGATCAGCATTTATATCTGGTTGTGGGGCAATGGGTGTTATAGAAACATTTAGTACTGAGCAATCATTATTTTCTTCAGTGTGTACATCTATTACATTCATTGCATCGGGATCCAGTTCAATCAAGCCTATCGTTTCTCTTTGTGCACACGGAGGAGAGTCGTTAAGCCCCAAAGAAGACCTCCGTTCACTATTTATTTTTGCCACCATATGCACTAGATAATTGTCCATAGTGTTGGCAGGGGTGATGGGAGTTTTCTGTTTCGACATATGGGAGGCAGACAATCCTACTGCAATGAGACAAGCTATGAGATTCTACCGGCAAGATAGTAAACTTAAAGTCTGTAGGCAGTCAATAGCAGCAGGGCGCAAAAGCGAATAACTCACAGTACTGGTGATGTTAAAGTCCTGGTCCAGTCCAGTCGTGGCCAGTCTTGGACTGTCTTAGACTGTCCGTCCTTTGTCCGGACTTCGTCCGGGCGTCCCGCGACGCGGAGGGCGCCGGCAATTTCAAGCGCCTCCAGGCGCGGTGACCCCAGTAATGTCTTCCGGGTCGCTGGGCAGTCTGGGATGTGTAGTTTCCCTCCGCTCGGCGGCCGCGAGGTGGACTCGAGCGGCGGCGGGAGGGAAACCAACTCCTTTGCAGTGCGTTACAAGGATCAGGCAGCTCTACGTGGCAGGTACAATATCCCCAGTCAAATGGCAGCAGGGCACCCGCTCCACCGAGGGCGCATAACATTTTCAATCAAAATATTCATAAGGTTTGTCAAGCTATTCATCAGCTCTTTCTCCCATCGTAACAATAAATCTTCAAGATCATCATAAGTGGGTCGAATTTGGCACCTCAGGACGCTTGGTATTCTGTTAAGCCTAAGATATTATTTCAATGTTGCAACATCCCACCACTTAGACATCTCTGCTCTCTTCAGCTTTTCTAAATGGAAAAATGTATATCTAAGACTGTATTTGCCTTTAGGATTATTATTTCCAAAGGCTTTACCTACTGTTATACCTGAGCTAAGGTTCCTAAATAGGTCCTCAGCTATCTTATTATACTCCATTCTAGTATTCATTAGGTCCTGCCACTATAGATCTATAGATAATCACACGGTGCAGCCAAAGCCTGAAATTCAAAGTAATCCACAAAGAACAGGCAACCAGGCCAAAGACCAGTGCACTCTCCAATAGAATAGGGAAGGCAGTAGAAAATGGTATCATAAACCAATGGCACTTTGAAGGGTCAACTAGCAAGCAACGCCGTATATAAACCCCCCCGTGTGGGGTCAGTCACTGTAAATAAAAGTACTGAGCACTCAAATTTTCAAAAGAGTCAAACATCCAATCCAAGGGGCATATATTGCTTGTCCACTTTAATCCAACTCTTCAAATCAAGCCAAAGAAAAAGTTCCTTTACATCCAATTGATACCACAGTGATACAACTTAGACAGCCAGCCAACATGTGTTTTGTCATCTGGCAAATTATGC
Source organism: Lissotriton vulgaris (assembly GCF_964263255.1). Classification (NCBI taxonomy): domain Eukaryota; kingdom Metazoa; phylum Chordata; class Amphibia; order Caudata; family Salamandridae; genus Lissotriton; species Lissotriton vulgaris. Next base: position 1,171,163,870 of record NC_141689.1, on the reverse strand, counting down.
CTCGACTTCTTCAGGGCTGAAAAGAGTAAATATATCAACATTATAATCTCAAACTGTTGCTACATATGGTCACCATCGCCCATCATTGATGCCATGTCCTTAGACTCTATGAAAGTGAAATTATTATATAAGTAAAAAGACTGGCGTGACATATCTGAGTTTAAGTGTGACAATCTCTTTTAGATAAAATAAACATTAACAATTGTAAACACACAAGTCGCCCTTTGGATAGGATGGCCCCTATAAGTGTAACATCTGCTTCAAGTACTCTGGGTAAGAGGGTCCCTTCCTCAGAGCCCCCTCATAACAACCCTTCAGTGCAGACAATATGGGAACCTGTGCCCAGGGGAATACCCATGGGAATATTCGAAAGGTGGGATATGGAGCTACCAAGGGCCTCATTTATGAGGCTGTGCGTCACTTTTACGCCGCCGGTGCGTCACTTTTTGTGATGCACCAGTGGCGTAAAAAATGCACCTTGTTGCACCATATTTACAAAGTGACGCATCTAGGTAGATGCGTCACTTTGTAAAACCCTGCGCCACATTATACCTGAGCCAGGTATAATGTATGCAAGGGGGGCATATTGACGCAAGGAAGGGTCGTAGAAGTGACGCCATGAAATCTACGAGATTTCACTGCGTCACTTTTAGGACGCCGTTGCATCAAAATCTTGCGCCTGCCTCACAGCAGGCGTAAGACTGACTCAGGCCCTTTCACATGGGGCTTACCCCATGTGAAAGGACGCATTGCTGGAGTTGCGTCACTTTTGTGACACACTCTAGCAATGCGTCACTTTTGCGCTTACAGATACGTCAGAAATACTGACGTATCTGTAACTCCTTGCGACATGATGCGTCATACATTAAATATGACGCATCAGGAATGTCGCAAGGAGTGCGCACTGAGAAGTGACGCATCGCTGCTTTCACGCAGCGATGCGTCATTTCTCATAAATGAGGCCCCAACTGTCTAAGATCACGCCTGTTGTATGGGGATAGATTTCTATGAGGAAAGACAAATGTTAATGCCCCAGTGCATGGTTTCCTAAGTGGGGGGTGCACTAAACATACCTACCTCCTGACTGTACACCATATACATCGATCCTGACAGGGATTCCCCATCTCCCCCCTGGTCACCAAGAAAGCTGTCAAAGCTTCATTAATAAATCAGTTCATTGGTTCAAAATATCATCATGGCAAGGTGGGTGAGCTGGTTAGGCTTCACAGCTAAGTCCATGGAAGAGGATTGTGTGGTGCTCAACTTCAATGTCTCCAGCTGTGTGTACCTTGCATTGAAACATCTTAAAGACACCCCTGGCGAACTGAACATGAACAAAAGAAGGGGGTTCCCCGTGGGTTACTAAACGATATAGGCAGGCCAAAGGGGGGAAAGACAACTGTAAATAGAACAAGAGAAGGCACCCTGCCTGGGGATATAATGGCCCTAGCTGGAGGGTCCCAAAGTTATATAAGAAGGGGTGATTAACCTGGGAGCTGACACCGCACACAACAAACAAAAGGCCAAATCAATTGGACTCAACAGAGCATATTTGGAATATATATATTTTTTTTATTATGTATATATTTTTTCTTTTTAGAATAAAGATATCAAAAAGGTATAAAAGGTGAACAATACTTTCATTCTACATGATACAGTAGAAACATAAAAGAAACAGATATTGATATGGGGACAATAGAGAAAAGGGAAATTATGCTACATTCAACCTACCCAGTATCAGCCATACTTCAAACACACTATCAGACTAACTTATATACATTCTCTCACTCTACCTTATATTCTATCATTCAGCTTTCATTCTTCCATTCATTCTTTCAATCCTGGCGTATGCAACACATAGATAATATGTTGCAAAGATCGGGGTGTTGTTCCAGGCAGATGACTTTTACTACGGGTCCTGATGTAATTAGGACAAAAAACCGTATTCCTGGAGACACAAGCCTAGCCCATGGCGAACTGATAAAGGCTCGACCTTTGGAATTTTTCTATCCGCCGCATCAGGTGAATATCTTGAGACAACAGTCCTCATGGATAAGCTTGAATATATATTACTCCTCACAGCCCTCTCCTTTTAGTCACCCAAACCGTTTCGATGCCCTCTCAGCACTTACTGATGTTGACTGACTACCTAAACAATCTGGACAGTCAGTGGAGAAGATAATAATGGGATTGCAACTTATCAACCTTGAAAGTGACTCACATGAAGCTCACTCCGTTAGCAAAGGGTCTGGAGGTCTAGCCGGCACTAGTCCACATATTTCTATAATTACTGATAATAATCTAGATGACTATGAAAACCCTTCATTTCCTTCTAACTCAACTTCTGATGGTAATCGCGTAGTGGAGAGGCCAGGTCTAGAATTACTGCCACTATATCCGCTATTAACCCAGTGGGTCTGGTGAACCAGGGACATCCCACCCTTTCCTTAAAATTATTTACTGGTACCTTGCAGGTATTCACAAAAAACTGACCAATAAGGTCTGGCTATAGTACATTAGGGATTTTGACATCATTTATTTCCAGGAAACTTGGTAGAGGGAGGACATTGTGCTGGACGGTTATTGTTCTTTTATGGTCCCTGCAATCCCTACGACGGCAGGAAGGGCTAAAGGACGGCTGGCGTTGTTGATTTTGGTAAGGAATGAATCCTTAAATGCACTTGATTCAGGTTCCTCACCCTGGTATCAATTAATTATGATTTCTAATTTAATGCCGGTACTGGTATTATAACAGTTTTTTCAAAATTCCTGGCGTGTTATTGAAGCCCTACTGCCTGAAATTACTAACATTTCCAGGAAGTGGCAGCCATTATGTATTCTTTGGGTTGGGGATATTAATTGCACTACCTATGCGTTTAGTGCCTAAAAATTCTGTGGTTTGCTGGACACAGGGGGTCAGCCCCAGCCACACTTTATCCACACACTGCAGGGAGAGGGTCTAAATTCTATTAACATTGAGCATGTTCTAAGCATTTTTAATAACTTGGCCTCTAGTTCCTTACCCGAGTGCCCCACATATGATGGAAGTGGTAGGGAAAGTTTGATTGATTATATGTTTATTTTAAAGAAGTTTTTGTTGCTTGTGAGAAACTTTGAGGTGGAACTCAATAATGCTAGTGACCATAACCCCCTCACAGCTTTGGTCGGTATGACAGCCCATGTAGGGAAAGGTGAAAGCCGCTTGTGCCACTATAATCCTAATAAAGGGTTAAGATTAACTTGGGGTAAAATAAATCCTGTGCAATTTGAAGTAGAAACTGTTATAGCTAATTATCAACCGATTATGAGTTGTGTACAAGAAGACTCTGCCCCGGAGGAGGTTATTCAGCAATTTGAGCTGATTTGTATAAATATAGATAAGAGATTAACTAGGCCCGTTCAGTGAAGGGTATTCCAGGAGGCACAGTGGTTTAACACCAAATGCTCAAGGGCTCAACAGAAACCTTAAGAGTGAGGCAAATATGTAAAACTACTGTTAGCCAGAGAAAAGATGAGTTGAGGAGATTGGCATGGGAAGACCTGGAGAGAGCCAGTTCCCTCAAAGATACCAAAAGCTTCTGGGATATAATTAATCGCCCTTTATTTACAGATGATGTGAGGAAGACGGATTCACTGATTTTGGAGTATGTCTCGGAATCTAACTTCTTGGCTATATTTAATCCGAACTGCTTCCAGTTAGAGGAGAATAGTGGGGATCTTCTCTTTGATCTAAGCATGGCCACCCAGTTAAGTTTATCCATCTCAGTACCTGAGTTTGGGGGGGCTCTAGCAAAGGGAATATGTATGAAAGCCCCAGGCACTGATGGGGTTCCACTTGATTTGTTCAAAAGGAACCCTAACCTTTGGGCACGTTTATTGACTAATGTCTTTAAAGCAGTGGTGATTGGCCCAATCCCAGCGACCTGGAAGGAGGCCACTGTGGTGCTTGTCTTTAAAAAGAGCAATAATACTTATTGACGCTTCAGCTAAGGTATTGGGGAGGGTCGTCCTTGGTCGATTGGAACCCTGGCCGACCACAACAGGGGTTAGGTCCAAAACCCAATATGGATTTAGGAGGGGGCTGGGTACCACAGATCAGTGTCTCATGTGTCCCTGGTTATTAGCAAGTTCATGAGGGCCAGGTTCTAGTCACCTGGCCTTAATGGACTTGTCTAGCGCTTTTGATACCGTTAATCAGGAAACATTGTGGGCAATAATGGGGAAAATGAATGTTGAGGAAGCACTCACCTCCCTCTTGCATAGGTTGCATACTCTGACCACTGTTGCCATAAGATATGGCCTCCAAGGGGAAACTACCAAAGTCGATTGTTTCCACTGAAGGTGTTCAGTAGGGGTGTATTTTAGATCCTTTTCTTGTCTTACTTAATACAAATGGCCTAGAGGCATTTTTACTAGACAAGGAAATAGATTTTCCACTAATTGGTGGCAATCCCTCCCCAGCGGACGACACAGTGCTAATGGCCTTGACAGCAAATATCCTCCAACATCTGCTCAATGCTTTTACAGGTTTTATGACGGAGTTTGACTTGAAAGAAAATTTTATTAAATCGTATATTATGGTGTGTGGCCCCAAACTCACCAAAACTAGAAACTTTGTTGTAAGGGGTAAAAGTATTAATAAATTGAATAATGGTAAATATTTAGGAAACTTTTTTAATAATATGATTAACTGGGAACCACTTATAACAGCAAGAGTGCAACACACAAGGACGGTTGTGGAGGGGTTATTCTGTTTTGCTTCCAAGCTAGGACACAGCTAGTCACATTTTATAAAGCTAAATGCTTTTCATTGGCAACTTTTGGTGCAGGGGTGTGTGGTCTCCATAAAAGCCGCCAATTACAGGTCTTGGAAAACAAGTTCATAAAAAGGCTATTGATGATCCTGAATAGTGCGCCCACACTCCTTTGTCACCGAGAGCTGGGGTTGAAATTTCAAGAGAACCGCATAGGCATTGCCCCCTTGCTCCTATGGGCAAAAATCTGGCTGCCTGATGAATTAACTTTTTCTAGGGATGTGATTAAAGACTGCATTAAACTAGACAACGCCCTATCGATCCCTTGGATTCTATTTGTGAGAGATACATTTTAAGAGATAGGCTTGGGACATTTTTACGATAATCCTGATGATATCTCCACAAATAAGACAGCCATTATTTCAGGCACATTATTTCAGGGCAAACATGTGCTATACAAAACAGAGGCGAATCATTTCCTATGCTTGCTCTCTGCCCAACAGCGATTTTATTTAACTTTTACTATGAATGTACAGACACAATGTCCTTTAACTACATTTAGTTTGTGCATTTTGCACTTTTTAGTGATATTCCCAAGACAATAAGGGTTGGTTGATAAACTTATGCCCTGCCAGTGTGATACTTTGGCACCTCAGAGCACCTTGCACTTTATTTTATTGTGCACCCTTTACAAAGAGCCAAGGGAAAATTTCTTAGCCCCACTTCTAAGGGAAAACCGGCCTTACACATACATTGAAGGTTTTAATCTGCTGTATTCATTGGCCAATTCTGCTACTTCCATTGCGGTCTCTAATCATATTAAAGTCGCAATGGCCATTAGGAAGCATTATGAGCTATAGAAGCTGACTAGGAACATTTACATTTTAGGTGTATAACTTTGATATCCTTGGAATTTTATGATCAGTGATACATCTTGCTGTGCTAGGTCATTTGTATTATGAATTATGTGTTTTTATCTGCCGGTTTCCTATGAACTTGTTCTTTTATTTATTTTTAATTACACTATTTTACAAATATGCTATTAAATCTTAAAACAGTGATGTGTGTTTGTCAGATGGTTATGGTGTGTTTGTCAGATTGTTGCAGTCTCTAATTATATTAAAGTCGCAATGGCCATTAGAAAGCATTATGAGCTATAGAAGCTGATTAGGAACATTTACATTTTAGGTGTATGATTTTGATATCCTTGGAATTTTATGATCAGTGATATATCTTGCTGTGCTAGGTCCTTTGTATTATGGATTATGTGTTTTTATCTGCCGGCTTCCTTTGAACTTGTTCTTTTATTTATTTTTAATGACACTATTTTACAAATATGCTATGAAATCTAAAACAGTGATGTGTGTTTGTCAGATCGTTATGGTCTTTGAACCTAATAAAGTTACTTTGATTGATTGAGACACAGAAAGGAAAAGTTCAAAAGAATTGACCAAAGAAAAAGGAGACATTGCAAAGATTATGGCTCCTGTGGAATAGACATTGTATGATGATTTAAGAAAGCTGTAAAATACGTACATAAGGACAGGGTTTGAGGGAGATGTAAAAAAGAAAGAACTACCAATACACCATTCTAGTTGTTCAATAAATTGTATTGAAAAAATTGAATTGCAGTAAATATTGATATACATAAAGCAAAACATTATTTTTTACAGTTGTGTAAAAAGTGTCCCAATTGAAAATCTGAACCTAAGTATTTAGAATAACATAAGTGAAAAAACGTGCAAGGCTTTAATAATTTGTTGTTCATAAAAGCGACCACTTTCTTTCATCAAATTATATAACATCTATACAATCATAGAGTGCTGCATTCAAAGGTTCGCTTTTCTTAGTTGTCGACGGCGTTTCGACTCTAGCATGGTTATAGGGTCTCTTCAGGGCCTATGATATGGAACATCTGATTTTAGAAACCGCTAGATGGTCGGTGAATTTGGTGAAAACCTTGTGTTAGTGAATTGAAAGTACTTACTAGGCAACCCAGCCGGGTTCCCTAGTGAGGGCCTGCGTCTAGCGATTCAGTGTGGGAGCACAATGGCTGTCTTCACGTTATGAGAAGCTATTCTTAGGTGTGCAAATATTTACATTCAAGTTCATAATTGGATTTAGTTGCGGCTGCTCAATGGTAGCAACCGTTTCTCCAAGGTGGTTTCTTTCACCGATGGTAGGGGAGAGGACTGGGTCTGCGTCTGTTAGCCTTCTCCTCAGTTTAATGCAACAAAATCTGATTATTTACTTGAATGTACCTCTTGGCTACCTGTTATTTGTGGATTGCTCTCTATATCATGTCGGTTGTGTCTTTACTGTATGATGCCTGTTAAAATCTGATCTATGTATTTGCTCATGGGTTCTGTCAAGTAGTTAATCCTGGAAACTGTGGGTCTCATGGGAGAATCCTCTCATGTGCCTCTTGCAGAGTTCTTAGCGGGCTGGTACTATAGGGTGTTCTTCATTTAGAAACTCAAATTCCTCTTGACAAATTAGTTCATCATCCTTAGCCTGTCTAATTACTCAAGCTACCTTCTTTTCTAATGCTTGCCACTCCCTCCTAGTTGGGCTCCTATAGTGCTCTCCTACATCCAAAATTGTTCTCATCCTCTTGTTTGTAGCCTACTGTGTCTAAGATGACTACACTACCATCTTTATCTCCCAGTTTAATACTGATTCCATCAAATGATTCTAGTTCCTTAAGGGCTGACCAATTTTTAGCTGAGAGGTTGTTGTCTTCTCTATATTTATTTCTGTTTTGGTCCTCAATCCCTTTATCAATCACACTCTCAAATACCTCAACCTCCTTTCCTACTATCTGTTTAAAGGGTGTCCATTTTTATGTAAGTTTAAGGCCAGCTTTATTGTCATAGGGGATAGATTATATCCATGAAGAATTTTCTCAACTGAATCTTTCTAAATAAATGCCTCATATGTTATTCTACTTCAAACATATGGTGCTATGGAGGCCCTGCCCAGTGGGCAGAACCGGAAGAAAGAAGAAAAGGGCAGCCGGACCCAACCTGGTACCGCGAAGACGCCAGCCACGGCCCAGGAGGGACGTGGCTAAACAAGGTACGGGGCCTCTTTGGCCTTCGCTGGGGCAGCGTAAATGGGGAGAATAGAGGAGGGGGTGAAGGGAGAGCAAAGCCTTAGCCCGTAACGGAGCCTGAGTATCACTTCTGCATAGCGCTCACAAAACACTGGTGAAGGTTACGGTGTACTTATTAAGTCCTCCCTCACTTTGTCACCCCCTGGCTTCCTGCGTCATTCCCTACGGTTCCAGAGCCCTTCTTAAGACCCGTTTTCTTTTCTTTCATGTTCGAGCCACCGACCAGACTTTGGGAGCAGAACAGGAACACTTCAGGGCCCAGAATACATTCAACTCCTCAAGGGAAGAAAGAATACCAGTCCTACAGTTCCCAGAAGTCCTCGTGTTAATCCTACAGTTCCCAGAATTCCTTGTGTTAAAGCCTACAGTTCCCAGAATTCCTTGTGTTAAGCCAGAATAAAAATACACTCCTTAAACTAAACTTCTCTGGTCCTGGTCTGCTTCGCCACCGTGCCACACGCATTAAAATCTACACATTTACCACAAAAACCTTCATCGGGCCCAGATCAGTGGTACGTTCCTCCATATCCACCTCAAGATCCTTACTGTCCTCTACACTGAGCAATGAAGCATGCCTACAAATTACTATTTCTGAAGCACAGCCTGACCCAAATTGATGGGTTGTGTGATTTTGAGGCTGGTTGAAGAGATGGTGGCTGTTCAACTTGCCTGATTTTTGCCCTATGAATGCCTTTAACGTGGCATTTTAAGAGAGTGCCCACTCATATGTGTATTTCTTTGTGTTTGTGTATGTTTCGTCCTGGAATAAAATGACAAAGTAGTGAAATACATTTCATTTTACCTACTTCATATACTGATTCGTTTTCAGGACTTTGGAGTCCCATCAACAACTTAATTTGCGGACTGAACCTGCTTCTCAATCCTAACTTGTGGAGTGGAGTAAGGCAGCCCCTTAGGGCATGGCAATTGTGATAACTTACAGTTGGACGGAGGTCGAGGCACTGAGGAAGAGCCATCTTACTGCACCAGCGCACTTTGTCACTTGCACACGAGGCTCCAGCCAGCCCCAGCCAGCTCCTCGCCGCACCCGCTCCGCGGGTGCCGCTTCGCTGTTGAGCCCCGGTGTGTGCAGCTTCGTGGGAGGTCAATCAAGGATCTTGGCGGCAAGGCGGTAAGGGGCGCGAGGCACCAGCGGGGCTGCGAGCGTGCAGGGACTTCATTTCCCAGAAGTCCCTGCGAGACCAAGGAAGAGCTTCCGGTCCGCTCTCCCTGCTGGCCCGCCCCCCGCCCACCAAAGTATTTTAAAAAGTGTTCCAGCAATCCCCATTCCGTGGGTAACTTACAGTTGGACGGAGGTCGAGGCACTGAGGAAGAGCCATCTTACTGCACCAGCGCACTTTGTCACTTGCACACGAGGCTCCCAGCCAGCTCCTCGCTGCACCCTCTCCGCGGGTGCCGCTTCGCTGGTGAGCCCCGGTGTGTGCAGCTTCGTGGGAGGTCAATCAAGGATCTTGGCGGCAAGGCGGTAAGGGGCGCGAGGCACCAGCGGGGCTGCGAGCGTGCAGGGACTTCATTTCCCAGAAGTCCCTGTGAGACCAAGGAAGAGCTTCCGGTCCGCTCTCCCTGCTGGCCCGCCCCCTGTCCTAATCGCCACCTACATAACGTAATCTCACTCCCGCAGCGCAGGACGCAGCCCGGGCTAAGACAGGGCAAAGACAGGGCCGTTTTAGGCCGTTAGAGGCAGTTAGAGACTGGGCTGGGCCACCCCGTTTCGATGTCCAAGTCGACCTCTAAACTAGAACCCAGCATGGCAACCCGCGAGTTTAGAGACAGAGCAGCCAAATCAAAATTAAAAAATGGCAACCTGGACGATTTCATCACCAGGACCCACACTGCTATTGACAACGAAATAACCAAGATGCAACATAGGGTGTCACTAGAACTTGAAGCTGCCAGAAGATTGTCAGTCGAGTTAACTGCCGCCAAAAAATCCTCTCTTGGCCCTATTGCCTGGGCGAAAACTCCAGAACGGCAGTTAGGCTCTACACCCACCCTGATCGTAACTAACGCCGATATTCACGCTACACAAGTAGTAAGTCCACCCTCCTCACAGGGGAAACCTTTACAAAATTCTATCTCCCCCCCAAATTCTCATCCGGGTGTGAATGTAGACCAAAAGAAGGGTTGTGACGAGGGCTTACTTTCGTCAGTTGAACCCACCCCTGCCCCACAAGAAAAAGATGGTAGCCTATCCAAAGCACAAAAGCATCCACACAACAAAAGGAAACGCAACCCTACCTCGGCATACTCAAGGAAAAAGGCCAAAGTGGCGAAGGCGCAGCTACCAACCAAGGTACTTCCCCCTGATAACTTGCCAACACTGCAATCCTCAACCCTAGTAACATGCAAAGAAAACATCTCCCCTCATACAGTAGTCATTCAAGAAAACAACGATCTTACCATAGAAAGCGACACTGCAGGAACCCCTTTATGTTCTATCAAAGGGAAGGATGTTGAATTTCTCACTATTGTTTGGGAAACATTAAAAAAACTACTCTCCCCAATAGAAAAGAGATTCACACATATAGAGACGCAGCTACTAGAAATAGAAAAAAGTATATTAAACCTGGCAACCATCACTATGCAGAATTCCAAATCTACATGCACAAATGGACCCTTGCCCCCAGCCACACACTCGGACCCTACCACCCAAGCAGTAGTGAATTCGCGGCCTCCCCCTAAGGCCAAGAAACCAGGATCTATTAACACACTTGCACCTGCTGCATGCTCTTCCCTTACCACTTCCAATGTTACATCTAAGGTCAAACCAACACCCAAACCCCGAACTAAGGTAGATGTCTACAATCCTCCCAGTGGGGTAATGCCATCCCCCTTAGCCGCACCCGCCCAAAGTACACCTGTCCCGACTGAACCACCCAATGTTAGGTACAATGGCCAGAGCACAAATCCTCCAACATCGCAGAGACCAAGTACCAGTTTTATACGATCAAGGGGATTTGTAGATCTTCCCCCTGAGGTAGCCCCTATGTCGTGGTGCTGACCGGGGTAACCGAACTGGTATACAATCAGCATGAAAACTTTGCTTCTCTCAAGAACAAGGTGATCCACTGGTTGGAAACCAATAAACCAATCCCCAACCACTTAAGGAGCAAAATCCTTATGGTACGGAGGGTACCTTGGGTAGGGACCACACAAAAGACTAACCCTGGAGACTGTGTGATAATCACCTTTGAGGACTCCAACACTGCTCATGCCATTTACTCATGGATTAACCATAGCTCAGTTGCAACAATAATAGCAAGACCACTCACCTTTTTTTACCCACCACGTCCCCCTTTAGCTCAGGGGGGGAACTGGAGCAGGATGCAGGCGAGGAAACACACTTGGGGAGCACAAAGTAACTGGTGGGCAGACACACCCGGAGGATGGAACGGGGTCCCGACTTCCAATAGATATGGTTGTCTTGAGTAGGTGGACTGACTTCCACATCCAGTAAACACTGCACCCCCCCACCCATCCTAACTAGCGACCGCACCCAGCCTTCGGGCAATGCACCAATAACCAGTACTTTAGACACACCTACGGTCGGCTCATCTCTCCCAGTAACACCAGCACACACAGTGTCAATTGATCCTAGACCAGGGGCAGACAGACAAATCAGATGCTCTCCCAAGGGTGAAACCGCTGACTCTAACCAGGGGCTGAATCTTAAACTCCCCATTTCACAGAGCCTTACACCAAACAGTGCTCTATTGCACACCGCCCCACCTAATCAGAGTGGGAAATCTGTAGCTCTAGGGCGCCCCGGAACATCAAACATCAGAAGCACAACAGAGGCTCACGGCACACTCTCCATTCTATCCTGGAATGTGGCTGGGTTAGCTAACAAATTAGATACCCCTGATTTGATAGACTTAGTAGAGGGCTATGACATCTGTCTCTTACAAGAGACTTGGGCTAGAGAACAACTTAGCCACCAGGGATTCGCGACCTTTAGTATTGAAGCGAAATGGGGGGGAAAAGGTCGCCCCTCAGGAGGCCTTTCGACCTGGGTGGGGTCCCACCTGGCCTGCAGGGCCACACCTATGGAAACTAACTCTTGTGACTTCCAATGTGTCTCCCTAGAATGGCCATGTGGAGAGAAACTTGCAGTGATTAACTTTTATTCGAGGCCAGTTGGGGTTGCTGCAACATCGGGCCCAGTGGAAGATCTAGCACATTTTCTAGATACACACAATTTTTCTTCCCCTATAATCATAGGTGGTGACTTTAACCAACAATTTGAACCACTCCCCGCCTATATGGAAGGTATATCGGCCGAGGAGGATGACCTCTGGGATATTCCTTCCTTGACAGATGTAGTCACCAAGACATGTTCCCCCCTCGCCATTCAGATAATGTCCCTCACACTCAGTCACTCTCTGAGGGCATGTAATGGCCGGATGGAGGGCGATATCCCGCCTAAAAACACCTTTAATAGGCTGGGCCACGAGTCAAGGATCGACTATATAATGGTATCAACCAGAGATTGGAAGAGGGCGAAAGATTTTAAAGTCATCACCAGATATGATAGTGACCACAATCTGCTCTCACTAAAGTTTGAGATCCCTTACCGTAAACTAGAGAAGGTAGATCCCAATGCACCATCCCAGTCCGACCTAGTGTTAACCAGCAATAGGCGCAGAATAAAATGGACCAAATTGCTGGAAAATCAAACTAATATTGAAAGACTCTATGCACTAACCGCACGTGCCCTGGAAAAAGTAGAGTGCTGCGTGAACTATCGGGCGAGCGAATCAGAGACTAACACCATGGTTAGCCTGGACTCTCAGGTACATCTGGCTGCACTCGGCAACATCCACTCGGAGCTATGTACCAATCTTGCAGATATATTGAACCCAGATGCCAGGCTTCGCAAGCCCAAAAAGAGAAGAGTGACCTGGTTCAACGCCTCTTGCAGGGAAGCAAAAACCCTCCTGCTGGAATCATTGAAAGCCCGAGAAACCCCAACCATAATCAGGGAGAAACGACTAGCCTACAAATCTGCCCTCCATACTGCAAAAATAGAATGGGACGAGGAGAACTGGTTAAAGATAACAGCCGCCCTCGCTTGTCAAGATTCACGGACCTTTTGGCAAATTGTCAGGCACGGCTCGTCTGAACCACTTGCAGCTGTCGAGGCTTGTATAGCACCATCTGTTTGGGAGGAACACTTTAAAAACTTATATCTCCCACATAGCAGTGACAATGGAAGCAGTGAACATGGTGGAGAGTCCCCCTACATCATAAACAAGCCAACTGAGATCGAGGGCTTCACTCTAGAAGAAATTACCCTGGCAATTTCCACCCTGTCTGCTGGTAAGGCGCCGGGCCTAGACAGGCTCCCAGGCGATCTTTACAAGCATGAACCTAATGTCTGGGCTCCCTATCTAGGGGTACTATTTAATTTTATCCTGAAGGGCTTGCCAATCCCTTCCACTTGGCCAGGGGCAGAAATTGTGCCAATTTTCAAAAAGGGGTCTCCCCTCCTTCCTGCAAACTATAGGCCTATAAGCCTAATCGACGTTTCCCAGAAACTCTTTTCCAAGCTTTTGCTAAACCGCCTACATGAGTGGATTAGGGACTTTAACATCTTGAGCCCCTTTCAAGCAGGCTTTAGGGAGAAGGTCTCCACAGTGGACCAGGTCTTTCGTCTGGCCATGATACATTGGAAAACAGTACTACTGGAGGGTGGCAGCCTCTACACGGTATTTGTGGACCTAAGGGCAGCGTTCGACCTGGTACCGAGGAACAAGCTGTGGGAGGTCCTCGATAATCTGGGGGTCCCTGAAGGTCTCTTGAAAATGATAATACGCCTCCACACTAGAAACTACGCTCAGGTTAGATGCGGTAGGATGGGAGAACTGTCTGAGAAGTTCCCCGTTGGCAGGGGGGTAAGGCAGGGTTGTGTGCTCGCACCAACCCTGTTTTGCCTCTACGTCAACGGGGTAATCGCCCACTTAGCAGGTGTAACCAACTCTGATGCACCGAAACTGGCCTCCGAGAGGGTATCAGCCATATTGTTCGCCGACGACACACTGCTCTTATCCAAGTCGGCAAAAGGCATCCAGTGCACCCTTGATGGCTTTGTGGACTTCTGTGAGACCCATGGATTAGAAATTAACGCCACAAAGACTAAATTCATGGTCTTCAATCCTCCACAGAAATTCCAATTCCGTCCAAGCATCTCACATATCAAGCTGGAAAGGGTAAATACCTTTGAATACCTGGGAATTGTCTTGAACGATAAATTTACCTGGAGCTCTCACCTGGAAAAAGCGGCACTGAAACTGACCCAGCAGTCGGGAGGCGTAATGAAGCTCGTGGCAAACAACAAATCCTCGGTTAGGCCGATTTGCCCCCCACTACAGATCTACAAATCCCAGGCCAAGGGGGCTGCCCTCTACGGATCAGAACTCTGGGGCCACGAAAATACATCTAAATTGTTGATGGTGGAAAACAGATTTATCAGTAACCTTGTAGGGTTACCACCGAGCACCCCCCTTGTCCCGTTGAGGATGGACCTTGGTTTACGACCGCTTAATGAGGAGCTGGCTCTACGCCCATTGGCCTTCTGGCGTAGATTATGGTCAACCCCTGAATTGGCCAGTTATAGGGAAGGACTACGGGAGATCCTAGCCACTCCTGGTGCCGGAAAAATTAAATGGCTCTACCACATTAAGCTTGAACTGGTGGCTGCAGGTCTCTCAAGTATGTGGTCTGACCCCCAGAACGTGTGCCACACCCACTCCAAAAAAGATCTAGCTAGGACTTACCGAGAATCTAAACTTTCACGGATTCTCAATCATCAAGATCCCGGGTCCCTGACAGCGTCCTTTTTCTCCCATAAGGTGAACTACAACATGGAACCCACTCTAGACAAAATTTATCCCAATGTACTGAGAAAATTATATCTTCAGTGGAGGCATGGCTCTCTTCCAATCAAAACTTTTACAACCAAATGGAACCATGATTCCAGCAGTACATGTCCTGCTTGTAGAAACACTGATGAAAGCGAGCTCCACATACTTTTTTTCTGTCCAGCTTACCATGGGATTCGTAGACACTGGATTCTCCCTCTATGCAGAAATTTGGGATTCAAGAAGTGCCTGCAGGCTTACAGAGTCCTAAAAACTGACTTGTCAGACCATATTGTATTTACAATGGCCAAGTACCAGGGCGCCCTTTGGTCCACCAGAAGGAAATGCCTCCAAATATAGACTGAAGATGGATCTGTTTTTATCATATGCAGGTTTCTTTCCAGTACTGTTTTTATGCATCTTTACATTTTATTGCACAAATCATTTAAATGTATTGTTTTATATGATTGTCTTTTATGGTAAATTTTTACCGAAATAAAGGTTTTTCAAGATTCAAGATAATAAGATTCTCATATTGCTTTTCATGTAATTGTATCATTTTGCAGTCTTTGGCATCCCTTTCTTCTGCAGCACTGTATCCTACATTGTCTATTATCAATACTCAGAACTTGTCCTTCCGACTAGAGCCACCGAAATGGGCAATCCATCCTATGGAGTACTTCATCTAAGAAAGTGTATAGCCTCAGTGGTGCAGTTCGTTAAAAGTTATTGAACAGTTAATACAAATATTTGAGCCTCAGTAATTTAGTACTTCTTGTAGACTTTAGTACATCAGGAAGTGATTTACAGTCCCGCAGGCAGCAGTAACAAAGCTGTAGAAGATAGTGGTGTGTTGCAAAACCCTCTGCAAGATGTAATGAGGGGCCTGAGTCTCCCATATCTCAGAGTTCTTGGGCTGAATAGGGCCTCCTTTAAAGGGTGGGGGACCCTGGAAAATTGGGGGGGGCTGTGCTACAGAGGATCTAGGGGCTTGTGCTGTGCCCCTGAAAGAGGGGAGCTGGTCATTTCTCTGGCCTTTTGGGAGTACACCTTAACGGATTCCATGTTCCAGTACAATACCTGTGAAAGGTGGGCCAAATGAACAGTGCAGTTGGTGGTGGGAGTAGCTGCTGGGCGTTGACGTGAGGAGGGGGAAGGTGGGGTCTAGTAATCTACGGATTATGGAGGATTACAGGGTAGTAAACATATAAATAAATAAATAATAAATTGCTGCGCGCACTGCATCCCCAAATGAGATGCAGTGCACGCAACAAAATTCGTTTTATTTATTTATATGTTTACATACCTGTATTCCTCCGTAATCCATGGATTACTACCCCCCATCCTGCCCCTCCCCCTCCCCACATCACCGCCCGGCAGCTACTCCCACCACCGACCGCTACTGCAAATGAATAAATTGCACCACAATTTATAACAGCTCCTGGAGTGTTGGGGTGTATTGGCTTCCCTTCACTCTTCTTTTACCCCTAAACAAATTGAGCTATTTTATGTGCAGTCTAAAGAGATGCTGGTTAATTATTATGTGCGTAAAGGCAACCAGAGAATAGGTGCAACAATAAAAGAGTACAGTGATGCTGGGGCTCCACCTTTTTCATCACTGAGAAAGTGCCACTGTTTACATGTCGAAAGATATTAATCATCTTTTAAGCTAACTCTAACAACTCATTGCAGAATAACTGACATTATTCTAAATAAGAGTGCCTTGAATGAATGATTATTTGGGCCCTGTTAATTATGTGTGTGCAGACACTCCCACTTCTTTACAAAGATGTCATGACACTCATGCAAATCGTAAACTGTGATGGTTTAGAAAATTAGTGCTTGCTGTGTCCATCTATACTAATATAATTAAGAGAGAGCCCAAACCTTTGAGGAGGGTAATCTCAGGAACCACAGCACCAATCACAACACCCAATACAGCATTGGAAAGGACAGTTGTAGCAGATGGACATAGGCTATACATCTGCCCACCATAAACATTAGAAACGTAAAAGAACCTTACTGGCAAAGTAGTCCCTTGTGGGCATGGGCGTTCTGCTCGGGGCGTTGTGCTGGGGGCGTGTGCATACAGCGATGGGGGCGGCATTCCGACATTAAAACGGCATTCCAAAAAACAAAGCCTTCACACTACTTCCTTGTGGGCGTGTGCGTTCTGCCGGGGGCATGGCCATACAGCGATGGGCAAGACATGTGCGCGTCATTCGTGGAAAAACAAGCATTCACGCTACTTCCTTGTGGGCGTGTGCGTTCTGCCGGGGACGCGGGCATACAGCGATGGGCAAGGCATTCGGGCGGCATTCGTGAAAAAATGGGCCGCAAATCCTGGATGGGTTCTGGAGCCGCAACACACCATAACATTTCGTTACGGTGCTCAAGCGGGGCTGAGTTTAGTCAGCGTACCAGCGGTGCTCAGGCGGGGGCGGAGAAGAGTCAGCGTACCAGCGGGGATAAAAAAAAAAACAGGCTACTCTTTCACACATGTGCAGCGTCACATGCACGCTCTCATTGACGGAACTCTCATGAGGCTGAGGAGAGTCAACGTAACAGCGGGGATACCCGGACAACGTTGGGACGGGCTGCTAGTTTTTTTTATAAATTAAATGTTGCAATTGAAATCAAACTATAAAAATGAGGCCATTCTCCAGACTCATTGTTAAATTTCACAAGTTGATGTTATAATGAATGCGATGACAAAACCGTGTCTAATTTTTAAGAGTTTTATAGTCTTACATTTTATTTTTCTTTATCTGCTCACCTGTTACTCAACTATGTTTTATTTACCCTACAGTGTTAACACAGTTAAATTGTGATCATTACAAGTTGCACCTCTTGAATAAACAGGTGACGGATTTGAGGAAATTTGGATGACTCAACAATGCAATTCAAATGGCACTGGTGCAATATTAAGCAACGTTAAACGATATTGTAATAAATCAGTTATTTATCACAATGGTCTTGGTACGTATGTATAACACCCATGAGCAACAAAACATAATTACAATAGTACATGGTTATTATATAGATGTGCCACCAAACTGATGGGATAAAAGATCAATCTATTATTGATTCAACTTTTCTTTAAAACCATCGTGTGAAAAATATAGAAATATCACAACATTAAAAAAACGGCAGTCACACCTGCAGACCGTCACACATTCATACGACAATATACCATAAATATATGATGGTTATGATCTTTTTATCAATCATATGTTTATCATTTGGGATACAATTCAGGAGATCTCATGAAGACTCAGCAAATATTTAAGCCACGGCGTCTGTCTTACATCGATCATGTTTTGTGACATTATGTTAATCTATAACATATATTGTTTAATTATGATTATGGATGAAATAGATCCCAAATGAGGGAATTATGATGTATCAAAAGATCATAATGATCATGTATTTATGGTACATTGTCTTATGAATATGTGACGGCATGCAGATGTGACTGTCGTTTTTTTATTTATGTGATATTTTTATATTTTTTATAAGATGGTTTTTAAGAAAGTTACATTGATAACAACGTAGCTTGATCTTTCATTCCATCAGTTTGCTGGGTCATCTATATAATAACCATGTACTATTGTGTTTATTATTTACTTGTTCTGGGGGGTTATATATACAATAGTGTTTTCCCTGCCCTAAAAACAGTTATTTTTTACAGGGGATCCATATTTGTGCAGTAAATGGTCTTGTTATGTCCACAAAGTTTCAGCAATGCTGTATTGTAAATGATTACCGAAAGTGTTGTTTTTATGTACTGCTTTATTTGCATTTTTTTTACTCAATTCGCAAGCAGCTTGTTGTATCAGCAGGAAATTTAGATAGACGTAAATAAACATCTGTCATCTTGCATTTCTGACTAGAGTGATGTTCAGTTTTTTTCACTGTGATGGCAGTACATCTGATTTCAAATCTAATTTTTCTCATTGATGTTCCAAGTCGATGTACTGTAAATGCATTTGGACCACGAGCCTGGTAAATCCTGTTAGAAATATCAATTGTCTTCAGTCATCCAGTTACAAGATGTGCTGAAGTAATTTCCTCTTATCATTTCATAAACGTTTGCATCAGCTCAAACCACACTTAAAGTCTACCAGTATGCATTCAGATTCCCCATTTGTTTTTATTTGAAAAAATACAGTTAACATTTCTCGACAGAGTTTGAATTCCTACCCTGAACGATTTTTTTCATTTAAAAGCTCGAACTGTACTGAAACAAAATTATTATAAAGAGGAACACATTTTTTCTCTGGAAAATATGTAATCTACTCAAAGTTATGTTAAGTTTCTTTGAAGGTCATCCGAGAGATTGAAGCAATTTAAAGCATTTTAATGTAATCCTTAACCAGAGGATTTTGACAACCATCTAGAGATATAAGGCGAGGATAGAGGGATGTTAATTAGCATAAAGCATTTTTCATATTTTACAAAAGGTATGGGTGAGCCAAAAATCATAGTGTAATTCCAGATGTTTCCCTAAAAAAGGTAAATCCTATCTACATGCTCAAAGGCTCTCTTACTTCTGAGTATAATTTAGAAAAGGGAACAGACATCATTTGAAGGAGTTTTTTGAATGTGAGGTGAAATGAACAAATGATCGTTTCATCACTAGACTTGCACGTGAAAAGCGAAAGGCGAAGGTGAATCTTTACCAATATGTGAACGTGTTCAGTGTGACACTTTCTGTGGTGGTTATGTATTGTGTTCTGAGATGAACGATTTGAGGACACTTCAGGAAATTTGGGGCTACCCAGATTGGGAGTCCTGCTGCAAGCAGGAGGGGGTCCTCTTTGTCAAACCTTCAGATCCCCAATCTCATTTCTAGGTGAAGTAGACATTAGGTTCGTGACAGCAGAGTCTCAGCTGGTTCTTCTGTTGGAAACCCATGACCTTGCAGCCCATTCACCACAGGGCCACCAGGCTAGGCATCAGAATGAACATCCTGTTGCAACAGGGCCTTCTGATGCTTATTTATCCTGCCTTGACTCTCATGAAAGTCATGGCAGTACTGTGAAGGAAAAAATAGCAATGACCCGAAGCTCAGTGAGAAAACTGTGGGCAAAACTGGATAGGTTAGCCGGTTAGCCAGTGTTCTGTGGGGTGGCGGTGATCGGGCCACTGTACCAATCATTGTACTGGATGATGGCCCACCTGGGTTTAAATGACCCCACTAATTGGGTGTAATCTTAATGAGAGACTCTGCATAGACCAGTATAACCTGTTTTCCTTTTTCTTTTCAAACTCCCTAGTAAATGAGACGCATCGGGACATTGGAGACAGAAGAAACAATGAAAAACTCTTCCTTCTTCCGATTTGAAACACACATCTCTGTAAGCTCTTCTCAGTAGGAATGCTACTATGGCACAAACAAGTTCTGCTGGATTTTGTCTGCTGGTGATTATTACTTACTTTTAAGTTTTGTGTTATCTTCTCGTTGAGGGGGGGATTAGGAGATCTGAGTCAACAAGATCTTTGTCACCATTGGGTAGGTGTCTAGGGAAGTGTTTAACACTAGGGGCACTCGTGTTATTCCTCTAGTATTTTGGAGAGGTAATGCTTTGTTATGATTTTTGCAGTTCAATCCCACATATGTTGGGCTAAAAGCAGAAGTACTGATTCTGGAGATAATTGCAGAAGTCCTTCCTGAGATGGCATCTACGTTACTTGCAGTAGATGATCATGTACATATTTTGGCTGAACAGAAATATGGAACAAAATTTCATCTCATGTTGCAACTTCTGTGCTCCTAAGATAATTTCCTGTTGAATCCTAAAAATCATGGTTAGGTCGACAGTGCTTGGTGAAGAAAAATGTGTGCACATTATGGCAAGTAATGAATGAATGATTGGTGCCCCACTATCACGATCGCGATCCGAAGGAACTACGATTCCCGGCACGCCCTGGGCCGGAAACTACCGTTCCCGTGATCCTTCGCGGTACTACGCAATAGCACAAGAACGCATTAAAGACAGTCGGCGGCTGATGGCGATGTCGGGAATTCTTCCAGAGTGTTTGTCACGGCGTTTTGGAGTCTTTGGAGTGTCTGGCGCAGTAAGGGTGCCTGGCACCACAGCGCTATACAGCGGGATCGCTGAGTTCTTTGTTTGGTGTTCGTTTCAGTCTACTCGGTAACGGCTGTTACCGTGAGTAGGTTTTGTGTCCGTTTGTGACTTTGGAATTGGCCCGGTTGGTATTGTCGGCCAACGGAGTTTACCCTGACAGGGTTTTGGGTGTGCAGGGTGCACATAAACTGTGGTGATCATTTTCCCTCCCATACTTTGCATTATACCCTTGAACCCATCTAAGAGGCATTATTTGGGCTAGTAATTGAACTGAATTACCAAGGGTCTTCACATGTTTCTTTTTCATTGAAATGGATATTACAAAAGGTGGCAGCGTGTATTTCATTGTGTATAGGTGCTAACTATTGTATTTACTTCTTCCACTTAACAGGGGTATACTAGAGGTGTATGGTTACACTCTTCCCCTGTGATGCACTGTTAGAGGTATACTTAGGTAGGTTCTTCTCTATGTGCTATATGTATAGAGAGACGCTGAAAAGTGTGAATCATTATTATAGTACTGTTACTTGCTTTTGTATTGTTATAGTTACACCGCAACAATTCCTACGCTACCAGATACCTCTACACATCTAGAAGAGTTATATTTTCCTTTACAGGTATAACACTTATAAGGTATTTGCATACCTACTGTCAGTTCAATCAATCAATCAAGGCATTTATATAGCACGCTACTCACCCAGAGGGTCTCAAGGCGCTTGGGGAGGGGGGGTCCGCTACTGCTCGAACAGCCAGGTCTTGAGCTGCTTCCTGAATGCGAGGTGGTCTTGGGTCAGGCGGAGGTGGGTCGGGAGGGAGTTACACGTCTTGGCGGCCAGGTAGGAGAAGGACCTTCCTCCTGTGGTGGCTCTTCGGATGCGGGGAACGGCGGCGAGGGCGTAGCTGGCCGATTGAAGCTGGTGTGTAGGAGTGTAGAAGTTGAGGCGGTTGTTGAGGTATCTTGGTCCTTGGTTGTGTAGGGCTTTGTGTGCGTGGGTGAGAAGTCAGAACGTGATTCTCTTGTTGACCAGGAGCCAGTGCAGGTCTCTCAGGTGTCCGGAGATGGGGCTGTGTCGGGGGATGTCCAGGATGAGTCTTGCTGAGGCGTTCTGGATCCGCTGGAGTCTCTTCTGGAGTTTGGCAGTGGTTCCGGCGTAGAGGGAGTTGCCGTAGTCCAGTCGGCTGGTGAAGAGGGCCTGGGTGACCGTCTTCCTGGTCTCGGTGGGGATCCACCGGAAGATCTTACGTAGCATGCGCAGGATGTTGAAGCATGATGAGGAGACGGCGTTGACTTGTCTGGTCATGGAGAGGGAGGAGTCCAGAATGAAGCCCAGGTTGCGTGCGTGGTCCGTTGGTTTGGGTGCGCTGCCCAGGGCAGGGGGCCACCAGGAGTTGTCCCAGGTGGAGGGCGAAGATCCCAGGATGAGGACTTCCGTCTTGTCTGAGTTCAGTTTCAGGCGGCTGTTCATCATCCACTCGGCTACGTCTTTCATCCCTTCATGTAGGTTGGCTCTGGCGGTGGCGGGGTCGTTGGTGAGGGAGAGGATCAGCTGGGTGTCGTCGGCGTAAGAGATGATGTTGAGGTTGTGTTGGTGTGCGATTGCCGCAAGGGGGCTCATGTAGACATTGAAGAGGGTGGGGCTGAGCGAGGAGTCTTGAGGAACGCCGCAGATGACTTCGGTGGCTTCTGATCTGAACGGAGGGAGGCGGACTCTCTGTGTCCTTCCGGCGAGGAAGGAGATGATCCATTCTAGTGCCTTCTCTTGGATTCCGACGTTGCTGAGTCGCTGCACTAGGGTGCGGTGGCAGACAGTGTTGAATGCAGCGGAGAGGTCCAGGAGGATGAGGGCCGCTGTTTCCCCGTTGTCGAGCAGGGCTCGGATGTTGTCCGTGGCTGCAATGAGGGCGGTCTTGGTGCTGTGGTTGGCCTGGAAGCCAAACTGCGAGAGGTCGAGGGATCCGTTCGTCTCAAGGAAGGCGGCCAGCTGCTTGTTGACGGTCTTCTCGATGACTTTGGCCGGAAACGGGAGGAGCGAGATGGGGCGGTAGTTTTTGAGTTCGGTGGGGTCCGCGGATGGTTTATTCAGTAGAGCGCTGAGTTCGGCGTGCTTCCAACTCTCCGGGAAGGTGGCGCTGTCAAAGGAGGTGTTGATGATGTCCCGCAGGTGAGGCGCAATGACAGCGTCAGCCTTGTTGAAGACGTGGTGAGGGCAGGGGTCGGTTGGAGATCCGGAGTGGATGGAGTTCATCGTGCGTAGGGTTTCTTCGGTATTGATCTGGGTCCAGGCTCGGAGGGTGGTAGTGGGGGGTGCAGGTGCGGTCGTGGGGTGCGTCGGCGGTGTGCTGAAGCTGTTGTGTATGTCCGCGATCTTGTTGTGGAAGTAGGAGGCGAGGGAGTTGCAGAGGTCTTGTGATGGGGTGATGTCGTTGTTTCCGGCGCTGGGGTTGGAGAGCTCTTTGACGATGTTAAAGAGTTCCTTGCTGTTGTCCAGTCATTCCTTGAATGCAGTTTTCTTGGTGGCGTGGATCAGTTGGTGGTGTTTTCGAGTGGCAAGCTTGAGGGTGGTCATATTGTCTGGTGTCGGGTCTCTGCGTCAGGCTCTCTTGAGGGCTCTGCAGTTCTTCTTGGAGCCCTTGAGTTCGTCGGTGAACCAAGGTGCGTTCTTACTGCCGGGTCTGCTAGGCGGGGTCCTCAGTGGGGCGAGGTCATCTGTGCAGTTGCTGATCCACTTTGTGAGGTTGTTGGCGGCCTGGATGGGGTTCGCTGAGCTGGCGGGGGGGTCCCGGCTCAGGGATGTGGCGAGCTGGTCGGCAGTAATCTTGTTCCAGCTTCTGCGTGCAATCTGTTGCAGTTCTGATTATTGTGAACATAGTCTTATGCGTGTTGTCTGTTTGTGTCTTACAGATCTCCTTCCCTGCTGTCCCCTTCCTTTCCTTCCCTGATTCTGGCATCTTTTTCCCCTCGCTTGATCCTCTCAATGCTCTGTGCCATTACGGCTATTCAAGCATTGACTCGATCTAGAGGTGGGCATACTATTCCACAAACCGATTCTGAGGACGTTAACTTAACATTTTTCCTGTAAACCTAAAGCATTCCCTACCAATCAGGCTAAGGTGGCCTTTCTGATCTCATATTTAGCGGGCAACGCTGCACAATGGGCTGTCCCGTTGGTTCATCGCAATAATCCTTTGTTGCACGATTGGGAAGCCTTCCAAACGTAATTTCTTAGAGTATTTGATAGAAGGGCTGATTCCTACACAGCAGATAGGGAATTGTTGGGATTACGGCAGGGTAAAGGTGACCTCTTTGTATACTTGAACGCCTTTAGGCGTTTAGTGGCAGAAACCACCTGGCCCGAGAACAAACAGGCGTCATTGTTTCATCAAGGGTTGAGTGACGAACGTAATGATGTCATAGCACAAATAGATCCTCAACCCACTACTTGTGATGGTTTGATTAACTTAGCCCTAAGGTTAGATCATCGACTGGGCGAGAGGAAAGGTGAAAACCATAAGAAACCAGTGGTTGAGACACATGTTACCAAGGAAGGGAATCAGGCCTCCTCTTCTGAACCTATGGAGATAGGAGCAGTGAGGACTGCTTTGACACCGGCTGAGAGAGAATTTAGGAGAAAACAAGGCCTTTGTTTATATTGTGGCAAAAAGGGCCATTATGTGAGAGAGTGCCCATCAAAGCCAAAAGCCAACCGTTTTTGAGGTAACAGAGTGGCTTCCGCTGATACAGAAAAGGTGACGGAAAACTGATTGACTCTGGGAAACAGGAAGGGGTTTCTTGGAGTCCTATGCATGTCCCTTCATTAAGTGGTGGAATGAATAGGGTAACAAATCATCTGTTTGTGTCCATTGTGTTACTGCTGGCTGGTGAATCTGTAGTCACTTCAGCTATGGTGGACTCAGGGGCAACTGGTATGTTCATTGATATACAGGAAGCCCAACACATGGGATTGATTCTAGTGCAGAAAGAGAGGCCTGAAGACGTGTATGCGGTGGATGGGAGGAAGCTTAGTATGGGTCCCATTAGCTATGACACAGAAGAAATTGAGGTGTTACTGGGGGACACACACTCGGAGTTTCTTGCATTTAGTGTTATCAGGGCTCCTCAATATGGTATAATCTTTGGCTTGCCTTGGCTGGAAAAACACAACCCGAGTATAAATTGGGACACCAGAACCGTTCATATGCGTTCAGAGTATTGCTTGAATCATTGTCATAAGGGAGCTATGAAACCCGCTCAAGCCTTGTCTGGTGGGTCTTGTATTGCCACAGCAGCTGAAAAATGTGTTCAACTTCCTGCGGTGTATCAGTCCTTTGGCAAAGTGTTTAATGAGGCACAGGCTGAGGAGCTCCCCCCCCATAGGCAGTATGACTGCCAGATCGATCTGGTCCCGGGAGCTGCAGTACCTTGTGGGCGGATTTATGCTCTCACGGAGCCTGATAACTTACACCTTTGTGAGTACTTGGACAAACTATTGGGGCTGGGTTTCATACGTCCATCTAAATCTCCAGCAGCCTCGACACTTTTCTTCATCCCGAAAGCTAATGGCGAGCTATGTGCATGTGTGGACTTTAGGGCATTAAATGCCATCACTGTGAAAAATAGGTATCCTCTACCCTTGATCAGTGTTTTGTTGGAGCAAGTAAAAAAAGCTACGGTGTTCACAAAACTTGATCTAAAAGGGGCCTATCATTTGGTTTGCATGCGTAGTGGGGATGAATGGAAGACCGCATTCAAGACTCGCTATGGGCTATTCGAGTACAGGGTGATGCCCTTCGGACTCTGTAACGCCCCAGCGGCCTTTCAATTCTTCCTTAATGACGTTTTTCGTGAAATATTGGACCGGTATGTGATCGTCTACAAAGACGATATCCTGTTTACTCTGACTCGGAGGATCTGCACCGTCAGCATGTGGCAAACGTGCTCACCATTTTGCAGGCAAACAATCTTTACTGCAAACTCAGTAAATGTGACTTTAATGTTCGTACTGTAGAATTTCTGGGGGTAATGCTGAGTCCAGATGGCCAAGAGATGGCGGAAAGGAAGGTTGCAGCTGTTCGGAATTGGCCTGTTCCATGTAATGTCCGTGATGTACAATGTTTCATCGGATTTGCCAATTTTTATAGGCGTTTTATCAATCAATTCTCTCGGTTGGTGGCGCCTATCACTCAGCTGTTGAGGAAAGCGAGTGTGTTTGTATGGTCTGATGACGCGCAAGCTGCTTTCACTGCTCTTAAAGATGCTTTTGTGTCAGCCCCGGTATTGGCCCATCGGGATCCTGATAGACCTTATGTTGTGGAGGCAGATGCTTCGGATGTGGCGATTGGGGCAATCCTGTCTCAACGCCATGCGGATACGGGGCAGCTACATCTGGTGGCGTATATGTCGCGTAAACTGAATCCTGCCGAGAGAAACTATCACATTGCTGAGAAAGAGCTTCTGGCCATTCGGGACTCATTTCAGGAATGGCGGCATTTCCTCATGGGAGCCCGTCATGTGGTGACGGTCTACTCTGATCATCGGAATTTACAGTTTATGTCTGCCGCTCGTCATCTCACGCCTAGACAGCTCAGGTGGATGATGTTTTTCTCTGGCTTTAATTTTGTCATCACGTTCCGCCCAGGTGCAGACAATCGGAAGGCGGACGCTTTAACACGCCAGTCGACGGTCACCCAGTGTGGGGAGAGGGACAAGGCTAGTATTGTGGAGCCAGACAGAGTGGTATGTGCTATGCAGCCTGATACATTCCTGAGGGATGTCAAGAAGGGTGTTGACTCCTTCGTTTGGAGGACATGGCTTGGTAGACACCCGGAATGGAAGTTGCATGGGGGCCTGCCAATGTTCAATAACAGGTTGTTGGTGCCTATATTGGTTTTGAGGAAACGTGTCTACGTTTGGTGCCATGAGTCACCGTGTGCGGGTCACCTGGGGTATGCCAAGACCCTGGAGTGTGTGCTGCGACAGTTCTGGTGGCCTTCTGTGAGACCTGATGTGGGGCGATGGGTGTCCACCTGTGCGCAATGTGCAAGCATGAAATCCGACCATTCACGGCCGCAGGGCTTGCTGCAGCCTCTTCCTACTCCTTCGATTCCTTGAGATTGGATTTCGGTGGACTTCATTGTGGGTCTTCCTGCTGACCGGGGATGTACGGCAATAATGGTGGTGGTCGACTACTTGTCTAAGATGGGGCATTTTGTGGCCTGCAAGCAGGTGCCTTCGGCGGGTCAATTGGCTATTCTACTCATGGTCAACGTGGTTCACTTACATGGATTGCCGAGTGTAATAGTTTCAGACCGTGGATCACAGTTCACCGCCCAGGTTTGGAAGAAATGGTGTTCTTCATTACATATAGACACTGCCCTTTCCACGAGCTTTCACCCGCAAACAGACGGCAAAACTGAGCGGTTGAATCAAACTCTTAAGCAGTATTTGAGGTGCTATGTGGATAACAGTAAGGAGAACTGGGTGGACTACTTGTGGTTGGCTGAAGTGGCTTACAACAATGCCACTCACAGCTCTCCCAAGAATGTACCTTTTTACTGTTTGTACGGCAGACACCCTGGTTTCTTCCCTTTGCTCCCCCGAAAGCTGAGTCTCTCCTTCCGGAGGTGGCTCAAAGAGTGGAACACATCAAAGAAACGTTGTCTAAAGCACAGGATCAGTTGCAGGCGGTGAAACTCAGGTAGAAGGCTGCTGCTGATAAGCATTGGAGACAAGGTCCGTTGTACTGCAAGGGTGATGAGGTGTGGTTTTCCACGAGGAATCTACGCTTCAGGAAACACAGTGTTTTCAACCCTCAGTACATTGGGCCTTATACCATGTTGAAACACGTGAACCCGGTTGCGGTGAAGTTGAAGCTCCCTTCCCATTTACGCATTCATCCGGTGTTTCACGTTTCATTGTTAAAACCTTCACGCTCGAAGGGCCAGCATCGTCCACCACCTCTGTTGGTACAGGGAGAACTGGAGTACGAGGTGAGACGAATATTGGATTCTAAGCATCGGAGGAGTAAATTGTGGTATCTGGTGTCATGGAAGGGGTATGGGCCCGAAGAACACTCGTGGAAACCTGCTCTGGGGATTCATGCCCCGGTTTTGGTCTCTGCCTTCCATAGGAGATGCCCCTCTAAACCTGGTCCGTGATCTCCTTTGTTGAAAGGGGGGATGTACTGTCACGATCGCGATCCGAAGGAACTACGATTCCCGCACGAAAAAGAAACTTGCGAAGGCCCTTGGTAATTCAGTTCAATTACTAGCCCAAATAATGCCTCTTAGATGGGTTCAAGGGTATAATCCAAAGTATGAGAGGGAAAATGATCACCACAGTTTATGTGCGCCCTGCACACCCAAAACCCCGTCAGGGTAAACTCCGTTGGCCGACAATACCAACCGGGCCAATTCTGATTATTGTAAACATAGTCTTATGCGTGATATCTGTTTGTGTCTTACAGATCTCCCTCCCTGCTGTCCCCTTCCTTTCCTTCCCTGATTCTTGCATCTTTTTCCCCTTGCTTGATCCTCTCAATGCTCTCTGCCATTACGGCTATTCAGGCGTTGACTCGATCTAGAGGTGGGCACACTATTCTACAAACCGATCCTGAGGACGTTAACCTAACACCCACTCCACAGCATAGAGAATGCTCTGGTGTAATTCAATTCAATTCTATATCTTTATTTGGATACAAGAATATATCCATAAAAGTGCAGATAGACAACAACATATACATTAAAAATGTTTATCAGCAAAGGGGACATAGAGTAGTTCCATTTAAAACAGATCCTCCAGTAATATAGTGCACACAAAAAGGATGCTGGTACAAAAAGGGAAAATTCATCGAAATACATGTTTACCAGGGTTAAGAAATTATGGTTAAAAGCAAGATAACATAGACGTACTTCAGGGCAGGCACATTGAGTTACGTGTGCGCACTGCTGCTCAAAAAAAAAGAGCCAACCCGAAAGATATGCTCTTCATCTTCCAAAGCAATAATCTTCCCATATGCTACCTTGTAGTCGATAACAGGTATAGCCTTAAAATACGGTATCAAAAGCCTTTTGGTGTGTATTAAATAGTAACTACAAAAGAATAAAAAGTGCAGCATAGACTGATTGTATTGACTGTTACAGGGGCATGGCAAATGATCAAGGTTAGGGTTATACCCCGCAGGAAAACAAAGCATGAATACATTGTATCAATCCTCAGCCGAAACAATAGACCCCTTTCCCAACGTCCAATAGGCTTTAGAGGATAGTTAGATGGAGCATAAGAAATGTTCTCAATGCGCACATATCTGGCGACAGACGTTTTCTGAATTTCTTTATTGTGTCTGACATTTTTATATGATACATATAAGACAGTTTGGAGCGTTTTCTTACAGTACCAACGTCTGAGGGGTTTAAAAATAAATACTCATGATTGACGCTAGTTAGACTTTTGTGGACAGCAGCTATCCATGGTATTTCCATCCCCCTGTCACATCTTAAGCAATCTGATATAATCTCCCTAGGGAGTTGTGCCACTGGGTTCCGCCAGACTCTGAGCCAAAATAGTGCAGAGCGAGCCTTAATATAATCTTCAATGGGTGGCAGATTTAATTCCCTGAGGCAAGCATACTGTGAGGAGGAAATAGGAGCACCCAGGATTTTGCGACAGAATCTGTTCTCTTCACCCTGGAAACTACCACAATTTGTGAAACCCCAAACTTCTGCGCCATAAGTGGCGGTTGGAATACATTAAAGTTTGAACATCTTAATGATGGCAGATGCAACCTCTGTGTTCCTAGGTTTTGACCAACCAAGTATTGTGTTAGTAGAGTTCGAGAACTTTCTCTTACAATAAGCTAAATGGTTGGCCCACAGTCCATTGCTGGCAAACACCAGCCCTAGGTAAGGGAAAGTGCGAGTGCTTTGTAAACTGTCTGAATATAAAACAATCAATGTGTTAAAATGCTTCTTCGACCCACACGCCATCAAAAAATATATTTTTTAATTGGTACATAAATCCAAGCTAGCCATAAAATCAACAAAACCCCGCACCAAGATGCGGAGAGCTTTTGGGGTTCAGCCTCTTAGCACCGCCTCATCCGCGTACAATAAGGTTGGGAGTTTGTTGCCATTTATACAGGGAACGTCATGGGTGAGTGTTAACAATGACTTATTCAGATCATTAATGTAAAGAATGAAAAGGAGAGGGTCCAGAATACAGCCCTGCCTGACCCCTCTACCGACTTCAATAGCTTTAGATGCCTTGCCACCCCTACCGATGCGCACCCGGGTGTGTAGGTCTTTATGTAAATAGGCAAAAAAATGTACAAGGGACTCGCCCAAGGCCGTAGTTTAAAAGAATAGTCCAAAGCTGTGACTTGTTGACAAAGTCGAAGGCCGAGATAAGATCCGTGAAAGCTAGGTATATACGGTGTTTTTTTGGCTATGCTATTTTTACCAAAAATCACGTTGAGGTTGAGGCACTGCTCAACAGTGCCAATGTTGCTTCTAAACCACAGCTGACAGGGATGTAAGATCTGATCTTCCTCTGCCCACATCCTAATCTTATTATACAGGACCCTCCCCAGAAATTTCAACGTATTATCGATCAGGGAGATCGGCCTGTAGCAGCTTGGGTTGAAGCGGTCACCCTTTTCAAAAATCGGCACGATAATGCTGGTGGACCATGTGTTGGGTATTGTGGAATTAGTTAAATTATTAAAAACATTCAGCAATAAGGGCGCCCAAAAGTCTAGTTGGCTTTTGATAAGATCAATGGGCAAACCATCAGGGCCTGAAGCTTTACAACCCAGGCTCTGATCAATACCCTCCTCTGCTTCTGATAGGTTAATCAGGACCCCGTTGGTGATAACATGCTCATTACTGGCTTTAGTTGAAGCTGAAGCTTAGTAAATTTTCATAAAATGCACTTCCCATGCCTCACTAGAGATATTACAACTAATTGTAGTCATGAGGTGTCCCAAGGACCTCATGTCTTTGACGGCTAACCAGAAGTCCTTCCCAGTTTTTTAACGTGACTGCCCGGTGCGAGAATATCCCAGCGCTCCGTGATTATTTCCTCCTTTCTAATTGAAATGGCTGCTTTATAGCGTTGTCTGATTAATTTATAAGGGAGCTGTCTCTGGGTTTCTTAACAAGTGCCCTTTGAAGAGCTATATTCGCTGCAGAACAATCAGTGTTAAACCAGCCTGGGCCGGAATGTGTTTCCTTGATGGGCCTGGACAGCAAGGTTTTGAAGCCCGCACATAGCTGCGTGAAAGCAACAACTACAGTGGCATTATGTTCCTTAAAAGACAGACAAATATCGATTAATTATGGGTATTATCTATACCACGCCAGACCAATCTGAGATTGTCGGTGGGAGGGGACAATACCCTAGCACCACACTCTTTGTCATGGATCGGCCTGGGGCGAGACTCAGGGTTAGGTTGATGGGGTTGTGATCCCCATGAGTTGTGGGGACTACCTCGGCTTTTAACACGCATTGTTGTGGTGTAATATAAAGGTATCTTGAGAATCAAAAGAAATACATTTTATAAACATTTTTGGGAACAGATTTTAAATGCATTTATAAATTATGGTAGCAGTAGGTTCGGGGTCCTGGTGTGTATTTAAGAGAAATTTGATCTGATTCTTTAAGCAATTCATGATACCTACCTTCTGATAAATGGGTTCAACATTAGTTGAAACCTTATCAATCAAATGAACAATAGTCGACTTGTACATTGTGGATGAACTATCCTACGGCCACGAAAGTGATGCCTGACCCTTTTCTCACTCTGAGTCTGAAGTTGGACTTCTTTATCAAAAATGAAAATGGCCATTGAGCTAAAAGTTCAGGCTGGTAGGTATTTTTCAGATAAACCAGGATATATGGGAATCCTTGCAGCTTCATAGTGAATGTGATATATTATTGAATGGTAAGGTCTGCTCTCCTTGTAAGACATTGGTTATATGCCACGTAATAAAAAAGGGGTAAAATGCGAACACAACCCTATATTCCAAAGTTGGTGTTGGGTTATCTTGACCAAATGTTTGCAAATGCTTATTGGTTGAATTTTCAAGAGGATGTAAGTTGATATATTTCTTAGTAGCACACCGGGGGTTTGAGTAGGGGTTAGCATTCTACATCAAGGCTTTAGCTTATTTTTTATCTGTATAAACTGGGTTCTGGTGCATAGTAGACTAATGAATCATCTTCATGTATCTGTGTTTCCCCTTGTGGTCCAGTTTAAATCCTTGCAGGCCCACTCAGCCATTCATCATTCTAGCATCAAAACAATGAGTCATTGTGTTAGGCAAGAATAAAGAACTGGTTTTCAGCACTAACATGCTCTAAGGGGTGAATGTTTGCTTTAAAACACACATTTCGGGGCTTTTTACGATGTGGGATGGACTTGTGTCTGCCTGACATCGTCGCAGAAACGGGACTGACCAACCTCCGGTCCCCGGTCCCGACTACCTAATTACAATGTGATCACACATGATGCAGTCGCATACTCACATTTACCTATTGGGAGCATGTGCTACGACCGTAAACCAGACGCAGCACAAGCTTCCACAGGGAAATGGGAGGTTGTGTTCATCCCTGCACCACTTGGCAGGCACCTCAAGGTGCCTGCCACTAAGTGCATGGATCAACATGGTAGAACCATAGGTGCCCTCTCGGTCCCCAACCGGCTCCTGCAAAGAGAAGGGGGTCCTGCTAGGGGTCCCCAAACTTGCTTTCCCGACAGTCTTTCCATGCGGTAAAGCCCGTCATGAAAAGCCTGTTGGAAAACGAGCATCATAATCTGGACAGCATAAAACACCGTTCATATGGATTACATGCTGATTCAGACTGGCTGATGGGCTCCTTGAGCCTGTCGGAAGCCAATCAGAATGACCAAATGGTTTCACTTCCGAACGCCTAATTTGTAATTAGGTGGTCAGAAGTGAAAATGACAATCTCGGAAAGAAAGCCTCTGACCTAGGGTCGGAGGCTTTTCGACCAGGATCGTAATCAGCCCCATAATGATAAAGCATTTTGTTTAAAAAAATACATATTATTCGTCGGCCTCAAGAGAGATAGTTAGGCCTAGTGAACATGGATTACTTGTGACTAGGTTTTAGGACTGCTAAAATGACCCCTATGCTGACAACACTTTTACAAGAGTTCTTCATGAAATATCTCCAGAGCTTCCAGGCCCATTTTGTGTGAGTGATGGTTACATCTTGGCACTAATCCTGTTCAGTTTCTAATCCAAATGATATTGACATCTTTCTTCTGGAAACCAGAGTAAATAACCCTAAACTGATTAGGGATCTGTTTTCTTTGGATGTCGCAGCACTATTCACTGTGGCAAATATATCTGTGTCCAATTTGCTTACTGGGCTTCTTCCAAATTCAGCGTTTCAAGTTTTTTACAAAACATTTTAGTAAAACCAAATCTTCAATTATAGGTGTGCCTGGGCCTCTAACGATGTTGCACTCCATATATTATGGTAAACTGAAAAAGGTTAAAGTCTCTAGCTGTTTGAAGATCAGCTCCATGAATCATTATTTTACTGCAGTAAACGAATACACTAGTAAAGCAGTTAGTTTCCTCAGTTTTTCCTGTTTTTGCTATGGTCAGCTTTAAATAAAGAGTTGGCATTCAGTCAGGTGAACTGGCGCTGAAGGTTTCTAATTGTCAGAAAGCACTAACGTTGTAGACAAAACTGAAGGCGTGAATGTCTCAACATTTTTCCGTGTCCACAGCTAACTATACGCAATACTACTATATAGGTTAATCATCCGAGAAAAGAGGACTGGCATGAGAGAAAACATAGACATTGGACATTGAATTCCGATTCATCACTCTTCTGGGTTCTGTCATCTATGGGTTGTAGTGGATAGCTAAAGACAAGATTAATATTTTTAGCGCCTTACTGTGATATAAAGTCATTTATCACTCTGTATAGAAGTAGAATACTTTCAGAAAATCTGTTCAGATTCTCTGTATTTTGGTGGAACACTAGTATTCCTGAAACAGCAACATCAATTCTATACATCTAATCAGTGCTTTTCAAGAATTTGGATTTAAGTGTCTACTTTAGCAAGGTAACTACTTTTCATTTTTGCAAGTAAACAATCTCTAATTCTGTTATACATTGATGTTTTGTGAAAATGTAATATAATAACCATTCTTCACATTTATAATATTGCTCACAATTACCACATTGAATCACTTCCCATATCAACAAACCACTGCTTAGAATACAATATATGTAGATAGTGAATAATTTCTTCATTCTTTTAAACTGAAGCAGATTCTTTCTGTTTCCACACATAAACTAGATTGAAATAAAGTGTAACAATTTTTTTTCTATAAATCTTCATTGTGACTCAGACTCACTACTTAACCTAAATCCTTCAAAATAATTCTCTGTATTCTTCATCAGACTTTCAAACATGCATTCAAGGAAAAACATTCTTAGGACCCGATTCACAGAACTAACTTAAGACAAAATCCTAAAATTACTACTTTTGGTAGTCACAGAAGTTAGGATTTTGTCTTAAGTTTGTCTTAAGACAGACTTAAGACAGACTTAAGACAGACTTAAGTTAGGATTTTGTCTTAAGTCTGTCTTAAGTCTGTCTTAAGACAAACTTAAGACAAAATCGTAACTTCTGTGAATAGCAAAAGTAGTAAGTTTAGGATTTTGTCTTAAGTTAGTTCTGTGAATCGGGCCCTCAGAGTTTACCATAATTTCTGGTACCAAGGCACTAGCTTGATTTCCTATCGAGAACGCAGTGAGCCGCAAGAACATTTTTACCTGATAATACTAAAATGCCTCAACAATTTCTAAACTATGTTAAAGTTTAGTGGCCTTATGGAAAATGTAGTCCGCATTCAGGTGGTAATGCGTAGTGCATTCTTCAGAGTGCAACACATTTTACCAAGTGGCACTGATGTTCCAGGACCACTGTCAAACGTACTTCCCTCAGAATACAATTAGTTGGAGTCAATCTGGAGGATTGCATTTACATGCCCTGGAAAGTTACTACTGATATTGACAATAATGAACAATCTGTCTTGTATGCTTGATGTGACACTTAGCATTGGGGGCATATACTTATCAATGAAATTGTTCAATCTGAAAATAATTTCCAAATGGCCTTACTGAGCTTGACCATGGGTTTCTTCGATCTCACTGAAGTTATAATGCAGGGTAAGTGATCAACAACATAACTGTAGGCACGCCTTTGGTCTAAAAAGCAGGGAATATGCAATAAACACTACCAAAGAAATCTTGACTGGGCCAGATTATTTTATTGTTTTTTTCCTCAAGTAAGTAAAGAGAATTTTTGACTAAAGTTGGGTGTTAAAAGTGAATTAGGTGAAAATATTGGCTAGAAATGACCAAAGGTAAATATATTAATTGGAAATTGGCGATCATAATGAAGTATGAAATAAATAACAAAGTGAGGGATGAAACACTTGAATTATTCTCAGCCTTTGTCGATCACCGGGGCCCACATTCCAAGCAACTGTTTTTCACCCACCATGCAATTCTAGACAAAGATTACACATATGCAAATCAGCCTTTATTCTGCTCCAATAGGAGTATACATTCTATAGGGATTGTGACATGTTCTGCAGAATAGCTCAGTCTGTAGAAATGCAAATCCTGTGTGCTCGGTTTAGACCCAATTTATGTTGATGTTGCCTTTTACTCAACAATGGACAGGCTCAGAGGATAGGCATGACATTTAAGTACAAACCACTTTACTTAGGAAACCATCAATTGTCTCCTCCACTGTACAAATATTAGAGGAGCATATGTCTCAAGCATATGTGTTCATAGCACAAGTAAACTGATTCCAGTATGTCTGTGGTGTTATGTTTGCAACTGAATACTTCATATCTTTGTATTCTGGATATTTAGGAGCACGTTCATTAAACGTTTATGCAATCTAGGGCAGCAAGCAAAGTAGCTGTGCTGTGTTCTGTGAACTGAAGAGAACTGAAATGTGCTGTATCGTCAAAAATGGGGATCTCTACCGTTCTCTCCCCGCACTGGCGCACTTGAGGCTGCCTAGTGCCAATGCAGGCTCCCTTGAACCAAGGTGCCAGGATATCTGAGTTATTGGAAGATTTGTTTTTGTGCAGGAAGGGATAGTTTCCTGCACAAATGCAATCCTTAGAGGCATATCCCTCTTTCCATGTATGCTACAGAATAGAGCACACATGTAAAAAGGAAGTAACAAGGACAAATAAATATATTTTCCTATTTATGTCTTCTCAGGTAGGCACACTGTTGTAGCACAAACCATATTTGAACATCTTTCTAAATCTGGGTTTGTATCCAAATACCTAGGTGGGTTCATGGGAGCCCCATGCTCCACCCATGTAGTGACTACTTAATGCAAAGTAATGGAAGGCATCAGTATGCACTGCCTTGTATTACTTTGTAATTGTAATGGTAATCATATTAGTATTTTCTAACCTTGCAAAGCCACACAAAATGACTTGAATAAAAGTGAAGACACTCCGACACAAACTCATAGTAAATCTGGGCTTTAGTGTATGTCGGCGACCTAGAAGGAGAAGAAAAAAACACAAATGTTTTTTTAAGCAGTTAAACATATTGTACTAATAAGAAGATGCCTAGAATCGAGTGAACATTATATTCATTCATAAATTATCCATTGTGATCTAATTAGCATTAATTTGTTTTTTTATGATTGTCGATTTAATAATGCATCATTTTGACTCTTATACGGTAGAGTTTTTTTTAACCAATATGATTTTTTTCATTGCACGTATTTGTAAATTGTTATGAGTGTGCTTAATGCAGTATGCAATATTGAAAAATATGCTTCACACTAAATGGTGTAGACCTGTGTTTGCTGTGCAGCCTTCAGAGTAAGCTTTGATCTGAACTTTTGCTAGATTCCTCACTAGAAATCATGAAATGGTAGCTAACCATTACAAGTTTTCCCGAGGTTGCTCCAAATTATGTATGTATAGCATGAGACGAATTTAATTTTTGTTTTTGAAATAATACACCTTTCATTTATATTTTTAATCTAGTTTTATAATAAGGGCGAAAAAAAGCTAAATTATCTCCGTTATGGGTCATATTTTTGACTCTACAGGTGAAATGAGATTTTGCCATATTTGCAACTAGGCTACTTTTGAATTTAAAAATGTATGTGAGAGTTCAAAGAAATACATGAAACAAGAACAGTGTGAGGGGGTTTATTAATGTATTTGTGTTTGAAGTTAGAACAGGTCCTAGGAGTATTCTCCTGTGTGTGTGTTTTTTTCATTATTTTGTTCATATTTATTGATTGCTGGGAAGCATTCCGAATGATAGGAGCTGCAACAAAGGAAGCTGTGAAAAAATGAAAAGATCTATTGATTAAGTACTAAATGCCTGAGGAAGGCATACAACCTCCCAGAAAAAACTGTACTATGCAAAGAACACTACTTTTTGTAAGAGGCAGCCATATCCTGTGCACAGACGTTTATTGACAGGTAGTAGTGAAAAGCTCTATACTTATTTTACCTTTCATATTGAACAGAAAAGATGATTGTTGCTTGGATTTATCAAATAGAAGGTTATGTGGGCAGATTTTGCACCCCCCCTCCAAATCCTAGAAGTACTGGCATGGATGGTATTTGTGACTCAAATGGGGCTGAATTACCAAGGATTATGAGGTGTACCATGAGGATGCCCTCCAATGTTAGACCTTATTGCGAAATCAAACTTAATCAGACCAATTTCCCTGTAATTAACCAAATTCTTTCCAGAGATTCACTCGGACCTTTTGGCTGATTTCAGAAGCCATGGGGTACGGATGAAGCACACTGGATACACAGGGTTACCACAGAGCTCATAATACTGATTAATGGGTTCATGATGATGCCCTTAGAGGCCCACACAAAAGTAACCTAATTCATGGAATTATATCCTATGCTGAAGAAAATAGGCGTTTGTTGTCATGTCAAGGGGTTAAACTATCCACGCAAACTAGTGTTACTGGTTGGTCACCTGGTTTACTGCACAACTGCAAGTTTCAATTGCATTGGGTTGAATAGTCAATAAACTGCATTTTTCAGTTTTCCACCTTGATAAAACTGTATGTGATTCCTTTTCAAGACCTGTTTCCTCATGAAAATTCCTCCGGGTAATATCTGGAGTGATTTCGCAGGGAAAAAACAAGGTCTCTGTTCAATTTTCACTCGGCTATGAATGTGGAATCTTGAATCAGGTCAAAACACTGTGGAACAGATTCATCAAACTGTCATGGAATGCAACTCAGCAAGCCAATTTGCATTGCATGACAGGGAAAGAGCAAGGATGCACCAAATCTAATAGGATATGATGCATTCCTGTTCTCTTTCTGCGCTGGTGCACAGACTGCTGTCTAGTGCCAGCAC
Organism: Lissotriton vulgaris; assembly: GCF_964263255.1. Lineage (NCBI taxonomy): Eukaryota > Metazoa > Chordata > Amphibia > Caudata > Salamandridae > Lissotriton > Lissotriton vulgaris. Next base: position 1,171,125,599 of record NC_141689.1, on the reverse strand, counting down.
ATACATAGTGCATGGGTGCCTGTGGTACAGACAGGATTGTTTTTGTGCATGAAGGGACACTTTTCAGCACAAAAATAATCCATAGAGGCATTTTCCTCCTATTCTGCAGCACATGTAGAAAGAGGCAATAACAAGGATAAATAAATATATTTCTCCTTGTTATGCCTCTGCTGGGAAGGCGTACCATTTTGGCATAAATCCAGGTTTTCTAGCTTTAGTACATCTGGGATTGCATCACAATACATGGGTGAATGCATGGCAATGGCCATGCTCCACCCATCAAAAGCCTTCCCAAGGTAGGGTAACTGCCAAGATATGCGATACCTTGCGTTACTCATGATTCACTATGCTACTCACAGCCAAACAAGGTGGCTTTGCGTGGCTTAGTAAATATCAGTTAAGCCGTTGCGTTGCTTTGCATCGCCTTGCCTGATGCAAGGGCATTGTAAATATGGTCCTACATTTCTTCATTTTTTTTCTTGCTCATTTCACACATTTAAAAGTGACTGTGCAACTTGTCAAAGTTTATGTGTTTGTTATTTGTGACATTTTAATGCGTATGAGTGACATTTCAGTTCTGTCCGTATAGGGATGTACATTCAAAAATGACCCCATTCTGCTGTGCTCTGGTCTTGGAAAGGGCTATAGCTGTCATTGGGGCAGCAGGTGCAGTAACACCGGGTCCCACTGAACTCTAATTATTACTGTATTTTACTAAGTATATAGCAGCAGGTAGTGGTGTAATTTGCTTGCTTGCACCAGGGTCCATGACACCCTGGCTACCGCACTGGTCTAGGAGTGGCAAAGCAGCTGCAAAGCTCTTCAAGAGCTTATTCAATGTCCGAAACCTACCTGTGTTATTGAGATACCTACCGTGGAACATTAGTGGATGCACTGGGAGACGAAATGCAGTGCTGACCACAGCAAAATGAGGCATGCATTACACAATACCTCAACAGGTTTGGAGGTGCACTGCAGGCAGAGTGTTGCTTAGAATCCAGGAGCAGATGAAGCGCCATAGTTTGAATCAGAGGGAAGGTTGTGTGTTGTGATGTATAATTATCTTTATTTGTACACTTAACAATTTTGGCGACAAGGATGGGTTAAGACGGGTTCTTCAAAGAACAGCCAGGAAACGTCAGGTAAAGCATAGAAGTTTACTGGTAGCACAACCTGGCATCCAACTACCTCCACAACCCAGCTGCAACTGTCAGCTGTGGAGTGCCGTCAACCTTACCTTCTAGGTACGAGCATAGAGAACACCGAGAACATGGAAACTCTAAACAAGGTAAGAAGAACCTGTCTTAACATTGTGCAACAGTGGAGTTCACTTCTTATCCTCACACGGTGTCCAGTGCCCTGCATAAGCTCACTCAATGGCAGAACAGAGGATGAGATTATGTGAATGCGAGATTAAAAGTAGAGGTGCGCTATATACAGATCGGGCGCCAGTTTCTGTATCATGGTCTGTGTGTGTGGGAGAAGGTTTCTGAGCAAGATTTTAAAATGGGAAAATCTGCCTGATTTTCAACATGTCTAGGGAAAAAAGATACATATTTCGATAAGATTGCCATTGTCGCTCGACTCTAACTTACTAAATAAAATGTGAATTCTGCATTCCCTGACAGTTTGAGTGGTCTGTTGCTTAAGTGGACTTCCCTAAACTTATGTCATTACTTAAAGTCCTCATTCTGCAGCCACGTCACTGCTGCGATGGTGCGACGCTGTAGAACTACAGCCTTCATAACGTTGCCCTCTCTAAAAGGGTTAATGCCTGCTGCCTCTTTAGTTACGAGTTCTGTGAAGGAACCTCAACCATGTACGGCGGGGGACGGGGTTGAAGGAAAGGGTGCAACACTCCCAAGTGATGCTTGCATCCATAGCAACCATGAACTCTGCTCGACCCAGGTTGGGCTATATGACTGCGGAGCTCAACAGCATGTGCAAGTTTGAGTTGCTCTGGGCCACATTAACTGAGCAAAGCACCTTGAGCCATTCCAGAGATAATCATTTATACATTCCAAACCAGAGTTTGCAATGACAGGGCGGGAGCCACACGGCTCCCGTCCTGTCATTGCAAACAGCAGTGTGGGCACCCCAGGACACTGCAGGAGCTGGCCCTGGGGGGTGGCGGTCTCCAGGGCCATCGAGGGCTCCAGGAGGGGGGCCGCGGGGCCCCCTCCCAATTTATGCAGAACCCCAGGGAGGTGGTGGTCCCAGGGGCCTGTGGGGGGGCTCAAGCCCCCCTCGCAGTTTAAATTTTATTAAAAAAAGAAGCCCCGGGGATGGTGGTCCACGGAGATTCTAATATTTTTTGCAATGCCCCTGATAACTGAAGCGCAGGAGCCCGTGCTTCATTTAAAAAAATAATAATTGGTGGGATTTGTGACCCCGTGCGAATTTCGTTGAAATAAAAAAATGCTTATTTTGGACCTGGAGGTCCTTGAGGGACCCCCTTAGCAGGCCTAGGGGGTCAGGGTGTTTCTACTCTGCCCACTTTTCTTGTGAATCGGTTCTACAGAGTCTAAGTGATGGTTGCCAACACTTCGAGGTTTGGAGTGTTGGCAGCCAATCACAGTGAAGATCATGCTCTGGAGGGCTCACAACTCCACTGCGTGACTAGATATTGAAATGTTTTCTTTTTCATATTTCTCAAGAACTACTGAACAGAATTACACAATTTAACAAAAAGAGATCTTTCTGAAACAAGACCTACCTTTTTGCCAAATTTGGTGTAATTCCGTTTAGCAGTTCGGGCTGTAGCTGTGTCTAAAGTTTCTTATGGAAAATTACATGGGAAGACACGTTTTGGGACCCCCTTTTTTCTCAGCCCCTGCTTGTCGAATGACCCCAAAACTTTCAAGACAGGAGCTGACTGCAGAGGGCCACTAGTTAGATATTGAGAAAACTAAAAACTCTTTTCCTATGGAAACTAGGTCCAAACTATAACTACCTACTGGTGACCGCCAGTAGGTAACATATATATATCAACACAACCACTTTCAGGCATAGAGTGATGCATACATTGTGCAAAAAAGGAATCAGAGAACTCTGGGTAGTTCTCAAGTTTAGGTGGAAGGCAGTTCAAGTATAGATCACTCTCAACACCAGCAACACTCTAAATTTGCTCACCTCAAATGTCTGCTTTTCTCTCAAAGTCATTAAGGGAAGGATTAGCAGAGTGCAATCCACGCTGAGATAGAAAGGTACACAGTCTTTTGCCATTTCTACAGCAAAATCTTTGAGCACAGAATTAGCACTGTTCATCCATGCAGAGTTGGCAAATGGCCAAAGCCTTTTACCACTTCAGGCACAGTTTTACAGCTTTGGATTGGTAAAATACCATCTAAGCCAACCTGAAATGAGTAAAAGCAATTCCTGACATGTGTTTTGCTCTCATTAAAGCTCTTCAGTGAGGTATAGCTTTGTCCAAACACAAGGGAGCACCCAATATAAGCCAAAACAAAACCCTTTCAGGCATAGAGTGATGCATAAATTATGTAAAAAAGAAGCAGAGAACTCTGGATAGTTCTCAAGTTTAGGTGGAAAGCAGCTCCAGTATAGAGTACTCTCAACACCATTGATACTCTAAAGTTTCTCACCTCAAATGTCTCCTTTTCTATCAAAATCTTTAAGCATAGGATTAGCACAGTGCCATCCACGCCAAGATAGAAAGGGACAAAGTATTTTGCCATTTCTACAGCAAAGTCTTTCAGCATAGCATTAGCATAGTCTTATCCATGCCGAGCTGTAACATGGCCAAAGCCTTTTACCACTACCGGCACAGTATTACAGTTTTGGATTGGTAAAATAGCATCCAAGCCAACCGGAAATGAATAAAAGCAACCCCTGGCATATATATTAACAATATAAATTCTTACACACACGACATCAGTCCTTACAATCAACCATGTCACAGTTTGCTATGAATCAAAAAATATTTCATAGGTATACAAGGTTCATAAGCAGCTAATTCAATAAGCAGTAAAAGTACAGACACATTACAACCTTCTCAACCCTGTGATAGTTTGTTTGCTTACATTAATTTTAAAATCAAGATCAGTACAACTGAAAAATACACAACTGGTATTAATACAGTACACAATAATAAGGAGAAGATCATGTAGGTGCTCGTGCAGCAAATTCATTTTCAAATAGCAATGGCTGTATGAAGAGATGAAATAAAAAATTGTTTGTGCACTCAAACAAATAAAACCTTAATACAAAGCACTTACATTAAAAAATACCAACAATCGCAATTGAGCAGACAGAGAAGAAAGTGCTTGTGACTATTAAAATTGATAATCTTATACTAAAATTTAGAAACAATAACCTCCACAATATCTGGCCACTTTAATGTGTTAATCCAGTGTGTTTGAAAAGCTCTTAAAAGTGCCAGTGCATCAAAGCGCAAATATCCCATGTATACTAAGACTCCCCTGCCACCCAGCTTACATAGATATAACGCTGAACAACTCAACAGAAAATCAACATTTAAAAAAGTCTGGTGATCATAACTGGTATACTTTAAATGAAACAAAGTTGTGCCCTATTTCATAATTCTACAGCTCTGTAGCCAGGTTATACAATAAGTATTTAGATGATGCAAAGACTAGCAATCCAGTATTGTCACTTTTTTGGATCCTGATTGCTACCTTCAGTTGTGTCATCGATACGATTCCACAGATTGGAGCTATCCATGCCCTCCTAAAGGGGGAATAAGCAGGATAAAATTAAATGAAATGTTCCACAGTCTCATCACATGGCTCACATGATGGACAAGATGATTGAATGTAACTACAATTCCATTTGCTGCAAAAATTACTTATAGGCAGAATTCCATACCTAAACTCTAAAAGAAAATGTTCAAACAGCCTGTTCCCACTTTAGTTCAGACTTCTGTAAAGTACTTCAACAGTGTCTGGAAGGGGATGGGGGTGAAGGAAAGGATGCAGTACTCGCAAGTGATGCTAGTATCCGTAGAAACCATCCGCCCGATTCATCAAACAAAATCGCACTCGCAAAGGGCCAGATTCTCAGAATCTGGCCCTTTGCGAGTGCGATTTTTGCATTTGGAATTCAGCATCCCAAATGCAAAAATCGCTAATTGCGATCTCGCAATTTTGCGAGGAATTACATTTAAGGAATCTCTATTTGAGATTCCTTAAATGCAATTCTTCATCCAAATTTTTTTTGCGAATTCGCAATTTCTAGCCGCAATTTACCGCGAGGTCAGACCTTGTGGTAAATTGCGAAAACTCAGAAAAATGCATTTAAATGCATTTTTCTGAGTTGCATGTTACACACACACATGTCCTTTGGACATGTGTGTGTGCAACACCTGTATAAAATTTCATTTGAGGGGTGCTACAGGGTGTCCTTTGGACACCCCTGGCACCCTTCAAATCGCTATCTTATTTGCGATTAGCAAATTGCTAATCGCAAATAAGGAATACTCCCCATTCATTCCTATGGGCCTTTTGGCCCATAGGAATGAATGGGGAGTTATTCCTTATTTGTGATTAGCAATTTGCTAATCGCAAATAAGGAATTAGTAGGAATCACATTTTTTTTTGCATATTCCTACATGAATCCCGTTTTGCGAGTCCTTAATAGCGATTCGCTATGAATCGCTATTAGGGGCTCGCAAAACGGGAGTATGATGAATCAGGCTGCATGACCTCTGCTCGACTCAGGACGGGCTCTCAGATTGTGGAGCTCAACAGCTTCTGCACATCTAGAGTTGCTCTGAGCACATTAAATGAGCAAGCACCTCGACCCATTTCAGAGCTAATCATTTATGTGTAACATTGAATACTAGTGCAGAGATGCAGGGAAAAGCATTATTTTGCATTACCTTAACCCAAAATGCATGGTACTTGGCAGGGCTGTGTAGCCACAAGGGTATCCTTCTAGGTTATGCTATGCATGCTCAAGATGAATGCACAGTCTGTGGGTTGTAGTTTGAATTATGGAGAGGAGAATATCGTTGTACCTTAATATCGTAGACAAGATTTTGTGGACTGAAAATGTTGAAAGGTAAGTGCACAGAGGGAAATATAGATTCACTATTTTTTACTCCACGTTTATGTACCCAGAATAAATAAATCACATACAGGCATTCGCCAGTAGGTAGGTAAAGTTAGGATGTAGTCTTTATAGGAAGAGTGTTTTTTCATTGCCAAGAACTTTGGAATCGTTTGACGAATCCTCGCAAAATGTTCCAAACTAGTTACTGCTCTCTTGAAAGTTTTGGGGTGATCCATCAAGTGGGAACTGAGAAAAAGAGGTGGTCCAAAAATGTGTTCTCCCCATGTTAACTTCCATGGTAACTTTAGACAAGGCTACAGCCCGAACTGCTAAAGGGAATTAAATCACATTTGGTAGAAAGGTAGCTGTTGGTCCAGAACGCATCTTTTTTGTGAATTGTTGTAAATCCGTTCAGTAGTTACAGAGTTATTTAAAGGTTTTTCAGATATACAACTGGAGACATAAACGGTTTGCAACCCCTCCCGATCCTGTGCTGTGATCTGATTGACTACCAACCAGGAAGTCTAAAAGGGGGCAGGGTAGAAACACCCTGACCCCCAGGCCTCTTGTGAGGGTCAGGGTTCAGGGCCAGACAAAGCATTTAATGTTTTTAAATTTTCAGCAGGAGGCCCGATACCTGCCAAAAATGTTTTAAATTATGAAGCGCGGGCTCCCGAACCTTGGTAATTATCGCCCCTGGGAGGGCCAGGTCCCAAGGGATTGGTTTTAATAAGGGAGGGGTCACATGGGACACCCCTCTTGGGGCTTAATATTTCCCCGGGGACCACCACCTCCCGGGGCTTATTTAGATTTTACATGGGGGTCCTCTCAGACCCTTCCAGCTAGGGGACAGCCACTTCCCTGTAGCTTAATCTGAAAATATTGCAGGGGCTTTGTTGACCTCTTTTTGCTTGCTTCTAACATTTACATTGCCTCTTTTTGCTTGCTGCAGGCCTCTATTTTACTTCTTTCTGTTCCTTGGTTGCCTCTATTTTGCCTCTTCCTCCTTAATGCTGACCTTTATTTTCTCTTTTTCTGCTGGTTTCTGACCTTTAGTCTGCCTCTTTCTACTCATTTCTAACCTTTATCATGCCTCTTTCTGCTCATTGCTGACCTTTATTTTGCATCATTCTGCTCATTGCTGACCTTTATCCTTCTTCTTGCTGCTCATTTCTGACCTTTATTTTGCCTCTTCCTGTTTGTTGCGGATCTTTATTCTGCCACTTTCTGCTCGTTTCTGGCATTCATTCTGCCTCTTGCTGCTCGTTTATGATGTCTATTGGCTTCTTTCTGTCTGTTTGTGACCTTTATTCTGCCTCTTTAGGCTATTTTTTCCTTTATTGGCCTCTTTCTGCTCGCTGCTGACCTTTATTTTGCCTCTTTCTGACCAGTATTTTCCCTCTTCTGCTCTTCCCCCAAAAACCACAGTGGGACCTCAACAGCCCCTTAATTCCTTGCTGGGAGCAGAGTGGTTTGATGTGGCTTGGCAGATGTGGTAAAGCTCTTGTTAAGTCACAGCAAACAGCTATGTCCTGGGAGTTGGCACCCTGGGACATTGCAGGCATTGGCCCTGGGGTTTATAGTCCCCAGGGCCATCGATGGCTCCAGGTGGGGGCTCCATAGCCACCCTCTATTGCAATAGCTAGCCCTGAGGAATTGGTGGTCCCTGGGGCTGTGAGGGGCCCCTCGGCCCTCAGCATTAACATTATGATTAGCCCGTGGGAGGTGGCGGTCCCTGTTGGCCCCCGCATTAATGTTATATTTGTGTATGGGGAGATGGCGGTTCTTGCTGCGCGGGAAGGCCCACATACATATTTTTAATGCATTGGGAATGTGGTGGTCCCATGGCAGGCAACACCCACATAAATTTTAAACAGTGCCCCATGGAGGTGGTAGTCCTGGGGCTTTCATAAGCAGGAGAGGGGGTCCAATGTATCCCCCTCCTTTTATACCTCTTCATCCCCTGGGGGCTTCTGGCTTTGTTTTTTAAATTACGGCGGGAGCCACTGTTCCAGGTCAACTCTCACTGATAATTTGTTAAAAAATGCTTTTTTAACCGTGCGGGTACCCTGTGGAACCTTCACAATAGGACTAAAGGGTCAGGGTATTTTTTTTTTATGTTTTGTCTGGGACTCGGCTCAAGCTGAGTCTCAAGATGGCTGCCAATACTTCCTAGTTTGAAGTGTTAGCGGCCAATCAGATTTGAGCACGGGGACTGTCGGATCCTGAGAGGATCCACGTCCCTATATATACAAATTTGTATTTTGGTTAACAACTCTGCAGCAGCTGAACTGATTAAAACCAAATCACAAAAAGGCATTTCCCCATACTAGTATCTACCTACCAAATTTGGTGTAATTCCATTCAGCAGTTCGGGCTGGATCCTTTTTAAAGGTCCAATGGAACATGTACATGATGTTCAGGGTGTTGTGATAATATTGTGCAAAGCTTGATGTAAAAACATGTTGTTCGTGCAAATGTGTGCAAACGTTTACAGCTGAAAATGTTATATGTGAGGACAAAATAAGAAATGAGCTATTAGCTACATGGGCCTTACCCTTGAACATAACACAAGGGCCGGTGAGGTTGCTTTAGATATGGTAGTTTGGTGTTTTTCAATGTTGGCCATTGACCTGTGGGCAAGAGTAGCTTCAGCCTTATTTATGTGTGGGAGCCATAGAAGCCTATGGTCGAGCACTATACCCAAATAGCTAATGTTTGTTACATACTCTATTTTTTGCACCCGGACTGCAATATTTTTCCTAAAGGCCTTATGGGGGTCTGATGGCCATATATTTAGCTTAACTGGTAATGATTTCTAGGCCTTTGACTATGCAATACTCATTAAAACTGTCAAGTAATTTTTGCAGGTTTTTGGGTGTCTGTGACACACTAGTGCAGGCACTGGAGCCCCACAGAGCTTTGGGCAGTCATGGTTAAATCTGTACGACATCCTTAACATAAAGGGAGAACAGGGTGGGTGCAAGTACACATGTCCGTCTCACTCCCCTTTAGTAGGGATGGGTTCTGTGAGTTCCCAATGTGGACCTCAGTGGACTTTGGCATACGTACTTTGGTGTAGCATTGCTGTTTGTCAGAATCAAAGCATCATATGCATCCTAACATATATGAATCACAACTTCCAGGTTTGAGAGATACCATCAACTGCTCCCTAAAAGAGGGATTCACTACTAAAGCTCTTAGCCAAGCAATCATAGCTCACCTCTGAAGAAATGTGCAGCACACATAAAGATTCTTTTCTTCTGTCATCCTATTTTCTATCTCTCTTTTGGTAGAAATAGTATGGAAGGGAAGCTTGCAAAGCGACTTCACATATTATAGAATCATTGTAATGTACTTATTTCAGTTGAAGACCATAAAAACAGTATAAAACAATTAAAACAAACGATTCACAAACATTCATCACAAAACCCAATTAATTTACAAGACTGACATTTATATAACACTAGCAGCCTGTCCCGACGTTGTCCGGGTATGAATTGCTGTCAGCCAGTAGTATATTGTTTTGTAGGATTTCGTTTTGATAGCATTTCTTATCTGTGACAGGCCTGTGAAATGCTCCGATTCACAGTGCACTGCTGATGCACTTAAGAGTGCTTGTTCAGTAGTGTGTGAACTCGAGTTTCCCTACTTTATATTTCCTTGCAATATTATATAGCGCGAACTTGACAACATGGCATGAGCACAATTTACATTACAGAAGAACACATTCATTTGTGGTAGGCACGGGGAGACAAAGCGATTTGCCTGGAATCACAGGATGTTGAGCTGATGCCGAGATTTGAACATAGCTCCCCAGCTCTAAAGTTCGCAATTCTAGAACTTGTGGCGGGAGGTGTGTCTAAAAGTGTATGTCGGTGCTGGCCATCACTGAGAGAGACCTGTGCATTTTTCAAATGGGTGGTGAAAAAATATGAGTATGTTGCTGGAGATGTGGGCTGCCGTGCCACCAATTTTCTTACCGGGGGAGGGTAAACACCCATTATTCCGCAACTTTCTTTCCGCATACCATGACTCCGCATACTTTCATTACGAAAGTACCATGACTCCGCAATGCCATTATAACGCATGGCATTACATTTTATATGCTTTTACCGCGCATACATTTACAACGAAATTCGTTGTAAATGCATGAATGGTAAAAGAATGTGTTTTTTTTGGGATAAGGTAAGTATGGGTATAGGGGTATATGTTTTGTGGTACTGAGGTATATGTTTTGGGGTGTTTGGGTATTTTAAGGGTTCAGATATAGTTTTGGGTTATGGGGTACAGGGGTAGTTTTAGGGTTTAGGGATAGGTATGGTTTTTGGGGTACCGGGGTATTTTTATGGTTCAGGGCTAGGTTTGGGTTTTGGGGTATAGGGGTATTGTTAGGGTTCAGGGGCAGGTTTGGGTTTTGGGTTACAGGGGTATATAAGGGTTCAGGGCTAGGTATGGTTTTTGGGGTACAGGGGTATTTTTAGGGTTCAGGCCTAGGTTTGGGTTTTGGGGTACAGGGGTATTTTAGAGTTCAGGGGTAGGTTTGAGTTTTAGGGTACAGGGTTATTTTTAGGGTTCAGGGCTAGGTTTGGGTTTTGGGGTACAGGGGTACTTTTAGGGTTCAGGGGTAGGTTTGGGTTTTGGGGTACAGGAGTATTTTAAGGGTTCAGGGCTAGGTATGGGTTTTGGGGTACAGGGGTATTTTAGGGATCAGGGGTAGGTTTGGGTTTTGGGGTACAGTGTTATTTTTAGGGTTCAGGGCTAGGTTTGGGTTTAGGGGTACAGGGGTATTTATAGGGTTCAGGGCTAGGTTTGGGTTTTGGGGTATTTTTAGAGTTTAGGGATAGGTTTGGGTTTTGGGGTACAGGGTATATTTATAGGGTTAAGATGGGTTAGTGTTTAAGGGTGTTGAGGTATTTTAAGGAGTAAGGGCGGGTTATGATTATGGGGTGCAGGGGTATTTAAAGGGAGCAGGGTGGGATTAGCACAAGATATGATACATGGCATGAAGGGAGGAACGTACCACACGCACCCAGAGTTTGTCAAGCCCCCAGCACACGCCCACAGCACAACGCAGACACGCCCACAAGGGACTACTTTGCTGGCACGGTTCTTTTACCTTTTAAATGTATATGGTGGGCGTCTGCATAGCCTATGTCCTTCTGCTGCAACTGCCCTTTCCAATGCTGTATTGGGTGTTGTGATTGGTGCTGTGGTTCCTGAGATTACCCGCCTCAAAGGTTTGGGCTCTCTCTTTACTATATTAGTATGGACAGATAATATAGAATTACTTGAGACATCACAGGTAACATAAGCCTCTCCTAGGTCGCCATGGCGCCCAGTGTTACTGCCTTCATTTACCCATGTCAATATATGAACCTACATGTAAACCACAATTTCTTAGGTCAGACAAATAGAATCAAACTACAGATGCGATGAGAAACATAGCTTAAAAGGGCAATAAAAAAAAAATCCCTCTATAAAAAGCCCTACAAAACTATTCAAAATATGAGATGATAAAACAAATCTCTGCTAACATTGCAGTTTCAGAACCTCAAAACTTAACATAGGCGCTTATTAAACTCACAGGTGTAATTCAGCTATAAAAAAGCAGACAGTACACAGTGTGCTTCAACATAAATATCCGTACTATTTTAAATGAGCCCAGCCCTAGCTAGGCCTACAACAATCTGTCATAAGCCTGTAAATGCAAATAACTTGTCTCGTGCTATAAACAGAGACCAAAGCATTTCCTAATCACTGCCAATTCAAGTAGGAATCTGCTCAGACAAAATACCTCTACCCTACTCTATAGAATAACTTCAGCTGCTACTCAATCTGGTGCCTGCTTTCTGGCCACATTGTAGTAAAGAACCCATAAATGTGGATCTTTGGTTAGCTCTTGATAATGACTCTCCAGTAGTCCTAATCCTGACAAACTTTCCTGCTAGTAAGACACAGGAGATCAACACATATTACTGAAAGGTTTGAGTTCTTGGTTCAGAGTTGTAGACCTAGCCGTAGAATGGAATGGTTACTTTTATTCGATTACAAAGGATACCAGCAAGACACAGTTAACTCCTAGAGATAATGAACAAACATGTATCATGTTTTGTGTGGATTAAGTGCTATTACTAACCACTTTTACTGCAAATATACAATCCTCTATTTGACATGATGTTATGAGAGCACAGACATGAGGAAAACACCCGTTCAAGGACAAATAAAAACTTGTTTAGTCTGATCAAATTCAGAACTAAGATCACAGTCCTGGAAGAGTTGACCAGGCCAATAATACCATTTGTTTGCCTCCAGAAACCCAAAGATTATAAAACATCTGGTAGCTTTATTTGATTCTTATCTTGCATATGAACCTCAATTTGATACTGTATTAAGCAGTACAGTCTCTCAAATGATAATGTTAAAGAGGGATTTTCATCCTCTTTGAATTAATCAATGGAAGGACACAGGACCCTGTTTCTGGCTTGATTGGACTATTGTAACAACATCCATCTAGGCACCTAGTTCAGTCCTCCATCCTACAATTAGTTTTGGAAAACTGAAAAAGCATTGACGTTGCCTTTCCCTGTTGCAGGGATTCTGCTCAGGAACAGAACTACGATTAGGACCATAGAAAATCAGTATGTTGGGACTGAGTCACCATACCACATCAGTATCTATGTGTCTAAATCTGACTAACTTATAGTGCCTCCCATGCCCTCCTAACTATTCCAGAGAGACAAGTGATTTGGCACCCCAGAACACAACCCTCGCAACTCTCTCAGGGATTGTGGTAGCAGGTAACCCCCTTTCGTCTCTCCTTTGTACTTGTCCACAATAAATAGAAAGGAGATACAAAGGTCAGTATGTTATTAGCATGATTAGTAGACCAAGGTGTCTTTTAATGGCGGCCAAGGTGGAAGGATCAAAAGGAAGCTGCCGGGAAGGGGATCACTAATCAGTGAATATCTCTGGCATACCCCAACCTCTATCCTTTTCCTTCACTTCTTTGCAACTTGGAACACACAAGAACTCTTTTGGATGTACCTGGATCTACTCACTTTAAATTTAAGACTTATTCCACAGATTCAGAGTGAACAATCTGCTGGCCCATGGCCCATCTCACTGATCGCTGGAGCAGTGATTCAGCAGCCTGCATGAAGGTGCCTGGGTCCTGAGTTGAGGTCTCGGCGAGGCCTCTTGATATTTTGGTGGTGATCCCTTGCTGACCTCCTGATAGTTTCCCCTGCTAGCGCTCCACCTTCCCAGCACCCCCAGAGTTGGCTGGCTGGCCTGTAACATCACAGCGTCCTACAGTGGGAGTTCTGATATCCAGTTTGCTCTGTCTCCCACTCTTAACCTGCCCAGTATTGACAATAATTAGCTGGATGCAGGAAAAATATGGACTCGGGAATGTTATGTAGCTCTGCCCTGTGAAGGGAATTGGTGCTGGGCTGCCTCTGACCAGTTGATGTTTCGGTGGTCGGCTTCGGGGTGGATCCACCATCTGCTCCCATCTCCCCTGGTGCCAAGGATACAGCTCTGGACTGGCAAGTTGCGATTCGAGGCTGGGGCCCGGCGAGGGGTGGGCAGCTTAGCCCAGCACTGATTGCCGACTGGCTGGCCCGCCATCGTTTCCTGACTCCTCTGGATGTGGCTTTGGGATATGTCACTGCACTGCCTTTGATCAGCTGGGGAACCACTGATTTTCTAGGGGCTGGTGGCAGCTGAGCGGTCCTGTCTCTGTTCTCAGATTCCCAATTGGTTTGCATGCAACACTGTAAGTGATATACAATTTCCTTGGATGGCCGAGCACTGCTACTAGTGCTCTGAAGACACGGAGGCAAGTATTTTCCCAGGCTTCCCCCAGCTACACTGCCTTGTCAAGCGCTTCTTTGGCCCTCTGGGAAAAGCTGTAAGGGTTGGATCGCAGTAAGAGATACTGCTCGTAAGGGCACTTGGTTCTGGTGCGGCAGCCTGAATCTACTTGCATCGTGGGCTGTATACTGGAGTATCCAGATCTAAGATTAGTGATGCATTTGACCTATCCTCGTACTTAAGGCAAACACTTCCTCAACAGTGCAAATAGACTCATCCAGATATTATCGACCACTGGCTGTGCCTTCATGTGGGGTTCAGCTCTACTCTTTGCAACTATGTACACAAATGTCAGGCATTTCATTTTCTTGTGCACCCTCGCCCACTCACCTACAAAATGGCGGATGGCTCCTCTTGCAAATAAAACTAACATAGGACTCAATCCACCAGAATGCATAGAATCAAATGAACAACTCCTGCAACCTACCCCCACCTGACCAGAAGTAAAAAAGACAAGAACCTTTCTTCTCACATGCATATTATAAAGTCCACCTCAAATATCTCCCCAAATCATAATTCTCATTATCTTAAATTCATGAGTAAACCTTGAATATTAACATAGATCTCTACACAGTTTGGTATGCAGTTAACAGAATAGGGCCTATTGAGTTAGCTATCTTAAAACAAAGGCACACTAACTGGCGGTCATGACTCATCTTTTATTTGTGCATGCTCTGTGATCACCATTTATGACCATCATTAATTTTATATCCATCACTAATCTCTGCTTGCTCTAAACGACACACCCACAAGTCATTTCCCTGCTCTCTCACTTTCTTCCCCTCCCTCTCACAATCACCTGAAAAGGACAGGTAATTTAATTAATTGCTTATCATACCCTAGGTTGATCCCCTCTCTCTATAAAACACCATGTAGACTCATACCGCTCCAATATGGATCCATTGATAACAATTGCCTCCAAGCTAAAACAATTTGGCAAACATGTTTATACAATCAGTAACCCCCAGAACCTAACAAAAAAGGCTGCTAAGAAGTTGGAGCACAGACTTCTAGAAACTCATCCAGAAACCCTTCTCTCTTACCCTTACTTCTGCATAAAGAAAGGCACTATTATATGTGATCTCATCCTTTACATGAGAAGAAGTGCACACTGGAGGAAAGCCTTACACTCAGTGCTCCAGATCTCTACATCTAAAAATACTACACATGGTCGAGATACCTGGTTGCCCTGTCATTGTTCTATAAAGCTGAAGCAACCTTCTCCATCTACAACAATGGGACAATCCTCAACCAATCCTTGGATCGTAAGCTAGAGCTATTTGAGAAAATATTCCCTCCTATCAAAAAAGCTGCAGCCACAAACTTGCCCTCTCCCTCCCAAGTCCTTTCTAGCCAGGCACGTAATATGTATTTACATACATCTCCAAGAGGATTCGAGGCCACCTCTTGAAATCAAAGTGAAAGTCCTCATCTACAACTTACACGTAGAGTAACTACATCAGAGTCACATAGACCTGAAAATTACTTTGCCTGAGCCTTCCAATGACCCCCTCCATGCTGCAACCCATTTTATCTAGAATGCCTAAACTCAGTACCTCACTCACCAGCTTGTCCGCTACTCCTATCTTACACTATGTACCTGTACACCTCACCTCCCAATCGGGAGTGCACAATCACCTCGATACAAGCCCCTACCACCACATCCCTCTGTTCAAGTGCAGTACGCCTTCACACAAAACAACATACCATCGCCTTCACTCTCTACTTCCTAAGACCCCATTGTGGAGGCTACTCTTCCTACACTTCACCCCCCTTACATACAATACTCGACTACCTCAAACATCAACACCCCATTGCCTACTTTCCCCACACTACAAGAGAGTGCTGAATCCCTACACCTCCTACTAGCAGCTAGATGAGACATCATAAACAGTATATCATCTTAAAGCAGATTTGCAATGCCTTATACATATCAACACAAAATCGAGTACCAACCAAGTGTCAATCAGGAATCCTAATTTGACTACACATGAACCTAAACAAACTATCATCTATTGTATCTTGCCAACAACTCCCCCCACAATTAACCCAATAACATCCTTCCTGAAGTGAATGAAGTGGAGATGGAGAACCGTCCCCTGTCCCAACTCACCCTCTAGACCCACTAGATTTGTCAAAGACTCATCATCAGGGATGATATCCACTGCCTCCTACTATCATACAACTCAGTGCACCATCAGAGCATTGACAATCTGAGTCAAATCCAATCCATGTCTGCAAATCCACAAAGAGAATCTAAACCAAACCATAGAGCTATAAACAAAGACAACCTCAATAGAATTACCCTTACCCAGACTGATTCAGGTAGAACCAATCCAATCTGAAATATATTCGTCTCAATTGTAGACTGGTTGCAAGACATGGGACAATCCTGATCTCATTTCTGATCCCATTCTAGTGCATGATCCTGACCACCTCATCCTGACAGAAACTTAGCTAAATGGTTCCTCAGCACCTAACTTTGACATACTATCTCTCCTAGTTATGACATCACTAGTCTTGACAGAGTAGCGGGATTAATTGCATGTATTTACTGCATCAGCCTTTCAGTTATACAGTCACAGTCCCCTGCCCTATCATCATGCGAAGATCTTTGTATGGACATTGCATGAAACAACAAACCTCTTTGCAATCTACACATGTTCTATCATCTCCCCAGAGATGATCTTTCCTTCGTAGAGCAAATTATGGAGAGCATCACAAGAAACACAGGTCAACATGGCACTCAATTCTTCCTTGGTGATTCCAACCTCCACTGGAATAATCTAAATGACCCCATAGTTAACAGCCTCTAAACATTTCTTACTGACCTCAACCTGATACAAATCTGTGACAGCCCCACACATAACAAGTGTGCAATTTTAGGTCTTATCATTGCAAATGATAACTCTAGCCAGTTTGAATCACTCTCCCCTCCAACTGCACCCCTCCAGGTAAAAAGACTATCCACCAAAGACTTGCAACCATGGCATAATGATACCCTCAACACTGAAAAATGTAACCTGAGACCAGCAGAACAAATATGGTGATCCTCTCCATCGCATGAACACCTCAAACATCTAAGATCTCATAGGAACACTTACTACAAAAGCATTAGAAATGCGAAAAGCAAATTTCTTCTGAAATCAACTGGAACAGGCCAATAACCGACCTAAAAAATTATTTGACATGGTTCTAAAAAAATGGAAAATTCGAGACCACTTGCTTTGTTTAATAGATTCTTACCTCTCAGAAGATGTACCGCTGCAGATTGATTGCATGAGGACACGGTACAAAATTCTGGCCCCATTGATGAGATGCCATAAGAGATACTATTGATTGATAGGCTTTATTTCGGTAGAAAAAATACCATAAAAGCTTGTACAACAATACAAAATACAATAAATATCATCACATTCTAAATACACACAAGGATTTAAACAGAGAAGGAAATATTTAAAACAGTTAAAACCAGATTAAATTGACAAAGAAAGCCTTCTTGTACGAATCAACCAAGACCATTTTAAAAATTTTGACACAGCACAAACAATCACAGCGGATGTGTCAGACATTAAAATACGCATCGCCACTGTGCACTGTCGAGTGCCTAAAAGTCTACATAAAGGTTTTAACCACCGGGTCCTGGGTGCACGATAGTTCGGACATTCGAAGAAAATGTGAGCTACCGACGCTACTCGAGTGGGACAGGACGCACAAAAAGGGGAAAGTTGGTAAGACCGTTTCCAGCGGGGGACTACCTCGCCTACTGGAAGAATCCCCACTCGAAACTTGAAATACAAGGTGCGGTCAAAAGGGGTGGAAATATTATCTAAATAGGGTTCATAAGCCACCACATCTTTAATCCTCATAAAAGCTACAGTAGAGTTGCAATGTCATGGATCTAAATGTAATTTGGCGGAGACCCAGTTCCAGTACAAGTTTTTAATCGTAGCTTTAGGTGAGGCAGTTTTCAGTGCCCATGCGTCAGATAACCCTATCTCCGCCAATAATCGTTTGACGTCCCTCAAACATTTCATCCTGGACCAGCCTGCTGTAGCCATAACCTCTGATAGTGCTTCGGCATAGGAGGCTAGTTCTGGCACCCACCACAGCCGTGCCCAAAGGAGCAGGGGGCGAAGTTGCGCTTGGTCCTTAATAGATTTGCAACCTAGATCCAATAGCACTGGTACTGTTGGTGTGCTCCATGGGAGAGCCATCAGATCTTTCAAAAATTTGCTCTCCGATTTAGCTAATACGTCCAGATTGCAGGTGCCCTCAGCTCTGCCCCATATAGTGCGGCACTGACCCCTCTGGCTTTGTATATTTCCACAACTGGGGCTATAGGTTTGCTAGATGAGGAGCGTTGTTCCTTGAGTTAAGTGCCTCCCACCCTTTTGTGGCCCAGTAGCATTTTTTGGATGTGCGGGTTCCAGGAGAGGGAATCATTAAGGCGAATACCCAAGTAATCAAGCTCAAAGACCCTCTCCAATGGCTCGAAGTTCAGAGCCGGAGGTCGACCAAGTTTCTTCGGGGGATTCATAACCAGAAACGTGGTTTTATTGGTGTTAATTACCAACCCTCTCAACAGACAAAACTCCTGAAAGCTGTTCAAAAGTCTCTGAAGAACCATAGGGGACTTTGAGATAAGAAGAGTATCATCTGCAAAAAGCAGTGTGGGGATCCGTTTGCCCGCCAAGGAAGGAGCATCCAAGGGATTTTTCAGCAGATGTTCAACCACGCCGTTTACATAAAGAGAAAACAGGGTGGGTGCTAACACACATCCCTGGTGGACGCCCCTTCCCACGGGGATCCTATTAGTTTTTTCACCCCTCGTACCCCAGCGCACCTGCGCAAAATTACCATCATGTCATTTTACCAAAAGGGAAAGAATGTACGTGGGCAACCCCAAATCTAGCGGAACCTTTCATAACTCCTCCCTGGGAACCAGGTCGAAGGCAGTCTTTAGGTCTATAAAGGCCAAATATAGACTGCCCCCACCCAGCACCACCACCTTCCAGTGTAGAAGAGCCAATCTGAAAACTTACTCGATGGTCCCAGTGCCAGAGCGGAATCCAGCTTGGAGGTCCGACAAGATGTTGTTGTCCTCCATCCACTGGAGCACCCTTCTCAGGATCACCTTCCCTGCCACTTTTTGGGAAGAGTCAATGAGACTTATTGGCCTGTAGGTGGCAGGGTTGTCCCGACACCCCTTCTTGAATATCGGGACAACCTCTGCCCCCTTCCAGGATTCGGGTACGGGCGCACCTTCACTAATGGCATTTAGCAATGATGACACTAACTTCCCCCACTCCTTGGGACTTGCTCGTAATAAGAGATACTATTTGCAACCCATAAATTGAAATCTAAAAAATTGACTCTAGCCCCTATCGCACTGGATGAAGTGACATTGGCACTAGTGAGAAGTGCAAATATCAAGGCACCCAGTATCGATGGGGTTCCAATAGACATTTTTAAATACAATACTGTATTCTGGGCTCCTCTCTTACAAAGAGTGTTTAACATCATTGCAGGAGGCACAATACCAAAAACATGGACTGAAAGTATAATTGTGCCAATTTCCAAAAAAGGGCAATAGAAGTGATGCCAAATGTTATTGTCCTATTTCCTTTCTTGACACAACCTCAAAATTGATGCGTTGGATATTTTTAGAGAGACTGGAAATATGGGCAGAGCAAAACAAAATTTGTACAGAATCACAAAATGGGCATTTGCTACCTCCCATCTCATCTATCAGACCATTCGGCAGTATTTATGGAACTAACTGTGTTCCCCAAAGCCTCCCTTAGATCCTGGACATTTGACCGTTCATTGTTATTGTTAGCAGTAGCAGATGATATTTCTTTCCTCATAACTGAAGCCCAGTGTTTTATTCAGAAAATATGTCAAAAACCGAATTTCCTTTTGGGCACCTTAATGTGAGCACCAATTCATACAGACCAAATAGACATCAATTGTTCATACATAAAGACCTATCACCAGGAGCAATGCAATCAGTAACACAAACTCTGCAAAAACAAATACATTCAGTGTGTACAGTTTATTCATATATATAAAAAAGCTGTTAAAAACACATTTAAAAAAGTATATAAAACAGTATATAAAACATAATATAAAACATAGGGAACACAGAAAATATAAAAAAGGAAAAAAATAATATTCAAGAATTTCTTAAATGAAAAACACGAGCGGAACGGCACGCGTAACGTTTGTTTCATCTTGTATTAAGAGGCTGAACATAAACAGAAAATGAAAATACTGGCCCGTAATGCGCTATACAAACAAGTGAATTTGTGCTACAAGTATTTAATGGTGTACGGCGCCTACGACTTCTGGCTGATTATTGTGTGCCACTTGAACCTAACTATAACGGAATTTAAAGGATCGCTTCCTAAAACTGCTCATTAAGAAATATTTGACTTGTGTGAATCACAACAAGAAACATAAAACAGATTGTTGAAGCTGTGGTCCATGTAGACATCGACAGCGCTTTAATACACGAGGGTGCTCAGGAGGAAGGAAGTGCAACTCCCCCACCTAGAAGGCAGGTTTCCATTTAAGAAATTTTGGGAATACAGCTAATAATATTTTCCTCATGAAGGCGGCTACATGCAAACTGTCCGTCGAAACGCGTTGAGAAACTAAGGGAGAAGTACAATACCCATTGACTGAGGAGTATTCTGATTGTTGCTGAATATACCTCATTTGTACCTCCTTAACTTTAGGAAAAGGATTTGATGAATTCTTGAATATGATTTGTTCCTTTTTTATATTTTCTGTGTTCCCTATGTTTTATATTATGTTTTATATACTGTTTTATATACTTTTTTAAATGTGTTTTTAACTGCTTTTTTATATATATGAATAAACTGTACACACTGAATGTATTTGTTTTTGCAGAGTTTGTGTTACTGATTGCATTGCTCCTGGTGATAGGTCTTTATGTATGAACAATTGATGTCTATTTGGTCTGTATGAATTGGTGCTCACATTAAGGTGCCCAAAGGGAAATTCGTTTTTTGATATATAGTCATCAGTTGGTACCCCATCCCTTTGGTATTGGGTCCCTCTCTCTTTTATTAGAGTTTTATTCAGAAAAACCTGGGTTCGGCCGCTCCAGGGATTGTGTGGGACTCTTTTAAGGCCTTCCTAAGAGGTCTTATTACTAATGAGGTCTCATACCGGAGGAAACAGTATAAGGAAGAAGTAGCTTCCATAGAAGCTGAGATGCTGAAAACACAAGCTGAGATCGATCTAGATAGAGCTTCATCCGGTAATGTCACACAAGCGCTTTGTAATAAGTTACTTTCCCTAAGAGGTCAGCTGGGCTCAGTTTTAAATTTGCGACTTCTTGAGAAACGGGAAGCTAGTAAAATAGCCCATTTCCAATTTGGTGAGGGAGCAGGAAAACTCTTGGCCTGGAAGGCTAAAACCGACCAGGTCCGCAATAACATCGAGTCCATAACTTGTAATAACGTGTCTTTTGCTTCAGATGGTGTCATTCGAAGAATTTTTTGCGAATTTTTTCAAACCATCTATCAGGAAAATAAAAAATTGGATCAGGAACATATTGATAATTGGTTGAGAGAGGTTTCTCTCCCTTCTTTATCCTCAGAGCAACGGACCTCCCTGGATAGCATCATCACGGAGGAGGATGTTAGGGCCGCTACCCATAATAGTAGGAAGGGGAAGGCTGCCGGACCGGACGGCCTGGTCTGAGATCTATAGGGCCCTGGAACAGGCAATTGTACCATTTCTAACTATGTTATTTAATCAAATATTGCAAGAGGGTCTATCTCCTCCTGTTTCCTGGGATAGTGCTTCAATTACTTTAATTCTAAAACCAGGAAGTCAGCATTGTTCTGCGGTTCATATAGGCCTATTTCCATACTGAACGTGGACTATAAGATCTTTGCTACGGTTCTGGCGAGGAGGTTGAGTGTAGTAGCACCTGATATTTTACATCATGATCAGAAGGGGTTCATGAAGGGCCATCAATTATATGAATTGACTTATGACCTGATAGGGGCCATCGACATGGCAACAACTGACTCCCTCACGCTGGCAGTTCTGACGCTCGACACAACCAAGGCCTTCGACAAGGTGAATTGGTCATACCTGTAGGGGGTCTTGGCTAAGTTTAATATTGGTGATAGCTTTCGCCGAGCAGTCAGACTTCTATGTTTGAACTAAGCGTGGGCGTAAAATCCGTTTCACGGGCGAATTTGCGGATTATTGACGATTTCGCGATCCGTGAATAGCCAAATTTACCCAATAATCCGCAAATTCGCAAGCTACGAATTATTTTGCTTGGTCGCGCTTGAAAAATACAATATCGCGCACGCGGTGTTGTCTTACCGTGATTCTGAGTCCGCCGGGTTGCTTTTCTTCAGGTTTTGCGTGTGCTGCGCCATTTTTGATCTTGCTGCATGATCGCGCGAGAGTTTTTCGAACGTAATTACGTTATCGCGGCTTGCCATCTTGCACGGCCGAAATTGCAAGTCTGCACAAGAAATCCACCGCAGGAAGCATAAACCTTGTGAAAATGATGATTTTGATCTGAATAACTCCTCAGATTGACATTTGACTGCACTTTTTGGTGCAGGAGTCCATTTTTTGGGATGGGGTGGGAGGAAGGAAGTGCCTCAGAGTCTCCAACTTCCTGTTCCTGTCCAGCAGGCTCCTCCCAGTGCTTTGTGCATGTACTGGTCACTTTTCATTTGGCTGCTGAGCTGGAAGGATTACTTTCTGTGACTGCTGCTGGATTTGTATTTGAGGACTTTTTGGACTTTAGAGTTTGGATCACTTTTGGACTTGAGATTTTACAAGTAAGTTGGTGTTGTTTGTTTGGGGCATTGCAGTTGAGGGAACTACAGTTCTAAAACTTTTTTCACAACTTTAACAAAATATATATTGTGGTGGGTAGCCACAGTATCCAGTAGGCCCAGGGTTAGTCATGGGTGCATGATACAACTGTTTCTGTGATTTGTTTTTTAACTTAATTCTCATTAATGTCATGGAATTTTAGCTCACTGTTATTTGTTGATTTTTTTTAAAATTTTGTGGTACCTGTAAAGCCTCACTTGCCAGTAGGCCAAGGTGTAGTGAGTGGTGCATGGGCCTAGTCTTTCTGTGGGGTGTCTTGAATTTAAACATAATTGATGGCATGGATGGCATGTGATTGTGGGGATTTATGAGTGTTTTTTTACTTTTTGGGGTGGTGTTGGGGCCTGGACATGTGGGTGGGTCCATCTTGAGGCCTGGTACAGTCAGGGCCTGGCCATGTGGTGGGGGTCAAGGGGCCATTTTGAAGCCAGGCAGTGTGCCCAGGCCTGCACCCAGTTTGCCTTGCTTTCAACGGTTATGCCCAGGGGTACTCAGTGGTGCATGGGCCTAGTCTTTCTGTGGGGTGTCTTGAATTTAAACATCATTGAGGGCATGGATGGCATGGCAATATGGTGATTTTTGAGTGTTTTTTTACTTTTTGGGGTGGTGTTGGGGCCTGGCCATGTGAGTGGGGGCCATTTTGAGGCCTGGTACAGGCTGGGCCTGGCCATGTGGTTGGGGTCAAGGGGCCCTTTTTAAGCCAGGCAGTGTGCTCAGGCCTGCACCCAGTTTGCCTTGCTTTCAACCATTATGCCCAGGGGTACTCAGTGGGTCATGGGCCTAGTCTTTCTCAGCGATGTCTTGAATTTAAACATCATTAAGGGCATGAATGGCATGGGATTGTGGAGATTTTTGTGTGTTTTTCGACTTTTTGGGGTGGTGTTGGGGCCTGGCCATGTAGGTGGGGGCCATTTGGAGGCCTGGTACAGGCAGGGTCTGGCCATGTGGTGGGGGTCAAGGGGCCATTTTGAAGCCAGGCAGTGTGCTCAGGCCTGCGCCCACTTTGCCTTGCTTTCAACCATTATGCCTAGGGGTACTCAGTTTGCATGGGCCTAGTCTTTCTCTGGGGTGTCTTGAATTTAAACATCATTGAGGGCATGGATGGCATGGGATTGTGGTGATTTTTGAGTGTTTTTCGATTTTTTGGGGTGGTGTTGGGGCCTGGCCATGTGGGTGGGGGCCATCTTGAAGCCTAGTACAGGCAGGGCCTGGCCATGTGGTGGGGGTCAAGGGGTCATTTTGAATTCAGGCAGTGTGCTCAGGCCTGCACCCAGTTTTACTTGCTGTCAACTATTATGCCCAGGGGTACTCAGTGGTGCATGGGCCTAGTCTTTCTCTGGGGTGTCTTGAATTTAAACATCATTGAGGGCATGGATGGCATGGGATTGGGGTGATTTTTGAGTGTTTTTCGACTTTTTGGGGTGGTGTTGGGGCCTGGCCATGTGGGTGGGGGCCATCTTGAGGCCTGGTACAGGCAGGGCCTGGCCATGTGGTGGGGGTCAAGGGGCCATTTTGAAGCCAGGCAGTGTGCTCAGGCCTGTACCTAGTTTGCCTTGCTTTCAACCATTATGCCCAGGGGTACTCAGTGGTGCATGGGCCTAGTCTTTCCCTGGGGTGTCTTGAATTTAAACATCATTGAGGGCATAGATGGCATGGGATTGTGGTGATTTTTGAGTGTTTTTCGACTTTTTGGGGTGGTGTTGGGGCCTGGCCATGTGATGGGGATCAAGGGGTAATTTTGAAGCCAGGCAGTGTGCTCAGGCCTGCACCCACTTTGCCTTGCTTTCAACCATTATGCTCAAGGGGTACTCAGTGGTGCATGGGCCTAGTCTTTCTCTGGGGTGTCTTGAATTTAAACATCATTGAGGTCATAGATGGCATGGGATTGTGGTGATTTTAGAGTGTTTTTCGACTTTTTGGGGTGTATAAGATGCACAAGAGAACCATCAGTGCCAGGAAGAAGTCCTGCAGTGGTGTGTGCAGCAAAACGTCATGTGATGTCACGTGTGGCCACAGACAAGACAACTCTGCAACTCGTGCAAATGCGGCCTGCTGTTCTGACATCTCAAGAAGATGGCCCCAAAAAAAGTTGGCCGTAGCGCCTCAGCGAAAAAAGTCGCCAGTGCCACTGCCAGTAAGAAGGAGCAGAAGAAGCAAGTGGCACCACCTACCAAGGAGACTGGTGTGCCCACCAAAACCTTTTTTGGGAAAAAAAACTATGCCTGCAGCAGCAAGCGGTGTCCGCCGGGGACCAAGATGGAAGCAGCACCTCCGCTTCATTGGGCTCAGTGCCACCACGCCAAGTTAGGTCCAAGACCACCATGAGTGCTGCTGCGGCAGCCACTTTGTTTGTTGAATCACCATCGACCAGTGATCTTGGCTCATCACAAGAAAGTACCATCCAATCAACGCCGGGTGTAACTCAGCTGACGAGTGTTCAACAACTACAGCCACAAACACAGGTACAAGTAGTACAAGCGCAAATACATGGGCAAGGAGAGGCACAAGTACAGCCGCAAGGAGAGGCGCCAGGAGAGGCACATGGACAGGTGCATGGAGAGGTGCGACTAGAGCTTCATGGAGCGGCACAACTGCCTACAACGCTTGTTCCTCCAGAAGTAGGGGCACATATGGAAATTGCTATTCAAGAGGAGGTATCACCGAGGAAGCCACTCCTCCTGATGATGATTCATTGTCTTCCAGATCCCCAGCAAGAAAAATGTCAAGGAGGGCTACTACTACTACAAGTTCTTCTTCAAGCCCCCTTCCTTCTGATGACCTTGATCCTGATTGGAAGCCACAAATGCAGTCTGAGAGTGAGGCACGCCATGATGAGTCGACAAAGGTAGCTAAGCCTAAAAGGAAGGCTCCCGCAAAGCTTTGACTTATGGCTGATGAGGACGAACAAGAAGTGGTGTCTTCTGCTGATGAACAGTCTGACGATGACCCAGTCATCACAGTCGTCACTCCAGCCCCAGCAGGCATGCAGCAGACAGACATTTTAACCCTAGCCCGAATGGCTGCTGAGCAGATTTGGGCGGCGTGGCACTGGTACCACCACCGTTAACTACAACACCAACAAGACCTACAGCTTCCATCTTTTTTAGTCAGAAGGGCCGGCATGGACCTCCATCCAGCTCGACCTCAAGTAGTGGTGCTGTAAGTGAACAACAGAAATGAATTCAGCCACGCCCATCCTCCACTTCATCTGGCATTGAAAGTCAAAGTAGCACCTCCACCTTCAGTAGACATCACCAGTCCCCAGTTTGGGACTTCTTTACTGTTAGCGCAAAGGCGGAAAACATGGTCGTTTGTTCGATTTGTAAGGTATTCGTTAGTCGGGGTAAGCTTGTACAGGAATTTATATAGCGCAAATCACCAAGCGGTTTCTAAGCGCTTGCTTAGGGAACCCGTCCTGGTATTCCCCTGTGAGATAACCCCAGCAGAGTATCCGCAAGGTGAAAGCCAGGCATCCCGCTGCGAGGGGCCGTTGTGGAGATTAAGCAAGCTATTGCCCAGAGTTGCAGAGTGTGAACCCGTGAATCGAGTAGGCACCAGAGCGAGAATTGTTGAGTCTATGGACATTTTAGGACTCAAGACCCCGATGAGCCAGGAATTGAACCCTGGTCCCGGGCTGACCTCTGCTTCCAGGTCTGCCTCCTCTAACCAGTGAGCCACACTTCTCCAGCTTTGTACCAACTATGGTACCGGAGGCCAGAGAGGTCATCTCAAGCAACACCACACTATCATTTAGGAAGCACACATGAGGAAGATCGAGGAAGGCAAAAGAAAACCAAATCCAAATGTATCCCTTGATATTGCATCGGATGATGACGAGAATCTGATCTTGCAGGGGGGAAGTGAAGAAGCGACAGACATTTTTTCTGGTACACCCAGTTCTGCTGGCAGCAGCACTGCAGTGGTATCGCCCTCTATCCCTGCAACATCTATGAGGCACACTAAGAGGGTTGAAGATACACCAATGGGAAAAACTACATCAATGGGCCTAACTGGTTTGAAGAGGTCATCATCATCATCATCATCATCACGTAAAATGATCCAGCCCGCCATTAGCAGAATGTTGTGGTCGGAGGCGCCATTTTAACGCAACCACCCAACGGTACGTCTGTATAACGCAAAGCTGGCTAAAATGCTAGCGCTGGACCTTCTCCCTTTTTCTTTCGTGGAAGGGGTGGGGTTTCTAGAATCAGTGGCAACAGTCTGCCCTAAATGGAAGGTCCCTAGCCGGTCTTATTTTGCCAGAGTTGCGGTTCCAGCACTACATCAAGATGTGTTTGAGGTGATTGGGGCAGCTTTGCAGAAGAGTGCTGTTCACACTATCCACTTGACAACAGACATGTGGACCAGTTGCCAAGCCCTTAATTACATGTGCATCACTGCACACTGGGTCTCTTTTGCAGGGTCTTTTGCAGGGGTTAGAGACAAGTCAAGTGCAGTTGTTGACCTGGACACAGTTTTTCAAGCTTCTCGGAAACATGCAATATTAGCCATGTTTGTCATGGAGAAAACTCATACTGCAAAAAACATTTTGGATGAGTTTAACAGTAAGATCTCTGAATGGCTGAAACCAAGAAATCGCATGGTTGGATATGTTTCCACGGATAATGGCAGTAATATAGTTAAGGCCATGCGGGACGGTGTTTGGCGCACTGTATAAACCTGGTTGTTCAAGATTTCTTGAAAACTGAAAACCAAGTCAAGAAGTTACTGTCTACCTGCCGAAGAATCTGCACACATTTCAGCCATTCTTTTAAGGCCCGGAAGCATCTGAGGAGCATTCAACATGTACATAAAGTGCCAGTCAAAGGACTCATCCAGGAAGGTGGCAACACGTTGGAACTCAACCTTTTATATGCTTGAGCGTCTGTTTGAGCAGTGCATGGTAATTAATGACTATATCTTTACAGTAGGTTCTATTTCCCTGAGGCTAGAGTTGGAGGAATGGCAGCTAGTTAAAAGCCTGACAGACATGCTTCGTCCTTTTGAGGTCTTCATGCGTGAAGTCAGCAAGGAGGACTGTTCTTTAAGCAAAGCTATCCCATTGTTGCGCATGCTAGAGCACCAACTGAAGGCGGTGTCTTCAACGTTGAGAGTTGATGGTGGAAAGCATGCTGCATATCTGTTGGCAGAGAACTTATTAAGCCGCCTAGTTGCCAATGAAAGGCTTCAAAAGATACATACAGAACAACATTACATTTGTGCCACTATTCTGGATTCACAGTACAAAAAGGCAGTGGCCAGCAAAGCATTCATTCCTTTTGATGAGGCAGATGTTTCAAAGTACAAACATTGGATAGCTGTGTCAGCCAGTCGGTTCGAAAAAGATCAGCAGAAAATTAAAGGAGCCGTCAGAAGTCCAACTGAATCATCAGGCGATGAAGCTTCAAGTTCCACTTCTGAATCTGTGGGCGAAGGGAGTAACTTTCCCTCACAGTCGTTAACGACACCAGCAGCAACCCTATCATCATCCTCACCTGCACCAGGCCCACCCATAATATTGTCGGACGCGGATTGGCTAACTCATCAAGGGTTTGTTCGTTCCAGTGCTGAGAAGGCCACAGATGTTACGCAAAGTGGAGCAACCGTGGAGAACCTTGAGTTGATGGTGCAGGCCTATCTGGATGAGCCAACACAGGTCTTTGTTCATAAGAACCCATTGCTGTATTGGTACAGGAAAATGGCTCTGTGGCCACTGATCAGCAACCTGGCTCTAAATTATTTGTCTTGCCCACTCGCAAGCGTGTCTTCTGAACGTGTTTTCAGTGCTGCTGGTGCCATTGTAACTTCAAAAAAGGTCTTGCCTCTCTGCCAAAAATGTGGATAGGTTAACACTGATCAAGATGAATCAGCACTTGATACCACCAGATTACAAAGTACGTGAATGCACGCAGGAAGAAGAGGACACGGACTTAGGTGACTGAAGTTCTTCTCTGTTACCTGACCTACTCCTGTCTCAATTCATGGAGTTGGAGGACGAGCTCTACTTCCCTGACACCAAGTCCTGAAAATGACTTCCTTTTTTTTGTCCTTATTCACTTTTATTCCTGTGTGTCTTTCTTTGTTTTGCAACTTTTACCACAACAAAACTCTAATCACCTAATCACAACAAGTCCATTAGCAGCACTGTCTTCATCTTATAATCCTTATTGATTTGAAGGGGCCGCAGTCTGCATTCCTGAGGTTCACAAGTTCACAACTCAATCATGCTCCTTCATACTCCTCCTCCAGACTCCCCCTATCCATTTCCCTCAAGGCAGATGGATGGATTACGACGAGTCCCCTCAAGTGGGACTGAAATTACTGACTGACAACATGCTTGCTGATTGCTGACAGATTTACTTTTGATATTGACAGGAGAGGCTGCCCTGTGGGCCCTCACTTTCCGAAGAAGATGCGGACAAAAAGTAGAACAGATAATGAATAATTGAGAAGATGGCATGCACTGGACAGCAATGGCTGTCTGGCTCTGATGAAACCAATTGCTGTTTGTTTTTTGTGCATGAAATGATGATTCATATGTCTTCTTGTTTAAGTTATTATCTAATCTTTCACACAGTAATTGTAACTCATGTCAACAACTCTTTTTTTTTACCTTGTTTATTTAAAATTGTACTTCAAATTCAGGGGCCACTATATTGCATTTCACAAAATATGCAAAATGTCCTTGGAGTGGACTCACTTGTCAATATACCATGATGATTGATTAAATAATATATATTTTTCTTTACAGTCACTCACTGGGATGGATGTATCATTACCGTTGATTTACGGAAGAACTATGGCCAATTTGTGAGTGGCAAACAGGTAAACCAGTCTACAACAGCTACTACAGCAGGACTACATGTATTTCTATTCGTGGTATGTATTGGTCGAGGCCGAGGCAGTGTACTGTTGTTGTTACGCCAGGCAGAGTCCACTACAGACAGCGGAGCAGTTCATGTAAAATTGGGGCAATGTGGCTTGCTGCATACAATTAGATATGCTTTGTCTGTCTGACAAAGACCCTAGGTATGCTACATCAGGTTGCTTCACTCAGTGGTGCCTGTCTTGACCCTCTGCATGGCAATGCCTCAAGCTTGGGCCAAACATCCGTTATGTTTGCAAAATTTGCTGTTTTTCGGTATTTCGCAAATCTCGCGAAAGTACCGAAAAATCGCAAATTCTTGAGCGGAACGGATTTTTGGCCCATGCTTGCGGCAGGGCCATGGAGACGGTCAAGGCAGGCACCACTGAGTGAAGCATCCTCCTGATGTAGCATACCTAGGCATTTGACACAGACAGACAAAGCATATCTACGGTTTAGGGTTCAGTGCGTTTTACTAGGGTTTTTGGGTTTAAGTTGGTATGGTTCACGCTGGTTCTAGGGCTCGGGCTCGATGCAGGCTCATTCATAATGATGTTGGCAATGTTTTAAGGGGGTTTGGTGTTCTTTGGTCCAGAATTGGCAGAATTTTGGCCTTTTCGGGTGTTTTGCGGGCGCGTGTGTTTGGTTGAAAACCAAGTGAAAACTAGTCGTAGACCTTCTTCTTCTTCTTCTCTCTAAAGAGCGCAGTGGTTCGATTTTGTTCTACCTTGCTGAGATTCTTGTGAATCGCTGGAACAAGTGACTGTCCAGGTGAGTTTCAAGAGGATCAAAGTAGTGGAAGTGCTGAAAACAGCAATGTTTTGTGAACAGCGCAATTTGCCATGTTTTGAATATACCAGTATTGCTTGTATTTGGGGGGCTGTTTGGGGGTGTTCTACATTTGTGGGGGAGGGTGTGGGGGTCTGGGAGCACTGATGGGATAGCCTAATTTTTATTGGAAGTGATTTGAAGAAAATCCATGGTAGGAGTTAGGGCCTAGCTGCAGAGCGCATTTGGACCGATGTTGACTAGTTGGCTGAAAACTTTCTAAGTATGAGTTATTGCATTTTTGCTTTTTGCCTGTTTAGGGGTGTTCTGCTTTTTATCGGGTGGCTGCAGGGGTCTGGGGGCATAGCTCGGAAGGTCTAATATCGGAATCAAGTGTTTTGGACCAAATCCATGGTGAAAAAGTTTTGCGTTTTTGTTCACTTGCCTGTCTTTGGGGTGCTGTTTGGGGGCTTCCAGGTTTTTATAGGTGGGTTTTGGGGTCTGGGAGCACTGCTGGCACAGTCTAATGTTGATTGCATTTGTTTTTCAGGAAATCCATGGTGGAAAAGGGGAGTTAGGGCCTAGCTGCACAGCGCATTTGGACAGAATTGAAGCAAGGCCCATTTTTGCTTTTTGCCTGTTTGGGGTTGTTCTGCTTTTTTGCGGGTGGCTGCAGGGGTCTGGGGGCATAGCTCAGAAGGTCTAATATTGGAATAACGTTTTTTGGACCATATCCATGGTGAAAAAGTTTTTGCGTTTTTGCTCACTAGCCTGTCTTTGGGGTGCTGTTTGGGGGACTTCCAGGTTTTTGAGGGTGGGTTTTGGGGTCTGGGAGCACTGCTGGCACAGTCTAATGTTGATTGCATTTGTTTTTCAGGAAATCCATGGTGGGAAAGGGGAGTTAGGGCCTAGCTGCACAGCGCATTTTGACTGAATTCCAGGTAGGCCCGAAATTTGCTAAGTCTCACTTTTTGCGGTTTTGCTGTTTGACTGTTTGGGGGTGTTAAATGTGTTTCCACTTGGGTTGACGGGTCTGGGGGCATTGCTGTGAAGGTCTAATACCGGATAAAAGTGGTTTGGAGAAAATCGGAGGTGATAACTTTTCCCCATTTTCAGGCATTTCGCTCACTTTAGCGTTTTCGGGGGGCTGTTTGGGGGGGTTCCTGGTGTTTGTGGGTGGGTTTTGGGGTCTTGGAGCAACGCTAGGTATGGATACTTTTGATTGCAAGAGGTTTGATGGAAATCCATGCTGGCAAAGGAGAGTTAGGGCCTAGCTGCAGAGCGCGCACGGAGTGATCTGGGAAATATGCAGAAATTTGACATAGTTCCCATTTTTCCATTTTTGCTTTTTGACTGTTTGGGGGGGGGGTTAAACTTGTTTCCGCCTGGGTTGACGGGTCTGGGGCCATTGCTGTGAAGGTCTAATACCGGATAAAAGTGGTTTGGAGAAAATCGGAGGTAAAAAAGTTTTTCCATTTTGAGGAATTTCGCTCATTTTAGCATTTTCGGGGGGCTGTTTGGGGGTTCCTGGTGTTCGTGGGTGGGTTTTGGGGTCGTGGAGCAACGCTGGGTATGGATACTTTTGATTGCAAGAGGTTTGACGGAAATCCATGGTGGCAAAGGGGAGTTAGGGCCTAGCTGCAGAGTACGCACAGAGTGATCTGGGAAATATGCAGAAATTTGACAAAGTGCCCATTTTTCCATTTTTGCTTTTTGGCTGTTTGGGGGGGTTAAACTTGTTTACGCCTGGGTTGACGGATCTGGGGCCATTTCTGTGAAGGTCTAATACCGGATAAAAGTGGTTTGGAGAAAATCGGAGGTGGACAAGTTTTTCCATTTTCAGGAATTTTGCTCACTTTAGCGTTTTCGGGGGGCTGTTTGGGGGTTCCTGGTGTTTGTGGGTGGGTTTTGGGGTCTTGGAGCAACGCTGGGTATGGATACTTTTGATTGCAAGAGTTTTGACGGAAATCCATGGTGGCAAAGGGGAGTTAGGGCCTAGCTGCAGAGCGCGCACGGAGTGATTTTCGAACTAGGGCTAAATATTTCTAACTCCCCGTTTTTGTATTTTTGCTTTTTGCCTGTTTGGGGGTGTTAAACTTGTTTCCGCCTGGGTTGACGGGTCTGGGGGCATTGCTGTGAAGGTCTAATAAAGGATAAAAGTGGTTTGGAGAAAATCGGAGGTGAAAAAGTGTTTCCATTTTTAGGAATTTTGCTCACTTTAGCGTTTTCGGGGGGCTGTTTGGGGGGGTTCCTGGTGTTTGTGGGTGGGTTTTTGGGTCTTGGAGCAATGCTGGGTATGGATACTTTTGATTGCAAAAGGTTTGACGGAAATCCATGGTGGCAAAGGGGAGTTAGGGCCTAGTTGAAGAAAGCGTTTGACACTATTTTTAACTTAGGGGTCGTTAGGGTTAGCAGTATTGCATGTGTTTGGGGGTGTTCGAGATTTTGGCAACTGGGTTCTGGAGTCTACTCTTGGAGCACTTGTTGAGAAATGTCTAATTTTGGTTGCAAGTGGTTTGAAGAAAATCCATGGTGGGAAAGGGGGAATTTGGGCCTACTTTACTTTCAAAGTACGTTTAGTGATCATTTTCCACTAGGCCTCAGACAGTTAGCAGTATCGCACGTTTTTTTGGGGTCGGATTGGGGGTATTCTACATTTTAGCATCTGTGTTTAAGGGTCTGGGAGCACTGCTGGGAAGGTCTAATTTTGTTCTAAAATCGTAGTTTACACTACACCTAGCTTGAGGGGAAAGATCCGCAAAATTCGCCCATACTTATTTATCCTTCAAATGGAGACTCAGAGTACGCCCTTTCAAAACTATTGTACTGTCGATTCTGAAACTGAAAGTGTGACTTTTTGCACTACACAGCTTACGTACCTTATATTTTTTTCTCAGTGGTGTTTTAATATCACTTCCTGTTTTTGCATCAACATTTACAGGGCGGCTTTCACCCTGTGCAATGGAAAAAAGGATGAAGTCAGGCTTCACATTAGTGACCCGCAATTCAGCATCCGCCGGGCAGGCAGTGGACAGGGTGTCTTCTGGTCACCAACATTGATCGAACGAGCGTCAGATGGAAGGAGGTGTACCGCAAATAAGAGGAATGGCTTCATGCATGCAACTTCCCAAATTCAACAGGACAAGTAAAACAACATACAGTAACAGTATCCATTCATTTCTACTTATCTTTTAAGTAATGTTATTGCTGTGAACTTCTATGAGTGTGACTCTGCATTTCTTTGCTCACTGCTTCTAAATTTGCTATGTTTTTGCTATGTTTAACAGTACTTTAATGTTCTAAGTGTTTATTCTCTCTGAGGGCGGAGAGGCAAGTGAAATTGCATAATGACTGCAGCCCTGTACTCTCAACTTGTTTCTTCGTTGTTACTAGTAAGTTGCAGTACGTAGTAGTGCTACTTTGCAGTAACCTAACCATCCATTTAGTAAGCAACTTCTGGCATGCAGTTGTGCACTTCCTTTATGTCTCTTTAAAGATTTATCAATATCTTCAAATCCAAAGATTTGTTTCTCTTCATTTGTTGTTTGACTGTCCATGCTGTGTTTTTTT
Organism: Lissotriton vulgaris; assembly: GCF_964263255.1. Classification (NCBI taxonomy): domain Eukaryota; kingdom Metazoa; phylum Chordata; class Amphibia; order Caudata; family Salamandridae; genus Lissotriton; species Lissotriton vulgaris. The sequence goes on along the minus strand of NC_141689.1, from coordinate 1,171,091,584 downwards.
CCTCTCTACCAAACTTTCCAAAAAAAAACATTCCCATCCAATTTTCAAACCCTAACCTTCTTCCCCCGGGCTTTGTGGTATTTCATTGTGGTGTGACTGACAACAACAATAAATTCCATACACTTGCTGGGGAGGATAAGGTCAAAGCAGTCAAAATTATTACAATCAGAAGTTCATGTGCGCCATCGTGGATTGATAAGAACATCCTCCTCCTACACGACGTGAACAATCAAATGCTTAATGCTTACGTTACATTGATGACGTGTCCTTTGCCTTAATTTCTTATAGCAGTCCAACTCCACACAACTACTACTTATATTTACATTAATTTAACACTGCTTAGACTACAATTTAGGGCACTGTTCTCTACCGTACTATCTAATGTACTGTTTCTTATGCTATGCTCAGCCCACTCAATGTTTCATTTCCTTTTTTTTCATATGGTGATACTGCCAGTGTGTACCACTACTGCTACCAGCACAACAATGATATTGCATCCGTCGAGGATTCAAGTCAACAACCAACCTTATTCACCAACTGTGATTCACAAATCACAAGTAAGATAAGCATATTGGGGAGGTAGTAGAATAATGAGCTAGGACTAAGTTGGGAGGAGAGCAGAGACTGACAGTACTACTAGAAAAGTACAGTAGTAGGGCTACTGAATTGACTAACTCAGTTACTTGCATTTTGGTACATTTGAGGACAAGATGTTTCATTCATGCTGGTAAGTTTGAAAAACCAAACATCCAGTAACCACCGACAACCCCCACACAAAATAATATGAGCAAGTATACTGTGTTTTGGTATGAAAAATATAATTATTAAGAAATATAAATTATGGATGTTGTTGTCACAAAAATAAAATAAATTACCCCAACTCACCCCCCTCAGTAACCAAACCAATGTCCAAAAATCAAAAAGTCCCCTTTCCCAAAAACCCAATTCCCAACCCCCCCCCCAACAGTCTTTAAAAAAGGGGCAAGGGACAGTCACGTTCTCCGGTGGCGTAGTGTGGACAGCTGGTGCTGCACGTCCCGCAGCTCTTTGCGGAGGTCCCTGAGCTGTCGCTGAAGTTTTTCGCCCAACCGCTCCAGGTAGTCCACTCGCTTTTGGAGGTGGCGCACACGTGCCATCCAGGCTCTGGGGGGGGCAGCTGTTGTTTCTGCTGCTGTGCGGCGGCGGCGGGAGGCTGTCGGGCCATGGCTCCGTTTGGATGGAGGCTTGTGGCTGGTAGACCCGGGGGCAGTGGAGGAGGATGTACTGGTTGTTGTTGATGTGTCCTCATGCTTCCGAGCCCACAACCGCCGATACTCGGCACAAATAGCCTCCAGCTAATACGGGCCCTGGACCGGACAGACATCTCCTTGCGGGTGAGCTTCTTTGGAGTAGCATCTATGAAGAAAGAAAGAAAAATACTGTAGCCAATAGTCTTTAACTTAAAGTCAAAATATTTCAACGTAAAGTTGACACTCAGTAACACCAGCATCAGTAACACCAGCAAGTAGCAAACACAGTATAACATTTTGAAGATAACGGACCAGGTTTTTTGATTGTCGATCCACAATTGACGCCTCCCGTGTGTGACGTTATTTATAATTTCTAACCACTATTTTGACGGTGCCCCAGATAGGAGGAAGAACCTAAACTTCCAATTAGGACCAAGATCCAAACATAATTGATACAACAGGTATCTGTGCATCTGTCACCTTTTACAGAGTAAATGCTGTAGGTAATCAAACAACACAAGCAATAGACAAACAATGTGGAAGTAGTCTTGATGGAAGTTTTTCTTCAATTCAGATTTTATTCACCACGCCCAGCCAAAACGTGTTTCGTCAGGGCTAGTAGCCCACGACTACATCAGGGCTCCCGCGGGCAGCGGTTCCAAAGCTATTGCCACAATGGCTATGTGCTCTCAGCCGGTTCTAATTCCGACCCGGCTACCGTGTACTGTGGAGGTTCTCGCTGATTGGTCGTGTGCACAGATACCTGTTGTAACAGTATGATATTTTGGCATGTATATTTCCGCCGTCTTTGTAAGCCTGTGACATTACTGGGAGTTTCAGGATTTCCACTAGCAGCACTATGGGTGGACTCACTACTACATACATAGTCAGAGAGTACTAAAAAAAGGCTTTTTAACTTTTCGTTCCCTTGTGTTGCAAAAGAAATTACTGGTACGTGAACTTGTGGTAGCCGCCATAATGGCAGCTCACTCAGCTTTCACCCAAGAAATACAGAAACAGGCCATGATGATGCAGACTCACAGTACTTTAAGCAGTACATGCAGGTGGGGATAGGAATGTCTTACTTTTCTATAGGGGTGGCACTGCCACTGGCCATACTTCATCCACTCAGCGTCTGCTCTACTATCATACACCTCTGCTATCAATGAGGATAAAGAAGATAACATCCAGGCTTCCAAAGTACGTCTATGATTCTTCTTAATGTCTCAAATGTACCAAAATTTCTTTTTGTCAACAACCAACTAACACCCGTTTCATTATATTTTGGAAACCGCCGTCTTCTTATCTTAAGTTGCATTCAACAAAACCATTCTTTACAGTCATAAATATTAGGACTCGCTCGTCCTTCGTTTCACCCTTCTTTAACTTTTCGTTCTTCACATCCCTAAACTACATCTGATATGACTTGACTTCACAATAAAAATTTGCCAGCTGAGTTGAAGTGAAATAGAGGGGGCCATTGGTTACCCGAGAAGTACCGCAGCTAATGCTATTACAAGTCAAGGTTGACTGTCTTCTCCGTGATAGTAGCCCAAAAAGTAGTTCTAAATTAGTGTTATTAACAGTACAGTCTACTTATACTAGTGTACTGTGTACTACTGTACAGTACATCATACACTCCTTTGCGAGCTTCCTCAAAAACATTTCAATGAGTAAGGAGTATAATAACTTACCACCGTCCGTCGCCGCTGAGTCTTCCCCCCAGCTCCTCCTGTTGGGGTCGCCGCATCCAGAGTGGACCCCTCCGCACTGCTGGCCCCGGCACTGGTGGTCATCTGTGCCGCATCAGAGGTTGTGACGTCTAGGAAAAGCATGTCATATTTTCAGATGCCATACACAACCCCCTATTTTATCTCGTAATGGAAGAAAATGTTACATAACACATTTTTTTGTACTGGGATTGGAAAAAAGTAACGGTTTTGGGGAGGAAGTGTTAACCTTTTATATTCTTATTCCATTAAATGCTACACTTCTTCTTATGACAACTGTTGAATGCTTGCTTAAAGTGCACCATTTTTTCTCATTACAGAAAGAAGATTCCATTGCGCTTCTGCCAGACCATTCACCAACTACTAGTAAGTCATCACCAGCAGTACTTTAAGTACTTTAAAGAAGGTGGGGGCTCCCGCACAGTTATTCTAATAATTTCATGTGTCTGTTAACTATTATTAAATTTCAGTAACCTCTAACCAGTGATTCACTGGTTAGAGGCGGCAGACCCGGGAGCAGAGGATGGCCCGGGACCAGGGTTCAATTCCCGACGCGGCAGGGTCGTGGACCAGGGTCAGCGGACTCGATAATTCTCACCTCTGTGCCTACTCTAACCAGGGATCACACTCGGCAACTCTGGGCATTTGGTTGCCTCATCTCTACAACGGCCCCCCACATACGCCGGGGATGCCTGGTTTCACCTTGGAGATACCCAGTAGGGACCATCTCACAGGGAAAGCCAGGACGGGTTCCCCAGCGGTCTATTGCGCAGAGATACTCCTTCGGGAGTCGAATCTAGCGCGTTAGAAACCCACAATTAAATTAAATTAAATTAAATTCATGGGAATGTTGTTAAAACTTTAACGTCATCTTCAACCATCAACATTGCTCGCTCCGAATACTACGCTATTAAAAATAAAGAATTATAAAGAACAGTGGTCCCTATAACAAGAATTATTATGAGCAATGATCATACACAAAATAGAATGTATGTCTTCTGTCCATCCGGACAGGATTTTATTTTGAGTCTGGAGAATAGTTTTGATTGTAAAAAATGTCAAGCGGGCACAGCCGTGACCTTCAACATTTACAGGACAACAACAAAGGGGACAGAAATGGAAAAAGCACAAAATATGTCTGTACATTAGCTTTTCAATGCGACAGACCTCAAATTTTAGACCGCACCATTGCAATTATCCATGTTACATACACTTTTTGCATATGGGGTTTATGTGTCGACGTTTCGATGCCTTTCTTAGATTGTGGGCATCATCATCAGGACATTGGATGACATTATTGTTGTCTGAATTATTAAAACCATATTAATTGGCCTTTCCATCACATTTACATCATAAACATTATTTACAATGGGAGGAAAAAGGAGGGAAAAAAATAAAGAAAAAGAAAAATAACATGAATGGCAGGCATATAGTTTAAATCCTCATTTAGTTCCTCTGGTCAAATACACTGGGTGAATGGTGACATGCATAATAAAAAGTGACCATTTGTTTGTACGTGAAATAGGCAAAAGCTTGATTTTGATCAGCTTTATTAATAGGGACTGTGAACTGGTGGTCTTAGTGCCGCAGTGGCGCCGAGAGCAAACGGGCGTCAATCTACAATCGATTGCAAGTGATTTATGTGCAACAGGGACGCCGAGCGTAATGTGAGAGCGGCGAGTGAGCGGGGATTATCAGGGGTGATCGCCAAGTTTAGTTGTGGCTAAGCGTTTAACATGCTTGCAAAAGTGCGGTACAGCAAAAGTTGCCACCTACAGAATTAAGACAGCCGGTGAACCTGTATTCTCGTGGTTAACCTGGCATTGTTCGCAAAATAATCTGTCGAGAGAAAACCTCCGGTTAGAGAAGGAGAGTTGGGGAGTGACTGCGAGCAGTGGCCCGTGGTGGTTTTAACTGTTTACCTGCAGCTTCGCGGTCCGTTATGGGAAGCGCGCGTTGGTTTAATCACAGCATTTTTTAGGGATACGCCGAAATGCACAATGGCTCTCTGTATTTGGGCGAGAAAATGCCACAGAGATTTATATACTATGCGCTGAAGTCAGGCATTACCAAGGGTCTGTTTGGGACTTGTACTTACTTCGGGATGACTTGGAGGCAGCCACGGGTCTGGCGATCTGGTGCTCGAAAAAGTGCGCGTGAAAGTGATTTTTAAGGAAAGGGAGGAGTGATAGTGAACAGCGTAGAAGGACTATCACGGGTGAAGCGAGGTGGCATTTTTTAGCGCGGCCATTTTATAGTGGTGAATAGTGCTCAAATGTCATGCATGTAAGCATGTTTTAAACAGTACATGAACACAGTTAATTCAAGATGCAATCATTTCGGCAGGTGTTTTGAAGGATCAGAGGAGGGATGTCCAATCTTGTAGTCGATTTAACCCATTCCGAATGCTGTTAGTGCGTAGGATCCAGTGTAATTCTTCCTTGTTTAGCAGCTGAGACATGTCTGCTCCTCTTGGTGGGGGTTTGATGATTGTAATCACTGTCCAAAGAAAGTCCTTCTCGGTATGCCCCTTTGCAATAAAATGTTCCACCAATGGGGCATTAGCTGTTTGGCATTTTATCCTGCTTTTATGTTGTCCAATCCTTAGCTTTATTTTCTGACTTGTTTGTCCTATATAAATGAGTTTACAAGGACACAGGATAGCATACACCAAGTTCGCAGAGTTACAATTAGAAAAATAATTCCTGTCGAATTTTATGTTGCCAAATTCAAACGTTTTACCCTCTATAGTGGTATCACAGCATATACAACCCCCACATTTAACATGGCCCAGAACCGGTGGTAGGCCCCAGGCATCAGTTATGGTTGTTTTTTGTGTTTTTGAAGGGAGGGCTGCTCTAACAAGATGATCTTTAACATTTTTGGATCGTTTGAAAGCGAACATTGGTTTCTCTAGTGTCAGGAGGCCTGTATTGATAACTGGCCAGTGTTTGAGTATGCTTTTTCTGATGGCATTGGACGCTGGTGAGAATGTAGTCACACAAATAAGTTTATCTTGTGCATTTTTTTCTTTAGGTTCTAGAAGGTTCTCTCTTGGGCAGTACCACGCTCTTTTTAGGGAATTACGTACCAATTTTCGTGGGTAACCTCTATTTCTCAATTTTCTGCTGAGTATTTTCGCCTCAGCAAAATAGTCGTCCTTGAAGTAGCAATTGCGCCTGATGCGGAGGAATTGTGAAAAAGGTAGAGAATCACGTAGGGCCCTTGGGTGATGGCTGTTATACTCGAGCAAGGTGTTACGCTCAGTCGGCTTACGATGTAATGTGGTTGTAAGCCGGCCTTCTGTGTGTCTTATTTGAAGGTCAAGGAAAGGGATGGAATCCTTGCTTGTGGACAGGGTATAGCTGAGTCCACCGCTGTTGTTATTAAGCCAGTGTTGGAAGCCTGTAAGGTTTTCAGGGGAGTCATTCCATAGTAAGAAGATATCATCGATATATCTTTTCCACAAGGCGATGCCATTGTGGAAAGGATTCGATGTATGAAGGATGTTGTTGGTCTCCAGATGGTCCATGTACAGAATGGCCAGGTTGGGAGCAAAAATTGCTCCCATGGATGTCCCTTTCACTTGGCCGTAAAATTGTCCCTCAAAGAGAAAAAAGTTTTTTGTGAGACAAATTTCTAATAGTTCCAGAATGAACAGGGAAGGTACATTATGGGGTCGTTCTCTTGATTCAAGGACCTTCTCTATTACACGTAGGGATTCAAATTGAGGGATATTCGTGTACAAAGATTCCACATCCAGCGTACACATAGTGCTGGATGTGGGATCGAAGGGATAGTCTTCTATGAAATTAATCATAGCCATACTGTCCCTGATGTAGCAAGTGGTTTCAGGGACAAAAGGTTTAATAAAGAAATCTATGTAGTGCCCTAGTGGCTCAAGGATCGAACCACAGCCTGAAACTATTGGGCGGCCGGGGGGTGATTGGGGATTTTTGTGAATCTTGGGGAGGCAGTAAATTACAGGGGTCCGAGGGGATTTAGTGTTCAGGAAGTCATACTCTTTTTTGGATAAAAAGCCTGAATCTAAAGCCCTATTTGTGACAGTTGTAATCATTTCTTGGATTTCAAAGGTGGGGTTGCGTGGGAGTTTGCAATAGTGTTCGTGGTTATTAAGTTGGCGGAACACTTCATTTTTGTAGGCTTCGATGTCCTGAATCACTATACCACCTCCCTTATCTGCTGGTTTGATTATAAGGGATTGGTTGTTTTTAAGGGAGAAGATTGCATTTTTTTCATCCAAAGTAATATTATAGGGAATGAAAGACCTTTTTTCCGCAAGATCCGACAAGTCCTTTAAAACCAATTTTTCAAATGTGGGAATCTCAACTGGAATCATACCTGCTGTAGGGGAGAATTTTGAGGGTGGTCTAAAAGGGGTATTGCAATTTTTGGGAATGGAGGGGTTAAGAGAGAAGAAGCCTTTTAACCGTACTTTTCTGAAGAATCTCAGAAGTTCAATTTGAGCTTCCTGAAAGTTGGGCCGTGTTGTAGGGACAAAGGATAAGCCCTTACTTAGGAGGGATATTTCATTGCTAGACAGGATATGGTCTGTGAGATTGAAAATTGGAAGGAGACCTGTTTCTAAAATATTCTCAGAGGAGTTACAGATATTGCTATCTGGTACAACTACCACCGGTAGTGCTGGCGGCGTGTTGAGCGTTCGCCGGGGGGGTTTGGAGGTTTGGACCATGTTTTTGCTTTGCCTCGGCCCCGGCCTCCCTCTAAAAAATCTTTGTTGGAAGGGCCTGGGCTTTCGTTTTGGTCTGAGTTGCCAGATGAGTCAGCTGAGCTGTCAGTGAAGCCCACGTATTGTTGACGTCTATTAAACCTACCCCAAGGTCTCTGTTGTTGTGGGCCGTTGTAGGGGCGGTTAGTGTAATAGTCCTTGTTAAGATACGGGTATGTGCGTTCCTGGCTATAATTTTTGATATCCTTTTTTACTTTGATCTGTTTTTTATTAAGTTCAAACTTATGGAACTCCTCTACTGTTTTGTTTATTTTTTCAAGGAGTTTACTCGTTTCTGTGTTAGTATTGTTATCAGAAATTTGCTTCTCTAGCTCAGTTATTTCAGTGCTTAATTTTTGCAGTTCTTCTGTTGCAATATCAATCCCAAGCACCATCCAGTGCCGGGAACACGTGGTGCTAATATAGCTGAATCCGTTAAGGTATTTTGGGTTAGTAGTAAATACCCCTGGTACATTACGTACTTGTAGGCCTAATGGAATAATGTTAGATTTTAAATAATCAGTTAGTAATCTGATCATAAGTAATAGGCGAACTTCTTTTTTCTTTAGTTTTTCTAGGTCATCTGTTTGAGAAATACTTGAAACAGATGGGGTTTCGGTTGGGTCTGAGAGAAGAGAGGGCCCTCCTAATATTTTGTTCATATACTCTAAATTGTACATAGGAGGATGAGGATCAGACATGCCTAGTGGGGAGCAAAAAAAATAATAAGAGGGGAGTAGAATTAGACAAAGCTTAATTTGAGGAGGGGGGATTTAGAACAAAGGACAAGGTGAGCCCACTTGAGAAAGGGGCCTGGAATTTGGCAAAAATCCCTTGCAATCAGTCGATTGCGCTACTTATGTGTCAAACAGACAAGGGAACCCATAAGGTATCACATAGGGACCTTGGGCATTAAGTATTATAAAGAACAGTGGTCCCTATAACAAGAATTATTATGAGCAATGATCATACACAAAATAGAATGTATGTCTTCTGTCCATCCGGACAGGATTTTATTTTGAGTCTGGAGAATAGTTTTGATTGTAAAAAATGTCAAGCGGGCACAGCCGTGACCTTCAACATTTACAGGACAACAACAAAGGGGACAGAAATGGAAAAAGCACAGAATATGTCTGTACATTAGCTTTTCAATGCGACAGACCTCAAATTTTAGACCGCACCATTGCAATTATCCATGTTACATACACTTTTTGCATATGGGGTTTATGTGTCGACGTTTCGATGCCTTTCTTAGATTGTGGGCATCATCATCAGGACATTGGATGACATTATTGTTGTCTGAATTATTAAAACCATATTAATTGGCCTTTCCATCACATTTACATCATAAACATTATTTACAATGGGAGGAAAAAGGAGGGAAAAAAATAAAGAAAAAGAAAAATAACATGAATGGCAGGCATATAGTTTAAATCCTCATTTAGTTCCTCTGGTCAAATACACTGGGTGAATGGTGACATGCATAATAAAAAGTGACCATTTGTTTGTACGTGAAATAGGCAAAAGCTTGATTTTGATCAGCTTTATTAATAGGGACTGTGAACTGGTGGTCTTAGTGCCGCAGTGGCGCCGAGAGCAAACGGGCGTCAATCTACAATCGATTGCAAGTGATTTATGTGCAACAGGGACGCCGAGCGTAATGTGAGAGCGGCGAGTGAGCGGGGATTATCAGGGGTGATCGCCAAGTTTAGTTGTGGCTAAGCGTTTAACATGCTTGCAAAAGTGCGGTACAGCAAAAGTTGCCACCTACAGAATTAAGACAGCCGGTGAACCTGTATTCTCGTGGTTAACCTGGCATTGTTCGCAAAATAATCTGTCGAGAGAAAACCTCCGGTTAGAGAAGGAGAGTTGGGGAGTGACTGCGAGCAGTGGCCCGTGGTGGTTTTAACTGTTTACCTGCAGCTTCGCGGTCCGTTATGGGAAGCGCGCGTTGGTTTAATCACAGCATTTTTTAGGGATACGCCGAAATGCACAATGGCTCTCTGTATTTGGGCGAGAAAATGCCACAGAGATTTATATACTATGCGCTGAAGTCAGGCATTACCAAGGGTCTGTTTGGGACTTGTACTTACTTCGGGATGACTTGGAGGCAGCCACGGGTCTGGCGATCTGGTGCTCGAAAAAGTGCGCGTGAAAGTGATTTTTAAGGAAAGGGAGGAGTGATAGTGAACAGCGTAGAAGGACTATCACGGGTGAAGCGAGGTGGCATTTTTTAGCGCGGCCATTTTATAGTGGTGAATAGTGCTCAAATGTCATGCATGTAAGCATGTTTTAAACAGTACATGAACACAGTTAATTCAAGATGCAATCATTTCGGCAGGTGTTTTGAAGGATCAGAGGAGGGATGTCCAATCTTCTAGTCGATTTAACCCATTCCGAATGCTGTTAGTGCGTAGGATCCAGTGTAATTCTTCCTTGTTTAGCAGCTGAGACATGTCTGCTCCTCTTGGTGGGGGTTTGATGATTGTAATCACTGTCCAAAGAAAGTCCTTCTCGGTATGCCCCTTTGCAATAAAATGTTCCACCAATGGGGCATTAGCTGTTTGGCATTTTATCCTGCTTTTATGTTGTCCAATCCTTAGCTTTATTTTCTGACTTGTTTGTCCTATATAAATGAGTTTACAAGGACACAGGATAGCATACACCAAGTTCGCAGAGTTACAATTAGAAAAATAATTCCTGTCGAATTTTATGTTGCCAAATTCAAACGTTTTACCCTCTATAGTGGTATCACAGCATATACAACCCCCACATTTAACATGGCCCAGAACCGGTGGTAGGCCCCAGGCATCAGTTATGGTTGTTTTTTGTGTTTTTGAAGGGAGGGCTGCTCTAACAAGATGATCTTTAACATTTTTGGATCGTTTGAAAGCGAACATTGGTTTCTCTAGTGTCAGGAGGCCTGTATTGATAACTGGCCAGTGTTTGAGTATGCTTTTTCTGATGGCATTGGACGCTGGTGAGAATGTAGTCACACAAATAAGTTTATCTTGTGCATTTTTTTCTTTAGGTTCTAGAAGGTTCTCTCTTGGGCAGTACCACGCTCTTTTTAGGGAATTACGTACCAATTTTCGTGGGTAACCTCTATTTCTCAATTTTCTGCTGAGTATTTTCGCCTCAGCAAAATAGTCGTCCTTGAAGTAGCAATTGCGCCTGATGCGGAGGAATTGTGAAAAAGGTAGAGAATCACGTAGGGCCCTTGGGTGATGGCTGTTATACTCGAGCAAGGTGTTACGCTCAGTCGGCTTACGATGTAATGTGGTTGTAAGCCGGCCTTCTGTGTGTCTTATTTGAAGGTCAAGGAAAGGGATGGAATCCTTGCTTGTGGACAGGGTATAGCTGAGTCCACCGCTGTTGTTATTAAGCCAGTGTTGGAAGCCTGTAAGGTTTTCAGGGGAGTCATTCCATAGTAAGAAGATATCATCGATATATCTTTACTGCCTCCCCAAGATTCACAAAAATCCCCAATCACCCCCCGGCCGCCCAATAGTTTCAGGCTGTGGTTCGATCCTTGAGCCACTAGGGCACTACATAGATTTCTTTATTAAACCTTTTGTCCCTGAAACCACTTGCTACATCAGGGACAGTATGGCTATGATTAATTTCATAGAAGACTATCCCTTCGATCCCACATCCAGCACTATGTGTACGCTGGATGTGGAATCTTTGTACACGAATATCCCTCAATTTGAATCCCTACGTGTAATAGAGAAGGTCCTTGAATCAAGAGAACGACCCCATAATGTACCTTCCCTGTTCATTCTGGAACTATTAGAAATTTGTCTCACAAAAAACTTTTTTCTCTTTGAGGGACAATTTTACGGCCAAGTGAAAGGGACATCCATGGGAGCAATTTTTGCTCCCAACCTGGCCATTCTGTACATGGACCATCTGGAGACCAACAACATCCTTCATACATCGAATCCTTTCCACAATGGCATCGCCTTGTGGAAAAGATATATCGATGATATCTTCTTACTATGGAATGACTCCCCTGAAAACCTTACAGGCTTCCAACACTGGCTTAATAACAACAGCGGTGGACTCAGCTATACCCTGTCCACAAGCAAGGATTCCATCCCTTTCCTTGACCTTCAAATAAGACACACAGAAGGCCGGCTTACAACCACATTACATCGTAAGCCGACTGAGCGTAACACCTTGCTCGAGTATAACAGCCATCACCCAAGGGCCCTACGTGATTCTCTACCTTTTTCACAATTCCTCCGCATCAGGCGCAATTGCTACTTCAAGGACGACTATTTTGCTGAGGCGAAAATACTCAGCAGAAAATTGAGAAATAGAGGTTACCCACGAAAATTGGTACGTAATTCCCTAAAAAGAGCGTGGTACTGCCCAAGAGAGAACCTTCTAGAACCTAAAGAAAAAAATGCACAAGATAAACTTATTTGTGTGACTACATTCTCACCAGCGTCCAATGCCATCAGAAAAAGCATACTCAAACACTGGCCAGTTATCAATACAGGCCTCCTGACACTAGAGAAACCAATGTTCGCTTTCAAACGATCCAAAAATGTTAAAGATCATCTTGTTAGAGCAGCCCTCCCTTCAAAAACACAAAAAACAACCATAACTGATGCCTGGGGCCTACCACCGGTTCTGGGCCATGTTAAATGTGGGGGTTGTATATGCTGTGATACCACTATAGAGGGTAAAACGTTTGAATTTGGCAACATAAAATTCGACAGGAATTATTTTTCTAATTGTAACTCTGCGAACTTGGTGTATGCTATCCTGTGTCCTTGTAAACTCATTTATATAGGACAAACAAGTCAGAAAATAAAGCTAAGGATTGGACAACATAAAAGCAGGATAAAATGCCAAACAGCTAATGCCCCATTGGTGGAACATTTTATTGCAAAGGGGCATACCGAGAAGGACTTTCTTTGGACAGTGATTACAATCATCAAACCCCCACCAAGAGGAGCAGACATGTCTCAGCTGCTAAACAAGGAAGAATTACACTGGATCCTACGCACTAACAGCATTCGGAATGGGTTAAATCGACTAGAAGATTGGACATCCCTCCTCTGATCCTTCAAAACACCTGCCGAAATGATTGCATCTTGAATTAACTGTGTTCATGTACTGTTTAAAACATGCTTACATGCATGACATTTGAGCACTATTCACCACTATAAAATGGCCGCGCTAAAAAATGCCACCTCGCTTCACCCGTGATAGTCCTTCTACGCTGTTCACTATCACTCCTCCCTTTCCTTAAAAATCACTTTCACGCGCACTTTTTCGAGCACCAGATCGCCAGACCCGTGGCTGCCTCCAAGTCATCCCGAAGTAAGTACAAGTCCCAAACAGACCCTTGGTAATGCCTGACTTCAGCGCATAGTATATAAATCTCTGTGGCATTTTCTCGCCCAAATACAGAGAGCCATTGTGCATTTCGGCGTATCCCTAAAAAATGCTGTGATTAAACCAACGCGCGCTTCCCATAACGGACCGCGAAGCTGCAGGTAAACAGTTAAAACCACCACGGGCCACTGCTCGCAGTCACTCCCCAACTCTCCTTCTCTAACCGGAGGTTTTCTCTCGACAGATTATTTTGCGAACAATGCCAGGTTAACCACGAGAATACAGGTTCACCGGCTGTCTTAATTCTGTAGGTGGCAACTTTTGCTGTACCGCACTTTTGCAAGCATGTTAAACGCTTAGCCACAACTAAACTTGGCGATCACCCCTGATAATCCCCGCTCACTCGCCGCTCTCACATTACGCTCGGCGTCCCTGTTGCACATAAATCACTTGCAATCGATTGTAGATTGACGCCCGTTTGCTCTCGGCGCCACTGCGGCACTAAGACCACCAGTTCACAGTCCCTATTAATAAAGCTGATCAAAATCAAGCTTTTGCCTATTTCACGTACAAACAAATGGTCACTTTTTATTATGCATGTCACCATTCACCCAGTGTATTTGACCAGAGGAACTAAATGAGGATTTAAACTATATGCCTGCCATTCATGTTATTTTTCTTTTTCTTTATTTTTTTCCCTCCTTTTTCCTCCCATTGTAAATAATGTTTATGATGTAAATGTGATGGAAAGGCCAATTAATATGGTTTTAATAATTCAGACAACAATAATGTCATCCAATGTCCTGATGATGATGCCCACAATCTAAGAAAGGCATCGAAACGTCGACACATAAACCCCATATGCAAAAAGTGTATGTAACATGGATAATTGCAATGGTGCGGTCTAAAATTTGAGGTCTGTCGCATTGAAAAGCTAATGTACAGACATATTTTGTGCTTTTTCCATTTCTGTCCCCTTTGTTGTTGTCCTGTAAATGTTGAAGGTCACGGCTGTGCCCGCTTGACATTTTTTACAATCAAAACTATTCTCCAGACTCAAAATAAAATCCTGTCCGGATGGACAGAAGACATACATTCTATTTTGTGTATGATCATTGCTCATAATAATTCTTGTTATAGGGACCACTGTTCTTTATAATACTTAATGCCCAAGGTCCCTATGTGATACCTTATGGGTTCCCTTGTCTGTTTGACACATAAGTAGCGCAATCGACTGATTGCAAGGGATTTTTGCCAAATTCCAGGCCCCTTTCTCAAGTGGGCTCACCTTGTCCTTTGTTCTAAATCCCCCCTCCTCAAATTAAGCTTTGTCTAATTCTACTCCCCTCTTATTATTTTTTTTGCTCCCCACTAGGCATGTCTGATCCTCATCCTCCTATGTACAATTTAGAGTATATGAACAAAATATTAGGAGGGCCCTCTCTTCTCTCAGACCCAACCGAAACCCCATCTGTTTCAAGTATTTCTCAAACAGATGACCTAGAAAAACTAAAGAAAAAAGAAGTTCGCCTATTACTTATGATCAGATTACTAACTGATTATTTAAAATCTAACATTATTCCATTAGGCCTACAAGTACGTAATGTACCAGGGGTATTTACTACTAACCCAAAATACCTTAACGGATTCAGCTATATTAGCACCACGTGTTCCCGGCACTGGATGGTGCTTGGGATTGATATTGCAACAGAAGAACTGCAAAAATTAAGCACTGAAATAACTGAGCTAGAGAAGCAAATTTCTGATAACAATACTAACACAGAAACGAGTAAACTCCTTGAAAAAATAAACAAAACAGTAGAGGAGTTCCATAAGTTTGAACTTAATAAAAAACAGATCAAAGTAAAAAAGGATATCAAAAATTATAGCCAGGAACGCACATACCCGTATCTTAACAAGGACTATTACACTAACCGCCCCTACAACGGCCCACAACAACAGAGACCTTGGGGTAGGTTTAATAGACGTCAACAATACGTGGGCTTCACTGACAGCTCAGCTGACTCATCTGGCAACTCAGACCAAAACGAAAGCCCAGGCCCTTCCAACAAAGATTTTTTAGAGGGAGGCCGGGGCCGAGGCAAAGCAAAAACATGGTCCAAACCTCCAAACCCCCCCGGCGAACGCTCAACACGCCGCCAGCACTACCGGTGGTAGTTGTACCAGATAGCAATATCTGTAACTCCTCTGAGAATATTTTAGAAACAGGTCTCCTTCCAATTTTCAATCTCACAGACCATATCCTGTCTAGCAATGAAATATCCCTCCTAAGTAAGGGCTTATCCTTTGTCCCTACAACACGGCCCAACTTTCAGGAAGCTCAAATTGAACTTCTGAGATTCTTCAGAAAAGTACGGTTAAAAGGCTTCTTCTCTCTTAACCCCTCCATTCCCAAAAATTGCAATACCCCTTTTAGACCACCCTCAAAATTCTCCCCTACAGCAGGTATGATTCCAGTTGAGATTCCCACATTTGAAAAATTGGTTTTAAAGGACTTGTCGGATCTTGCGGAAAAAAGGTCTTTCATTCCCTATAATATTACTTTGGATGAAAAAAATGCAATCTTCTCCCTTAAAAACAACCAATCCCTTATAATCAAACCAGCAGATAAGGGAGGTGGTATAGTGATTCAGGACATCGAAGCCTACAAAAATGAAGTGTTCCGCCAACTTAATAACCACGAACACTATTGCAAACTCCCACGCAACCCCACCTTTGAAATCCAAGAAATGATTACAACTGTCACAAATAGGGCTTTAGATTCAGGCTTTTTATCCAAAAAAGAGTATGACTTCCTGAACACTAAATCCCCTCGGACCCCTGTAATTTACTGCCTCCCCAAGATTCACAAAAATCCCCAATCACCCCCCGGCCGCCCAATAGTTTCAGGCTGTGGTTCGATCCTTGAGCCACTAGGGCACTACATAGATTTCTTTATTAAACCTTTTGTCCCTGAAACCACTTGCTACATCAGGGACAGTATGGCTATGATTAATTTCATAGAAGACTATCCCTTCGATCCCACATCCAGCACTATGTGTACGCTGGATGTGGAATCTTTGTACACGAATATCCCTCAATTTGAATCCCTACGTGTAATAGAGAAGGTCCTTGAATCAAGAGAACGACCCCATAATGTACCTTCCCTGTTCATTCTGGAACTATTAGAAATTTGTCTCACAAAAAACTTTTTTCTCTTTGAGGGACAATTTTACGGCCAAGTGAAAGGGACATCCATGGGAGCAATTTTTGCTCCCAACCTGGCCATTCTGTACATGGACCATCTGGAGACCAACAACATCCTTCATACATCGAATCCTTTCCACAATGGCATCGCCTTGTGGAAAAGATATATCGATGATATCTTCTTACTATGGAATGACTCCCCTGAAAACCTTACAGGCTTCCAACACTGGCTTAATAACAACAGCGGTGGACTCAGCTATACCCTGTCCACAAGCAAGGATTCCATCCCTTTCCTTGACCTTCAAATAAGACACACAGAAGGCCGGCTTACAACCACATTACATCGTAAGCCGACTGAGCGTAACACCTTGCTCGAGTATAACAGCCATCACCCAAGGGCCCTACGTGATTCTCTACCTTTTTCACAATTCCTCCGCATCAGGCGCAATTGCTACTTCAAGGACGACTATTTTGCTGAGGCGAAAATACTCAGCAGAAAATTGAGAAATAGAGGTTACCCACGAAAATTGGTACGTAATTCCCTAAAAAGAGCGTGGTACTGCCCAAGAGAGAACCTTCTAGAACCTAAAGAAAAAAATGCACAAGATAAACTTATTTGTGTGACTACATTCTCACCAGCGTCCAATGCCATCAGAAAAAGCATACTCAAACACTGGCCAGTTATCAATACAGGCCTCCTGACACTAGAGAAACCAATGTTCGCTTTCAAACGATCCAAAAATGTTAAAGATCATCTTGTTAGAGCAGCCCTCCCTTCAAAAACACAAAAAACAACCATAACTGATGCCTGGGGCCTACCACCGGTTCTGGGCCATGTTAAATGTGGGGGTTGTATATGCTGTGATACCACTATAGAGGGTAAAACGTTTGAATTTGGCAACATAAAATTCGACAGGAATTATTTTTCTAATTGTAACTCTGCGAACTTGGTGTATGCTATCCTGTGTCCTTGTAAACTCATTTATATAGGACAAACAAGTCAGAAAATAAAGCTAAGGATTGGACAACATAAAAGCAGGATAAAATGCCAAACAGCTAATGCCCCATTGGTGGAACATTTTATTGCAAAGGGGCATACCGAGAAGGACTTTCTTTGGACAGTGATTACAATCATCAAACCCCCACCAAGAGGAGCAGACATGTCTCAGCTGCTAAACAAGGAAGAATTACACTGGATCCTACGCACTAACAGCATTCGGAATGGGTTAAATCGACTAGAAGATTGGACATCCCTCCTCTGATCCTTCAAAACACCTGCCGAAATGATTGCATCTTGAATTAACTGTGTTCATGTACTGTTTAAAACATGCTTACATGCATGACATTTGAGCACTATTCACCACTATAAAATGGCCGCGCTAAAAAATGCCACCTCGCTTCACCCGTGATAGTCCTTCTACGCTGTTCACTATCACTCCTCCCTTTCCTTAAAAATCACTTTCACGCGCACTTTTTCGAGCACCAGATCGCCAGACCCGTGGCTGCCTCCAAGTCATCCCGAAGTAAGTACAAGTCCCAAACAGACCCTTGGTAATGCCTGACTTCAGCGCATAGTATATAAATCTCTGTGGCATTTTCTCGCCCAAATACAGAGAGCCATTGTGCATTTCGGCGTATCCCTAAAAAATGCTGTGATTAAACCAACGCGCGCTTCCCATAACGGACCGCGAAGCTGCAGGTAAACAGTTAAAACCACCACGGGCCACTGCTCGCAGTCACTCCCCAACTCTCCTTCTCTAACCGGAGGTTTTCTCTCGACAGATTATTTTGCGAACAATGCCAGGTTAACCACGAGAATACAGGTTCACCGGCTGTCTTAATTCTGTAGGTGGCAACTTTTGCTGTACCGCACTTTTGCAAGCATGTTAAACGCTTAGCCACAACTAAACTTGGCGATCACCCCTGATAATCCCCGCTCACTCGCCGCTCTCACATTACGCTCGGCGTCCCTGTTGCACATAAATCACTTGCAATCGATTGTAGATTGACGCCCGTTTGCTCTCGGCGCCACTGCGGCACTAAGACCACCAGTTCACAGTCCCTATTAATAAAGCTGATCAAAATCAAGCTTTTGCCTATTTCACGTACAAACAAATGGTCACTTTTTATTATGCATGTCACCATTCACCCAGTGTATTTGACCAGAGGAACTAAATGAGGATTTAAACTATATGCCTGCCATTCATGTTATTTTTCTTTTTCTTTATTTTTTTCCCTCCTTTTTCCTCCCATTGTAAATAATGTTTATGATGTAAATGTGATGGAAAGGCCAATTAATATGGTTTTAATAATTCAGACAACAATAATGTCATCCAATGTCCTGATGATGATGCCCACAATCTAAGAAAGGCATCGAAACGTCGACACATAAACCCCATATGCAAAAAGTGTATGTAACATGGATAATTGCAATGGTGCGGTCTAAAATTTGAGGTCTGTCGCATTGAAAAGCTAATGTACAGACATATTTTGTGCTTTTTCCATTTCTGTCCCCTTTGTTGTTGTCCTGTAAATGTTGAAGGTCACGGCTGTGCCCGCTTGACATTTTTTACAATCAAAACTATTCTCCAGACTCAAAATAAAATCCTGTCCGGATGGACAGAAGACATACATTCTATTTTGTGTATGATCATTGCTCATAATAATTCTTGTTATAGGGACCACTGTTCTTTATAATACTTAATGCCCAAGGTCCCTATGTGATACCTTATGGGTTCCCTTGTCTGTTTGACACATTAAAAATAAAGAAATCATGTTTTCATTTCTTAATTGAAAATAAAACTTTAAAACTAACAAACACTGTGTGGTTTTTGTTCACGAGTGAGTGAGCGGAAAGGGTTTGAACTACTGCACTTGGCAGTCATGTTTCAGTGACTCAGATAGGCCGGGACTCGACGGTAGTCTTCTTCTGTTCTTCGGGGTCGTAAAATCATTGGTCAGACACACTAGATAGTCGGTCAGGGGATTGGGGGTTCAACTTCTGTTCGGACTGAGCTATGTCGAATGTCGAACTGCACCTATCATCAACAATGTCCTATTTCTCTTGTCCATACTTCTTTGTGTGCAGAACAGTCCCTGAAACACTAGTGGTAACAATGTGCTCCTCTAAAAATCAAAAAGGCAACTGCTACCTTTTACTTGGTGTAAACAATGACATTTTGTTGTTGGAAATTGTCAAAGCACTTATATTAAGAAGACTGGAATAGACAGCAGGGCAACCCAGAGGACTGCACTCAGTGCCTAGAGCTATTGCTGGATCAGAGTTTTGTTTCACACCGTTTGCCGACTGAGAAAGCTTAGCTACCTACACAGACCAACTCATAATCGTAAATAGTAGTAGCACAGAGAATGATGGTAGAGGCAGGATAAGAATGTAGAAAGTAGTCTACATTAGAAGAAGATCAAAGACTATTTTGTAAAACATAGAATTATTAGGAAACAGTTTGTAATGAATAGGAGCTGGAAAAGTTAGGGAAGTATAAGTATTAATATAACAATAGAACAACTTACTGGGGCCAGCAGAAGAGCCTGCAAGGGACTGATCCTGTCCACCTTCTTCCACTGGAGTCTCAGTCGCCGTCGCTGCCTTGCCCCTGGGAGCTTCTGTTGAACATGAAATAAAGAAACACAACATGGATGATTGTTTTATGGGAAATACTTGATTTCTTTGAACACAATCTAAAATTATGTCGGGGAAACAAATTAACAACAATTGCATCTGATCTGGTCAACTTGGAGGATAGTAGTACAGTATTGCAGGATTTGCAGACCGTCTAATAGGAAAGTTATGTAATTCACTAAATACACCAACAACAAAAAGGTTCTAGTACGACTGCCATCACTCAGCAGCACGAGACGTCGCGTGACAGACACAGTCCGTCATCATGATTGCAGACCACTAACAAATGTCCTATAACAAGTAATAAATGATATACTCAACGTATCAATCCACCACTATCTCTTCAAAGTGGCAGCAGCAGGCAGGAGTACAAAGAAGGTCTAGACTTGAGTGTACTGTCTCTACCATTACGCAGTAATGCTCTCAAATGAGTAAAAAGTTGCAAACAAGTAAGCATAGTAGCAACGCCAATAACCAGGCGAGCACCTGCAATGACAGAAGCTATTTAAAAATTAATTTACCTGCAATGTAATTGAATCAGCAGCATTCGTGCTCTTCAGGAAAGAAATAGATTAACAATATAACAGAGCAAAAGAAAAAAAAGTAGTTATCAAATAGCTACTTACCAAGGCCAGGGATCTCCAATCCTAGCAGGTCGAGCACATCATGCTCCCGGTCCAGGATGTCAGTCCACCAGTGTGTCACTTGCTGGTAGGTGCGCCGGACCCTAGATTCCTTACACATGCGCCGGCACAACTTCTCCCACAGCTGGCGATGCTCCCGGAGGCCGTAACCGGAAGCAATCCGCCCACCTGCTGCCACGGTCTTAGAGAGGTGGACTTGCACAAACACCATCAAGGCAGCCACCTCCACCGCAGAGAAGATCTCCCTGGCCTGGACTAGCTCCCCCCTCAAACGCCCTCAAGGGAGCCGGGTACAGGGTGCTGGGCCCTTCCCCTTGCCCTTGTCGGCTCCCTTTGCCATGGTCCTGGGCACAAGAAAAAGGAAAGAAGAATAGGTGTGAAAAAAACGTAAGAGAGAGAGCGAAAGAAATAAAGTAGGTAATAAAGTAACAAAAAGTTAAAAAAAAACACAAAATATAGATGTAGGAAATTGTAGAGATAGATAATAAGCAAAAAAAAGTTCAGAAAAACATACGGTTACAAAGATGTAAGGTGGATAGAAAGGTAGCATGCCCAAAAACCATAGCAATGAATGAAAAACAAGATGACCGCGCCCATAGAGGACCGCGTGGGTAAGTTTGCGCGATATTTTGCCCGCGAGCACGCAAAAACACAGGCGAACTCGTCATAGCGCGCCCCAAACAACGTGAGATTGCCAATAGCGCCCCGAACAGGAAATACGCAACGCGCACAAGATGGCCGCGCCCATGTACGACCACATTGGTAACTTCGCGGTCGGTGCGCTGCAAGCGGCTTGCGAAGACGAAAAAAAACCTGCGAACACGCAAAAAAAAACAATTCGCTAATTTGCACGAATTTGCGGATTGCGAGTTCGATTTAGCAGGAATTCGCGCCCCGCGAATCTCGCGAAATTGTAGAAAAACAAATTTTGCAAAACTAAAAGCACTTAGCAGGTGCAAAAGTTCAAGCTAATTTGTAACCATTCCCTGTAGTGCTTCCTGAGGGGCCCCTCCAGAGTTCAGTTGCCTACTTGCAACTATTCTCTGACCCTGCTCAGACCCTCAAAGCAGGGTCAGAGAATAGTTACAAGTATGGCACAATGCTCCTGTAAAAAAAAATTAAACTGCAACAGGAAGCACTTACAGCTAAGGAAGCAGGTGCCAGACTTAAAGCTCAAATTCAGGGACACATTAATCAGCCCCAAATGAATTCATCTCAGTTGAGGCTGGGAAGGTGTGCTTTGCTTTCCCCCATAATCTACAGTGAGGGTGGTAGTGGTGAACCAGAGGGTGCTGTGATAAACAAGAGGGGGACAGTGATGATGCAGAGGGTGGCAGTGGCAAACCAGAGGGTGCCAGTGATGAGCCAGAGGGTGGCAGTGATGAACCAGAGGGTGGCTGTGGTGAACCAGAGGGTTATGAACCAGAGGATAGCAGTGATGAACCAGAGGGTGGCAGTGGTGAACCAGAGGGTGGCAGTGATCAACCGGAGTGTGGCAGTGGCAAACCAGAGGGTGGCAGTGTTGAACCAGAGGGTGGCAGCGAGGAACCAGAGGGTGTCAGTGGTGAACCAGAGGGTTATGAACCAGAGGATAGCAGTGATGAACCAGAGGGTGGCAGAGGTGAACCAGAGGGTGGCAGTGATCAACCAGAGGGTGGCAGTGGCAAACCAGAGGGTGGCAGTGATGAACCAGAGGGTGGCAGGGATGAACCAGAGGATGACAGTGATCAACCAGAGGGTAGCAGCCTTGAACCAGAGGGTGGCAGTGATCAACGAGAGGGTGGCAGTGATGAACCATAGGGTGGCAGTGATGATACAGAGGGTGGCAGTGCGGAACCAGAGGGTGGCAGTGATGAACCAGAGGGTGGCAAGGATGAACCAGAGGATGGCAGTGATCAACCAGAGGGTGGCATCCTTGAACCAGAGGGTGGCAGTGATGAACCAGAGGGTGGCAGTGATGAACCAGAGGGTGGCACTGATGATCCAGAGGGTGGCAGTGGCGAACCAGAGGGTGGCAGTAATGAACCAGAGGATGGCAGTGATGAACCAGAGGGTGGCAGTGGTGAACCACAAGCTGATGAACCAGAGGATAGCAGTGATGAACCAGAGGGTGGCATCCTTGAACCAGAGGGTGGCAGTGATCAACCAGAGGGTGGAAGTGATGAACCAGAGGGTGGCACTGGTGAACCAGAGGGTGGCAGTGATGATCCAGAGGGTGGCAGTGGCAAACCAGAGGGTGGCCGTGATGAACCAGAGGGTGGCAGGGATGAACCAGAGAGTGGCAGTGATCAACCAGAGGGTGGCAGCCTTGAACCAGAGGGTGGCAGTGATCAACCAGAGGGTGGCAGTGATGAACCACAGAGTGGCACTGGTGAACCAGGCGGTGGCAGTGATGATCCAGAGGGTGGCAGTGGCAAACCAGAGGGTGGCAGTGATGAACCAGAGGGTGGCAGTGATAATCCAGAGGGTGGCACTGGTGAACCAGAGGGTGGCAGTACGGAACCAGAGGGTGGCAGTGATGAACCAGAGGGTGGCAGTGGTGAACCAGAGGGTGGCAGTGATCAACCAGAGGGTGGCAGTGATCAACTAGAGGGTGGCACTGATGAACCAGAGGGTGTCACTGGTGAACCAGAGGGTGGCAGTGATGATCCAGAGGGTGGAAGTGGCAAACCAGAGGGTGGCAGTGATGAACCAGAGGGTGACAGTGATGATCCAGAGGGTGGCTGTGGCGAACCAGAGGGTGGCAGTAGTGAACCAGAGGGTGGCAGTGATGAACCAGAGGGTGGCAGTGGTGAACCACAAGGTGATGAACCAAAGGATAGCAGTGGTGAACCAGAGGGTGGCAGTGGTGAACCAGAGGGTGGCAGTGATGATCCAGAGGGTGGCAGTGGCAAACCAGAGGGTGGCATTGGTGAACCAGAGGGTGTCAGTCATGAACCGGAGGGTGGCTGCGATGAACCACAGGGTCGCAAACAGGCTGGACACGTAGAAACAATATGGTCGCGACCGTTGCGACCACAAACGTAAGTTCGCGTTCCCGAACTTGTATCAAAACCCTTGCAAACTGGCAAATACAGCAAATTTGCACGAATTCGCGAATTTTGCGAATTGCGAGTTTGCTTTCGCACGAATTCGCGGATCCCGAATTTGCTAATTTCGCCCATACTTAATTTGAACCCGTCAGCTAGTGTACTGGTGAATGAAGAACTATCTGACCCTTTTCCCATCACAAGGGGAACGCGGCAGGGCTGCCCCCTTTCCCCTCTTCGATTTATATATAGAACCCTTCGCACAGCTTTTGAGGGAGGAGGAGTCTATTAAGTCGTTTGTTTACAGGGGTTGGGAAAGAAAAGTGGCTCTGTACGCCCACGATATTTTGATATTTTCCTCAGACATATGTACAGGTTTTCCAGCAGCTATTAAGTTGGCTTTAGAGTTTGGGGAAATATCTTGATATGAGGTCAATGCCTCAAAGACTGAGATGATGGTTTGGAATGATGGACGTTGTGGTACAGAGATACAGTTTGCTTCAAGCCTGCGCTATTTGGGACTCAATATTGTTAAAGATATTTACAAAATTGCCATAACTAACTTTGCTGCTGTCACTAAGGATTGCCGCAGACTCATGCAATCTTGGTCGCAACTCCCTTTATCTTTGCTGGGTAGAGTTAATTTAGTCAAGATGACTATTTTGCCTAAAGTTTCGTTTTTATTTAATACCATTTCTCTGTTTTTTGATCCGTTAGCCATATCTAAGTTGCAGGGAGATATTATGTCTTTTATCTGGGATATACACATCCCAAGGATTGCATGGAAGAAACTCAGGCGTCGCAGGGAGAAGGGTGGTCTAGCAGCTCCAGACTTGCAAATCTACGCTTGGGCATTGCAACTCTCCCATGCTCGTATGTTGCTAAAGATGCCCACAGATTTTGGGGTAGGAAGCATGTTTTCAGCTTTTCTTAAAGGTGAAGGTGTAGCTCAGTCAGGCTTTTTGTTTAAATTCGGAGATCCGAAGTTCTTTAAAAAAAATCAAACTAAAGGTATTACAGGGGATGGCAAAAACCTGGTTTGAGGTGAGGAGTTCAACATAGCTGGGATATCTTCTAGTAGGGCCCCGTTGTGGGGAGCACCTGGGAATCCTGGGTGGGTGGAAGATAGTCTGGCGGCTCCCCTGCGGATGCAGGGCTGGAGGTATGGGGTGATATATTTCTGGAGGGGTGTCTGTTGCCATGGGAAGTCTTCAGAGAAAAGATAGGGCTACATTTTTCTAAATTTAAATATATTCAGATTACTAGTTTGGCACACTCTTATATCTCACAAGCCTCATCTCGGAATAAAGCTCCAGTGGGGGGTGGCAACCAGCTGCAGTCTCTCCTTCTAGATAAACCACCTGGCACAAAGGTACAACTTGATACAAGAAGAATCTGACGGAGAATTTCATCTACCTGATTTGCTGTGGGGTCCTTCTCTTGTTTGTCATAACCTTCAAGATCTGTAGCTTACATCATTTAAGGTTCTGTGGGATATTGTAAAGCCCGCATGTTTATGAAGGAACCATCTTTTTACTCTTCATAAAGCATATTATTACCCACAAAGGTTGACAAAATGTGTTCAAGGATCTACTGTAGCATGTGCCAGATGTGGTTTAATAGCTGCCTCTGATGCCCATATATTCTTTGAATGTCCCCTCGTAACAGCTTTTTGGGATTCTATCAGCAGCCTACTCACGTCATCTTTGGGTCTTCAAGTTTCGATTGATCTCCCTCTTGTAATCTTTGGTGTAATGGATGGAGCTCGGAGTCCGGCTAATAATCTTCTTTTTTACTCCATCTTATTGGCTAGAAGGGAGGTATGTAAAAGATGTAAGGACCAACTGATGGAGCATGGTTTCGTACATTTAGCGACTTGCTTGTATTCATGAACCTCGAGTAACCTTAACTCTGTAATCAATCTGTTTGTCTTACTAATATTGCACATTTTACACTACACAGTGTGTCCCAGTGAAGCTTGCTTATGTGTTTATTAATCATAATATGCTTGCCTCTAAAATGGCTGCTGCTAAGCGGGAATTTAGTCTGCGCATGCTTCGGTCATACCCATGTGATGTGACGCACTCGCAGTTCTGGAGGGAATTTGTTGCTCATGCGCAATACGGCTAAAATGGCTGCTTTATGTTTTCACATGCTCCTAGCTTGCCTTGCCGCTTTTGCAAAGCTGTCTGTTCTGCACTTACCCTAATGCAAATAGTTATTATAAAGTAAGGGATGTAGTATAGTCAATCATGGTATATAGTGTATTAATTTTTACTGTGTTTCAAAATTGTTTTCGCTTGCTTTTTATGTATCGTATTCTTTGGGCCTGGAAGGTGCTTACTACTCCATCTTGAGAAGCCCGTATGGTACTTGTCATGTGATGAGGGAAAAGAAAGCCATGCAGTAGTTAAACTCAGCCAGCTGGCAGCCGAAGCCAAGATGCTCCTGGGAATCGACCTGTTACCCAGCAAGACGAAGCTGAACTGTGCCTTAAACTGTTACAATTGTATTTAACTGCTGTATAGCCCATTGTACGTTGTAAATCTTATGCCATGGGAACTAGAATGTAAGGGGTGGGTACGGAAAATGAATATTAAGTCTGAGAAAGTCTAAAATTCTGGTGGTATGATGACTTCACCTCCTCCTTTGTCCAATCAGAACTTGGGGATCCTTTCACTTGCAACATTGGGGGGGTACACTGACCGGAAAAACAGTATAACTAGCCTAGCTTTAGCTAGAGAAATTGTCCGACTTGTCCGAATACCTGACCTGTCACTGACCCAACATACTCTATAGGTGACTGATACAGAGAGCTGCGGAGCACTCTGTCCGTATTTTCCAAAAACCCAGTCGGGGTTTTGGGAACCTTAAGTGCTTGCGAAGCACTATGCTGGGAGATTCGAGAACCCAATCGGGGTTACTGGCAGATTCCTTGTAGAGAGGGAGTAGCCCAGGCGTTGCAACCGAAGCTGCGGGTGTTGGTCCTACCCTTTGGTGAGCCCGGTCCTGATCCAAATCCTGGGGTTATCCTGTCCTGACTGTCCATGAGCTGTACCTGCTCGCCTACTGGCATCCTGAGTCCTTGAGGGTCTTTTCCCGCCTTTCCAAACTAACCCGTGGCCAGGGTTAGTCTTCATTCTGTCCTAGGTAAATATAAATTCCATGTGGGTGTTTATCTCCCTAAACTCACTTTTCCTATCTCTCGAATAAAGTACACTTGCATATTTTCTTTTTTTCCATCTTTCATAAATGAGATTTTCATGCATTATTGTCTAATAGCGTGTTCCACTTTCTACCTGCCTTTAGTAAATTGCTAAATTGTTTGCATATATAGTTGTTCCATTCTTACCCTCCCTATAGAAAACTAAGAACATCTGGATAAATCAAAAGTTTCGTTTCCTCTGAACCGTTAGTGAATTTCGAAAGTTATTTGATTAGTAAGTTTCCCTTTCTTTACCCGCCTTTAGTGAAATTGTGAAAGTCTTTCGATCTAAAATAGCGTGTTCCTTATTTCTCCTTCCCTTTATTTTTCCAGTCTAAATGATTCTTACGTTCATTCATAGCTATACGATATTTCTAATTCTAGTTATAGACAGCTTGATATGTGTCAATCTGTGGCTCATGGCATATGATGATGATGATGATTAGCTAAAGGTGTTTAAAACTTCTTGAGTCTGTGGTTATTATAAAAGTATAAACATTATTCAATGTGTATATGGTATTTATATTGTCTATTTGTCCCACAGCTAGCTCCCTGATCCATTGTGATCTTAGGTACCTGTGACGAGGATTGGTAAGTCAGGTACACGGAATTAGAAAAGTAGTGAAACTGAATTACTGATAATAGTGTGTAGGTTACCTGATTAATGTATAGCAGCTAAATTAATATTTTATGGGCCCAAGTGTGCATTATTTGGTAACAGAGTTAGTCGGGTGACCTGCGCTCTCTATCAGTAATTGTCTGGTAGCAGATTGATGGTTAGGGACTAGTTAAGATAGGTAGATAGGTTATTTGCTGATAACTGTATGAAATAAAATTGCTGCTAAAATTATATTGCTGCTAAAAGTATCGATCGATCGAATGTAAAAATATTGCTTTGAAATGTTATGAAATGTTTTTGAAATAATTTTGATGAAATGCTGCTATATTGATATATGTAATTACCAACTCGTTAGTGATTGTTATATGTTATCTAGAATCCCCGGGGGCAGAATAGCGGGTGGTGAGGAGAATCCACCTCGCAGAGAGGTCACTTACGTCGAGGAAAATTAGTGCATGGTTAGGCAGAACTGGAAACGCTAATTAGGGTTTTCTGTATGAAGAGTTGAATAAATGATAGCAACGAGATCGCTAATGAAACTTCAGTTGTGATATAACCGAGTAAGGGTCACACGGAAGAAGTAGTAGGTTCGTCGGAGCTTGAGTGATAGCAAAGGAGTTCGCTGGCGAAACTTTAGACTTAGTTTATATCCAAAAAGAGTGGATGAGTCAAGGAAGTAGCAGGTTCTCTAATGCTTGTGTGAAGGGTAGGCAGAAGGGATCTATCCGCAGTATATGAAGAGTAGACAGAAGAGGTTTACTTGCAGTGAAACAAATCTTTCCTTTCTAGACACTCGAGTACAGTGGTTAATGTTATACTTTATAAATTAAATAGAGCACTTGCACTTTAAGAAAGAAATCAAGTTTCCGTTACCTTTTGAAGGAGGGAGTCAGCCGTGGAGCTGCGCTGACGTCACTCTGCGCTGCGCTGGTATTGGTCGAAACAGTGGGTGTGTAACGGAGCTGGTATTGTAAGGGAGGGGTGAGCGCAGGAGGGTGAGAACACTTCTCACGGAAAGGCCGCGCTCCCATTGGTCGAAACTATTTGCAACCACAGTGTTTATTGGTTGTTGAAAATTTAAAGACGCGCTAGCATTGGAAGAATAGAGTAAACAGGAGTGCGAAGTATATGTGGTATCCCGAATTTTTACTTGATCCGAAATATTCAGGGTTTGCGAAAGAACAGATGTTAAAAGGCAGACCTTACAATATGTACGGAAACAAGAGAAAGATGACTTTTGTAGACAAAGTTAAAATTATTTCAAGAAGGATAAACCCATCAAAACTAGACAGGGTATAATCATTCCACCACCTAATACTCCTGCATCATTTATGTTGTTTGACCGAGGGTATCATACCTGTGTATGGTTGGAAAATTGGGTGGAATATACCAAAGATGACAGAATTTTACCATTCCCTTTAGACGGTACCTTTAATGGTAGAATTTTGTTTAACTTAAGGACTCAAATGTATGATTTACTCCCCCAGACCAAGATTGACTCAATATGAGGCTTTAGAAGAATGGGAGATTGATGCCTTTGAGCGAGGAAGACAGTAGGTCCAGACAAGTGACATCTGAATATGTCCTAAAAGAAGCTGACAAGGCAGAAAAATTGTATCCAGGATTTTGTGTCATTTACAAATGATTTTCCAAAATTACGAGAGAAACCTGTAGAATGGTACAGACAGGTCGAATGATTTGTTAAAGTGCAAAAATGCCTCCTGAAAGATTTAGAGGGGTTCTTTGACATTGCAGTTCCCGTAGATTTGTGGACAGAATGTAAACTTGCTGTTGATTGGCCAAGTGAAGAATATGCCAGAGACACAAAGACAGGAGCTCCTTCAGCGGAGGTGATGAGAAAGTATGACCAGGTAATATTGTACCTGAAAGGAAAGGTGCCTGCAAAAGAAACTGATTGGACTCGAATAGATAGAACTACCCAGAATCGAGATGAAACTGTGCATTCATACTATGAACGACTGTTACAAGTGTTCAAAATGTATAGCGGGCTAGATAACATTGAAATGAAGGACATGACCCACTTCATTTATCGATTCGTGTTAGGGTTAAGCCCTGAGATTTCCCAGTGGATCAAAGACAACAAAATCTGTTGGCAAGCTAAACCTATTGATGAAGTCCTGAAGTATGCCAAATATTGTGAAGATGAGCTGGAAAATATACGAAAAGAATTAAAAGAAAAAGTTATGTGGGCACAAGTAAAATTAGCAGAGCACCAAGAACAGCAGTTAAATAAAATGACAAATACTCAGAATCAGAACTCTGGGGGTGGAGGAAAACCAAGAGTAAAAATGAGTCGAGAAGAGGCACGAAAGAAGTTCCCCTGTCATGGGTGCGGAAAGATGGGGCACTGGAGGGACGAGTGTAAGGCTGTGCAGAACGATAACGTCCAAATTAATGATTTAAATCTGCAGGCGCAGAATGAGGGACCACGGCAGACACAGCAACAGGTAAAACAGAATCAGTTGCCTCGTGCACCTAGGCCAAACTGTAGGAGCAAAGCACCACAGAGGGAGGAAGCAGAGGTTTGGGAAGGAAGGGAGGATAGAAATGCAGCAACTTCGCAATTTTTGTTGAATGACACATTCCTCTGTGATGAACCTTTCTGACGGTGCCTGAGGGGGGAGGACGAGGAGTGCATGCTTGGCGCCTCCTTGCCGGTAGACCAGTCAGGGCCATACATTATACATTGAAGGAAACGTTGAAGGAAATGATGTCACCTTTCTGTTGGACACTGGTGCTACCCGTTCTACTGTGAGAACAGCAGACGTTCGCGCCCGCGCCAGGATACTCACCAGTAACAGAGCGCGTTACAAAACGGTTTATAACATAACATAACATAACGTTCCAAACCTACCCCTCTCGGGAGAAGCGATCCAAGTAGTGGGCGTTTCTAATCAATTAATTAGTACCCCATTTACAGAGCCCATGGAGATCACAATAGGGAATTTTAAAGAAATGCATAGATTCGTTGTCTGCAAATCTAATCCTGTGAACTTACTAGGACGAGATTTGCTGTGCAAAATGAACTGTGCCATCTTTTGCACACCAAAAGGCGTTGAAATTCAGACCCCAGATGAAGACAGAATTTACAAATTAATGTTTGTAAGACCTGACTCAGAACTCAAAAGACTGACAATACAAGACTTACCCGAAGAACTCCAACAGACAGTGAAACCAGAGGTATGGGTTTTTACTGGGAAAGATGTAGGACTAATGGCAAATGTTGACCCAGTTAAAATCTCCATAAAAGAAGATGCAGTTTACCCGAATACTAAACAGTATAAAATGAGTGCAGAAGTAAAAGCAGGGGTTGCCATTGAAATAAAAAGATTGTTAGAAGCAAACATCATACAGGAGGTATTGAGCAGTCCTTGTAATTCGCCCATAATTGGAATCAAGAAACCGAGTGGTAAGTACAGGGTAGTGCAGGGCCTGCGCAAGGTTAACAAAATTGTCGTCCCTTGCTGTCCTATTGTGCTAAACCCTGCAGTGATTTTATACCAAATTCCATGGAATGCTGGATGGTTTACCGTCATTGACCTATGTCATGCATTCTTTTCAATTCCATTGCATCCAGATAGCAAATTTATTTTCTCATTTGAATTCGACAGTCATGTTTACGTCTGGAATCGTGTCCCTCACGGATGCACAGAAAGTCCTTCGATTTTCAATCAGATCCTGAAGAAGTGCCTTGAATCCTTGGTATTGCCTAGAGAAGCAGTCCTGGTCCAATACATAGACGACCTATTAGTGGCGTCTAAAAGTCGGAACGACTGTGTTGTTGACTGCATTGCCTTACTGAACCATTTAGGTGAAGGAGGACATAAAGTATCGCCAGACAAATTACAGTTCTGCACCTCCTCAGTGAAATATCTGGGACACCAGATAGAGAGAGGTATCAGGAAGGTTACCACAGAAAGGATTAGAATAATTCAAAACATGGAAGTACCAAATACCCAGAAAGAAATCAGAATGTTTCTTGGAGTTGTAGGATACTGTAGACAGTGGATTGTGGGATTTGCATTCCTAGCCAGACCATTAATAAAAATGACAAAGAAAGGAGCAAAAGACCCAGTGGAGTGGGATGATGAAAGCATGACAGCTTTTACAAAGTTACGAGAATGTCTGTGTACAGCTCCTGCATTGGGAATGCCTGATTACTTGAAAGAGTTTGTGCTGTTTTGTGGCACTCGAGACAATTGCACACTTTCAGTCCTAACTCAAATGCATGGTTTGACTAGACGTCCAGTGGCATATTTTTCTGCTACATTTGATCCAGTGGCTGCTGGATTACCTGGATGTCTGAAAGCAGTAGCTGCAACTTGCATGAGTCTTGAACAGAGTGAAACCATCATTATGGGACATCCTGTAGTTGTGTATGTTCCACATGCAGTTGTAATATTACTGACCAGAACTAAAACCCAGTACCTCACATCTAGTCGGCTGACTAAGTATGAGTGAATTCTTGTAGGTGCAGGTAATGTAACTATTTCCCGATGTAATATTTTGAATCCAGCTACCCTATTATCGAATTCACTCATGGTAGAAGTAAAGGGAGAGGTCGAGCATGATTGCATTGACCTGACTGGGTTTAGTACAAAACCTCACCCAGACATCAAAGAAATGCCCCTGCCTGTAGAAGATTTTGAGCTGTTTGTCGATGTCTCATGTCTGAGACATACGGATGGAGGCCTAAGCGCTGCCTATGCCGTATGTACATTAGAGGGTCCAGTAGAAGCATCCTATTTGTATGGAATTAAGTCTGCACAAGTAGCCAAATTGGTTGCATTGGCAAAAGCCTGTAAATTTGGGAGAAACAGAAGAATAACCATATACACTGATATCCAGTATGGTTATGGGGTTGTGCATGACTTTGGCCAATTGTGGCTGCAAAGAGAGTTCCTGACTTCTTCAGGTACTCCTATCAGAAACGGAAATTTCGTACAGGAACTACTGGACGCAATCCAGTTACCAAAGGAATTGGCAGTGGTCAAGTGTGCTGCTCACAAATCTGGCAATGACGATGTGACAGCAGGTAATAGATATGCTGACCAACTGGCCCAACATTGTGCAAGACACAAGATATCAATCTGTACAAAATTGGGGGAAAGCGGAAACATCTGCCAACTTATGGTGTTTGAAGACATAAAAACATGGGAAGAACTGAGAGATTTGCAGAATGCAGCAGGACCAAAAGAGAAAAGGAGATGGAGAAAATGTGGTTGCCAGAGAAGGAATGAGGATGGTGTTATGGTGTTATTGTTTACATTGATGGTATGCCTGTGTTGCCAGACAGCTTGCTTGCTCCTATGGCTAGACTGATACATGGAGAAGTAAAAATATAGGGAGAGATGCTATGGTCCGTGTCTTTAGACAGACATGGTTCAATTCGAAGTTCAGGAACATCACAGAGGCACTCTGCCAGAGGTGCTTGATATGTCAGCAATTCAATCCTGGAAAGAAAACAGTTGTTTTACCAGGTAAAATTGGAAAAGAAGAAGGTCCTTTTATAAGATTACAAATTGACTTTATTCAGTTACCCCCCTGTTGAGGAATGAAGTACGTCCTTGTCATTGTTTGCCTATTTTCAAAAAGCTTATCCTGCACGAAAAAATGACGCCATCACTGTAGCCAAATTGTTAATGAGTGAACTAATACCTAGGTACGGTTTTCCAGTCACAATTGAATCAGACAGAGGTGGGCATTTTCAGAATGAAATAATGGGCCAAATCTGTGAAGCATTCAAGATTACACAAAAACTACACTGTGCATATCGCCCAGAGGCTTCTGGAGTGGTAGAACAACTGAATGGCACTATCAAGTCCAGATTGGGAAAAATGTGTGAAACAACTGGAATTCAATGGATAGATGCATTACCCCTTGTCTTGATGGGACTCAGAAGTATTCCAGATCGGAAAACAGGCCTGAGCCCCCATGAAATTCTGATAGGAAGAGTAATGCGGCAAGCATGGGTGCCAGGACACAAACTGATAAACATTTCTGATGATTTGGTGCTAGAGTACTGCAAGCAACTGGGTGACCAAGTGCGTTCTATCTCTCACCAGATTGGAGAAGACGCCATCGCCGGGCCAGCAACTCCAGCCCATGATTTGAATCCTGGTGATTGGGTTGTAATTAAGAAACACACTCGGAAGAGTTGCCTTGCACCGAAGTGGGGAAAGAAAAGACAAGTGATTCTTGTTACCACAACAGCGTTGAAGTGTGCGGGTGTGCCACGGTGGATCCATGCCAGCCACACAAAGAAAGTGACAGAAGACGAAGAAGAAACTGAGGCTGAAGGTTGTGCAGCTGAGGGGTCTCCAGACGTTGGTCCTGAAGTAGCTGAAGAAGAACAACCGAGCACCAGTCAAGATGATTCGGTCCCAGTAATCGACCTGACATTCGACCCAATCAGAACCAGGAGTCAAACCTACTTAGATAGAGAGTGGGATAGTGAGTACGAGACAGGAACAGAAGGAGATAATCAGATCATCGAAATCCATGTCAAATCTGATGATGAGGAAGGTCAGATAGGGACAGAACAGGTTATCGACCTGAGCTTGAAGAGGGACAGATAGAAATTAAAGCGGAAGTTCAAGCGGAAAAGGATCAAAAGTTCGAAGTGCTTGAACAGGATCAGAAAGGGTTAGACGAATGTGTTCAGGAAATAGAAGTTGAAACAACTGAAAGTCAAAATCAGCATACACCTGAACAAGGCCAGTTTAGTAACCAGGTAGAAGAAAATGACATAAGACCTGGAACTAGTCAGACAGGAAGGGAAGAAGAAAACGTTGAGGCAGATGTGCCACAACTGAACGAGAATAAAAGAGCATTTGAAGAAAGCCAAATTACAGTGCCAGTTAAAAGATTCAAGAAAAGGGATAGACAACCAAGATTTGTCAGAAGACTGAGACTGAGACTAAAAACTATAGAGGAAAAAATTGAGCAGGAAAAACAAACCTCCAGTGAAGCTGACCAGTCTGGAGCAAGGTCTAGGAGAAAAAGTGAACAAATAAAAAGACTAAACAATAAGTATCAGAGTCCTGAATCGACTTATCTGGTGTTGGAGGAATTTGAGAATCTTGATATAAGTGATGAAAGTGATGAAGAACTGATTGCTGACCAGACTTCAAAAGAAGAGGATCCTACCTGAACGTTGCCCTGTGTAAGCAACCTGTGCAAAGTTACAAAGAGGGGTTGGAAAACTTCTTTTAAGCAAAAATGTCTGATTCCACTGTGAATGGAAGACCTAGACGCAATTGTTGTAAAACATGCTGCAAAGTATGCGTATGTGGTATAGCCTTAATAATGATATTATGGATAGGACTAACAATCACTATTCCTTACATGATGAGTAAAGATACTAATTTGTACCCTACTAAAATAGTGACAAAGGACACAGAAGAAATGCAAGCGAAAGAGACTCCACAAAATGTAGAAAGACTAGAGAAAGCAGTTAGCCTCAGACAAACTAGAATGACTTTAGATGCACCAGATGAGGAAGGACTACATTATCACAGAATCAAGAACAGAACTCATTTAAACGTATTTGCAAACCTGTTAGTACACTACGTAGAAGCAATGGAAATAGAAGACTGTTACGTCTGTATGAAGTGACCTACTTCAGTAGCTGAAGGTGTGACCTATCATCATTTACTACTAACATATGGGATTTCCTGTAGTATTTTAGCTAGTTTGTTCTATAAAAGAGGACCGTTACAGTACTATTACTCTAACTCAGACGTAATCTTTTCTGAACTTCCTATACGTGGAAATCTGAATCCTGTACATACTAAGAGTGATGTAACACGTTATATGGGAGAATACTTTCTAACTATAGGTACAATAGACTTAGGTGAAGCACATAGAGATAACTTAACATGTTCATTGCATGAACAAGAGAAAATGTTTCTAAATATGGCCGAGAAAAGAAGAGAAGGTTTCCAAAGAAAAGCGAACGATAAAAGACAGAAAACTCCTAAGTGGGCAGAAAACATGGGGAGCCCCTCAAATGGTGGAGCTAATCCTGCTTTGTTGCTGGATTTTGAAAAGAAAGGGAAACTTTGTCTTCACAGAGAAAAGACTAGTTATTATAATAACATATTCATTGGTTCCAGTGAATGCGAAGACAATTACAAGGTATTTGGAGGTTGGGGTTTCAAAATTGGGTCAGAACCTGTGTTTCCCGGAATTTATTATATATGTGGAAACAAGGCTTATTTCAAATTGCCGGATCACTGGTATGGAAGCTGTTATTTTGGAATTGTCTTCCCGAAAATATACCACGTGAATGAAGACACTGGAAGCAATGAAAATACTCATGGATTAGTGCATAGTAAAAGAGAAAGTATAGCAGAAATAATGGGTGATATATTTAGTGCATTGATACCTACAGAAGTAGATCGGTTATCAACTGACACTGCTGCAGGGTTCCTGCTGGTCAATAGTATACCGAAATGGTTGTGATCAGATCTATGGTTTTACAAAATAGACTTGCTATTGACACCTTATTAGCAAAAGAAGGCGGAGTCTGTAGTATGTTGAAAGCGCAACATTGTTGCACTTACATTCCTGACAAAAGTGTTGAAATTAAGAAATGTGTGAAAAACATAACTAATTTGGAAAAAGAGCTCAAACCACTGGAGGTTGACAGTGCCTGGAAGAGACTAACTGATGGTCTCTCCTCTGTAGGTAATTGGTTTTCTAACCTAGGTAAAAGTCTTGTGAGTAAAATACTGATGCCAATAGCAGGAATAGGCTTATTCGTGCTCATCATAATAATTTGCTGTAAATGTCAAAAACACATAAAGCAGTATGCTGTGAATAAGAGAGGAATGAAACGGAATGTTGATGAACTTGAATTAGAAGAGCTGGATAATCAGATTTATAAAAGGGAGAAAAATTATCATTCAAATAAGGATGCAGAAAAAAGGCTGAACAAAAAGTTTGAAGAAATTGAATTGGGTGAAATGTGAAAAGTTGGCATCTGGTTCCATTAATAGTGATGATAGCAAATATCATCAACGAGGGGATTGATGGAGCAAGGTTTCGCACATTTAGCGACTTGCTTGTATTCATGAACCTCGAGTAACCTTAACTCTGTAATCAATCTGTTTGTCTTACTAATATTGCACATTTTACACTACACGGGGTGCCCCAGTGAAGCTTGCTTATGTGTTTATTAATCATAATACGCTTGCCTCTAAAATGGCCGCTGCTAAGCAGGAATTTAGTCTGCGGATGCGTTGGTCATACCCATGTGATGTGACGCACTCGCAGTTCTGGAGGGAATTTGTTGCTCATGCGCAATATGGCTAAAATGGCTGCTTTATGTTTTCACATGCTCCTAGCTTGCCTTGCCGCTTTTGCAAAGCTGTCTTTTCTGCACTTACCCTAATGCAAATAGTTATTATAAAGTAAGGGATGTAGTATAGTCAATCATGGTATACAGTCTATTCATTTTTTCTGTGTTTCAAAATTGTTTTCGCTTGCTTTTCATGTATCGTATTCTTTGGGCCTGGGAGGTGCTTAGTACTCCATCTTGAAGAGCCCGTATGGTACTTGTCATGTGATGAGGGAAAAGAAAGCCATGCAGCAGTGGAACGAGGCCAGCTGGCAGCCGAAGCCAAGATGCTCCTTGGAATCAACCTGTTACCCAGCAAGACAAAGCTGAACTGTACCTTAAACTGTTACAATTGTATTTAACTGCTGTATAGTCCATTGTACGTTGTAAATCTTATGCCATGAGAACTAGAATGTAAGGGGTGGGTACGGAAAATGAATATTAAGTCTGAGAAAGTCTAAAATTCTGATGGTATGATGACTTCACCTCCTCCTTTGTCCAATCAGAACTTGGGGATCCTTTCACTTGCAACATTGGGGGGTGGTACACTGACCTGAAAAACAGTATAACTAGCTTAGGTTTAGCTAGAGAAATTGTCCGACTTGTCCGAATAGCTGACCTGTCACTGACCCAACGTGCTCTATAGGTGACTGATACAGAGAGCTGCGGAGCACTCTGTCGGTATTTTCCACAAACCCAGTCAGGGTTTTGGGAACCTTAAGTGCTTGCAAAGCACTTTGCTGGGAGAATCGAGAACCCAATCGGGGTTACTGGCAGATTCCTTGCAGAGAGGGAGTAGCACAGGCGTTGCAACCGAAGCTGCGGGTGTGTGTCGTACCCTTTGGTGAGCCCGGTCCTGATTCAAATCCTGGGGTTATCCTGTCCTGACTGTCCATGAGCTGTCCCTGCTCGCCTACTGGCATCCTAAGTCCTTGAGGGTCCTTTCCCGCCTTTCCAAACTAACCCGTGGCCAGGGTTAGTCTTCATTCTGTCCTAGGTAAACATAAATTCCATGTGGGTGTTTATCTCCCTAAACTCACTTTTCCTATCTCTCGAATAAAGCACACTTGCATATTTTCTTTTTTTCCATCTTTCATAAATGAGATTTTCATGCATTATTGTCTAATAGCGTGTTCCACTTTCTACCTACCTTTAGTAAATTGCTAAATCGTTTGCATATATAGTTGTTCCATTCTTACCCTCCCTATAGAAAACTCAGAACATCTGGATAAATCATAAGTTTCGTTTCCTCTGAACCGTTAGTGAATTTCGAAAGTTATTTGATTAGTATGTTCCCTTTCTTTACCCGCCTTTAGTGAAATTGTGAAAGTCTGTTGATCTAAAATAGATTGTGTTCCTTATTTCTCCTTCCCTTTATTTTTCCAGTCTAAATGATTCTTACGTTCATTCATAGCTATACGATATTTCTAATTCTAGTTATAGACAGCTTGATCTGTCTTAATCTGTGGCTCATGGCATATGATGATGATGATGATTAGATAAAGGTGTTTAAAACTTCTTGAGTCTGTGGTTATTATAAAACCTGCTTGGATGCTGGCCCTTGAGGTACCGACGGTCAGAGCGGGGTCTCCTTCTTCCCGAGTAGGTGCCGGGTGAGGTGAGGTGTTCTCCCACAGAACGCTGGGAGAATCACAAATAGTTGGATAAACACCTGAGAACATTTGGGCTCAAAGTTCTGGTAGGATTAATCCAAATTGTTAATATACCTAGTTTTCACAAAAATGCAGATGCCTAACATCAATTGGTCCTGAAGAAAGCTTGGACTCGTGGTCCATATAAGCTGAAACATGTTGACCTCTATGCACTGCGCCGTTATGTAGTCATTCTTTAAGACTATTGGGCGCTATTTTTAACCTTGACCCTGAGATAATACTCAATAAACATATTTCTTGTCTCAGGAGCCAATTTTATCTATATTTCACTTTCCTTTTTCACGAGCACTGCACTCCATCAGTCCTTCCTTTGAAATACTGTGGTTTGGAAAAGTATTTTTCAAAATCCATCTCCGCATCATTATCAGGTGCGCTGGGAGAGATCTGGGTTTATGACATGTATCCCACATGACTATACTCCACCATAAAGGGTGAGCTGATGGGAATTTTTTCCAACCCAGCATTATCATTGTGATGACATGTTGGTCGAGCGGTCTTTTGGCGCGACACAACACACAGGTAATTATTTGGACCAGGTAACTCTTGTTTGTTTTCTCAATTGGTATAGGAGTTTGAGCTACCGTGGTCGTTAAAAATTCCCCTGTGACCCCCCCACCTGCTTCTTTTTAGTATTATAAAAGTATAAACATTATTCAATGTGTATATGTGTAGTAATGACAGTCCGCACGTGGTAGGATTCAAGAACCTTTATTAAGTTCTATATAACACAGGTGCCCCCAGCTTGACAGGATCGTAACAACCGAACATTCTACTGCTGCCTTCAAGTGACAGCACGGGCCATACCAAGTGGGAAAGAGGCAAGGGGGGAAAGGGAAGGAAAGGGTGGAACCAAGGGTCAATTACAACACATCATCCTCCCTAGGGAGACAACAAAGGGATGGGGAGTTGGGCAGGAGACACGGAGGTGGGTGCGGGGTGGAGAATAGGGAAGAGCGGGGAAAGGAGAGAGCGAGTAAGGGAGAGAGAGAGAAACAGAGTGTGAGAGAGGAAAGCAGGTGTACACAGGAGGAACAGATAACATCATGGCGCAAAAACCAAAGGTGGGTCCTACAAGGAGGACCCTGGCCCCGGTGAGACACCGGGGTCTACCCTATATGATAAACCATGGCCTCTACCAGGCTTGGCAGAGAGCCCCTTGATAACTATAACAATGTCTATGACAGGGCGGGGGGGTGAAGTCCTGTGGCGGGTGATTAGTATCCTGAGAAACTATATTCTCTGCCCTCCTTTCCTACCAATAGTAAACTGACTGTAAGTCCCCTTCACCCTCCTAGTCATATCTAATGGTGACGGGAAAAAACCTGGCCAAAAACCCCAACTTCTCGTATTCCCCGGCCACCCCTCAATTCTAAACAACAGACTGGTAAACAACATGCTCCTAGTAGTACATCTGTCTGTAATTAAGGAATCATGTAGACTCGGGTTACCATGGTTCTCGTCCGTTTTAAGTTAGCAAGGAGGGTTACTTTAACCAGTGTTCGTTAGATCAGTGTAGGCCCCTCCCATAGTCTGTCCCTTCCATCTACAAGGAAAGGAACGTATAATTAGGAAACAAAAGGGCCTGTCGATGAACTGAACTTGTGCTCACTCGCAATTCCTAAATGCATCAGTGCACCCCTTAAGTATGCTTCATGGTGTGGGTGAGTTCCTCAGGCTGCCACTGGCCACAGCGGTCACTTTTACTATTTTGCTATAGTCCGCCATGACTTGTACCCTTCTCCACTCAGGCGGGTGACCACCCTTATAGACTTTTTTTTTCTTGGGAAATTTCCTGGACCATGTAACGCTGCGTTTACACCAACTCAAATGTCCAGTTTCCTTCTCATCATAGTGATCAGCATCGGGTCTAACGACAGTTCTCTTACTGCTCTCAGTACCACTGGTAAATCCTACGGTACGCGCCTCCTCAAAATCCGGCCTTTCCCCCGATTCCTTCAAACCCGTTCTACTGGTGAATGATGCTGAATCTTCTGTGTCTATGAACACATATCCTCTCCCGCCTTCTGTAAGCATCCTGTTCCCTCCTAAAGGTACTTTGGGGTGCGGGTAACGTACATTATTGTGTGCCTCCTCCCTTTCCATCTCAGTCACTTCCATAAGAAATCAATTCGCATCTCAACCAGCTCTGATGCCAACCTCGCCAACTCCGAACACCTTCACTTCCAGATCCACATCGACCCCAAGACCACACTCAGAGGCACCCTCCTCTACAGACCACCAGGACCCCGCGCAAAATTCAGTGAAGACATCACGGACTTCATCACCCCACACGCGCTCCCCTCCAAAGACTACATCCTTCTGGGAGACCTCAACTTTCACCTCGAAAAGATCAACGACCGCAACACCGCCACCCTCGTGGACAACCTCGCCAACCTCGGACTTAAACAACTAGTCACTTCCCCCACCCACATCGCAGGTCACACACTCGACCCCATCTTCACATCCAGCAACCATGTCTCCTTCAGCCACACCACGGACCTCCTCTGGACTGACCACAGCTGCGTTCACTTCACCTACAACAAACCAAAACCCAGCATC
Source organism: Lissotriton vulgaris (assembly GCF_964263255.1). NCBI lineage: Eukaryota > Metazoa > Chordata > Amphibia > Caudata > Salamandridae > Lissotriton > Lissotriton vulgaris. Next base: position 1,171,050,583 of record NC_141689.1, on the reverse strand, counting down.
CACCTCCAACCTACCCTGCAAAGAAACTGGAACAAAATCACCACGGACCAAATCTCCGCATCGCTCCTTCAAAACACCCCAGCCCTCTCTTCTAACGCTAACGAAGCCGCCGCCAACCTCACCCTATGGTTATCCAACTCCGCTGACACCTTAGCACCACTGAAAAAACGTCAAAACAAACCTGGCAGCAAGAAGGCCTCGTGGTTCAACGATGATCTCAAGAAGTCCAAGAAACTCTGCCGCTCCCTTGAAAAGGCCTGGAAAAAAGACCCAACCACCAGCACCAAGGACGCCTTCAAAAACGCCACCCGCACTCACCACCAACTAATCCGAAAAGCCAAGAAAACTGCATTCAAGGATCGACTTGACAACAACGCTCACAACAGCAAGGAACTTTTCAACATCGTCAAGGAATTTTCCAATCCCTCGGCCAACTCCAACGACATCACCCCCTCTCAAACCCTCTGCGACTCCCTAGCCTCATTTTTCCACAACAAGATTGCAGACATCCACAACAGCTTTGACAACCAACCCGGAAACCAACCCACCCTACCATTTGCTGATCATCCTCCCCCCGTGAACACCCTTAACGACTGGAAGCCAATCTCCACTGAGGACACCATCCGCCTGATGAATTCCATCCACTCAGGATCCCCCACAGACCCATGTCCCCACCACATCTTCAACAAAGCAGACTCCGTCATAGCACCGCACCTCCGAGACGTCATCAACTGCTCCTTCAACTCTGCCACCTTCCCGGAAGACTGGAAACACGCTGAACTCACCGCCCTTCTGAAAAAACCCACAGCGGACCCCACCGAACTCAAAAATTACCGCCCCATCTCGCTTCTTCCATTCCCGGCCAAAGTCATCGAGAAAGCTGTCAACAACCAGCTCGCCGCCTTCCTCGAAGCCAACAAATCCCTCGACCCCTCACAATCTGGCTTCCGAGCAAAACACAGCACTGAGACCACCCTCATCGCAGCAACAGACGACATTCGAACTCTACTGGACAATGGAGACACAGTCGCCCTCATCCTCCTTGACCTCTCTGCAGCATTCGACACAGTCTGCCACAGCACCCTCTTACAACGCCTCAATAACATCGGAATCCAAGGAAAAGCACTTGAATGGATCACCTCGTTCCTCACCGGAAGAACCCAGAGAGTCCGCCTTCCACCATTCAAGTCCGAGGCCTCTGAAGTCATCTGCGGCGTACCACAAGGATCCTCACTTAGTCCAACCCTCTTCAACGTATACATGAGCCCCCTCGCGGCCATCGCACGCCAACACAACCTCAACATCATCTCGTACGCGGATGACACTCAACTGATCCTTTCTCTCACCAATGACCCCAACACCGCCAAAACTAACCTACACGAAGGAATGAAAGAAGTCGCCGAATGGATGAAACAAAGCCGTCTGAAACTGAACTCAGACAAAACAGAAGTCCTCATTCTAGGTACATCCCCCTCTGCATGGGACGACTCCTGGTGGCCGGAAGCCCTCGGAAAAGCACCCATCCCGACAGACCACGCACGGAACCTAGGCGTCATCCTGGATTCTTCACTCTCAATGAACAGACAAGTCAGCGCCGTATTCTCTTCCTGCTTCAACATTCTTCGCATGCTCAGAAAAACATTTCGCTGGATCCCCTCCGAAACAAGGAAAACAGTCACCCACGCTCTGGTCACGAGCCGACTGGACTACGGAAACACCCTCTACGCAGGTACCACCGCAAAACTCCAGAAGAAACTCCAACGAATCCAAAACGCCTCAGCCAGACTCATATTAGACATCCCACGCAACGAACACATCTCTGGTCACCTTAAAGACCTCCACTGGCTACCCGTCAATAAGAGGATCACTTTCCGACTGCTTACCCACGCACACAAATCACTCTACGACATCGGTCCAGAATGCCTCAACTCACGACTGTCCTTCTACACCCCCTCCCGCCAACTACGTTCTTCCAGCCAAGCCCTCGCCACTGTACCTCGCATCAACAAAACCACCATGGGAGGCAGATCCTTTTCATACCTGGCTGCTAAAACATGGAACTCACTCCCCCCTTACCTTCGCCTTACCCAGAACCACCTAGCATTCAGAAAGCAACTTAAAACGTGGATATTTGACAAGTAATCCTCCTCTCCTCCTAAGCGCCTTGAAACCCTCTGGGTATGTAGTGCGCTATATAAATTTTATGACTTGACTTGACTTGACTATATAACCAGTCCAAGTACTCTCCTTGCTTGTTACACTTTAAATCAATCCAACTCTGATCATAAGCTCCACCTCGGTCAATGTCAGCAGAACATATCACCCTTGTCATAGGTTGGGACTCGGCCTGTGCATTAGAGCACCACGCTTTCTCAGCCTTGTGGCAGGTGGACTTACAAAGGTCCTCCTCTGTCCTCGTGGGTCGTGTTACCACCCAAGTTCCTTTATTAGCAAGTTCTTCTATTTTGAAACTTATCCTTATATTCCCTTCCTCATCTTTTCTCCACGAAGTATTTAGATCTCTTTTGAATTTGACAACTGCTGCTTCTCCTATCTGCTCCTTCCTCACAACAGCCCTAGTCCCTCCAACTCCTTCCCTGGATAATGGTGTTCTCAACCTCAACATCACCCACTGGGTAATTTGTCTACTTTTGATTATAGTCCGCCTACCCATAGGTTCTGAACTTTTGGGACTTTGCGTTACTCTTAATTTCATTTCCTCATCCCCTCCAAGTACGTAGAACACCTCTTCTGACATATACCCTTTATTCCATGGGCTTCTCACCCTGTAACTCCAATTCATCTCATTTCTTCCAATTAAAATAATGCCTTTGCCCGTGTGTGTTTCCCAGGACGTGTCAGCTTCTTTCAAAGTATTCCCTAGTGTTATGGCCAATTCGCTCTTCCATTTTCTTTCGCTAACCTCCGTACCATGTGACACTGAGTCTCCGTTACAGTCAATATCTACTCCCTCTATTTTGATGGTATACTCATGTTCAATTTCTCTCTTGTACAATACCATTTTGAAATCTCCTTCTTCTCTGTGTATTTTGTTCCTTATTTCTTCCTGTTTAGTATAGGTTAAACTAAAAGGATACAGTCTTTGAACTCTTTCTGAAGTGACTGTTCCTAAAGGAAAGAATTTGCTTCAACAAGTAGTTGCTGATGTGCTTAGTTACGTTATTCCTTCACACAATATGAAATTCAGTTCATGTTCTTCTCACATAGCTCATTTTATTTGTTTTTCCTCAAAACTTCCCTCTAAAATGCGTGTAAAAACCTTTTCACATAACCTGGGTATATATTTTCGACTTAAAGGTTCCTTCCATACATCTTGTATTATTTTGTATATCAAATAGACATTTCCGACACTCCTTCAGTAATTCCACTAAGGGGTACTTATTCACTTTTCTTACTTATATTATTTTTCAAGTACACTTTAGAATGCAAATTAATTGCTGTACCATCGGATTAAATTATTGCCCTGAATTCTTTTATGTAAATGCGGTTGCAGTGTCCAACAGTAAGGTGGCACCATGTGCGGTTGCATATGGTATTTATATTGTCTATTTGTCCCACAGCTAGCTCCCTGATCCATTGTGATCTTAGGTAACTGTGACGAGGATTGGTAAGTCAGGTACACGGAAATAGAAAAGTAGTGAAACTGAATTACTGATAATAGTGTGTAGGTTACCTGATTAATGTATAACAGGTAAATTATTATTTCATGGGCCCAAGTGTGCATTATTTGGTAACAGAGTTAGTTGGGTGACCTGCGCGCTCTATCACAACTTCCACCTTCCTTGATAGACTGGTGAGCTTCTCTTTTACAAGTATCAAAGATTGACCTGGCAAGGTCTGGGAACCGAAATTAACCCTTTGCATGCTGATGACGGAACCGCTCCGTCATCAGCTGCGGGTGCGCTGTGCTGATGACGGAGCGGTTCCGTCATGGCCCGCTCGCTGCTCATGCGCGGCGCGAATTCCGCGCCTGCGCCGAGCGTTCTATTGAGCGGGGCGGGCCATGACGGAACCGCTCCGTCATAAGCACAGCGCCACCGACGCTGGTGACGGAGTGGTTCCGTCACCAGCATGCGGCCGCCGTGCAGCCGTCCCGCCCCCTTAGCACTGCGGCGGAATAGCCGCCACAGTGAAGGGGTTAAAGATCTTTCTGGCATCTGTTGAAATGGAACTAATAAACGACCAGTGTTTTTTTTTTCCCCCTGGTCCAATGAATATGCTGCTGTGGTTTAATTTTCCCTGTTGTGCCTGTACTTTGGTTGGAATCCCGAGTATGATGGCAGCATTGTTCACTTCTATTTGGTTTCTATGTGTGGGTCTTGGAAAAATGTGTTTTCTTGCTGATGGGAGACGGAACAGTAACATTTATAATCCCTGCCAGTCATATACTGCGACAGCAAGTTGCTTCTGTTGGCCCTTTACACTTGAAACCATGGTGGAATATGAGAACCAAAAAAATAAAAATATCACAAAATGGGGTTAGAAGGGAAATAGGGATGATTGAACAATGCATTAATTTACACCTGTTGATTAGTAACTACACAAGTGTACAAAAGGGGCATCTACACCTTTGATTTAGTGATTTATCTATTGCCTTTGACTTGGTAAATCGTGTGAAACTATGGCAAACCTTGATTCGAATGGGCGCTCCCAACCATAATATTATATATCTTTCACAGATATACAGCCGACTGACTACAAGAGTCCGTTATCGGCTAGATGGGAATGCAATGTTAGCTTTAGGGTTAGACGGGGAATCAGGCAAGGGTGTGTGCTCGCCCCACTACTGTTTTCTTTATATATAAATGGTGTAGATGAGGAATTGCAAAAGTTAAACACAGATGTCCCCAAAGTAGCCAAACATGGCGTTCCGATGATGCGGCTTTACGATCAAGAACTGCAAACGGGCTGCAGATCCTTATCAGAAAATGTGCGCAATATATGCAAGCAAAGGACATAGTAATTAATCTGAAAAAGACTTTTACAATGGTTTGTGCACATGAAAAAAATAAAAACTACGAATCATCATATAAATAATGTCCTCATTGTGAAAACAAACTTGTTTGTATATTTAGTGCTGATGTTTACAGCTAAGGGGAACTTGGGAGCCCATATCGAGCATTGTAAATTAAAATTCATGGAAATAACTGAGTCAATTTTTAGATTAGGGAAATAATTGCACCTTATAAAAGCAAGTGCCTTACTGGGATTTGTTATGGGGTAACATTATGGGGAGGGGCAAATTGTACAACTCTTTATACACAGGAAAATAAATTTTTAGGACTGCTTAGCTGTACCCGGCTCCACACCGGTATTTAGTGTGCATAAATAATTAGATGCCCCTTATATACATGATTTCATAAGTACAATCCAAGACAAAGAGTGTGGTGCAAGGGATTTGTCCCCCTCCACCGATAATCTTAGATTGGTCTGGCGCGGTATAGAGAATAAAGTCATATTTGGCAGAATGGCAAGAACATATCCGGATGTAATTGATATCTACTTATCTTTTAAAGAACACAATTCTGAGCTATTTGACACTTTCACACAGGTATGTGTGGGCGTCAAAACTTTGTTGTCTAGGCCCATTAAGGAAACACATTCGGGCCCAGGCTTTTTTTTTTTGTTTAAATTTGTTTCTTTGGGTTTTAAACATCAAGTATCATGGCAATAAACTCAATATAGTAATACATTCTTACATCAATTTGGCAAAATGCAAGTCTCACGACCATAGGCTGCAAGCCTCGATACGACGGGAATCCCATATGCCCAATGTGCGACCTGATCTAAGAATATCGTGGGATGTTGAGGAGGTCATAGAGTGCGTCATGTAGGTAAGTGGCGGTGAGTGTGGTTAATATAGCACTGTTGGTCCTCAAGTAATGATATGTCTTGGCCGGGTATGGGCTGCCACTGTACGTGCAGTTAGTTGGGTCATTAATACAGGAGTATCCCAAAATCTTTGTGAGCTATTGTCACTATATGTGTCCCCCAATGTAAAAACTGCGGCCGGATTTTTCTGCCGGCCCGACATTCAACTATTCTTAACTGTGGGGAATAAACTATAGGGGAAGTAGGGTATCTGGGTGGGGATCTAGTCTTGACCTAATAGGATTTCTGCTATCGAAGTAATTGTAATTTCTCGATGGAACTTGGAAGTATGCCAGCAGACGCATGAGAGGGAGAGTGGTTACACAACTATTGTGGCGTCTGCGGTGTTGCCCATGGGGGTTGTCTAAGCAGGTCTGCGAACCAGGCACGATCCTAAGATTCTCGTGTCTCTTGGACGTTCCCTGCGGGTGGAGGGGTCTGAGGGGACGACTGGACCAGCTCGTCTGTGGATGGTTCGGGGGGGTCTGTCTCATGAGTAAATGCATGTAATAATTGTGCCCATTCTAAGGAAATAGGGTGTTTACGGGGCCCTTTCAGTTCCTCTTCCCTAAGTATTTCTTCTTCTGCCTCCCCCATTTTTTTACTGCGCCAATCCAGGCTGCTTCTGGCGGTCCCGTTGGGGATCTCCAGTGCAAGGCTATACCCCTCTTTGCCGGTAGAATAGCTAGGGACATAAAGCGATATTGAACCTTCTCGGTCTTTCTCTTGCGAAAAATCCCAAGAGCACACGCCTCCCATGTTGACATATTTGCGATATGGGTCGTGTCCTTCAGTGTCTGGTGTATTTTGTCCCAGTACCCTTGGATGGTGGAGCAATCCCAGAACATGTGTCTGAAGTCCGCTGCAAGGGCTTGACAGCGGGGGCATGCAAATTGCGTGTCAGGGAAGAACCGACGGACACGTTGCGGCGTGAGATAAGCCCTATGTAGGATGTTGATTTGTATGTTCTGAAATCGTGCATTCCTGGAAACGTTTTTGGAGTATTCTAAGGCAGTGGTCCATTCTTTGTCTGGCCCAGGCTGGTTTAACGCTGATTGTTCTGCAGCTAATAGAGCTCTTCAAAGGGTACTTGTTAACAAACCTAGAGATAGCTCTATCATTAAAACTCTCAGATTACGCTATAAATTGGCCATCTCAATTAGAAAGGAGGAAATAATAAGAGAGCACTGGGACAATCTTGCACGGGCAGTCACGCTAAAAAATGGGAAGGATTATGGGTTAGCGGTTAAAGATATGAGGTCTCTGGGACATCCCCTGACCACAATTAGCTGTAACATCTCTAGTGAGGCATGGGAAGCACATTTCAAGAAGATTTATTTAGCTCCAGCCCCATCTATATCCACCTACGAGTATGCAACCACCACGAGGGTCTCGATTAATGTATCAGAAGTAGAGGAGGCTATTGATCAAAGCCTGAGCTGTAAAGCCCCTGGCCCTGATGGTTTGCCCATTATTCTTATCAAAAGTCAGCCAGACTTCTGGGCGCCTTTATTGTTGAACGTTTTTAGTAACCTAACAAATTCCACTTTACCCAAAACATGGTCCTCCAGTATTATTGTGTCAATTTTTAAAAAGGGGGACTGTTCAAATTGAAGTTGTTGGATGCCTATCTCCCTGATTTATAATACGCAGAAAATTTTGGGGAGGGTCCTGTATAATAAGATTAGGACATGGGTTGAGGTAGATCAGATCTTACATCCGTCAGTTGGGGTTTAGAATAAATATCAGCACTGTTGAGCAGTGCCTCAACCTCAACCTGATTATTGGTAAATATAACGCAGCTTAAAAACACCTATATATATAGCCTTCATGGATCTTACCTCGGCCTTTGAATTTGTCAACAGGTCACGACTCTGGAATATTCTTTTAAACTATGACCCGGATGAGTCCCTTGTATATTTTTTAGCCTACCTGCACAAAGACCTACACGACCAGGTGCGCATTAGCAGAGGTGGCAAGGTATCCAAAGATATTGAAGTTGGGTGGGGGACAGGTAGGGTTGCGTCCTAACCCCCCTCCTATTCATTCTTTATATCAATGACCTCAAGAAATCACTGGCAATACTTACCCACGATGTTCTTTGTATTAATGGTAACAAACTTCCTGCCCTGTTATATGCGGACAATGCGGTGCTAATGGGACACACCCCTAAAGCTCTCCACATTTTGGTGCGGGGTTTTGTCAACTTCATGACCAGTTTGGACCTAAGCACCAATTCAAACAAATATTTTTTAATGGCTTGTAGGTCGAAGAAGTATTTTAACTCATCAATTGTTTTAGATTCAGACAGCTTACAAAGCACTAACACTTTCGCCTACCTAGGATTGGTTTTTGTCTCTAACTGACTGTGGGCTCACCATTTGGCTTACCATAGGAGAAAGTTTTCCAACTCTACTGACATAATAGTTGGTTTGCCCAAACCTAGGAATACAGAGGTTGTATCTGCCACTGTTAAGATTTTTAAATTAAAATGTATTCCAAATGACACTTATGGCGCAGAAGTTTGGGGATTTTCTAACTCTGGTAGCATCCAGGAAGAAGAGAACAGATTTTGCCCCACAATCCTGGGTGCCCCATTTCCTCTTCACAGTATGCCTGCCACTGCAAACGTAACTTGCCATATATAGAGGATTATATTAAGGCCCGCCCCACATTATTTTGGCTCAGAGTCTGGAAAAACCCTGCAGCCCAACTTACTAGGGAGATTATATCTGACTGCTTAAAATGCGATAGGGGGATGGAAATACCCTGGCTGCCCGCCGTTCACAAAAGTCTAACCAGCGTGAACCATGAGCAGTTATTTTTAAACCCTTTAGACCCTAGTATTGTTAGTAGGAAATCCCTCCAAACGGCTCTATATGCATATTATAGGAACATTAGCCACAGAAAACGTCTGTTGCTAGATACATGCATATTGAGAACTCTTCCCACACCCCATCTGGCTATCTTCTAAGACCTATTGGCCGTTGGGTAAGGGGATTACTTTTTCGTCTAAGGATCGACAAAATGAAATTCATGCTCTGTTTTCCGGCGGGGTATAACTCTAACCTTGATTATCTGCCATGTCCCTGTAACAGTCAACATAAATAATCTATGCTGCATTTTTTATTCCTTTGTAACTGCTATTTAATACTCACCAAAAGGTTTTTGATACCTTATTTTAAGTCTAAACTTGGGAGTGATTATGAGGCAGCATATAGGAAGGCTATTGCTTTGGTAGATAATTTTTCGGTTGGGTTCTTTCTTGAAAGCGACAGTGCGCACTCTTAAGTCTATGTGCCCCCCCTTGAATTATGCTCACTTTAGCCTGTTTTAACCTTAATTTTAACTTTTGGTAAACTTACAATCCAATGTCTTTTTATGCATATTTACTACTGGAGTACCAGTTTTAATTGAAATTTCTTAATGCCCCCCTGTTGTTGGAAACATTTTTTTTATTGTACATGTTGTTGCCTGTTTGTACTTTTATAGATATATACTTGTATCCGAATAAAGATATTGAATTGAATTGTATTGAATAAATACAATAAGTTTAAATGTCTGGTATGGTATCTGGAGTAAGGAAGGTACAAGGTTTACACAGGACATCATTAAAGATTGTGTTGCCCATAATCATGGAACAAAAATACCATGGTAAGTTTATATCAAAAACCTTTTAAATGAATGTGCCATAAACATAGATTTTAAAAATCCCTTTCAAATAATTATTTTGGAAAAAAGACTTGAAGAATAATTTAATGAAATCACGGAACTGGCTAAGGAATGTAAATGCATATCAGAAATCAATGACCAATGCTTACTTGGACCGCACATCTGGGCACGGGATACCTTTTTATCTACTGCAGATTAGAAATACAAAACTCAGATTTCATCTCACTACATTGAGAATGGGATTAGATCACCTTTTGATAGCCTTTCCATCAATGGGCAAGTGGAATCAAAATCTTCCAATGTGCCCATGTGATAGAAGATCAGAACAGACAACTTTGCACTTTATTTTATTCTGTGGTTTTTATAGAGATGTCAGGAAGAGTCTCCTACGATCATTATTTTTAAAGGAGATACTTTTTATATATAATTCAGCTTTTGAATATTTCTGTAGTTTGGTAAATATTAGAGTTTTTAATGCAGTGGTTACCTATATCAAGAAGTCAATCAAAATACAAAACAGTAATTCTTATCTTGAGGCCCTTGTTTGTGAAAAGAATGATGCAATCTCCAATGCGTGAGCCAATGTTTGTGCAATAGGTCCTGTAAACATTTTATTTTATGGTTTTGGTATCCTTAATCTTTTCTGGCTACAATTATGAATTTTCAAACGGAATGTATTTTATCTTTATTCTATGATGCACCATGGAGTTATTGAAACCATTGTTTAGTTTTAATTGGATATTTGTGCACTACTTTGCACTCAGCACTTTTTTGTAAACAATATGCATTGTTGCACACTATGTTTTAAAAAAAATAAAATTGTGCACATTGCTTTTTATATATCTGGTCCTTTTTAGACAGATTACTGATATGTTAAAACCATAATTCACCTTCCTTATATATTCTGAGGTATAATGACGTTCTTTGAGTTATTATTATTTTATAAATAGGTTACTTTGCACAAAGCACATGCATATGCATATGGCTATCAGGGTCCACTGTCTTGGGTTTCTGTTCAGCCTTGCTTGATTTTATGCATTCTGTGTGTTTTATTTTATACTGTGAAATATGAAGATAATTTACAATTTTTAGGCTGCCTTTATGGCATTGTCTCATTCAACTGAATAAAGTGTGTTTTGATTTGACACAAAAGAAGTTTACAATATTTATTAAAACTATTGTGTACTGATATGAAAATATTGCGAAACAACTAGGAAACAAATATAGGTCAATAATGTCATTGGCATGATTAGCAGACCTTATACAATAAAATGCCCTATCATGTTAGCTGACAGATTTGCCTAAATCCATCCTCACTACATAAGCTAAGTGATTATAGATTATAGACCTTAGATCTCTGCATTTAGTGGCAGACCCCATTCCTTAGCATACATAGGTAGTTGCTCTACATCCCATCTAATGCTGCCCTCTCATCCCAGGACATTTGCTCTGTCTGCCAGTCTCTTCATTGTGTTTTTTAGATCAATAAATCCCGGGTTATATAATAAAACATGTGTGTGTTCAAAAACAGCAGCTGGTTTTCCCTATTATGTCTAGGTTCTAGTGTCTGACTACAGAGAATAACAAGGAGCAATGACCTTGCCTAGGCTGTTCTGAGGAAATCGCAGGAAAAGAACAAAAAAAAATGTGCTGACGATGTGAAACTACAATGCAGTACAAAAAAAAGCGTGATATTTGGTAACATTTGCAAAACAAAGGTGGCCTACAATTAGGGATGGGTGTAGTTCCGCAAAACTTAAAAAAAGAGTTTTTACTGTTGAGCAGATCACAAACATTAAATTAGTGAGCGCACGCGAGAACAAAGTGCACACTCCCATTGAGATTCCTCAACGCGGGCGGTCGTTGCAGTTTAGAAATCTGTTGCTCGATATTAAGAAAGCTGCCACTCAGGTAGAATGTCTACTCAAGTGGCAGAAAGCAGCAGCCTTATCTGGTGCAACCCATAGTGCCGTTTGTGCTGATTGTACAGTGCAGAATAAACTCCTGGTGCTAAAAATCAATGCGAGCAGCGCAACTTAACAGTTTTCATTGATGGCGGAACTCCTGCCTTGAGAAACAGAGTTTTCCCAGGACTTTTCAGAGTTCCACGGAGTAGAACTCTGCAATCTCTGCCCAGGCCTACCTACAGCATGCATAATTAGTCTAAGATAGGGAAAACGACAATGGGCTATATAGGAAACACATAAAACCCCTTTGTGATATTTTGTGAAGTGGGAGCACCCATTGTCCTATCAGTGGGAGCACTCATTCTCCTATCAGTCAGCAGTAGTAATATCTGTGGTGTACTGTCCTTTCCTCTGCACATAGTTATCACTCAACACTTAGGAGGAATACTCCTTCAACAACCCTTGGAATACTGAAATGTTATGTATACTAGAAAGTCTTGACCACCTATATCTACATCCTCCTTTCAGTTCTTACCTGAGCTGAACTATATTGTCTGCCACCTCCCCAAGACCTGCAGCTGTTCATCCAGTGGTGGAGCAGGTGAACCAGCAGAAGAAGGACTCTCAATTTGCTACATGGGACTAAAAAATAAATAACGAGGGAGTGAAAAATTCATATCAAAGATCAGCATAAGTCAACACAGTGTGATTGTCATTTACTAATGTAAGCATAAGGGCTTACATAGTGGAAAAAAGTGTGCACTGCATGTACTTGACCTACCATTGTTATAATGTATTCTCTGCACTAAGAGGACCTTTTCTGTCCTGGATAAGAGGGATGGTGGAGGAAAATTATCAATTTTTATAACCACACAATGTAGCAGTTTAGCATTGCTTAAACCGCATCCACCTTGCCAATTGGGAGTTCTGCTCATGGTGGGAATGAACAATACCATATTAGAACTCACAACTAGGGATAAGAGGGTTAGGTTATTAATGATTGGATTGGTATGAGAAGTTAGGGAAAACAAGCACAGTATATAGCAGGTCCATGTGTGCAGCACACAGAAGCAAGACGACAGTTAGCTTTACCTACTCGAACTGTCTTTTGTAGCCATCAGACTCCCAAGTTAGTTTGAGTTATCTAGGATGGAATACAAAATTTAAATGATACACACATCCCAAAAATATTTATAATAAAAGTTAAGGACTACAGATAATGTATGTAAATGGTAAAACTGCATTTTTCTGGCATTGACAGTCTTAGAAGCAGGGGTGAACCCCAGAGCAGGATCACCCTGGTGGTTCCACTGACTTACAGAACAGAAGGTCTTTGGAATTAGAAAAGAAATAGGATAGTATCTGAGAGTTAAGGTAAACATGGTGTGCAAGGTCTTGAAGTGCTGTACATGAGCTGACATAAAATACAAAGGGCCAATCTATTACCAACAAACCCAGGCAACTAGCTGCAAGTACCACAAATTAATGATCACCCAAGCAATAAAAAAGTTAAGATGTGACCATCCTCATATCTACCACAAGAGTTTACTATGTGCACTTGAGCCACTAGTTTTCCTTGTTGTAAATAACTCAACATTTTCTCATCCACAGTGGTAGGCTTCTTTGCTTCATCTTGCTTCACATAGAAGTAGATAGCCATCAGGCCTTCTTTCTGTTGTGTTGAGACCTGCAGATTTTATTTCTTTTGAAAAGAGACAGGCCTGTTGAACAAAAAAAATAGAATATATTTTGCTGACATTTCCAAAATGCATTTCTTGCTAAATGAGACAGACCTGTTGAACATGAAAATGAAAAGTAAAAGTATGTTAGCCCTAGCCTAGTTTAGGTAAACTGAGAAGTGCGTGAAGAACAAATAAATGCTGGAGTGCAATTACCAAACTACAAATCAAGTAACACTACCAGCGGGGTTCATCCTGAATCAAATGATCACCCAAGCATGAAATACCAGGATTCCCTAGCTTAAGCCGGTAACACTCATCACATGCATCATCATTATTTGGCGTTCATAGAGGAAAGCTACCTGTTCCAGGTGCAGTGTCCATTTACTTATTTATGCATCTCTGTTTTCCATGGAAACAACATGCATAAGCTGTTAAGTATGTTTCTTGTCGTGCTACAGATGAGCATAAGAATGTAGGGTTAGGTTCAGGAGGCAGGCATCTTGATTTTCAAAGCAATAGTCTTAGTTCTGGGGGCTTACAATCCAGGCTTGGATACCAATAATTGTTCACTGCAAAGTCTATGATTGACTCCAAGTCTGAATTTGTTTTCAATTTTTGGCGCCTCTCACCACTCAGTCACAAGACGATCAAGGCAGTGTTTTTCCTGATTGTCTCTCATTGTCATGTATCCTGGGCCATTTTTGTCTAAGTTTATTCACATTAGCACGCAGCAAATATAAAATTGAAGAGTTTTTTGCTTTTTGGAGGAAATGTATTCTAGCAGATATTTCTGATTTGTTTTTGTGTCTTTTTTATACAGAATGAGAGCTCATACTCAAATTTAGGGATTTCATCTGGGTGATGTCCCATTAATTACCCAAATACATGGTTGTGTCTTGTGGAGCCATAAGCTTTTGGGTATAAATGTTTATTCATTTTGATCAAGAAAGAGACTGGTCCTTCTGGTTGTGACAATTTACCAAGACAAACTAAAACACCCACTCTATCTATACATTGGCCATAGGATATGCAAAATTGTAATTGTTACCATGCAAATAGGTCCACAGCTCTCATAGCTATATAGACTTCCATTTGATAAATGGACTAGCACATGGTTTCTATGGTACAGCAGATGCTTGCTGAACATAGATTTCATAGTGGGTTGATTTGGCAGTTATTATCTTTGTTTGAACACCACCATCTCTAGTGGCCTCCGGCTTTGCTTTTTGAGGTACTTTTGTTGTAGCAGACATTTTAGTTGTGCAATTGGCTTTTTTATGCAGAATGAGAGGTTATCCTCAAATTCAGGGAGACCATCAGCAAGATGTTTACTCACCACAAGGTTGATGTCCCATTATTTGCCTTCATCCACAGTTGTGTCTTGTGGAGCCCTATAATTTTGGGGTATAAATGTTTATTGATTTTAATCATCATTAGTTTCTTCACATTTTGAAGCAAGACACTGGTCCTTCTGACCATCACAGTTAACCCAGCTGAACTGAACAAGATATGCACAGTACTTAGTTCTGGCCAATTTCCCATGCCAATAGGTCAATAGCTCCTATCCAAATGCACTTCTATTTGATAAATAGACAAGCTCATAGGTTCTGTTGTAGGACAACTGCTTGCTGAACATAGACTTCATAGTGAATTGCTGTTATAGTTGTTATCTTCGTTTGAATACCAGCACCTCTAGTAACCAATGGCTAAAAGGTATGCTGCTTCATTGCTCGCTATTTGTGTCATGAAGAGGCAGCAGCATTGAATGGCTTCACACTAGGAGTGACAGGGCTTCTTTGTGTGATGGTTCCTTTTCTTCCCCACCACCAACTCCTTCTATCTGTCAAACAACTACTCTCTCAGCAGCAGCTAGCCTTTTGAGGTTCATCTCCGACATTGGCGTTCCAAGATTCACTAGTCTGAGGCAAATTGTGCAATCTGCAATGTCGCTTCATGTACCTTAAGTGTAATGAAGTTCCAAAATGGAGAGGAGAGCTTTCCTATAGAGCCAAAGCCAGCCCGTAGAACATGTTATGGTCGACCTTGGCAGCGGTGTTTGTCTTTGCCTAGGGTGGGCTGCAGCTGTAGTAGGGGTGGTGGCTGCTTTAGGTCTTGGGACTCTTCCAATAATGGAGGCTCCTGGTGGTACATCCTGATTAAGAGGAGGTTACATTGAAGTGATCTCAACTTCCTCTGTGCCACTCTCCATATAAGAAAGACATCACTGGCTCATCTTCGTACTTCCAAGGCCATCAGTAATTGTACTTTTCCAATGTCTCCCATGGGGATCCAATCCACATTGCAATCTTCTGTTGGGTGGCTGGGAGAAGACAAGAGAGTAATCTTTCTTTTCCTCTGGGAAGATAGTAGATCTGATGTGTCAATTAAAGTGAAGGCATTCTATCCTGTTTTGCAGCAAGCTCAACTTCCTGTTCTGCTCTTTTCCTTCAGAAGATCAGGTGTTGCACCTCAGAAATCATGCATACGCATGACCTTGCCCGGCATAACTGTAATGATATCACCACTCTTGCCATTAAGATGACTCAGGCTCTTTCAGGTGAATTCTTACCCTCGGAAATAAGCTCAGCTCTAGGCACCATTGATCAATCCAGACTTTCAATAAATCTGAAAGTAGAGCAATTTAAAACAATATGTTTCCTGTACTATACACCAGATAACATTGTCAAATGTGCGGGGAACTGTTGTGATGATAAGACTAAATGCCCTAGGTGTGGGCTTTTAGAAGCAGATGTCATTCATATTTGCCGGCTGCCATGTGCTGCATGACTTTTGTACAGGGGTGGCACAACTCTAGCACCAGCATTTGTGCATATATACAGTTTACATACAAGGAGATTATGCTAGGATGAATGTTGATAGTACCCAGAGGCAACTCCTATCTATTATTATCATCTTTGACAGGCTATGAATTGAGAGATAGGATCTCTCCTTTTTCTCCCAAGGTAACAGAGTGGTGGGCTTTATTCCGTAAATCTATGATCTAGAGCTTGCTCTGGTTAAATCTAGGGGTATACATTGATTAAAAAGTTTGACCGTATCTGAGCGAGTTTTAGCTGCGATCCTTTAAATAACACTAAACTAAGAAATGTTACTTAACCTGATTAATTTTCTTTTTGACTTAGTAAATTGCTTAAGTCTCATGAATGTTATATCAGTTCATTTACTAACTCGTCTTTTTTATATTTTATTTTTTATTACAATTTCTGACTTTGATATCAACCGACTGAGAAATCGATTTGTCTTTCCATTTTTGTGTAAAAAAAAATTATACTGGTGTATTTTTGTATCAATACATGAAATAATGTATACAAGACATTGTGACCGATTCACTGTTAAACCCTAGCCCTGTCTAAGCTTATTATGAAAATGGAACTTCTCTCTTTACTTTATGTATGACCATTTATGAAAGGGGAAAAACAATGTAAAAAGAAAAGTGTCCTAGGGTATGTTTAATCATTGCTTGAAAAAGTCGCCCAACTGTTGACTGGTTTGAATTAGGTATTAACAAACTACAATTTGTAAATTGGATGGCCCAAAAGTACACTTGGAAATCTGATTCAGTCAAACCCCCTTTCGCTAATCTCCTTTCTCAAATGATTTCATGTTAAAGCTCAGAGCAATGTGATCTTAGACAGAATCGACCTCTTAATTATATTTACTATTCCATACTGAGTTCATTGAAACGGATCCCAAGTCTTCATCAGTGCTTCTATCTCTGTGGTACTTTTCCTGAGGTTTGTTTCTACCCTCTTTTCTAGATTGTGGACTATTTTTATTCCTAAATACCTTATTTCCTTTTTTATTGTTTTTCTTTTCCAAGTCAAGATCCATATCATGATTACTGGCTCAGACCCATTAACCTGGTATCGCGATTACTGACCAAAAGTATCTATTGCATGTTGTATGAATGGGAGGGATTTGTGTAAGTCTGCTGTGTATATAATCAGGTACTCAGTGCATAAGGCTAATTTATTTTCAAAATCATTGCAGACAAAAGTATCATACTACTGTTTCATCTGAGACGTTGGGTCAGTGACCCAATATAAAGGTCTAATAATATTGGGGAAAATGGACAGCCTTGTCTAATCCCTTGTGGTATTTTATTTTGTGTGGTAAGACTCCCATTTAATAATACTCTTGCTTCAGGGGAAATATACATAAGCTGTATTAAACTGACAAACGCCTTTCCAAGACCACCGTGGGCTAACTCCTCCATTACATAATCTCCAGTTTACTCCATCAAATGCTTTTGTCACATATAGGGGCCCATTAGGATGGTGGGCGGATTGCCCCCGCCAAGCTGGCGGTAGCCACCGCCAGCCTGGCGGGGGCAATCCGCCCGCCATCCGCTCCTAAATTCCCCCACCATATTAGGATGGTGGGGGGGACCGCGGTGGACGGAAAGACCGTCCGCCGTTTTTCCGCCCCAGTCGCCTTGCGGCCGGGGCGGAAAACGATTAATATGGTGGTGGTGTCTAATAGACGCCGCCAGCCATATTATGATGGGCTTAGGGAGATGCTTTTCCGTGGTGGCGACGCCGCCACGGAAAGGCATGCAGTCTTCACTCTGGGGGCCCCCAGAGAGAAGGACAGGTGGGGGCTGCACACAGGGGGGTACCTGTGGTACCCCCCTTCATTTGCATAAACAAAGCGGCAGGCACCGTGCGCTGCCTGCCGCTTTGTTTTTGCAAATGTATAATGCATTTATAGCATTGTGGCGGGTGGTGCAGAGAGCACCGCCCGCCACAATGCTATAAATGCAAAATGTGCCCGCCACTGTGGCGGGCACATCCTAATACCCCCACGGGACCCCCACCCTAATGGGGGCGGTCCCGAATTCTGACAGGATGGCGGGCGGACAAAGTCCGCCCGTCATCCTATTGAGCCCCTTAGTGTGAAAATAGCCAATGGTAAGATGTAAGCTGCTGCTAAGTTTATGGACCCTACAGTGATATGCACTAACTTGAGTAAGTGCCTTCCAGGTAAGAAGCCGTTCTGATTTTCATACATTAGGCTACCCACTACCTTACTTAGTCAGATCACTACACTACTGAAGAATACTTTATAATCACAATTTAACGCAATTTAAATCATATTTAACAGAGAAATAGGCTGATATCATTCATAATTATTTGGTGGTTGATTGAGTTGTATGATCGTACTAATAGTAGTCTCACACTGCAAACGTGGCAACTAAGCTCCATCTCCAAAAATGGAGGTGTATAGCATCTTCCATATTAAGATAATTTCTTCTCTTAGTTTGAATTAGACTTTGGTCCAGATTTATTAAGGTTCTGAGTTGTGGTGGTCCCATGCAAGGGGGTGCAGTAGTGATGCAAACCTAAGTGAGATTTATAAAGCCACGCAAGGCCACCTTCTGTGGCCCACCATCTCATGATAAATGTGGAGAAACACAAGGCAGCACAAATCACTGCCTTGCTTTAGTCTGCCCAAGGTGGGTGTTCCCACACATCTTTCCATGGATTTTGGGGCATTTCCAGATTTAGCATTAGTGGTAGGCCTGGGAATGCGTCACAATGTTATGCCTCCCCAAGTAAAACGTAATGAGGAGAAATATGTTTATTTCTCCTTGTTCTATCCACTTCACACATAGAAATGCCTCTGGGGATTGTTTTTGTGAAGGATGGTGTCCCCTAGTGCAGGCATCCTTGCACCATGAGGCAAGGGTGTCTGTATTTGCACTAGGCAGCCAAAAGTGTCCTAGCTGTAGGAAAGGACAGGAAAGCACTGTATAATGTTACATACAGTGCATACCTGACCTTTCTTTTTTATGCAGTGCATTGCAGCAAGGTGGCTAGCTGCACTTTGTGAAAAACTGGTAAATCTGCTGCTTTGTTTGGTTCAATGTCAGGCCCTGCAGCCTTCCCCTACTTGATCTTCTTTTCATATCTACACTGTTGGTCTATGGAGATGCTCCTATTTTAACCATCTGTTAAATTCTACTACATTACTAATATTATGTTCTCTGAACAATTTCTGGAAAAAAGGGTGACATATTTAATTCGTATTTTCATTATTGGTCTGAATTACACCTGAAAATTGTCTATGATTTCCTATATATTATTATTTGTTCTACTTTGCCTTTCCATGCTAGAAGTAACCACACTTTTCGCCATGGTAAAAGTGCTTGGTTCTCCAGATTTTCCATTTTACACACTTTGTCCTCCAAACTAACTTTCAGGTCCCTTTGAAACTCTAATAATGTTTGTGTTACTCTGTCTCCCTCCCTATTTTCAAGCCTATGCTTCTTCAGTTTCTTTTCATCATCAACCATTTTCTTCACTATTTTTATGCTTTTATGTATTTCTTTTGTAGTCCTGTACTAAGAGATGCCATGAATCGTACCCCTCAAGCATTCCTTATACGAACCCGACATTCCTTATGTCAACCCGATACCATGTTGATGGATGCTACTACTATATTCATCTAAAAATGTTCTCTTTTTTTGTAAATCTTGAGTCATCCGTTTAGCTAAAACAATCAGTCCTTCTGTCTATTGCCCACCTCCGATGTCCATTTTATTTAGGTAAATTCAGCTTGATAGATCTGGCAGACTGGTCAGATAAATGTTTACATCTCTAACCTTACCCATATATTTTCAATCGATCACAAAGTAATCTTTCCTGGAATAATGTTCATATCTAAAAGTGTAGAATGTATAGTCTCTTAAGGGGCTGTCATCCAAGCGCCAAATATTCCATAGTGCTATATATTTCATAACTGATTTAAGACATGTATGGGTTTTGTGAGAGTTTATGTTCGTTCTATATCTACTTTATCATCTAACAGGACATTAAATCACCTCCTACAATGTTGGGAAAGTTATACTCAAACAGACTAGACTATAGGGGCCTCATTTACAAAAGGCCTGCACTGCTGGAGCATCACTTTTAATGGCGTTTTGGTGGCGCGGGCCTCTCAATTATATCTACCAGGCCATGGAAAGCCACCCTGCGTGTCTTTTCATGGCCTCATAAATATGGTGTGAGGGAACGCAGCGCAAGTCGCTGCGTTTGCGTTGCTACATTTGTGCACCTGCGCTGCAGAAGAAGACAGGAATATGCTGCATCTCATTGATATGGTGCATTCCTTCCCTTTTCTTTTGACGTGGGTAGTAGGAAGGTTGGCAGTACTGCCCTGTGCCAACAATTAGTAAATGGGGCTATGTGTTTCTTAAAGAGTCTGAATTATCAATGTTCAGACCACAAACTCAACACATTCAATTTTGCGGTTATGCATTGCTCTGCTCCGTCTGCTTGATACTTAAATATTCCCACCATTGAAGAATAGTTACAACCTTTGTACAGCATATTTGATCTAGGCTAACAACTTGCTGATTTTGCTTTACTTTTTAACAGTCTTCTGCATATGTTTCTGTGTAAGTTCTGTGAAAGTATCTCACGTGTTACTATCACCTTAATATTTTGTCATTAAGAGTTGCCTCCAAGTTACTCCTAACCCGTTGATGTTCCACGATAAAATGAAGAATATTTGACACTCAGAGGTATTGACTAAACTCACATTAGAATGGATGCAAAGGTTAGCTTCATTCATTCACATATGTTTGCAAATTTTAGATAGGATATAACTATTTCTCTTTTTTTCAGTTTTAGCCATATTATCCCCACCTTTTGCCCATCCGATGTCTTCCTCCTGAGAACTATCGCCCTATCTCACTCCTACCTAGTTTGGCCAAGGAATGCGAATAAGTGGTCACTTCCCAACTCACCAACTATGTTGAGGCATTTGGCTTGATCCATCCGGCAAAATCTGGCTTCCCTGCTTCATATAGCATGGAGTCAGCTTTCTTAGAGGTGACAGAGGTGATTTGGGAGTGTTTGGATGCCGGAGGGAGAGTGGCTTTGGTTATGCTAGATCTCTCGGCGTCATTCGGCACTGTACCCCACTTCTTGCTCCTTGATCATCTAGCAGAGATAGGTTCTCTGGCCCAGCCCTGCTGTAGATCAGGTACTTCTTGGAGGGTAGGTCACAGCAGGTCTGGCTTCCTCCATGTGCCTCTGTGCCAATGCAGGTGACCAACAGGGTGTCACAAGGGTCATCACTAAGCCCCTTACTTTTTAACATCTATGTGACCCCGCTGGTCTATCTTGCGGAATCATTAGGGGTTAAAGTGATGGCATACGCGGACGACACCCAGCTTCTGTTCTCATGAAGCAAGGAGGATGAGTCGGTTGTGGCGGCCCAACACTGTCTGTCTTCGGTTTTTCAGTGGCTGGCCAATACTCAGCTGAAATGCAATGAAGGAAAATCGGAAGTGGTTCTTTATGGCTCGTTCACTTCGGACTTTAAGGAAAGGCTTTGGCCTCCCAGTTTTCCCGTCCAATAGCGGACAAAGGTGCCTCAAAAAATCTGTGTGAGTGGTGAGTGTTTGATTTGCTCAAGAGCTCCGTCCATCATCACCTTTGGTATCGCTTTGTTCGCCATAAGTTGGCAGGGTATGCCCAGACGTGGGTCCCTTGCTCACTTTGCCACTGGATTCAAGATAGCCTGGCTGATGGGGGTTATGAACATGAAACTGGTCCCAGGATGCTTGTTTCCGGTCCAGGGAAAACATGGTTGGCAGTTCGGGCTGGACTGTTCACATGAGGCACAGGGTCAGACTGATTTGCATATGGCCATGTCTGAACTGGGGTGGTGGAGTGAGCTAAAGAATGATGAAGGATTAAACCCAGATCAGCTGACTGGGGGTGAGTGTTTGATTTGCTCAAGCGCTCCGTCCATCATCCCCTTTGGTATCGATTTGTTCGCCCTAAGTTGGCAGGGTATGCCCAGACATGGGTCCCTTGCTCACTTTGAAACTGGATTCAAGCTAACCTGGCTGATGAGGATTATGCACCCGAAACCGGTCTCAGGATGCTTGTTTCCTGTCCAGGGAAGACATGGCTTGGCAGTTCGGGCTGGACTGTTCTCATGAGGCACAGGGTCGGACTGATTTGCATATGACCATGCCTGAACTGGGGTGGTGGAGTGAGCTAAAGAATGATGATCGATTAAACCCAGATCAGTTGACTGGGGGTGAGTGTTTGATTTGCTCAAGTGCTCTGTCCTTTATCCCCTTTGGTATCGCAAAAAATCTTGGTGTCTGGTTCGATGAAAACCTGAACTTTTCCACACAAGTAAAGAAGCTGGCTGGTACCTGCTTTGGCACCTTGAAAATCCTGAGGAAGTTTCTTCCCCTTCTGCCTGGTAGTGCCAGAGAAACTGTGGTCTGTGCTCTCATCTTGTCCCGATTGGACTATGCCAATGCCCTATTTGGTAGGCAGACCGGGTTTTCTTACTAAGAAACTGCAAGTTGTTCAAAACTCAGTGACCAGACTTCTTTTGGGATAGGTATGAAAGCATAGTGTGCGCCCTTACTTATGCTCCTTGTGGAGAAGTGTGGCTCACTGGTTATAGCGGCAGACTCTGAAGCAGAGATCAGACCGGGGACCAGGGTTCAAGTCCCGACGTGGCAGGGTCTTGGGCTCAATGTCCGCGGACTCGAGAATCCTCACCTCGGCGCCTACTCTAATCATGGGTCCCACGCTGCAACTCTGGGCAATAGCTTGCTTAATCTCCACAACGGCCCCTCCAACAATGGGATGCCTGGCTTCACCTTGGGGGTGCCCAGGAGGGGCATCTCACAGGGAGAGCCAGGAAGGGTTCCACAGCATTATACAGCGCCGGGACGCCCTGTTGGGGCAGCTGTGCGCTTTACAAAATACACTACATTTACATTTGCATTGGCTCCCAGTTGATTCTTGTGCAAAATCCAAAATGCTGACTATTGCACATAGGGCTCTTTATGGGCTAGGTCCCATTTACTTGCAGAAGAGGTTTGTTTTTTATACTCCAGAAAGACAGCTGCTCTCGTCTGCTGAACTGCTGATACAGACCCCTAGGTTTAACAGCCAAAGACTTGGTGGAAATTTGTTTGTGCGCAAAGCCAGTTTGGCTTGGAACACGCTGCCCTTGACTCTTCGGGGCACCGAGGACCCATTTCTCTTTAAGAAAAAATTGAAAACGTTGCTTTTTTAGTCGCTGATTTGTGCGCATTGGTTCTTTCCTGAAGCTTGCGCCGGGACACTATCGAGTGGCTGTGTGCTGTATAAATTAAATATAACATAACATAACATATTTATTATCCTTATGTTATTGCACCATGCGTTAATATCTATTCTTTTCATTCCCAGCATATCCTTAGCTCTCCTTTTTAGTCCTCGTATTTCTTCTCTGTTAGTCTCTACTTGTTGATGAGCTCCTGAAAAGTTTTTCCTAGTGTCTAGGTGAGTGCAGCTAATAATTTTTTCGAGGTCAACCATGTTACATGGAAATCTCTCTGGTGTAATTGTGAAGTTGCAATTCCGTTTTTAATCTTGACTGACAGATCTGTCAGAATTTGTAAACTTAGCCTAATTCAGGAATGCAAGTCTATTCAAATATTTTTTATTTTGACCTACCCACAAAAAAAATAGCTTAGATGTGTAAAATAACAGCAGCAACCTCTATATACAAGTTTAAAAATAAAACTCTCTTTACAATAACATAACATATTTATATACAAAAGGACTGTGGTACTGAAAAACAAATCCATAAATCGCAAATACTGATGTATGGGTTCACATTATCCATACAAATTACTGATTAAAAAATATTTTCTTTAAACCAACCATTCTTATAGAAGAATCAAGACAAACTAGATCACAGTTAGCAATAATCAAAAAATACTACTGTATCATATCAGACACAAATGTTCCTCCTGCACAATCGTTTTCAAGCATTTGTTAAAAGTGTCCAATATTATTGAAAACATTTGTCAATCATTGTCTGTCTTTACCTGTGTCCTTCTCAGGAGTAACTTTCCGAAGGTGGCCATTTTGATGGTACCGCACTCGTACCGCAGTTTGCGCTATAGTCTCCACGCTACAGCCCTCCATAAGAAGGCAGGGGAGCGGACGCGCAGTGCCTGGTAGGCTCACTACTAACTTTTTAGAACAATTGTGTCGATCTCTATGAATTTGATGTGTTCTTAGTTAATTTTAAAACGTACTTGCTTAGTCTCCGTAATTTTAAGCATTTTTAGCATTTTCTCAGATCAAGTGAATATACGATCTTTCCACGGTTCCAGTCGGACATAGAGGGGAGTGCACAGAATCAACTAGTGCATTCCGGCTCTTGCAGCACGAGGTGGCCATTTGGCTGGTGCTCCACTCGTACCGCAGTTTGCTCTCTACTCTCCATGCTACAACCCTCCATATAATGGTAGGGAGTGGACGCTAAGCAATGTGTGCAGTGGGTGTGATGATGGCGTGCTAAAGGCAAGCCTGTCTGACCCTTCTGCATCTATCTGAGGCCAGGGGCCATAACCGCTGGTCCTTTCAACATGATTGAACCAGTTTACTCAGCACAGGAACTGCTGACGCTACATCAGGTATCTCTTCCCAAGTGTAGTACTCTTAGGTTAGAGGAGGGCAATCTTGACTCTTAGGTTAGAGGAGGGCATGTTCTCCCTTACCTCTTCAATTAGGTGCAATAAATACAATAGAAAGCCTCAAAATGAAGCAAGCAGCGGTAGCTTCTACTTAACTGAAAACCTCAACAGGAATAAACTCCAATATGCACATTCAGGCCACACAGAGTTTGTATTCTATTACATGAATTGTCGCTCCCTCACCAACACAAAGCCCATATTTTTGACTTTCTAACAGATAGTCAGACAGATGCTGTTTTTCGAATAGAGACCTGGCTATAGGAAAACCCAGCCCCTGAAGTAGTTGCTGCCCTCCCGCCTAACTATACTAATATTACGAAAGATAGGCAGCAAAAAACAAAACAGGTTTGCAGCATGGCAATAATCAACAAAACCATATTTGAATGTAAAACAGAAGATTTCACAGCTCCGGACTGTGAAGACTTATTATTTAGAATTGCGCTAAAGCCCAAATTTACATTCCCAGGTATATTGTTGTACCCCCCCCCCCCCCCCATGGCCCAGCAGGAAAATGGGCGCTATCTTTCCCAGACTTAACAGCCCCAAATATCATGAAGGCTGCAAATTTCACAATACTGGCTGATCTAAATCTTCACCTAGATGATCCTAAATGCACCAAAGGTTCTTCACTTATGGCTGGCTTAGGGGTGATGAATTTGCAACTGTGTAATTCCAACCCCACTCATGTAGCCGGAAACCAGCTGGACCCTATTTTCTCTAACCTGTCTGACCTTAGCAGCCTCCCTGCCCTCCCACTATCTTGGTCTGATCACTTTGCAGTGCCTTTCACACTGAAAGTGCTTGTCTCCTCTCTGCCGCTCTTTTCGGAGCCGGAACAGATAACTAGAAGTTGGGCTAAGCTTAATGTCCGAACATTCAATAAAATTCTAATTGCCAATAGACCTGATCTCAAACACATTTCTATTAGAGATCATGAATGTATCCATAACTGGATGTTGGAAGCAGTAGAAACATGCCTACATCTTTCCCCTAAATGCTCAAGCAGACACTTGCCCAATGCACCCTGGTTCACTGATAGGCTTAAATGTGAAAAGACAAAGTGTAAACGTTAGAAAGGCGTTAGAGGAAACACTATAATGAAGATATTAAAATGGTATACAAAAAGGCCTTAAGCGAATGCCATATTCTCTGTAAAGCATCCCATGCAGAGTTTTTCTCACAAAAAATACTTTAGGCTAAAAACTGCACTAAAACTCTATTTAAAATGGTAAACGAGCTATCCGGCTCTGATAAACGGACAACTTGCCCAGCCCTCACCCATAGTCAATGCAAAGAACCAGCTCTCTACTTCACTGACAAAGTTGAAAATATATATTCTGTGCTGCAAAGGAAAAACCCCACAACACCTTTTTTGAGGTAGTGGACTCATCCAATTCTAGACGGTACCCTGCTGCAGCAGATCTCCTTTCAAACTGGAAACTTGGGCCCACTTGGACTCTACTTCTCTCAACCACTTCCTTCTCAATATCAAATATGATTCCCTCCTCGATCCCCTACCTTCACATGTGCTGAGACAGTCATTGGGCTTGGATGGAATGGCCTTGGAATGGTTTGGGTCCTTTCTCAAGAAGCGAACCTTTCAGGTCTTAGCATCTGCAAGCTCCAACTCTCATGGTTCCCTGTTTGGAGTCCCAACACTGTTATTCAATATATATGTCTGCCCCTTAGCTGAGGTTGCTGAAAATGCAAAAAAATGCAAAGTTGCTTCCGGGATGCAAAGCAATCTGTTCAAATTAAATGGTGACAAGCCCAGGGTTATGATCTTAGGCAAAAGGCATGACCTTTGGGGACCTTAACACTGCCCCCCAGAATTTGGAGCTCTGCCCGCACTGATGAACTATATTCGGAATCTGGTTTTGTTGATGAAACAACAAGTAGCCAAGGTATTGTCCACCTGTTTTACAGTCTTGACATAGTTAAACAAGATTCTAAGGCTTATTTCTCTCCCAGCACAGAGAACTGTAATCCATGCCCTGGATACTTCAAGACTTGATTACGGAAATCTCCTATACCTAGGATCCAATAAAGTGACTATCCAGAGGCCTCAGCTGGTGCTAAACCCAGCAGCAAGACTTCTTTTTCATCTGCCTAAGTTCTCCCCTGTTTCTGGGATTTTTCAAGATATACACTGGCTGACGGTGTTGCAGAAGGTGAAATTCAAGGCTATGTGCTATATGTTTAAAATTACAACAAATGTGGCCCCTAAATATGTTCAGAATTTGATTCAGCGATACCACCCTTCTCGGCCCCTTCGCTCCACCCAGCATGCCCGGTTTGTTGTACCAAAAATAAGATTTGCCTGTATGAGAGGCAGGTCTTTCTAATACCTGGAACCGACTTGATGGAATCCAGAGATGAAACCTCTCGTAATGCCTTTAGCAAGGGTTTATACGTTACGTTATATATGTAAATAAAGCTTCCGCAGTTGTAGCTTAATTTTAAGCTGGGACCACCCTGGCACACCCATTTTGCATACATTACCATAATTGAGAGGCCAAACAACGGCAAGGGATTTTGATTAGCCCTCACCTGAAAATGTAGCAGCAAAACAATTTCTCATCACATAGTAGACAACCACAAGAGTTTCCATCTATTTGTGTGAGGCAAAAACCAGAGCAAATTTATAGTAAATCTGGCTTGTAGTGTCTTGTGCCATCTAGTGGTGTGGCAAATATACTATGAAGAAAACCTCTAAACTGACCTATCTTATTTCACAGATTGATATAACTCAAAAAAAGTTTTTGGAGTTACACCAATCTGTGAAATAAGATAGGTCAGTTTAGAGGTTTTCTTCATAGTATATTTTCCAGTTCTCCCCCGACTCTAGACCTAAACGAAATATTTTGGGGGTACCTTTAGCGCTGTATGTATCTAGTGGTGTGGCCACATTAAAGTGGCAGATTTGCTTTCAAATAAAAATCCAGAAATTAATTTTTGGGAAGGAGCAGTGGACTCTGAAAGAGGTGCCTGCGGCAAAAAGACACCTCTGGCACACCCCATTGTGACAGCCCTGCCTGTACTGCAAATCATGGCACAGATTAGAGATATGTCCCTATTAATACAAATGCAGTTTTGCAAGGCAGGTGCAAAATGAATTAGCTAATGAATACCCTGCAATTTCAGAAGAAGACCTATAAATGTTCCACCGTATTGTACTGCCGGTCTCATGGACGGTTGAAGCGGTCTGTTGAGTCCACATTCATTCATGTAACATTTTTCTGCCCCCTCCTCACTTAGACTAGTATTTGGTTGGCCTCTTAAGAAATAGTGACAGCATGGCCAGGATACAGTGCCAGTGTCTGCATAAGAACATCCCTGGAACTTTGGAAGTAAGTCGAGATTCCACATTTAGGGGTCAACTGTGTGGGTGGCATCTGTGGGCCTTTATGTGCCCAATTTGAAAGGGCATCCTGGTAGACAACTCAGTGTGCTCTAGCCCCAGGCCCTTTGACCCATGCATCTGCAGAAATACTGCACAGGTGAATGGACAGCTGTATTTTATTCCTTGTTCTTGGGGCCCGCTCCAAGTGCAATTTACTGAACATCCTCTCTCCATTGAACCAGCACTAAACTCATGCCCAAAAATAATTTATTGCATATGGGACATGACAAGCACCCTTTTTGTTGTAATGCAAAGCTGCTACCAGTGTGCAAAAAGGAGTGCAAATGTATTTTGTGTTCCTGGCAGTGCCTAGTTTGAAATAACTTGATTTGAACGGGTGCACAGCTAAAGAGTTTCTTTGTTTACTATTTAATTTTTTTGGTTCTCCGCAGGTGGCGTCATAACCCCTCAGACTCTCCAATGTATCAATCACTCACGCGATTCCAGTGGTTCACTGGAACCATCCCTGAGGGAACACAAAATTCTCCACCTGTGTACAAGAGGATTCCCACACACATTTGTTGTTCTTGAAACAAATTTCAAAACTTTTATTTCTTTACCCAAAATAGCTAACTCCCTCGTTCTTCATGTTTCCATTTAGAATATAACAACCACGTTTACGGACAGGCATGTGATTATTGAATTGTAAATATACTTTGTGTTTGTTTTTGTTGACAGTATCATTCCCTGATGAAGGGCATTGTATATGCCCGAAATGAATTGCATATGAAGCTAAATTGATAATGCCTTATGAGTTGAAAGTATAACGAATCAAATGACTACTCTTGAAAATATCTAAAGAAATAAACGTTTGGAAATTTGTTTCAAGAACAACAAATGTGTTTGGGAATCCTCTAGTGCCTAGTTTGAGCCAGTGGCTGTAGGTGGGGTTCGGACGCACTCATTTTTGGGGACTGGCTCCTATTTTTCCTCATCAAGCTTTCATGCAGTGCAAAAGAGTGAAAAACGCAAAAAAGGGAAAATGTAAGAGGAAGAAAAATATGACAACAAAATGAAAAATGCAGAAAGCAGGAAAGAAAAAGAGTGAGATAAAACTGCAGAGAAAATCTCATTGTTGATAAAACAGGCATGAGGTGGCAGCAAGACTATGTAGCGTTCCTATTCAGCACCCACGATATTCCATAGTGCCTGTCGCGGGCTTCTGAAGAAGGAATATTACTAAAATCTTTTATTTTCGAAAGTGAGACTAAAGGTTTTCATTTGTTTTCCTGATAACCACCGAAGTTGTATCATATAACGCAATAAAAAAAATTTAATATGATCTAATGAGCTTTGTGTGATTTGGCATTACTGCATCTTTCAAAAGTCTTTAAAAAATGTGTAGGCTTCCAAAAGCATTGTAAATTAAAGATACAAATGCAGTCAAAGTATGCCCACACCATTCATTCAGCAGTAAATCACACCGACTTCCTCTCCACAGAGGATATAAAATCGTTGCCTTGAAAAAAATGCAATCTGTTGCTCAATTATCTCCTATCATTAGTAGTCCATAGATTTCAAATTGCATTCGAAATATCTGCATAAGTTAGTTATTAACCAGTCTGAAAACAGGCTTGTGAACAAAGCCCGGAACACAAGACTAGAACCTAGCCGTGTAATACGTAGGACTTTATGCCATCATTAAACATTGATGCATTCCTGATTTTCTAATTCAAACTGGCTCTGGCATAGGTGCATTACAGATGTCATATGCAGTAAATAATACATTCCAATTCCATCTGCTCCGTGTACTGCAGTCTTTGAATTGCAAAGCAGTACTAAAAGTATGTGAATGAATTAGAAATGTGCATCACATGGGAAAAGAGGAAGACATTTGAATCCATGCTTTCATAGTTTTGTTGAAAACCACAATTTCTATAGAGAAATGGTCTTGAATCTAAAAGGTTGCACGACATAGAAAGCCTTTAAAGGAGTACTCTATGTAGAGGTCACAGCCAGGGACACGCATTAACAAATCATAACCCTAATACATTAACAAAACGTCACCCCCAAATGCCTTGTTTTTCAAAACAAAGAAAAGGGCGAGAAAAGAAGAGAATAGTTCTGTAAATCCTGCTTCTTCATTACAGGTTGTACAAGAAACAGCAAACAATTTAGTAGATTTTGCATCAAGCGTAATAGTTTTATTCATGTATTTGTTTGCTTATCCATTTGCAGTTTTCAATAGCATGAACTAGGGCGTGAAAGCTTTGCCCAAGGGAGATAGTAGAAATAGAAAACACAAAAAGTTAAAATATATGCGGATTTGCAGAAACCAATTACCAGACTTTTACACGAAGTGACAACGTCGTCAAAATACAGCAAATTCAGTTTATAGAGAAGCAAGGTGTTGAGGGGGTTACAGGACAGCATAAACACTATAACTCATCAAAAACGCACGAGATTCTTGTTTTATTTTCCTTGTTTACTTGTACACTTCAAAAATTGGCTACTTTAACAGACAGTATTTTCCCTTAAGTAGAAATGTGTGAAACATTCTGTTAACTACATTTTGAAGAGCAAGAAGTGCACCTTAGCATTGATTCAGGGAGAAGTGTTTACTTTCAAAGGCATATCCATACTTACTGCTGACCATTTTCTAAACCTCCTTATTCTTTTTTTCTGTTGTCCAGAAACATAGGGGCAGATTTATGATAACTGGCGCATCCCTAGGGATGAGCCAGTTATTTTGCGCCGCTGCTCCGCCACCCATGGTGCGCCGCATTTACAATACGGCGCACCATGGATCAAAAACGACACAGATGCGTGACACATCTGTGCCGTAAAGGTGGCGCATTGCTGGAGTTGCGTCGCAAGCGCGACGCAGCTCCGGCAAGGCTCTGGGGTGCCCCATCTTTACAATGCTGCGTCAAGACCTACGCCTGCTTCAAGTAGGCACAGGGTTTTGACGCAGCATTGGCCTGAAAGTGGCTGAGTGAAATCTTATAGATTTCACTCAGCCACTTTTGCGAGGCGCACCTGCCCCGGAACGCCCACCCTGCGCCGAAACGCCCACAAGTGGCACAGGGCTTTACAACGTGATGCATCTGCCTAGATGCGTCACGTTGTAAATGGGTCGTAGGGATGCGCCACGTTTACGCCGCAGTTGCGTGACGCAAACGTGGCGCATTCCCAACATAAATCTGCCCCATAATCTTTGCCAGATTTGATTAATAAAGATTGATTATACTGTCAGCAAGAGTGTATTGTGTCTTATTTCTTGTTATGTTTGAGGTGTATTTGTCTGGATATAGCAATATTTGTGTCTTTAATGCTATGAATGGTTTTAACTGTTGTTGAGAGCTAGGTGTTTTTGAAGGTTCATTTTTTTCAATAATTGCTAATGCCCTACATACAGTATGCACTGTTATGTGCTTTCTATGCAGTTTTTTTGCCTGAAAAAAATAGGGTTGTCTACGGACCCCACACTTATCTATGTTGCTTTTGCAACATTGTACTCGGCCCGCAATTCTGTGAGCCGAGTGAATGTTCATGAAATTTGTATTAAAGCGTGCCTGTAGCCAAGTGCCTCTGGTGTTTAGACAAAATATTAAGTTGCAAATATCGACAGACAAGAATATCGGGTTTAAAATACTGTGATATAGAAATGCTGATGTCAAGTATATCAGTCAAAAATATTGATTTGAAGATAAGTAAAATCGGTATTTAAAAGATAGGAGTCATTCGTAATGTTGCGTAAAATATCGTTGTTTAATTAGTGTTATGTATTTTAGTATTTCTTTTAAATGTATGTGATGGAATTATTTATTATGTGTTGTTTATCTTTTTTAATATATGTGCTACATTTCTAGTTAATAATTTTAATTTTAATAAATGTAATATGTATTACTTCGGTAGTGGGCTGTGAGTTTATAGGGGAATAGGTTGGGAAGTAAATAATTATAATAAACGAATGATTATTTTTTATTTAATAATAGTTATTTAATTGATATCTAATTGTGTTAATTGTGCTTTTAATTTTTGGGGTAAATTGTATGTGTTGGTTGTGGGGTTTACAGAAGTAAATGGTGGGAATTAATATATAATTTAATTAATGAATAATTAGTTGTTAGTTATTATTAATTAAATAATTAATTAATTGATAATAATTATGTTAATCTTGTATTTGTTTAGGTTCAGTTTGTAGGGTTATAGGGGTAATGGGTGGGAAGTAATTTATTTATAATTATTAATTTGCTGATAATAAATATTAATTTATTAATTGATATTTAATTGAGTTAATTGTGTAATTCTTTCAGGTGTGGGTTGTGGGGTTATAGGAGTAAAGGTTGAGATGTAATTCATTTTTTAATTAATTAATAATTAGTTGTTAATTAATATTAATTAATTAATTGATAATTAGTTATGCTAATTGTATAAAAGAATCAGGTGTGGCTTGTAGGGTTATAGAGGTAATTGGTGGGAAGTCATTTATTTGTAATGAATTAAATATTAATTAATTAATTGATAATTAATATTAATTAATTAATTAATTGATAATCAATTCTGTTAATTGTTTATTTACATTTTGTTAGGGTGGGGAGTAAATCATTTTTAATTACTTTATAATTAGTTGTTAAATTCTATTAGTTATCAGAAACAGATCAGGAAGGGAAGAAAGGAAGGAGCGCCGGGTCCGAATGGAATCCCGCCTGCAGTATTCAAACATAGGCCGGAAAAATTGGCAAAAAGTATTCCAGCCACTGTTCAAGGAAGTAAGATTACGGGGCATCATTCCAGAATCCTGGAAAGGTTCAACGATCATCCCGATGTACAAAAGTGGCAGTAAGGCTCTGACAGAGAACTACCGGCTAGTGGCATTGATTGATAATGAGGCCAAATATTTTGTGGGTACACTGTTAGATGAACTTACAACATGTGCAGAAAACAATGAAATAATCCCACTAAATCAGACAGACTTCCGGAAAAACTCTGGCAGGATATCCAACATCCTGACAATCTCGCTGATTATGGACACAACAATAAGGAGGAAAACACAGCTGCACGTCTGTTTTATCGAATTCAGTGCGGCATTTGATAATGTTGAGAGGTCTAAACTGTGGAACAAGCTAGCCAGATGGGGCATTCCAAACGTTCTTTTATCAATGTTAATGCTCTTACATACCGACACCTGGGTACCGGTGAAATTAGAATCAAGGCCTCACCTCTCAAGGAAAGTAATAACATTGAAAGGTCTCAAATGTAGGCTGTCTCCCATTTTATTTAACTTATTCATGACAGAATTACCACAGACACTCAACATCTGTTACTCCCACGTGCCCAGACTGGAGGTACTCCCTTGTCCAATTTACTATACGCAGATGACGTAGTCCTGTTTAGCTATACGGTAGTTGGTCTGCAGCATCTCCTTAACGGTCTGCAGGGCTAGGCAATAGAAAATAGCCTTTTAATAAACCTAAACAAAACCAGGACCATGACAATTAACAACAAACAAAGAAAAGGGCACCTGTAGCATCTGGAGGGCACATACATTGAATCAGCAAAGACTTATAAGTATCTGGTTATCTACTTAGATGAATGAGGATCATTTACCCATCAACAAGAAGCTATTAAAAGGAAATGGATGATCCTTGCCTTATCTTTGAAAATTTTATAAGCCAAACTATTGGGACCAATGCTGAGGCCTCTTCTAATGATAGCACAAGCTAAAATTATACCTACAATCACTCATGGCAGTGAAGCGTTGTAAGGGAGAGATGCCAATCTCTTGGATAAAACTCTAGTAAAAGCTTACAGAATTATGTTCAGCCTCCCCAACTATACCTCCCTGGCGCAACTTAGACTGGAGTTTGGCCTGTAAAAGCAAACCTGAGCCAGGTATGGAGCATACATCAACTGCTGGGATAAAATTAGAACATCAACCCCAAACTCACTAAACCACCTTCTGTGGCAAGACTTTCAACAGAGGGAGAACTCGCCTGCAACAATGTATCTTCAGGAGTCACTGGCAAACATAGGCTTATCGTCCTTATGGAACACACAATGCCACCACTCAACTCTGAAGAAGTTAGTCTGGAAGTCGCTGAAAAAACTGTCACAGTTGGAGGATAAACCAGCTTTTACAGCTAGAGCACATGCCTGGATGACTCTGAATTCTTACAAGATATTAGCCCCCAACAATATGTCAACCTGGGCTACCCAAAAGCACAGAAATTAAAATTCTTAAAGCTACGACTTGGAGTGTTACCATGCACGCAGCATCTTCCACTATGGAAAAGGGTACAGACTTTTACAGCATGCAGTTTCTGCAAAAATGGTCAGGGCGACATTATCCACACCATATGTTCTTGCACGGAGATGCTTCAGGAAAGGAGGCAATTGTTAAAAAAATAACTTCAACTAAAGGGGAATTCGGACAAGGAGGCAAGCAGTGCTGGCCTGCTTCAACCCAGCATTTCCACAACTGTACTCTAGATTAGTTATATTTCTTTAAGCTGCCAGAGCAAAAATGCCAGACAGCTATTAAAGCTTTTTCTTTGGGTCAAAGGGGCAATCTGACAATTTATATTAATTTCGTTGAAAGAGCCTAAATCCATCGTTTTTATGCACTCCACACCACCCCATTTCAGACATGGCCATAAGCAAATCAGCCTTGACCCTGTGCCTCATGGGAACAATCCAGCCCGAACTGCCAAGCCATGTCTTTCCTGGACCGGAATCAAGCATCCTAGGACAGGTTTCTGGTTATCAGCCGTCTTCAGCCAGGATAACTTGATTCCAGTGGGCTAGTGAGCACGGGACCCACGTCTGGGCATACCCTTCCCACATAGGGTGAACAGAAAAACACACAAGATGATGGACTGAATGTTGCACAATGGCAAAACATTCACCCCCAGTCCAATATCTGGCTTTAATCCATTGTTATTTTGCTCACCAAGCCACCCCAGTTCAGACATTGGACTGTTCCCATTAGGCACAGGGTCAAGACTGATTTGCATATGGCCATGTCTGAACTGGGAAGACTTGGTGAGCAAAATAACGATGGATTAAACCAAGATCTGTGACCGGGGTGAATGTTTTGCCATTTTGCAACATTCCGTCCATCACCTTGTGTGTTTTGCTGTTCACCCTATGTGGGAAGGGTATGCCCAGACGTGAGTCCCAGGCTCTCCACACCACTGGAGTCAAGCTATCCTGGCTAAAGACGGCTGATAGCCAGAAACGGGTCCTAGGATGCTTGATTCCGGTCCAGGAAAGACATGGCTTGGCAGTTCGGCCTGGACTGTTCCCATGAGGTACAGGGTCAGTGCTGATTTGCATATGGCCATGTCTGAACTGGGGTGGTGTGGAGTGCAAAAAAACGATGCATTTAGGTCCAGATCTCTGTACTGGGGTGAATGTATGACATTGTTCTGCATTCTGTCCATCAACTGTTGTTTTTGCATTTGTCACCCCGAGTGGGATGGGGATGCTCAGACGTGAGTCCCATGGCCTCCACACCACTGGAGTCAAGCTATCCTGGCTGAAGACGGCTGATAGCCTGGATGAGTATGCTCAGACGTGAGTCCCATGCTCTCCAAACCACTGGAGTCAAGCTATCCTGGCTGCAGATGGCTGATAGCCAGAAACTGGACTTAAGATGCTTGATTCCGGTCCAGGAAGGACATGGCTTGGCAGTTCGGGCTGGACTGTTCCCATGAGGCACAGGCTCAACGCTGAATTGCATATGGCCTTGTCTGAACAAGGGTGGTGTGTAGTGCAAAATAACAATGGATTTAGGCCCAGATCTCTGTACTGGGGTGAATGTATGACATTGTTTTGCAGTCTGTCTATCAACTGTTGTTTTTGCATTTGTCACCCCGAGTGGGATAGGTTTGCTCAGACGTGAATCCCATGCTCTCCACACCACTACAGTCAAGCTATCCTGGCTGAAGACGGCTGATAGCCAGAAACCGGCCCTAGGATGCTTGATTCCGGCCCAGGAAAGACATGGCTTGGCAGTTCGGGGTGGACTGTTCCCATGAGGCACAGGGTCAAGGCTGATTTGCATATGGCCATGTCTAAACTGGGGTGGTGTGGAGTGCAAAAAAACAATGAATTTAGGTCCAGATCTCTGTACTGGGGTGAATGTATGACATTGTTCTGCATTCTGTCTATCAACTGTTGTTTTTGCATTAGAGTATAAATAAAGCTTCAGTGATTTCTTACCCGAATGAATTTAACTGATAAATCTATACTCATGTTTGAAAGCCCAACATGTTTTAACTATGTACTGTACAATACTGCTATTCTTAAGAGAAGAAATAATTGTAATTACAAAAATAAATATAAAAATAGTTGAAATATAAAAAGAAACAGTATAAGGAACTAAAGAACAGATCTGAAAGGGAAATGCGGGATAATATGCTTTAAATATAACACCAGAAGGAAGAAGAAGAGAAGCATAAAACTACATATTGGACTGAAATAAACAAACCAATATTGGAATAAGGAGACACGGAAACAAGAGCAGAAATATGTAAATATACAAAACTCATGGCAGACATAAGGGCCAAACAAAAACGGACCGCAAAGGACCTATTTGGCAAAGACATTCGTGATGGTGGGCAAGGTTTGAGGACAATGGATACATCTCCTTTGAAACTAGTTGAAGAATTAGAACAAACAAGGATCACTGAAATTAATAAATGGTGGGAGATGACAGTTCTAAAGAACTATCTGGTGTGCAGAAAGATGCAAAGAGGATTATGAATATTTGTAGTCCTGACCCTAAGTGATCTGGACCCTGATTTAACAAAACAGTGGCACGATGACACTACAGAATGCTCAAACAAACTGATGCGAGCATTGATAAATCATGCTGACAGAAAACTAGCTAAAGCTGTTGAGAGAATTAAAGAACTGGAAGAGACCTCGGAAACCATGCAAGACAGAGAGGATATAAAGAATGGTTTACTTAGTATTGAAAATGAATTGGAGAAACATGAACAGGAAGTAGATCAAAAAAATTTCAAAAAGTTTAATCGAGACAAAAGAGATCATGCTGCAGGCCGGGTATATATGGTTGCAAGGGAATTCTATTACTTATATTCAAACCAAACAGTGGCAATTTAGAGGCCAGGGGTGAAATCAGCAGCTTCAAGTGTGGAGAGATCGGAAGTAAGTGCGGGGAATGAGTAACCCACTACACCATTTCCCCGATTGGATTTTTCAGGAGAGATGAGACTCTTCTAAAGGACAACCAGGCAGAAAGCAAGAGAAAATATGAACAAAACAGAAAGGGATTCCACAAGACAAGAAGATCAAAGGAGAGGAGTAAAAAGAGGAAGAAGAACGCAAAACAAATAGCAATAAGAAAGGAAGGGATGCAAGATAATAACTTGATTATTAATCTCTCCCACAAAAACATTACTGAAGATCATAGAAGCCTTTTAAATAAGGGTTTAACATTTTGACTGCTGGATTCAACCTTGTAAATGCCAGTATTAAATTGTAAAACTTTTACAGTTCTGTTGGGGATCCTGGGTGCCAGAGTGAGGCTCTCTTTGAAGCTGCCTCCTGCCTTCTGTTCAGATCTTTCACTTATTTATTTTATTTATTTTAGGAGTTTTGTATAGCGTGAACTAGATCCTTGGAGATATCAGAGCGCTTTACATACATATGAGAGAAGAACGCAATACAAAGATCATAGTACAAATGAGCAGCAAACTTAGAGTAGAACCTAATAAAGCAATATGTGCAAAGAACGAACAATGTCAGGTAGTTCGGAATGATTAAGTGGTGAAGTACGGCATTGAGATATAAGGGAGAGGCAAATAGGCTTACAGTAAAAGGGTATTTGACGTTCAAGTGAATTTAGCCATAAGAATAGATTTTGCTTCTTTTTTTGAAGGAGGCAGTGGATGAGATGAGTCTCGTTTCTCGCCGGAGGGCATTCCAGATCCTGGGGGCCATCCCTGAGAAGGATCGCTTGTAAGTTTTTTTCTTGCAGAATCTTTGTGGTTTCAAAAGGAGGGTTTCTGTGCTTCTTGTAGATCTTGCAAAAAACACAGTTGATGGACAGAATGTAGAACAATGTCATACATTCACCCCAGTACAAGAATCTGGGCCTAAATCCATCGTTGTTTTTGCACTCCACACCACCCTGGGTTAGACACTGGCTATATGCAAATCAGCTCTGACCCTGTACCTCATGGGAACAGTCCAGTCCGAACTACCAAGCCATGTCTTTCCCAGACTGGAATCAAGCATCCAAGGACCAGTTTCTGGCTATCAGCCTTCTTCAGCCTGGATAGCTTGACTCCAGTGGTGTGGAGAGCCTGGGACTCACGTCTGAGTATACCCAGCATACTTGGGGTGAAAATTGCAAAAAACACAGTTGATGGACAGAATGTAGAACAATGTCATACATTCACCCCAGTACAAGGATCTGGGCCTAAATCCATCGTTTTTTTGCACTCCACACCACCCCGAGTTAGACACTGGCTATATGCAAATCAGCTCTGACCCTGTGCCTCATGGGAACAGTCCAGTCCGAACTACCAAGCCATGTCTTTCCCAGACCGGAATCAAGCATCCAAGGACCGGTTTCTGGCTATCAGCCTTCTTCAGCCTGGATAGCTTGACTCCAGTGGTGTGGAGAGCCTGGGACTCACGTCTGAGTATACCCAGCACACTCGGGGTGAAAATTGCAAAAAACACAGTTGATGGACAGAATGTAGAACAATGTCATACATTCACCCCAGTACAAGGATCTGGGCCTAAATCCATCGTTTTTTTGCACTCCACACCACCCTGGGTTAGACACTGGCCATATGCAAATCAGCTCTGACCCTGTGCCTCATGGGAACAGTCCAGTCCGAACTACCAAGCCATGCCTTGTAGATCTTGAGCCTCCTGAGAGTGTCAGTTTCTGAGCAATGTAGCTGGGCATGCTGTGATGTACAGCTTTGTACGTAATGCATGCAATTTTCAGGTGTATTCTGACTTCGAGCGGTAGCCAATTCAGAGATTTTTATTCCGGAGAGATGAGTGTGCGTTTTTTTGATCCAGGTATGAGTCTTGCTGCAGCATTGATGGAAGCTCTTAATGGAGCGGTTGTTGAAAGAGGGAGACCACAGAGGGCAGTGCTACCATAGTCAATCCGAGGTATGACTAATGCTTGTACTGCAGTTCTAAAGTCGTTGGTTGGGAGGAAGGGTTTCAACTTTCTCAAGATATTGATTTGGAAATTGGCACCCTTGGTTGCATTGCTAATATGTTGTTGCATATTGAGATTGGAGTCAAGGGTGAAACCGTCGATATTTAGCTGAGTCTACAATGATAGGTTGGACATTGAATGCAGTGAGGTGTTTCAGCCAGTCCTGAGCGATGAGGATTTTGGAGGGAGGTGCAAATAGGAGGAATTCTGTTTTTAGAGCATTGAGTTTGAGATAGATCTCTGCTAGCCATGTTTGTGTGTCCTTGAGTGTTGAATTGAGAAGTATGAGGTCTTCAGGGGATTGTAATTTGAGGTAAAGTTGGGTGTCGTCCGCACACATGTGGAATTGCACATTCGATGCCTGAAGCAATGCGGTGAGTGGCTCCATGACTAGGTTGAACAGGGTCGGTGATAAGGAGGAACCTTGCGGGACACCTAGTGTAAATGGGACAGGTTTGGACATGTTTTTATTAGTTTTGAACTTCTGAGTCCGGTTATGCAGGAAGGAGGAGAATCATTTGAGTACTGTCCCAGAGATACCCATTCTGAGATTCAACAGATCGAGTAAATTCTCGTGTTTGACTGTATCGAATGCAGATAATAGGTCGAGTAAAATGAGGAGGCAGGTGCCGTTTTGGTCTAGAATTTGGAGTGCGTCGTCAATTATATGGGTCATGGCAGATTCTGTGCTGTGACCTGCACGGAAGCCGGATTGGTTTTGGTTAAGGAGGTCAAAGTCGTTGATGTGTTTAGTAAGCTGTAGGTGAACACATTTTTCTAACAGTTTTGCTAAGGTAGGGATATTAGAGATGGGGCGATAGTTGTTTAGGCCGGTAGGGTCAGCTGTGAGTTTCTTAAGTATGGGTGATACTTGTCGCACTTTGAGGGAGTCTGGTATAGATCCTTGAAGAAGAGAGCTATTAAC
The DNA here is from genome assembly GCF_964263255.1 of Lissotriton vulgaris. Classification (NCBI taxonomy): domain Eukaryota; kingdom Metazoa; phylum Chordata; class Amphibia; order Caudata; family Salamandridae; genus Lissotriton; species Lissotriton vulgaris. The sequence continues at coordinate 1,171,010,408 of NC_141689.1, read as the reverse complement.
GATTTATTTTTGTCCAGAGCCGGATGAGCCATGGGCTAAAGTACTTTACGGTGTTTGCAGGTAGAGGATCCGAGAGGTGTTGGAGGGCTTCAGGGTGCTTAGGATCTTGCCAATAGATTCTTCCGTGTATGTGTCAAAGGATACCCAGGTAGCATGTTTTTTTTGTTTGATAGGTGTTTTGCTGATGGGGTTGGAATAAAGGTTTAGGTCCGTGATGAGATCATTCTTGATGTTGACTGTTTTTAGGTTGAAGAAGGTGGAGAAATCTTCACATGATGGAAGAGTGCTGGTTGAGCTAAGCACTCGTTCTGGTTCATCTTTGGATTGCGATTTGATTAGCTCAAATAGCTTTTTTGGACGATTTATTGCTTGGTTTAGTTGATGGCTAAAGAAGTCAGCTTTCGTTTGTTTAATTTTCCTGAAGTAAGCATTTCTTTTTTTCTTCAGAGTCTTGAGGTGCATAGCTGATGGGGCGGATTTCCAGTTGCGTTCTGCTAATCTCATGTTTGGTCTGTCTTTGTTAAGCAGACCATCATACCAAGGCTTTGAGCTTTTGGAGGAGACTCTCTTTAGCTGGAGGGGGGCAACTTCATTGATTATCGTAGTCATTGAGTTGAGGTAGTGATCAGTAAGAGCCTGGACGTCGTTGTTGCCAATGGGAGGTATGAGTAAGTTGTAACTGGAGGAGGGTGCAGAGATGGGATTAAGATTCCTCAGGTCTCTTTTCCATACTTTGGGTTTGGTTGATTGTGCTGGGTGTAGTTTCACCAATTCATTGATGAAGAATGTGATAATGTGGTGGTCTGACCAGTCACAGGGTTGGATTGAGTCAATCTGGGTGGCGTCATATTTGGAGATAATGAGGTCAAGGCTAGAGCCTTTGTCGTGAGTGGGGCTGTTGCAGATTTGTGTTAGGTCTAAGGTGTTGAGGAAGATTTTGAGACTGTTAACCACGGAATCATTGTGATCATTCCAGTGAAGGTTGAGGTCACCAAGGAATATTTGTGTGTTTTGTCCACCCGAGTTAATTGTGATCATGCCCATGAGGTGTTCAGTGAAGGTGAGGTTGTCCCCTGGTGGGTGGTAGATAATATGTAGCAAGCATACAGAGTTGCCCTCACTGTTGACGTCTAGGCATATGTGTTCACAAGAGGAGAATGTAGGGGAGATGGCTCTGGTCACTGAAAGGCTATTGCGATAAATACATGCTATTCCACCTCCTGTCTTGACAGGCCTGTCTAATCTGATGATGTGATAGTTAGGGGGAACTTGAATGCCGATGATGGGGGAAGAAGATTCAGTTAGCCAGGTTTCGGTGAGTATGGAAAGGTGTAGATTATGTGCGATAATGCGGTCAGCAATGTCAGATGCGTGTCTGGAGGCCGATCTGCAGTTAAGTAGAGTGCATTTGAGCCGTGGGCTGAGGAGGGAGGTGGAAGGGTCCAGAGTGAGGGTGATTGTTTTCAGATTATTAGGGATAGTGCCTCTAGTGTTTTGCGTGGGGGGCCTGTGCGGGTCGGAGAGGATGGTGGGGATGGGAAGGTGAGTGGTGGGCGGTGAGCAATAATGAGGGGGCGTGTGAGGTTTGGAATGGATGGAAGGGGTGGGAAAATGCGAGGTGGCTATGTGGGTGGTGGGAAGGGGTTCGTAAGAGTGTAGTAGGACCCGTATGCCATATCCTGTCAATGGATTGGTGCACCGGAGAGGGCGGTTGGAAGAATTAGGGGCAGGGATAGAAGTCCAGTGGGGGGTTGGGCTTGTGTAAGCGTGTGGGATGGGGGGTGCTTGCGGGATGGTACGGTGCTCAGAGGAACGGGCAGCCTAAGTTGGCGAGTGAACAGTAATTTGAAGGTTTGAAGCTTGTCTTTGATTTGTTGAAGGGTTGCCACGATCTGATCGAGCATGTAGTTAGGAGCAGTAGTGGTGGGGGTAGTAGGAAAACCAAGGGTAGGTTGAGGAGAGATGGTGCTGTTCGATGTGTGTGTGGAAAGGGTATGGGTGGGGGATAGAGAGTAGGATGAGAGTTAGGTGTGGGTGTGGAGGACGTGGGGGTGGGTGGAGGATGAAGAGGAGGTGGAGTGGGCGTTTCCCTGATGGGTACATGGGTGATTGTCGTGGTGGGAAGAGGAGGGGGGCTGCGGTAGGGGAGGGCAGTAGAGGGGAAAGGGTGACTTGGGGCAGTATAGGATGAGGGGGGTGGCTTGGGGTGGTGTGGGAGTGCTGGGAGGAGGCAAGAGGGGGTGCAAGGAGTGGATGGGGGTGTGTACTGATGTGGGGGGAGGAGAGGGGCTTATGCAAGAGAGGAGGAGGGGTGGTGAAGAGGGAGGGGGTGCAAGGTTAGAGAGGGGGTGCATTGGTTGCCCGAGGGGAGGAGGTGAGCTGGGTGTAGGGGGAAGCAGGGCGGGGGCGAGTGGGTGGTGATAGAGAAGAAGGGGCTAGATGCGAGAGGTGGGGGGTGGTGATAGAAGGGGGGCGAATAGAGCAGAGGAGATGTGTTTTATAAGGTGAGTTAGAGGGCTTGAGGGTAGCGTTGGGCTGTGTGCAGCTAGGGGTAAGAGGGGACGGGGGAGGGAGGGTGGGGAGTAGAGTAGGTGCTGGTGTGCGAGGAGGAGGGAGGCTGGGGGTGCGGGGAGGCAGGGTGGAGGTGGGGCAAGCGGAGGGTGTCTAGACGTGGGTGACGGGGGGGTGAAGAAAGGGTGGGCTTGAGGCAGGGGGAGGCAGGGTGGGGGTAGAGATGGGGGTTGATAGTAAGTTGGGTCCTTATGAGGATAATCCCTTTGCTCTAGAAGACCATTAGACTAATGACTCTGAATTGGACCAGAGGGGATGGAAGCTCCCGGAAGCCCTAGCCCAGGCTGGGCTGAGAAATGTAATGCGTGGGGTTCCCGTTTCTCCAGGGAACTGCCTACCTTTGTGGGTTGGGGAAAAGAGACCATTATAGACTATATCTTTATTTCAAGGTCTCTCAATAGTTTGGTCAGCCCAGGAGTGGTTCATGAAATCACTTTTAGCGGCCGTAATTCCATAGAGATTGGGCTAAGAATTGATATAGGTCAGAGTGTAACTCCTGACCCGAGCCTGACTGGCTTAACCACAAAGGACAGGAGTCTGAGGGTTAAGTGGCGTAAGCTCTCAATGGCCAAAGTGAACAATCAAGTAGTTTCATAGAACATTGCTATTATCATGGAGCCTTTTTTAACCCTGGCTATATCTCCCGCCCTAACGGTTGAAGCCTTTTCCCAGTTAAACAAATCTATTGCCAACATATAGGAGACATGGCGAGGAAACCAACGGGCACCAATCCGGGTTTGTTCAACAAGTCATGCCGGTCTGTGGGCAACTATTTGCGAGAAGTTCTAAACACCTTGCCTCGCAACCAAGACAACATTAGGGAGGCTGGGAGGGACTATAAATCCGCCCTAGAGAAGAGGAAGGAGGCGCTTAGAGAAGCTTCAATGGATCAGTTAGTTTCAACTACTGCCTATAGAGACTCTAGATGTTTTTGGGAGGTGGTTAATGGTAGGCTACTCAATGTGGCTGTGCAAGATGATATAGGTTCCTCCATCCCTCCAGCCACCTGGGTTACACACTTTCAAAAGGACTAGTCATTGGATAAGACCTTCTTCTTAATCAGCGTGATGTAGATAACCTTTACCCTTTGGAGATCAGGTTTGAGTTTGACGAGGTTTACAAGGCTATAATGGGCCAGACGGAATCCCCATGGACCTTTAGAAGAATAAACCTCATCTTTGGGCAACAGTGTTGGTTACTGTTCTCAATGCTGCAACACAACTTGGTCATCCACCTATCAGGATAACAGCTACTATAATCCCTGTATTTAAGAAGGGGAATCGGTTACACCCCACCTGCGACTGACCAAAATCCCTATTATGCTCAGTAGTAAAGGTGGTAGGGCATATTGTTCTCCAGCATGTGGAAGTCTGGGCTTGGGCAAAAGACATCATTTGCCCCATCCAATATGGATTTGGGGAATGGATGGCCACTATTGAGCAATGCCTGAACCTCAACCGTATTAAATGAAAGTATGTTGTAGCAAAGCAGGGATCTGTTTTCCTTGCATTAATGGATCTTAGCAGTGCCTTTGATAGGGTGAATAGGTCCAAGCTTTGGGACATTGTCGGGGTGCTGGGGCTTGCTGTCGACCTGGAAATTCTCTCAGAGCCCTGCATATGGACGTAAATGCTCATGTCAGATATGGCACTGGCGGAAACAACTGAACCTTTAGGCCTACTATGACGGCTCATGAAGGGATGCGTGCTGGCCCCACTACTGTTCTTATTATATATCAACAGCCTTGATGCATATCTGAGCACAAAAAGAGTTGATCTGCCAAGGGTAGAGACAAGTAGGGTCACATCCTTGTTATACGTCAATGATGCCATACTGATGGCCCAAACGGCTAACAGGCTAATATTCCTGATGGATCTATTTGTGAAGTTCACAGATGACCTGGACCTAGACACTAACATTTCTAAGACGCACTATAAGGTTTGTGGGAGGAGGACAGCTAAGACGAGGCCCATCGTCATCAAAGGGCAACACATTAATAGGGTATCCACATTCCCCTACCTGGGAATCTCTTTTGACTACCAGAACAACTGGCTCGACTGTATATGTAGCCGCTGTTCTAAATTCACCCAAGCCTGCTGTGCCCTATTCAGATTTTCTATGTCAGTAGGCAACAAGCCTGTGCTGTACCTGGTAAAACATTTCTAAATGAATTGTTGCCCAGTCCTGACTTATGGAGCCGCTTTTTGGGGGGTACCGTAAGTGTAAAGGAATCCAGTTGGAAGAGGACCGATTTTGTAGGAAACTCCTTGGGGTGGTCCCAAACAGCTCCTCATTTGTCACGCGTGAGGAATCAGGACTAAACTATGTGGAGGAGTAGGTTAAACTGGCTCGACTGTTATTATGGATCTCTGTTTGGGCAAATGATAGCCTTTGGTTTAACAGGAGTGTGATTGAGGACTACATGGATTGCACCTACGGCCTTAAGATACAGTGGATTAATTATATAAAATCGGTCGCCCACTCCCTCGATTCCATGGACATTTTCGAAAAGCCACATCTCATCAAAAAGGGTCATCGCAGAGTTTTAATGGAAACATTTCTTATTTTTTTTATTTTTTATTTTTTTTTATTTTCAAATTGCAAAATGTATACAACTATAACTGGCTGTGAGCAAATCCAACGGTGACCCCCCCCCCCCCCCCCCTTCAAGTCACAAAGGTACAAATGAGGAAATGGGGAAACAGCTAAGAAAGAAAAGAAAAATAGATGACCAAAAGTGCAAAACGTCAAGAAAAAACGAAGTCAACAATGAAAAACATAACAATCTAAAACACTACGTGGATATGTCTTCCTGGTATGCAATTTCTGAAAAAAAGAAAAAAAAACCCCAAGGATGATGACAGAAACGAGCCTTTCTTACTCACTCGGGGAAAGCCAGTCCGTTAATTTACCCCAAACTTCTAGGCCCTTTTTGCGCCCCCTGCTTCCCTTCTTGGCATAAACTGCTCTTTCAAGATGGTACGTAGCTAAAAATCGTGCAAGCCATTGAGAGTAGGAGGGGGGCTCTGGATCAAGCCAGGCTGTAGCGATGCAGATTCTCCAAACAGCCATGGCTATAAAAATCAGACCCTCTCTTTGAAAGTGTGGTGTTTATGTTTGTGTACCTAACATGATAGTGGTAGAATTAAGAGGGATTGATTGAGAAAAGATTTGACTTAGATGCCCCTGAATTCGGTTTAAAATGGGAGTAAGCTTTGGGCAAGAAGCAAAAATATGCATGGAGTCGGCTCCAAATATAGCGCATCTGGGGCATAGAGTGCCTCGGCCTGTCCCCCATTTAGCGATTTTGTTTGGAGTGTAATAAAGAAAAAAAATAGTTTTAAAGTGTTGTGCTTGTAGTTTTGATGAGAGCAAGATATTTTGGGACAAAGTAATAGAGTTAAAAAAACATTTTGGGGGCGCCAAGTTTGTCGTGCCACTTGTCTGCAATTTTTGAGAGGTCATCTGGCATCCGGGTATTAAGAATACTATACAGAAAGCCGATACGCCGAGTCAATGGTTTCCGCAGCCCCCTAAGAAATTCCACCTTTGCAAATCCTGAGGGGCCCCCAACCTTACGAGAGAGAAAGTTGTGGATAGATAAATATTTAAAAGAGTCTTCTCTCCTAAGGTTGTGCTTTATTTGGAGGTCAGAGAAAGGAATAACTCCCTCGTTTGTGATTAGGTCCCCCAATTTTGTAATGCCTGCCCTGTGCCAATCGGAGAAACATTTCTTAATAAAGTCAGTGAGGATAGCGAAGCGAGGGTGCTGATGAAAGACTCTACTAGATCTTTCCTGTTGTTGAAAACTGTTACAGGCCCTGAATATTATCTCACAACAGTAAAGCACCCCACGGATAGATCCTTACTTATCAAATTTTGCTTGGGTACTATCTGTACGATGATTTGCTTCCGCCGGGTGAGTTTGATCCTCATGCTCTTTTAATTTGCCCTTGTGACGACCGTTCCCCCAGACCCTAATACATCTGGTCCTATTTTGTAAATACTATGAGGTCCTCCATAGAAGATATTTCTTACCACTTTTAAAAGTGAGGGGCTTCATCCAACATCGCCCTGCCTTTTTATTTTTACAACTTTTACAGGACCAGGTGGTGATGACGGCAGTCATCGGCTATTTAAAAGGTGCCCTATTTTAGAACAAAATACTGCGTGCTTAGTAATAATGGCACGCATGTTAGGACAGGGAATTGATTTTAATAGGATTTTATGAGTCTTTGCATATTTAAATTGGATGAACTGAATTGGTATGTGCCTTAGAAGATTTTAAATGTCTTTTGTGTTTTTAAAAATAAGTATTCTTTTGTTACAATTTTTTTCTTTTTTTAACATGTGATTTTAGCTTTTATGATTATTGTGTATAATCGAAATAAAGATTATTTACTACTATTACTACTGGAAATGATCGAATTCTGCCTCCATCACAATGTATTCTTATTTAATGACAAATATTTTTTACTAACTCATGGAACGACCATGGGCACATCATTCGCACCCACATACGCAAATCTTTTTATGGGCCGCTGGGAAGCAGAATAGCATGGAGTGGTCAAAACAAGCACACATGGAACAAATGATTCTATGAGTTCGCTTCATAAATGATCTCTTTTTAATATGGGAAGGCGAAATTTCAGACCTACAACCCTTCTTAAAATCCCTGAAGCAAAACAATCTAAACTTGGGATTTATCTGTGAGATAAGAATAGGAAATATATTTTTTAGGCATCAGCATCCAAGTCGAAGACGATAAAATCTGTACTAAAATGTACAGGAAATGGACGAGTACAAACAGCACACTTCATGCCAATATTGGGCATCCCCTTTCGGGCAAATGGAGTGTATGGTGAGTTTCTGGGTTAAGACAATGCTGTTCTGAGAAATATGACTTTAAAGAACAAACAAAGGAGATGTTCAAAAGATTTCAGGTAAGGGTATATACTGAAATTATCTTAAATGATGCCCTGAAGAGAGCAAGCCTAAAAAATGAGAAACGCTATTGAGAATCAAATAGAAAAATGAAGAAGCAAAGAATGAGAATCAGATATTTAGGTATATTGCAGATTATAATACATAAAGTAAAAACGTGACGAATTCACTAAAGGACAATTGGAAGATTCTACAAATGATTGAAGATCTGAGGAATATACTTCAGGAAACACCCAACATTAATTACAGTGCAACATCATTCATAGGAGATATTCTAACCTGTAGCTACATGAAACCTGTGACTGTACGAACAAACATGACTACATGGCTTCCGATTCAAACAAAAGGTTTTTTAAATGTACTAAATGTAAAATCTGTAGATATGGTGAAAACAAAACAGAATATAAGGCCATATATGGAAGGAAGAACAAAATACAGGAGAGAATCACATATGAAACTGAATCAGTAATATATACTTTGAA